>NC_092787.1:26752255-27462255 GCF_047496795.1 Chiloscyllium punctatum | reverse complement strand
GCAACATCGGGAACCCTGTCCAGCTTCGGGGATCCTTTCCATCCACCCGGGATGTCAGGAGGGGCCTCAGTTTAACATCTCAACTGAAACACAGTATCTGTCTCAGCACAGAGCCAAGAGTGACAGGCTAGATTTAATCGCAGGGGAACAGGGATTGAACCCTCCACAGTCTAACTCTGAGATATGAGTGCTACCCACTGAGCCACGGTTGCCACTGCAGAGAGTGATGCTCTTGTAACCTGTCAGCAGCTCAGAGGGGAAGGGAGGCCATTTGCTTTATTTTAAAATAAAGAATTAACATAGTGAGAATCAAGTATTTTTCATTTGTTCACAGGGTCACTGGTTAAGCCAATATTTATTGTCCATCCTTAAAATGTTAAGAGTCAACCACATTGCTGTGGACCTGGACTCACATGTCAGCCAGACTTCCTTCCCTAAAAAGGGGATCAGTGAACCACATGGGTTTTTAGGATAATTGAAATCATTGTCACAAGGCTAGCTTCTCCATTTTCCAGATTCGGACCCAGGTCCTTGGAGCGCCGCCCATAGTGTCACTGGGCTCATAATCCAGAACCTACAGCTGCCACGTCCCCCTCACCCAGAGGCTGGTCATACAAGCTGCTCACCCGAGCCCCCAGTCACACGTCACCCCAACAGTTCAGCACCTTGGAACGTTTCCACTTGCTCATGTCCGGGAACATGTTGATCTCTTTCTTTGGTACAACAAAGTTGTGATTGGCGAACGAAATTTGCATCTCCTCTTCCGGGGACGAGCCTGCGCGCACACACACACACACAACAGCATTAGAAACAGAACCCTGCGTTCCTACGGCACCTATCGCTAAAGGCATCCCAAAGTCCTTTACAACCAACAAAACACTGAATGAACTGTGGTCATTGTTGTGATGCAGGCCACTAAGTTACACACAGCAAGATCCCGCAAACAGAAATGTCAACCCTGCAGTTTGTTTTTAAGAGTGGTGTTGGTTCAGGAATAAGTGCCGACTGGAACATCAGAAAGAACAGGGTTTGAACAGCAGCTTCAATGCTGCCTTGAAACCCTCTGGAAATGGGGTGGGGGAGGGTTCAAGCTCCACACTTCAACAAGCTTCAAATAGACCCAGGGAGGAAGACTTTCTATCAGCAATGCTATTACAGCCAGCTCCACTGGTAAAAACACTGAGGAACTGGGAGTGTAAAAAGTCGACAATAAGGTACCTGATGCTGTATGGCTGGCATTATGGGTGATACATTAGATCCAGTAGCCATTAGTTAGGAGGAACAAGTCATCCAAAGCTTTCCTGCTGCTGCATATTGCTCTCTGGTAACTTCTGCTGTGGTGTGTGTGTGTGTGTGGAAGAAGTTACCCCTCAGGACCCCCTTTTAAACCCTTCCCCTCTGTCAAAAACACCAATGTGATAATGATTAGATATTTTAATTTTCTGATGTTGATTGAGGGATGAAGGAGAGGACTCTGCTCGATTTGATGACCGTTGTGTTAATGGACTTCCCCATCGAAAAGATGGCAGGTTTGTTTAGGAAGCTTCAAAGTCAATTGTGAAGAGGCCAAAGTGGAGTGAGATTGGGGAGCTCAGCCCTGGAATTGCCGAATTGGGAAGAATAAGGGCCATTTAGGAAAACCTAATCTGGATAATGTGCATCTTGTAGCCAAGTACAGATGTCAGTGGGTGGTTCACATGTGGATTGAACTGCCAGAGGAAGTGGTAGACGAAGGGACAGTTACATTTAAAAGGCATTTGGACAGGTATATGGATAGGAAAGGTTTAGAAAGGAATGGGCCAAACACAAGCTAGTGGGACTAGTTTGGTTTGGGAAAGATGGCTGGCATGGACGAGTTGGACCGAAGGGTCTGTTTCCGTGCTGCAGGACTCGATGACCCTCCTTTTTAAAGAGAAATAGCATCACAGGAAATTTTCTTTTCAGCTGAAAATTTCATCCAAATGATGGCACCTCCAACAGTACCGCACTCCCTCGGGACTGCGAGATTCAGTTTGGATTGTGCTAAACCCAGAGAAGCAGGACTTGAGCTCAAGTCTCGGAGGCAAATTTCCAACATATCAAGACTTGGCTGACACCAAGGGGTCTGTTGGAGGGGTAAGGAAAGATACACTAACCAAAACACATCCCCATTTGTCTTTGTCCTTAGGAGTGGATTGGACACATCATAGAAAGGTACAGCACAGAATAGGCCGCTCGGTCCACAGTATTGTGCCGAGGATTATTCCTAATCTAAAATAAAATAACCTAACCTACACACCCCTCAACTCACTGCTGTCCATCTGCATATCTAGCAGTCACTTAAATGTCCCCAATGACTCTGCTTCCACCATCACCACTGGCAAGGCATTCCACGCATTCACAATCTACGTAAAGAACCTACCTCTGACGTCCCCTCTATACCTTCCTCCTAATATCTTAAAACTATGACCCCTCGTGGCAGTCAATCCTGCCCTGGGGAAAAGTCTCTGGCTATTGACTCTATCTATTCCTCTCATTATCTTGTATACCTCGATCAGGTCTCCTCTCTTCCTCCTTCCCTCCAGAGAGAAAAGTCCAAGTTTATTCAACCTTTCTTCATAAGACAAGCCCTCCAGTCCAGGCAGCATCCTGGTAAACCTTCTTTGCATCCTCTCCAAAGCCTCCACATCTTTCCTATAGTAGGGCGACCAGAACCAGACATAATATTCCAAGTGTGATCTCACCAGGAACTTGTAGAGCTGTAGCAAAACCTCGCGGCTCTTAAACTCGATCCCCCTGTTAATGAAAGCCAAAACACCAGATGCATTCTTAACAACCCTATCCACCTGGTTGGCAACTTTGAGAGATCTATGCACTTGAACACCAAGGTTCCTCTGTTCCTCCACACTGCCAAGAATCCTGTCTTTAATCCTATATTCAGCATTCGAGTTCGACCTTCCAAAATGCATCACTTCGCATTTATTCAGCCCCATCTGCCATTTCACAGCCCATCTCTGCATCCGGTCTATGTCGCGCTGCAGCCTTCAATAGCCCTCGATATTATCAATGGCACCTCCAACCTTTGTAGTTTTTATAAATGACTTGGATGAGGGGGTTGAGGGGCGGGTTAGTAAATTTGCAGATGACAAAAAGAGCAGAGGCCCAAGAAACGAGCCCTGCGGGACCCCACTCAACACTGACCTCCAGGCAGAATACTTTCCATCTACAACCGCCCTCTGCCTTCTGTCAGCCAGCCAATTCTGAATCCAGAGGGACAAATCTCCCTATATCCCATACGTCCTGACTTTATGAATGAGTCAAGATTAGTGAGGTACTGGAAAAGCACAGCAGGTCAGGCAGCATCCGAGGAGCAGGAAAATCGACATTTTGGACAGCAGGAATCATCATTATGGATGAGCCTACCATGGGGAACCTTATCAAATGCCTTGCTGAAGTCCAGATACACCACATCCACTGCTCGACCTGTCTCATCACCTCCTCAAAGCACTCAATAAGATTTGTGAGGCATGACCTGCTCCTCACAAAGCCATGCTGACTGCCTTTAATCACGCTATGTGTTTCCAAATAGTCATAAATCCTATCTCTCAGAATTCTTTCCAAAACTTTGCTGAGCACAGAAGATAGATTGACTGGTCTGTAATTGCCAGGAATTTCCCTATTCCCCTTCTTGAAAAGAGGAACAACATTCGCCTCCTCTCAATCCTCCGGTACGACTCCCATGGAAAGTGAGGAGGCAAAGATCATCGCCAGCAGCTTAGCAATCTCCTTTCTCGCTTCCCGGAGCAGCCTAAGATAAATCTAGTCTGGCCCTGGGGACTTAACAATCTTAATGTTTGCCAATAGCAGCTGACTGAGAATATAGAAAAGAAAACAGTAACAGCAAAGAAGTAAATCACAGATGGCAACAAAAACAGCCAAAATAAAGAGCTAGAAGTGTAAAGGAAAGAAGAATACACATCATTTTTGATTTGCAGCATTGCCACATTCAAGCTCCAGGTAAAACAGCGGGTGGTATGTGAGAGCTCAGGACAATCAGTAACACAGCAGAGAAATTGCAGAATGATTTTGAATCTTGGAGGACAGGCCTGAATCTAAGATTACTCCTGACCTGTCTCACCGTAACAGCACAGGGCACAGAGGCCTATCTGAACAATAGGCAGCAGCTACTGTGACACGGACGGCTGGGCTGCCCATTAAAAATGTAAGTGAGATCCCCATTCAGCCCTTTCAAACAGGACAGGTAGCTGCCACAGAACAATACGGGAACACATCAGGAACCTGCAACAAGACACTGCTGCAAATCTTCTCCTAAATTGCAAACGCGTCCCCGACCTGACGGGGTTGCGGGAGTTTAACCGGAGTCTGGTCAATGCAGGCTCACTTTATCAAACAGGTGAGGTGCAAGGCCAGTCGATGAAGATTGGCAGGTTTCTGAACAGCAAGTCTCCCCCCGTACACACTGGCTCACAACTTCCAAGAGGAGGTTATCGTTTCTCAATTCATTCTCAGGACATGGGCATTTACTAGCTGTCTCCTGGCTGCCCTCGAGATGATGGGTGGATGGGTTTCTTGTTCAAAATAACTTGTCAGGTCTCTTCAGAGGGCAACCGTGCGGGTCTGCAGTCACGTGCAGGACCAGACTGAGGAAGGACAGTGAGGTTATTAGTCACCCAAATGGGATTTTATGACAATCTGATGGCTACATGGTCACTTTTACTGAGAGGAGTTTTTTTTACAATAAGATGTTTTCTCAGATTCAGGTTCTGAAAATGCACACAAAAGGAATCTGAGCATATGGTCCCTGGACTATTAGGCCAGTAGCCTCATCACCCGGCTCTATGCTGCATGGTTCCACCACCTCTAACCTAGCAGCGCTGAAGCCAGTTGGACCACCCATAGCCTGGGATAGCTTTCAAACATTGCTCATCCTTGCCTCTCTACACCGCAGCACAATTGCAGGAGGCCTATTTACCCAGTAAACCTTTAGAAAGAGAGACTTAAAAGAAGAATTCCATAGAAAAAAAAAAGTTGTGATCTGGGGCATGCAGCCTGAAACAGCATTGCAACTAGATTCAATAGGAACTAAAGGGAACTGGATCCTTTCTTCATTCGTACACGTGATATGGGCATCACTGGCCAGGCCAGCCAGCCATTCCTAGGACAGCTCAGAGTCAATCACATTGCTATGGGTCTGGAGCCACACGGAGGCCAGACCAGGTAAGGATGGCAGATTTCCTTCCCTGAAGGGCATTAGTGAACCAGATGGGATTTAACCACAATTAAGTGGCTGCTGTGAGATTCTGATCTTTTTATTGAATTCAAATTTCACCATCTGACATGGTGGGATTCAAACCCATGTTCCAGAAGATTAGCCTGGGGTTTTAGATTACTAATCGAGTGACATTACCAGTATGTCACCCCTTCCCCTGAAAGACCCAACAAGGAAAAGGATTGCAGAACTGTGGGAAGACAGTGGGGTCATGTGAAGTTAAGAGTCATTGATGGGTCTCTCGTGTTATTTTACCGAGTGAAGATTAGGCTCCAGTGCAGAGGCTATTACAGCTGGTGTGTTCCCTCAGTCCGAACCCGCAGAGAGATTGCACACCCAGCACTCACCAACCCGGTGTTGGGGTGTCCTCCTCAGACTGCGATTGGTGCGGGTTTACAGGCGTAAAAGTGCAAATCTGAGAGATTTCTGTCATAAAACAGTGCAACACAGCCATTACATCTGTCCTGTTGCTTCGATCTAACACAACCTTGCTCTTTCCCCACAGTGTTGCAAACCTCTCCCCTTCTGCTTCCACCACCCCTTCAGGCAGCACTTTCCTCAGCCTCCCTCCTGGGTTTTTTTTTACAAACTGCCTTCAACCTGGGTCCCTCTGGTGACTGACCAAGCCTATCACAGGGAAACATCTTATTTACTTGACCAAATTTATAACTTTGAATGAACGTTCAGAAATGATTACTTTGGGACATAGCATGCTAGCCACTTACGATGTGGAGGGTGGACAGCATTTGGGAGGACTGGGTGGTTTTATAAGCTCTGGCTCCTGAAAATTCTCCCTCACTGAGGGCTTCATCAACTTGTGTCAGGGTCTCAGTAAAGAGAGTGGTCAGCGATCAATCAAAACCCCGTTATCATGGCATGAAGCAGCCACCAGCAGGGGTGAGGGGGAACTCAATGGAACCTGTCTTTTTTTGTTCAGCCATTCCCAACAATCCAATAGGACAATCTCACCAAACATCGCATGTCACATACAGCCTGACACATCCAAGGAGCAGGATGTTGTGATGGTGCATGTCAGACAATGTTCCAATACTTTAAAAGGAAATTTCAAATTTCTTTTTAACAGAGGTGAGAACACCTTTCTTTATTAAAATGTATTGTCACTGTCTTCTTACAGGAAACCAGCAGAGACTATTGCCTCCTATTTAAAAACGGAGATGAGGGCCTTTTTCCTAGAGTCAGGAACCTTTGAAACTCTTCACCAGAACAAGACAGGATCGTTTAACACTTTTTTAAATATATAAAAAGGGAACGGTAGTTGGATTCTTCACTAACAAGAGAGTCAGAGTGCATCTGGGGTAGATGGGTGTGTGGAGTTGAGGGAACAATCAAAGTAACCACGATTCTACCGAATAATGGAGCAGGCAGGAGGGGCCAAGTGGCCTACGCCTGCTCTGAATTCACTTGCTCGTATGTTCAAAGCATGGCAGCCAATTTGCACACAGCAAGCTCCCACAAACAGCAAAATTATAACGAACAGGTCACCTTTATACTGATGATAACTAAGTTAAGAACTTGAAAATGGGAAACGTTACACCAAACCAAGATATCAAAACACTGCAGAAGAGGGAAATCAATTAAAGCTGGTGAAAAGCTCATTACAAAAGGAGCACAACTTCATCGTGAAGATCAGTCAGCACCTGGGAGCATTTCAGAGATAGGAATCACTCATGCTGCACTAGGGTTTGCGAATCGAAGTTTTAAGACCTGATGAACAAGCTAAAAGGATGCCCATCGTGAGGTTCCTTGTGAATCATGCAATCAAGCTTTCTTGCTTTTTTAAAAACTAAACTGTGCAAGTTTCCCGTCCCACAGTGGTGCAATGCTGGCATCACAAACCGATGGCTCGAGGTCCAATTAATAAACTTGTGCTCCTGTGAAATTACAACAGTCAAGCTCCAGCCAAGAGCCCGAGGGGAAAAATCAGCCAGTGCTCCTGCTCTTGATCAGCAGGGGGTCACTCACAGGGATCAGGGGAGGACAGGTACTTGGGCTCCAGTGTAATGTGCCCACCACCCCAACCACTGCACAATTTACAGACATACACTGTCTCTGCATACTTATTGGCACTGTACCCAAATTAGAGTCAATACCTTCAGGGAAAGAGAGAAGAAAATTAAAATTTAAAAAAAAATCAATTTTGCTGTATCTATTACACCATCTCAGGCTTTGATCTTTTCAACGTAACCAGAATCTTCCTCCAAACAACCTTGACATTACCACCAAAAATGGTTTCTAGGCTCCGCCAGGACTTTTTATTTGAGCAATGGGGAGGGGTTGGTCTCCAGTCCAACCCTTCCCTGCCGACAAAGTTTCCCAAACCAAACTTGCCTGCATTTGGCCCCTATCCCTCCAAACCTTTTGTATTCATGTACCTTTCCAAATGTCTTTTAAATGTTGTAACTGTACCTGCATCTACCACTTCCGCTGGCAGTTCATTCCATATACAAACATCTGTGTGGGAAAAGGTTGCTCCTCAGGATCTTTCTCCTCTCACCTTAAAAACATACCCCTAGTTTTGAACTCACCCACCCTAGAGAAAAGATGTTTGCTACTCACTTTATCTATGCCTCTCATGACTTCATAGCGCTCTATAAGGTCACCCCTCAACTTCCTACACTCCAGTGAAAAAATATTCCAACCTATCCTTATAATTTAAACTCTCCAGTCCGACCAACATCCTCACAAATCTTTTTGGAACCGTCTCCAATTTAGTAATATCCTTCCTATAGCAGGATGATCAGGACCAGAAGTGGCCTTACCAATGTCCTATATAACTTCAACATGACACCCAACTCATACTCAATGGTCTGAGCAATGAAGGCAAGCCTGCTAAATATCTTCTTTACCATCCGGTCTACCTGTGATGCAACTTTCAGAGAATGCACCTGAACCCCTCGGTCTCCCTCTTTGAAAACAATATACAGGCCCTACCATTAACTGTATTAGTCTTGCTCTTGTTCATTTTACCAAAATGTAATACATCACATCTATCCAAATTAAACTCCATCTGCCACTCAGCTCATTGGGTCAATTGATTAAGATCCCTTTGTCATCTTAGGTAACCTGAAAACGTGTCGCTGGAAAAGCGCAGCAGGTCAGGCAACATCCAAGGAGCAGGAGAATCGACATTTCGGGCATGAGCCCAGGCTCATGCCCAAAACGTCGATTCTCCTGCTCCTTGGATGCTGCCTGACCTGCTGCGCTTTTCCAGCAACACATTTTCAGCTCTGATCTCCAGCATCTGCAGTCCTCACTTTCTCCTCCCTCTTAGTAACCTTCATCAGTGTCAACTATACCCCAACTTCAGCGTCATCCACAAACTTACTAATCAGTGCTTTAGGCCCTGAGGTACCTAGCAACTCTTTGCCACATCTATGCCCAAGCTGGCCCAGCAAGCAACGTGGTATTGACAAGGGCACTGAGAGATGGAGCAAAATCATATGAAGATAGAGACCGTGCTGTCCATCTAATGACAGGACAAGCTGGAAAGGGCTGAACAGCCTTCTCCTACTTCTGGTGGCAGCAGCCCAACCGCGTGCAGATTCAGAAATTCACTGCATTCAGCATTTGCTGCATTTAGAGACCAAAGGGGATCCTTTCACCACAATGAAGGGTAAGTCCTGGTAACACTGTGAGGACACCAAATTTAAAAGATAAACAATTGCACACATCAAGTCAAACACCTGCACATGCAACTTGCTGAAAGATTAGCACATTGAATGAATGAATGAATGAATGAATGAAGCTGGTCTGTTGCTCAGAGACTGACCTGACTCACTGGAACCTGCCATATTCAGCTCCAGGTAACTCCCTCACAACATCCGACCCGGAACCACACTCCGAACCCCCACCCCCGACCTCTCACCTTTGACTCCAGCCCCAGTTAATTACCCCTTTCTCCCCCACAAACCAACATTCCGTGGCTGCGTCAAAAAGAAAGGGAAACACTAATTCGCTCGTAATTCAACCTGTCGGCCAACAGACTGAAAGGAGCTTTACTTGCGCCCGTTTCCCCCCCTCGCACACACCGTGAAGGGAAAGGTCTCCATGATTGTGAGGGGCAAACGGTCATTCCACCGCCCCCGACTAGTGTTCTCGCCCAGCTTTCCCGGACTTGGGCAACGTTTTTTGTTGTGTGTGTGAGTGAAAGACGGGTTTTAATCTCCCCTTAACAAGGCTGGGCCAAGATAACGGGTGGGTTTTGTTTCGTGCGCCCCGCACAAACATGGCGGCACGGGCAGGACCGGTTTGGGGCTCGAGCGCCCCCCGAGGCCGTCGCTGATTGGGCGAGGCGTGCCACTGACGTCAGCGCGAGGGCGGTGACTGGGCGGCGGTGCTGTCAGTCAGGCTGTAAGCCCCGCCTATGCCCAGGGTAGGGGGGTGGTGCTGGAAGTTTCTGAGTCCCTGAGTGGGGAAGGGACAAGGGTTTGTTTGGAGGTCAACACCGACAATGTTGGCGCTTTTAGGGCGTTCTGCGGTAAGTGAACCATATCTGACTCTCTTATATATCTCAGATGTGGCATCTGCAGAGTTTGTGTGTCTCAGCTCCTTTTGGGGGTGGGCCTGTCCCTCTGTCACTGCAATAAAAACACAAATTACTGGAGAAACTCAGCAGGTCTGGCAGTTTATGGGAGGAGAGAGAGACACACACACACGGCTGGGCAAGTGTTAAATGTTCACCAGTCCATTGACCTTTCTTCGGAACTGACAGTCTGTAGGAAAAAATGGTATTTATCTTGATGGTGGGCGTGGGGGGGGGGGGTAGAAATGGGGAGCAGATGGTAGAAATTCAGAGGTTAAAAATCACCCAACACCAGACTATAAAGGGCTTTTGCCCGAAACGTCGATTTCGAAGCTCCTTGGATGCTGCCTGAACTGCTGTGCTCTTCCAGCACCACTAATCCAGAATCTGGTTTCCAGCATCTGCAGTCATTGTTTTTACCAGATTATCGTCCAACAGGCTTATTTGCAAGTACTGGGTTTCAGAGCGCTGCTTCTTCATCAGGTAGGTGTGCAGCAGGATCATAAGATGCAGAATTTACACCTGGTGAAGGAGCAGTAGCTACTGCTTCCAAATAAACCATTTGGACTATAACCCCCTAGCGTTGTGTGATTTTATTTTTAGTGTTGTACACCGGCGCGTCCACATCATGGAGTCCAGAGGGAGAGAGTTAAAGTTAGGCAAAGGGATTGTGGATGGTGAGCCAGGGAAGAAGACAGGCTCGCGAGGTGATAATGGGTAGACAAGCAGGAGGCTGGAAGAACACACCAAGCCTGGCAGCATCAGGAGGTGAAGAAGTCAATGTTTCGGTTGTAACCCTTCTTCAGGTCTGAGGGGGGAGGTGTAAGGGGGTGCAGATAAAGGGGATGGAGGTGGGGCAGGGTCTGAGAGGGATGAAAATGGGTTAGCTGTGCTGAAAGGAGCCCAAGCCATGACAGGACCTAAAGTGCACTGAGGTAAGAGTTCAAGCTGTAAAACCATTCCATGTGAGATTGAGGCCTGAAAGCAGTCCTGTTCTGGTTACTGTACTCCTGGTCAGGGTGGGGAGGAAACCAGCATAAGACCACAAGAACGGGAAACAGGAGAAGGCTGTTCGACCTCTCGAACCTGTTCTGTCATTCAACATGATCACGGCTGATCCGACATTCCACATGTATGCTTCCCTGTCCTTTACTCCCACAGCCTTTGATTCTCCAACCGACCAAGGTCTTAAATATAACATGGAGCTGCCAGTGTTGGACTGGGGTGGACAAGGTCAGAAGTCACACAACATTAGGTTGTAGTCCAACTGTTTTATTCAAAATCACAAGCTTTTGGAGTGCTGTTCCTTCTCCTGATGAAGGACCAGCGCTTTGAAAGCTCGTGATTTCAAATAAACGTGTTGAACTATAACCTGGTGTCATATGACTTTTGACCTTACCCTAAAAATTTACGAGGTCATGGTCCCATAGTTCTCTGTGGCATTGAGTTCAAAGATATATACAAACCTCTGAGAGAAGAATTTCCTCTTCATCTCAGCCTTAAATAGGCTCCCTTTCGTTCTGAGACTATGCCATCGGTTTTGAGTCTTTCCCAGAAGAAGGCGTTTGGTATGCTTTCCTTCATTGGTCAGAGTATTGAGTACAGGAGTTGGGAGGTCATGTTGTGGCTGTATAGGATATTGGTTAGGCCAGTTTTGGAATATTGCGTGCAATTCTGGTCTCCCTCCTATCGGAAGGATGTTGTGAAACTTGAAAGGGTTCAGAAGAGATTTACAAGGATGTTGCCAGGGTTGGAGGATTTGAGCTATAGGGAGAGGCTGAACAGGCTGGGGCTGTTTTCCCTAGAATGTCAGAGGCTGAGGGGTGACCTCATGGAGGTTTACAAAATTATGAGGGGCATGGATGGGGTAAATAGACAAAGTATTTTCCCTGGGGTGGGGGAGTCCAGAACTAGAGGGCATAGGTTTAAGGTGAGAGGGGAAAGATATAAAAGAGACCTAAGGGGGAACTTTTTCACATGTATGGAATGAGCTGCCAAAGGATGTGGTGGAGGCTGGTACAATGAGAGCATTTAAAAGGCATCTGGATGGGTATATGAATAGGAAGGGTTTGGAGGGATATGGGCCAGATGCTGTCAGGTGGGACTAGATTAGGTTGGGATCTAGTCAGCATGGACAAGTTGGACCGAAGAGTCTGTTTACAAGCTATACATCTCTCTGACTCTAGTGGCACACTTGCTTGCCTCCAAACTAAAATAAGAAGTTAAACACAACAGTAATGGATGGTTAATAATTCTCGGTGAAACAGCCAAGGTGCAGAAAGGGCTGTGGCATATACTGCAAGCTTCCTGATCTGAAGTCACTTCAGCAGAGGCTATAAATCTAACTCCGGATTTATTTGGTTACAAAGGTTTGATTACAAAGGGCATGATGTACTAAATAGCTCCACTCCCATCACTAACAGATGATCAGAGCATTTGTATATTTAACTTCAAATATTTTCCGCAAATTCAAAAGCTAACTTCCATCATATGCGTAGCCAATGCTTGTTTTGTGTGACAGTGTAAGCAAACTAACAGCTAAATTAGGGAATGGCTTTGAAAGTTGATTCGATTTATTATCGTCACATGTACGAGATATTGTGAAAAGTATTGTTTGCATGCTGTCTAGAAAAATCATACCTGACATAAGAACGCAGGTTAATCGAACAGCATACAGAATGTGGTGTGACAGCTTACAGAGAAGGTGCCAAGAAAGATCAGCTCTAATATGAGAGGTCTGTTCCTAAGTCGGATAACAACAGGGAAGAAGCTGTTCTTGAATCTGTTGGTACATGTTTTCAAATGTTTGTGTCTTCTGCCTGATGGGAGAGAGTATAACTTGGGTGGGATCTTTAATTATTTTGGCTGCTTTCCCAAGGCAGCGAGTTCAGATAGACTGACAGAGTTTGTCAGGGTTTGCAAATGATAGGCTTTATCCGAAGCATGCAATCTAAGAAGTTTTATTGTTCACCTCTCCACTGCTATTGCTGAAGATGATGTCGTAGGGATGAGGGAAAAATTTCGTAAGGATATAAATCAGGGAGTAGTAGGCCATTCAGCCTTTTGAACCCACTCTGCCATTTAGTAGAATCATGGCTGATCATCTGTCTCAACTCCTCTTTCCCACTCACTATTCCTTTCTGTTGATTCTTTAATATGCAAGATTCTGTTGAGCTCCAACTTGAATACAAATCAGAAGCAGGCTGTTTCACCTCTCAAGCCTGAACTCCTTTTGGCTAAAATCATAGTTCATCTGATTGTACCTTAAACTCACATTCCTGTCTACCCCACTAACCTATTATTCCCTTGCTTAACAAGAACCTACCTACCTGTGCCTTAAAAATATTCCAATCTCTGCTTCCACCACCTTTCTTTACGAAGAGAGCTCCATGGACGCATGGTCCTCCTGAGAGGAAAAATAATCCTTAATATCTGTTTTTGATAGGTAGCCCCTGATCTTTAAAAAATGACCCTAGTGCTAGATTCTTCCACCAGAGAATCCTCTCCAAATCCACCCCCGTCAAGACCTCCCCGAGATTTTATATGTTTCAGTCAAATTGCCCCTCGGGCCAAATGGTCCATGTCTGTGCCTGTGTAGATATATACCATGCAGAATTATATGTACAAAACTCCAATTGAACATTTCTACTGAACATTTATGCCAATGTGCATAGTGGAATGAAATGTTTGCTTTTAGTGAGGATGCTGTTGCTTCCCAGCCTGATAAAGAAGCAAACCTACCATTTAGAATGAAATAATGACCAAACAATTCTGCCTAGTGCACCATTCTACTGGCTTCGTTATAAAGGGCATGGTGTTATATTAATAGCGGATTCTATCCAGATATAGCTCTCTGTGTAACTGTGCATTGTAGACTGAGTGGTGTGACATTGACTTCCAACTTGCCTTGTTTCCCCAGGAACAGCTGCATCTGAGCAACATGTCTGTCTTTACTGACTGCTTAAACTGAGGTTAAATACAAAAATATCATCTCCCAGGTTTGATTCCTGACTTTTCCATCACTTGATAAGATCATTGACACTTGATTCTCCCATTTGCTTTGTTGTGCCTGGACCAGAGGAAAGACAATTCTCTGAGCACCCCTCTAAGAGTCATAGAATCGTACAGCACAAAACAGACCCTTCAGACCAACTCATCCACGCTGACTAGGTTTCCCAAATTAAACTCATCCCATTTTCCTGCATTTGGCCCACATCACTTTAAACCTTTCATGTACCAGTTCAAATGTGTTTTAAATGTTGTGCCTGCACCTACCACCTTCTCTGGCAGTTCATTCCACATCTGAGCCACCCTGTGTGTGAAAACTTTGTGCCTCAGTTCCCTTTGAAATCGTTGTCCTCTCACCTTAAAAGTATGGTCTCTAGTTTTGAACTCCCCAACCCTAGGGAAAAGAACTTTGCTATTCACCTTATCTACGCCCTTCCTGATTTTATAAACTTGGTTTTGTCAGAACAAAGTTAAAAATCACCAAGTTATAGTCCAACAGGTTTATTTGGAAGCACTAGCTTTTGGAGCGCAGCTCCTTCATCAAGTAGCTATGGAGCAGGATCATAAGACACAGAATTTATAGCAAAAGATTACAGTGTCATGCACCTGAAACAAGATATTGAATAAACCTAGATTGCTGTCAACATCATTTTGACAGAACAGTCATACAACATAAATGATGGTTTCCCCTTGAATTGGTATTCTTGCAAACTGCAAAAAACAGTTATGTTGTTCTATGTGGTCATCCACCACACCATTTTCCAACATTATCTCCATAATCCCTTTGTCATTAGTCTCTCTCAGTCTAATTTCTGTCCTGGACATGCTCAGTTATTAAGCTTCCACAGTCTTTGGAGCAGAGAATTCCAAAGATTCATTACCCTCCTAGTGAAGAAATCCCTCCTCATCTCTGTTTTAAATAGCTGCTCCTCATTCTGAGACTGGTTCCCCTGGTTTTGGAGTCCTGATAAGGGAGCCATCCCATTTGTATCCACCCTATCGAGTTGTGAAGAAAGCTGAGCTCTGTTATATTTGCAGATGACACTAAGAAAGTTTATTAAGTTGCAAAGAAGAGCTAAAGAAGCTACAGAGGGATATAGATATGTTTAGTGACTGGGGAAAGATCTGGCAAATTGAGTATTGTGTGGAATTGAAGAATGTGGTGCTGGAAAAGCACAGCTGGTCAGGTAGCATCCAAGGAGCAGGACAATCGACCTTTCTGATAAAGGGCTTATGCCTGAAACATTGATTCTCCTGCTCCTCAGATGCTGCCTAACCAGCTGTGCTTTTCCAGCACCACACTCTTCGACTGATTTCTAGCATCTGCAGTCCTCACTTTCTCCTATTGTGTGGAATTGTCCACTTTGGCAAGAAAAATGAAAACCATTTAATCTAAATAGTGAAAAGTTGCCTAGCACTGAGATCCAGCAGCACCTGAATGTCCTGGTAAATGAACCACAAAAGGTCAGTGCAGGTACAGCAAGTAATTAGAAAAGCTAATGTCTTCATTCATTGCAAAGGGAATTAAATACGAAAGTAGGGAGTTACAGAGGACATTGAAACCTCATCTGAAGTGTTCTGTGTAGTGTTGTTTCTTTATTAAAGAAAGGATGTAAATACTGACCTGTGAGGAAAGGATAGACAGGCTAGGGAGAAATTTTCTAATCAACTTGTCCAGCAATGCTGTTAACACACCTTTGGAGCACAAGGAACTTGACCCTGGGCCTCCTGGCATGGTGGTAGGGACATTACCACTGCACCATAAGCCCTTAGACTAGGCTTGTATCCTTTAAAGTTAAAAGACTTGACAGGGTGCATGCAGAAAAATGTTTCCACTTGAGGGAGATTCTAGAAAGAGGATCACTGTTTGAAAATCAGGAGTTGTCCATTTAAGACCGGGTAAGGAGATTTTTTTTTCTCAGAGGGTCGTGAGTTTCAAGGACTCTCTTTGTCAAAAGGCTGTGGAAATAGATTTTGAATATTTTTAGGCCAGAAGTAGGTTGTTTGTCAAGAATCTGTGTGTGAAAGGTTATTTGAGGTAGATAGGAATGTGGAATAATCAAATCTGTTATGTTATTTCTGAGTGGCAGAGCAGGTTAAATGGTCTGATAACCAAGTCCTGCTCATCCATCATATCTTTACCCGTAACTTTCAAACAAACACCAGGATGTAGCTTAGGCCGGAGCAAATTACTGCAGTTGTTGGATTCTTTATTGAAAACAAAAAATGCTGGAAATCGCAGTGGGTCAGGCAGCGTCTGTGGTTAATGCTTCAAGACTAGATGACTCTTCATCAGAGCCCTTTGTTTTCACCAAGATGTAGCTTGTTCAGTGGCAAGGAGGCCCCTCCTTGTCAGATTGTTCCTGTAGCTCCAGATGTCATCCCATACCATTCACTCTCCTGTAGGTGGCTGTGGTAGGGAAGACACAGTCACTCACCACCTTACGGAGTGTGTTTTTGCAAAGAAGGATGATTTCTGTGAGGGTTCCTCCCAAAAGCTGTGTGATGCAGGACTCTGTGCTGTTTGGGGCTTTTCCCGGGGATGCAGTGAGGGCTGTCACCTCAGTAATCGATGATCTTTGGGTCTGGTTGAAACTTGTCAGCATGTCCAGGAAACTGACAGGTTCCGAAGTTCAGGAATACGTGTTGTGGAGCACTGTAAAGCTTGGGGCAGCTGCCACCGAAATTTACAGGGGAAAGGACAGACCTTAAAGGTTCTTCCACCATAGCACACCAAGGGGCTGGACACAGTGTCAAACCCCTGCACTGTATGTTTTCCATAAATATTTAATATAATCTGTAATTGTGTGTAGTGAGCCTCTTTATTGAAAGAAATTTATATTATACTGCAATATACTTTATGTAACCTTGAATTTAACCTGTAATGTAACTCTGAATAAAATGTATGAGTTGAGTTAATATATGCTCCTAGCAGCTTCCACTGTTGCTGGAGTTGGTGTCGAGCAAAGCACTGCTCTACAGGCATCGGCCACCTCCAGGGTCTCGGTTCGAACAGCATGTGATACAACAGCACGGTGTTGTGGGGAGAGAGGCAGATATTCAACAATTAGGGCATCACAGCCGACCCCAATCCTTTGCCATTCGTATCACTCCCAATCAGGAGCAGGAAACTGGCTTAGATCGTTTTATGTTTTAATAACAGACGATGCTCAAAATATTCAGCAAGTAAGTCAGTGTCTGTTGAGAGCCTGGCTTGGTTAATATCTCCTCTTGTCTGAACTGGTCTTCTCCACATCATCTGACATTGTTTCAGCCATTCTGCTATTGGCCTGGTTGAGGGTACAAAGCCAGGAATTTCTCATGAACGTTCTCCATCCATGTTCCCAAGGTAGCACAGCCACATTGACACGCGTGGCTGCTGTAAGGTTATTCGGTTCCTGCACACCTCGACATTTCGGAATCTGCAAAGACCATTTTGAAGAAACAGCCCGGGAATAGGAAGTTTCAGCAGTTTCTTCTAAACATCTGGACTGTATTGATATCAGCAGTGAAATATCTGGCCTTTTTCCTTTTATTTTATGTTTTGTTTTTGACAGATTTAGAACGAGGGAGGAGAAGGCTGTTAAGACACAGCCCTCATTACATGTGTGTATCATTTCAACCCCAGATTAACTGCTCTGGAGTGGTAAACAAGCAGGGCAGGATTAAAGGAGGGGCTGTGCTTTTATGTTTATGTTTCCACGATGGATAGAAAGAAGGATTTCCTGAAGGTACAGTATGAATATTTACAAATGAAAATCTATTGAACAAAGCAGCAGTCAGATCCTTCCACTAACACAAAACTAACACTCCTTTACCTCTAACATGATGCCTGCTTTAAAGCTCTAACCACTCTGATCTGCTATCTAAGTGGGCAGGGTTAGCAAAGCCAAGGTCTGTATTCTGGCAGCTCTGCAGTGTTAGGTAAGAAAAGGCAAGGGAGTACTCTGTCCACGCTCAAACAGAACTGTAAACATCAAGAAGGATGCCCCCGAACCAACCTAGCTTCCATCCACAGTCAACCGACCTCCAGAATTTGGAGGTGGTGAGTTTTTCTTGTGATCAGGGTTTTGCTGAATTTATGACTCATTCATAATTGAGTTTGAGAAGATGGCGTGGAGCTGTTGTCTTGAGCCGCTGCAGTCCTTGGGAATGTGCTGTCAGGAAGGAAGTTCCAGAATTTTGAACCCAACAGCAGTGAAGGAACAGCGGCAAATGGGACTAGATTAATTTAGGATATCTGGTCGGCATGGAGACGTTGGACTGAAAGGTCTGTTTCCATGCTCTACATCTCTATGACTTTAAGTCAGGATGGTGAATGAATTAGAGGGGACTTTGAAGGTAGTGGTGTTCACCTGTATCTGCTGCCCTTGTCCTTCCCAATGTTATTGGTCACTGGGTTTCAAGGGTGCTGTTGAAGAGCCGTTGGTGAGTTGCTGCATTGAACTTTGGAGATGGTACACACTGCTGCTACTGTACCTTCATGGTGGAAGGAGCGAACATTGAAGGTATCAAATGGGGAGCTGAACAAAGATCATTTTCATTGTCATGAAGTATGTCCAGTTTCTTGAGTGTTATTGGAGCTGCATCCATCCAGGCAAGTGGAGTGTGTTCCATCACTCTCCTGAATTATGCCTTGTAAATGGTGGACATATTCTGAGGACTTAGGAAGTGAGATACTCACCTCAGAATCCATAATCTCTGACCTACTCTTGTAGCAACAGTACTTAAATGGTTAAAATAAAATAAAGACTGGCAGAGACTGGAAATATGAAACAAAAACAGAAAATCCTGGAGAAACTCAGCAGATCTGCATCATCTATGGAGAGAAAGCAGAGTTAATGTTTCAAGTCCAATGACCCTTCTTGTCCACAGATGCTGCCAAACCTGCTGCATTTCCAATTTGGTTATTTGTATGGCTAGTCCAGATCAGTTTCTGGTCAATGGTAACCCTTGATTATGTTGATAGTGGGGGATTCAGTGAGCTTAATGCCATTGAATGTCAAGGGGTAATGGTCAAATTCTGTCATATTGAATGTGGTCATTGTCCAGTACTTGTGTGGTGTGAATGTTAGTTGTCAGCACAGGTCTGGATGTTGTCCATGTCTTAGTACATTTCAACACCAACTGTTTCAGTAATTGAGAAGGCATGAATGGTACTGAATATTGTACATTCAGTGAATATTGACACTTCTGACCTTATGGTGAGAAAGGCATTGAAGTAGCTGAAGATAGTAGGGCTCAGGAATTAAGGTTTTTGTGCAGTGTTAGTGTCCTGAGCTCACTTGGGGAATCCACTCTCGATCACTGCAGTAACCTTTGTTGGAAAACAATTGTGTGGATCTTTTTTGTGTATCTGTTCTTGAGATGTGGGCAAGGCCAACATTTATTGTCCATCCTTGGTTGCTTTAGAAAAGGTGGTGGTGAGCTGACCCCTTGATTCTCAGTCCATGTGGTGTAGGGACACCCACAGTGACAGAAGGGAGCTTCAAGGTAGGGGGGCCAAAATATTTCCGAATGGTGATGGTGCAGGCCTTGGAGGGGAGCTTGTACTTAGTGGTGTTCCCATGTTTCTGCTGCCCTTGTCTTTCTGGGTAATAAAGGTTGCAGGTTTGCAAGGTGACGGTAAAGATGATTTGGATTTAGCTATGATGCCACAACTGTTGAATTACTCAACAATAATCAGCATCTCGATTCAAGTGAAGAATAGCCACGTGGATGAGTCTGTGGGGGGAGAAATGAGGCAATTTGTTATTTTTATAATTGCTGACTCATAATGGTTCACATTATAGAGTCATCAGCAATGTCTGCTTTGCCATCGAGACTGAATCCTGGTGAGACCTCAGTGGAGGTGGCTTAAGATCAACTTGGCTTTCCTTCATTTAGTCCCTGGTGACTGCAGGCTCTTTGAATGAGCTAATAGTTACTTCTGCCCCTTCGCTCAATCCTCACCAGCACATCAGTACCCCTGAGGAGGTCAGCGAACAACGTGCAAGCTGCCCTTCCTGTTTATCTGGGAGATGTTTGAAATAAGAGTTATAATTCAGTAAGGTGCACCGCTGTCCTAGAATGTCAGTCAGAGGAGCTGCTGATTGACTACAGCCTTCCAATGCAGGATCAGAGTGTACATGCAGCCCTCCTATTGCAACAGGGAATTTGTTGTGTATAATTTTTAATTTATTGATTGAATGTGAGCATCATTGGCTAGGCCAGCAGTTGTTGCCCTCCAACAGTTGCTGACAGTTCGGAGACAACCACATTTGCTATGAGTTTGGAGTCATGTGAAGGCTAGACCTGAGAAAAGCAGCACATTTCCTCCTTTTAAAGGACTTTAGTGAACAGGTGTGTGTTTACAACAATCAGTAGTGGTTAACATGGGCCTAATTCGGCTGGCATTTTATTCCAGATTCTTATCAAATTCAATAGTTTAGGATTCAAGCCCATGAACCAAGAACATTGACCTGGAATTCTGGATTGTTAGTACATTACCACTCTGTTACCACTTCACCTGAATTGTCAGTGTTGTAACAGATATAACCTTATGGAAGATGTTAGCAATGTCATCAGTTAAGAGGTTTCCTTAAAAAAGGCAAGGTTTTAGTACATTTCTTTCATTCTTTATTTTATCTTTCCTGTTTTCTGTTCTCTTATAAGTGTTTATTATGTGTTATCATACGAGTTATGAGGTATAATAGTTACTGAAATTGTAATAAAATGAAACTTGACATCTTGCTGACTTGGCCTTTATGATTCAGTGGTAGAAGCCAGTCATTGCAATGGCCATTGCCAATAACAAAGAGCTAATATGCAAATATTCAAATAAAAAATACACATCTTGGCAAGTGTATATTGTAAAAAGGACCCTGGCTGAAGTTTGTTGCAAAATCTTTGTGAACCTGAGCCATGGACACATCCTTTCCCATTAGGACTCTGTTAACCAAGGTCTACAACTCTATGATCTTTGTGGTTAGCCAATTCTAGCCCCTTGTGCTGATTTTAATCACTCCATTATTGGGATCCAGGCCTTCAGCTGCCTGGGCCTTAAGCTCTGGAATTCCCGCAATAAATTTCTGCCTCTCGTTCTTCTTTTAAGATAATACCCAAAATCTAAATCATTGATCTGTCTTAATATCCCCTGTGTAGCTTGATGTTAAGATTTGTTGACACTGCAGTGAAAAGCCTTGACATTTTTCTGCACGAAAGCCCATGCACATTGTTGTTAATTTGCTACCTGTTCATAAACAATTCTTTTCATTTAATTTAGCTCCGGTTCACCGCATTGAAGCCTGGATGTTTAGTGAGGCCCGTAGCTCCCACAAAGCTTCCTGGACGGTATCTTGCCCATCAGAAATCTTTGCCTCGGCTGCCAGTTCCTCCTCTCCAGCAGACTCTTGAGCGCTACCTGCTGGCCTTGGAGCCCATCGTCAGCCAAGAGGAGTTAGAAAGCACCAAGCAGATTGTCAAAGAATTTGGCCAAAAGGGTGGAGTAGGAGAGAGGCTTCAAGCAAGCTTGGAAAGAAGAGCAAGGAAGACTGAAAACTGGGTATAATTCTGGTTTCCTGGCTGATGTTGCTTTGATTTTTGACTGACTGGTATGTCCAAATGGTGGGGACAGAGTGAGCTATTGCTCACAAAATTTGAGACAAACATCTCAACAATTCAAGAAAGCATCTCACCATGACCGCCTCCAAGACAGGGGCTGTACAGATCATTGGTTAGGCCACTTTTGGAATATTGCGTGCAGTTCTGGTCTCTTTCCTATCGGAAGGATGTTGTGAAACTTGAAAGGGTTCAGAAAAGATAGTACGGGGATGTTGCCAGGGTTGGAGGGTTTGAGCTATCGGGTTGAACAGGCTGGGGCTGATTTCCCTGGAGCGTCGGAGGCTGAGGGGTGACCTTATAGGGGTTTATAAAATCATGAGGGGCATGGATAGGATAAATAGACAAAGTCTTTTCCCTGGGGTGGGGGAGTCCAGAACTAGAGGGCATAGGTTTAGGGTGAAAGGGGAAAGATATAAAAGAGATCTAAGGGGCAACCTTTTCAGAGGATGGTGCATGTATGGAATGAGATGCCAGAGGGAAATAGTGGAGGCTAGTTCAATTGCAACATTTAAAAGGCATCTGGATGGGTTAATGAATAGGAAAGGTTTGGAGGGATATAAGCCAGGTGCTGGCAGATGGGACTAGATTGGTTTGGGATAACTGGTCAGCATGGACGAGTTGGACCGAGGGGTTTGTTTCCGTGGTGTACATCTCTATGACTCTATGACAGCAGGAGACGGGCAATAAATATTGGCCCAGTCAGCAATGCCCACCTTCCATGAATGAATTTTTTAAAATATTAGTTGAGTGTAGCCAAATATCCGTGGTGGTGTAAAGCTAATTGCACTATCATCTCTAAATCATACAGCAGAAAGGAGGCCATTTGGCCCATTATACCTGTGCTGGCTCTTAGAATTATGGGCGGCACGGTGGCACAGTGGTTAGCACTGCTGCCTCACAGCGCCAGAGACCCAGGTTCAATTCCCGCCTCAGGCGACTGACCGTGTGGAGTTTGCACGTTCTCCCCGTGTCTGCGTGGGTTTCCTCCGGGTGCTCCGGTTTCCTCCCACAGTCCAAAGATGTGCAGGTCAGGTGAATTGGCCATGCTAAATTGCCCGTAGTGTTAGGTAAGGGGTAGTTGTAGGGGTATAGGTGGGTTGCACTTCGGTGGGGCAGTGTGGACTTGTTGGGCCGAAGGGCCTGTTTCCACACTGTAATGTAATCTGTAATCTAAAAATATTCATATTAATCCCCAGCTCAGCTAGTCACATTTTTGCCTGCGGTTCAGGAAATCTCTTCTACGCCACAATATGACTGGGTTGTCATGTTGGAAGAAATGCCTCCCCGTGGTGGGCTGTGCCAACAGTTCTGCTCATTGAACACGTCCCAGAATGAATGGACTGGCAGTGGGCTGTGTTCCTGACCTCATTGGTACCCTCTACAGCTGTAATAAATCAAATGGGCTTCAGTAATGTGTGTGAGCAAGGAACCCCCACACTGATTCGGGGAAGGAGGCAGTAACAAGTACACATTCCTCATAAATGGTCAACTAAGGAGGTCTGCTTATTATGGGATGGGCTTTTTAGAGCAAGGTGAGTTGTCAGTCAGCATGTCAGAGACCAGTGTTTGATGCAGCAGTCAGAAGACTCCAGTAGACCAATGGTTTTGACACAGGGCTGGTCATTTGGAAACCTGGATTCAAATCCTGCCATGGCAGATGATGGATACTAGCCTAGCCATTGAGGCCCACATCCTGTTAATGAATTTTTCTTTTAATGTAGGCATTACTCTATCAGTGTGTGGTTGTGCTGTGCTCAGTGTGCTAGCCATTTAATCCAAGCTCCAAAAGCCATATTGGAATATGTCCTTCTGTTCTCTGGCACAGGACGGATGCAATGACACATTCCCTTCATTCTCATTCCATCTCTCTCTCTCATGGTAGTCCCAGTGCATCAATCCACAGAGGACAGAGGTGTCTCTATTCCCCTTGGAAAGCCATGCAGTAAAGGATGGAAGTGGAGTGAACCTTTTACACACACACTTCTTTAAAATCAGCTTTTTATTTTGCAGATGCACATTACTCAAAGGGCCAACTGGCCTATATCTGTTCCTAATTTGTATGTTCATTTGCTCTTCACACTTCTGCTCCTCCACCCCTCCCAATAGAACCCAAATCCCCACAGTTTTCCCGTGAAATCAGTTGAAGATAACACCAAAGCTAAATGTCTGAGTAATGGGGGCTGTGAGTAAAGGGGTTAATGAGCAATGGCTGGAGCGGGGAAACTTTGGATCCTGAGAATTGGTTCAGGCTGTTTAATAGTGTGGGTGAGTGTTAAGGCTGTCTTCCCCCAGATTCATTTTTGAGAATGTGACCACCCAAGGCTAGAGATGGAACCCAATATCACTCTGGGCCTCTCTACTTGACTGCCTTCTATGGCAAAACTTGTTTGTGTGCATCAGGCAGCAGTTAGCAGCAACTCTGCACAGGTTGCCTTCGCTAATCCCTATTTCCTGTCTGGATTCTCATGTGATCATTGTTTCTCAAAGCTCATGTTATCTCTTGTCTGCCTTGTCCAGCTCTCTGACTGGTGGTTGAGGACGGCCTATCTGGAATACAGACTTCCCGTGGTAATCCATTCCAGCCCTGGTGTGGTGCTGCCGAAGCAAGATTACTATGACCGTCAGGGGCAGCTCAGGTAATGGTCAGGCAGTACAAAATTCATCTTCAATTAGCCGGGGCTGGAGCTAACAGAAAAAGATATAACTCCAGTCCGTATTGTTTTCCACATTCTCTACTGGAATGTGTCTAGAAAGAGGCAATTCAGCTCATTTAACGTATGCTGGTTCTCTGAAAGAACTATCCAGTTAGTCCCACTCCTCCCCTCTTTCACTTGGCCTGAAAATCCTTTTTTTTTGTTAGATTAGATTCCCTACAGAGTGGAAACAGGCCCTTCGGCCCAACTAGTCCATAACGACCCTCCGAAGGGCAACCCACCCCCTGACTAATGCACCTAACACTGTGGCAATTTAACATGGCCAGTTCACCTAACCTGCACACCTTTGGACTGTGAGAGGAAACTGGAGCACCCGGAGGAAACCCACACAGACACTGGGAGAATGTGCAAACTCCACACAGACAGTCACCCGAGGCTGGAATCGAACCTAGGACCTGGTGCTGTGAGGCAGCAGTGATAACCACTGAGCCACTTAAAAATATTTCACCAAATCCCTTGGGAAAGAATCAGCTGCCACTGAGGCAGCATGTTCCACATCACCACAACATTCTGTGTATTGGTTTTCTTGCTGCCTCTGGTTCTATTACCAGTTATGATAAATCTGCTTTCTGAGAACTAACCTGCCCACTAGTGAAAGTAGAGAGGGAGAGGTTGGGACATATCAGACTAGCCCTGACATCACTTTCTTCTGTTCAGCTCTGTCCTGTTTTCAGCAGATGAGATTTTCCAAGCCTGAGTTCTAAATTGTATCAGCTCCTTGTGTTTCCTATTGATATGTTCACTGGAGCTCATCGGTAAACTGTAGAAGGTGTTGAGGACACGGACCTCACCCAAAGTAGGAAATCTGCAGCTATTCTCCATTCTCCATATTGGACTGGGAGAAAGAAACAACAACAGCTTCTGGTTTTGGTTGAAGAATTCCCCGTCCACTCCCATCCCTTGAACAATAACAGTTTGCTTTATAAAGCAGCCCTGCCATAGTTAAACATTCCAATAATGCAACATTTGGCATCATACGATAGCAATGGCCAAACCTTCAGGAAAAAGGGTCGGTTTTAGGGAACATCGCATGTTGTGCACTCTCTTCTGCACCATCTGTGTCTGCTGTTGCTCTGTCTTCATGTTCCACTGCCTCTTTGGCCATACTTTATTGTCTTCCTTCCTCCATCTTGCTAATCCTCTTTCCTTCTACTCTGTTGTGCAGTACTTCTCATTCTGCTTCCTTATCTTGCTGTGGCTCAATAATCTGTTCCACTCCTCCTGTTGCTCAATTTTCAGCCCAACCTTTGTACAGGGTAAACTTTACCTCAGAAATGCGAACAGCTGCTTTTGGTACTAGCTTAATCTTAGATTATTTGGAGCTACCTTTCTCACTCTTTGACCCTTCACTGTGTATAGCTGTATTTTCCTCTCTGTGGGTGAAATTTCCCTTCTGTTCCAGGGCAAAGACATCCCATATCTCCTCCCTCTTGATCAGATTGCTGTCGCTGTGTCTCCAACCCTATTACCTTCTCCTTTGTCAGTGAGTTGCATGTGAAGGCTTTATGAATACAGAAATGCAGCAACTGTCAGTATCCCTAACACTATCTCAGCTCTGACCTACACCACTCTTTCCTTCTTTCATATTGCTAATTCTCCTCTCGTAACCAGGATGAATGGATTAATCTCCGGGACACTACTGAGAGCAGCTCTGGTGTAACAGGTGCAAAAGCACTTCAAAGATTAAGTTGAAAAAAATATATAGTGTTCAAGAAACAAAAATTGGGAAAAGTTCTTGAGAAAATGGAACTCATTGTTAATTTCTAGTGAATACATCATATGAAAATAATCAGATTATTGAACGATAACTCCTTCTCTCCCCCCCCCCCCCCCCCCCCCCCACACACACACACACACACACACACACACACACACAAAAGGAAGGAATTATAGAGTCAGAGACATGTACTGCACAGAAACAGACCCTTCGGTCTAACTCTGGATTAGTGGTGCTGGAAGCTTTTGCCCAAAACGTTGATTTTACTGCTCCTTGGACGTTGCCTGAACTGCTGTGCTCTTTCAGCACCACTAATCCAGAATCGGGTTTCCAGCATCTGCAGTCATTGTTTTTACCTTTGGTGTAACTCATCCATGCTGACCAGATATCCCAACCCAATCTAGTTCCACTTGTCAGCACCTGGCCCATATCCCTCCAAACCCTTCCCTATTCATATACCCATCCAAATGCCTCTTAAATGTTGCAATTGTATCAGCCTCCACTACATCCTCTGGCAGCTCATTCCATACACGCATCACCTTCTTCGTGAAAAAGTTGCCCCTTAGGTCTCTTTTATATCTTTCCCTCTCACCCTAAACCTCTAGTTTTGGACTCCCCACCCCAGGAAAGAGATTTTGTCCATTTACCCTATCCGTGCCCCTCAATTTTATAAACCTCTATAAGGTCACCCCTCAGCCTCTGACGCTCCAGGGAAAACAGCCCCAGCCTGTTCAGCCTCTCCCTGTAGCTCAAATCCTCCAACCCTGGCAACATCCTTGTAAATCTTTTCTGAACCCTTTCAAGTTTCACAACATCTTTCTGAGAGGAAGGAGACCAGAATTGCACGCAATATTCCAACAGTGGCCTAACCAATGTCCTGTACAGCCGCAACATGACCTCCCAACTTCTGTACTCAATATTCTGACCAATAAAGGAAAGCATACCAAACACCTTCTTCACTATCTTATCGACCTGATTACCGATAGGATCTCACTGCTTGTAACTTCTGCTTTATTTTTACTTAGTTATAACCACAATAAATTAAATGTGTAAAATGGCGAGTAATACTTTCACTAGAAAGATAGATAACGTTTTTAATCATCAGTGCAACAAGATAATACACTTTCAACACCAGGAGCACCACTATCACACTCAGGCCTCTGGGTGCACACCACATGCTGGTTTAGAGTTTTCTAAGATCTTGAAAATGTCAGAGTTCTCATTCCTCTCTTCAATCAAGCCAGCCCTCGAATCACATTAACCAGCAACGTTATTCCATTTGAGATCCCTGGATAGAGTTAACACCAACAAGCCATACAACTTCAAACCCTCTCTCACTTGGTTCATATCATGATGCCTTAATTCTCCAAGTAACGTTTTAATAATTCATTCACTGATTTCCCCCACTATCAACATCTTGGGGGGTGGGGAGGAGAGTCCTAACTACAATCTCCACATAAATACAGTGGCTACAAGAGCAGGTCAGAGGCTAGGAATCTTGTAGTGAGTAACCCCCCGCCCCACCTCCTGACTCCCCAAAACCTTTCCGCCATCTACAAGGCACAAGTCAGGAGTGTGATGGAATACTCCCCACTTGCCTGGGTGGAGGCAGCCCAACAACACTCAAGAAGGTTGACACTGTTCAGGACGCAGCAGCCTGCGTGATTGACATCATATCCTTAAACATCTACCACTGTTACTTAGTAACAGCAATGTGTGTGATTGACAAGATGCAGAGATTCAACAAGGTTTCTGACACAGCACCTTCCAAACCAAAGGGTAATAGGGAAATCCCAGGCAATTACAGACCAGTCAGTCTTACCTCTGTGCTCAGCAAAGTTTTGGAAAGAAATTTGAGGGAGAGGATTTATGACTATTTGGCTAAGCAAAGCACGATTAAAGGCAGCATGGCTTTGTGAGGGGCAGGTCATGCCTCACAAATCGTATTGAGTTCTTTGAGGAGCTGACGAGACAGGTTGACGTAGATCTGGCAGTGGATGAAGTGTATATGGACTTCAGCAAAGCATTTGATAAGGTTCCCCATGGTAGGCTCATTCAAAGTCAGGAGGTATGGGATACAGGGAGGTTTGGCTATCTGGATTCAGAATTGGTTGGCTGACAGAAGGCAGAGAGTGGTTGTGGATGGAAAGTATTCTGCCTGGAGGTCAGTGTTGAGTGAGGTCCCATAGGGCTCTGTTCTTGGGCCTCTGCTCTTTGTAGTTTTTATAAATGACTTGGATGAGGAGGTTGGGGGTGTGTTAGTAAATTTGCCGATGACCCGAAGGTTGGAGGAACTGTTGATAATATTGAGAACTGTTGCAGGCTGCAGCGAGACATAGACAGGATGCAGAGCTGGGCTGAGAAATGGCAGATGGAGTTCAACCTGGATAAATGCGAAACAATGCATTTTGGAAGGTCGAACTCGAACGCTGAATATAGGATTAAAGACAGGATTCTTGGCAGTGTGGAGGAACAGAGGGATCTTGGTGTTCAAGTGCATAGATCCCTCAAAGTTGCAACTCAAATGGATAGGGTTGTTAAGAAAGCATGTGGTGTTTTGGCTTTCATTAACAGGGGGATCGAGTTTGAGAGCCACAAGGTTTTGCTGCAGCTCTACAAGTCCCTGGTGAGACCACACTTGGAATATTATGTCCGGTTCTGGTCGCCCTATTATAGGAAAGATACAGAGGCTTTGGAGAGGGTGCAAAGAAGGTTTACCAGGATGCTGCCTGGACTGGAGGGCTTGCCGTATGAAGAAAGGTTGAATAAGCTTGGACTTTTCTCTCTGGAGGGAAGGAGGAAGAGAGGAGACCTGATCGAGGTATACAAGGTTAATGAGAGGCATGGATAGTGTCAATAGCCAAAGACTTTTCCCCAGGGCAGGATTGACTGCCACGAGGGGTCATAGTTTTAAGGTGTTAGGAGGAAGGTATAGAGGGGACGTCAGAGGTAGGTTCTTTACGTAGATTGTGAATGCATGGAATGCGTTGCCAGTGGTGGTGGTGGAAGCAGAGTCATTAGGGACATTTAAGTGACGGCTGGACATGCACATGGATAGCAGTGAGTTGAGGAGTGCATAGGTTAGATTATTTTATTTTAGATTAGGATTAATCCTCGGCACATTATTGTGGGCCAAAGGGCCTGTTCTGTGCTGTACTTTTCTATGTTCGATGTTCTAAGCTAATCACCACTTTCTTCTAAAAGGACAAGGGGCAGCAGATACATGGGAACACCACCCCCTGCAAGTTCCCCTCCAAGCCCCTCACCATCCTGACTTGGAAATACATCAGCGTTCCTTCACCGTCACTGGGTTTAAGTCCTGGAATTCCCTCCCTAAGGGCTTTGTTGAACTATGACAGCACATGGACTGCAGCAGTTCAAGAAGGCAGCTTGGGATGAGCGTAAATGCTGGCCCAGTCAGTGACACCTGCATCCCGTGAATGAATTTAGATAAAAATCAAACAGCACTGCCCGACTCGTGATCAACCCACTGATACAAAGTCTAACCATTGCTACAAGGAGTTTGAAGATCTTCACCTTGCACTCATCAGAATGAGGAAGGGATTGATGCCATTTTATGAGAACAGGGTGTTGTTGGGTTGGACCATCATGGCATAGACAGTTAGCTGTCTATCTTCATTTCCAGACCAGGAATGTCGATTCTGATCACTCAGGGTTTTGCAGTAGGAATGCAGCAAAGTTTGACTGTCTCCATGACCCCTTTTTATTGAAAATTGTGCCATGTATATGCAAATTCCTTTTGCTAACAGGATTCTGAGTATTTATGTAGCTCCTAACATGTGCAAGTGCAAGACTCTTTGGGTCGGACTGATGGTCTTAAGTTAGAGCTCTTCAGCACGGAAACAGACCCCTCAGTCTATCTCGTCCATACTGACCAGATATCCTAAATTGATCTAGTCCCATTTGCCAGCATTTAGCCCATATCCCTCTAAACCCTTCCTATGCATATACCCATCCAGATGCCTTTTAAATGTTGCAATGGTATCAGCCCCCACCACTTCCTCTGCCAGCCCATCCCCTACGCGCCCCATCCTCTGCGTGAACAAAGTTGCCCCTTCGGTCCCTTATAAATCTTGCCCCTCTCATCTTAAACATGTGCCAGTCTAGTTTTGGACTGCCTCACCCCAAGGAAAAGATCTTGTCTGTTTATCATATCCATGTCTCATGATTTTATAAACATCTAAAAGATCACCCCTCAACATCCGACGCTCCAGGGAAAACAGCCCCAGCCTGTTCAGCCTCTCCCCCTATAGCTCAAGCCCTCCAACCGTGCCAATGTCCTTGTAAATCTTTTCTGAACCTTTCGAGTTTCACAGTGTCCTTCCTAAAGCAGGGAGTCCAGATTTGCACACAGTATTCCAGTAGTGGCCTAACCAAAGTTCTGTCCAGCCACAACGTGACCTCCCTATCTATAAGAGCCCATCAGTTTCTCTCGAAGCGTCTAGGCATAGAATCTCCTGACTTCCAATTCAAGTGTGATCCCTTGGGTCTGGGTAGCAGCAGAAAACCTGGAGGGAGTGTGGGATCTAGCAACCACTGTTTGAAAGAAGAACAGGAGTTCTGCCTGGCGTCAATCTTTATCCCTCAACTAACAGCAATAAAACAGTGACCAGAGTGCTCCTAGTGGGAACACATTGTGCACACATTGGCTGCGTCATGTCTTATCCTAGAACAGTAACTGCACACTGAAAACACTTCATGGACTGGGAAGCACATTGGGATGTCTAAGATGGTGAAAGGTGTTAAATAGTCCTTTCTGTTGTTGATTTTGTTTATTAAATGTAATGAGTAACACCGTTGTAGACAGTGAAAAGCAGCAGTTGTGTGTTGGCCAGTATTTAATGCAGATGTCTGTCCCTGCTCTCTTTTAGGTTTGCAGCCAAGCTGATCTCTGGTGTTCTGGATTTTAAGACCATGATTGACAAGTGAGTATGAGATGACAAATAAATAAATAGGAGTAATTCATGTGAGGCATGATGTTGTGTAATAAAAATTACAGTTAATGGTGATGTTGCATTAGCAACACTGTTTACAGCAACTCGTCAAAACTCCTTCAGCAGCATCTTCCAAACCTGCAACCACTTGGAAGGTGAAGGGCAGTAAATACATGGGTACACCTGCACCTGCAGGTTCCTCAATCTGCCGGGCACTTGGAAATATATCACCGTTCCTTCAGTATCACTGCGTCTGAATCCTGGAACCTTATCCCTAACAGCACTGTGGGTGTCCCTACAGCCCAAGTACTGCTGCAAAGAAGACAGCTCACCACTGCCACCTGCAGGCCAAGTAGGAATGGGCAATAAATGCTGGCCCCACAAACAATATTTTAAAAGGAGGTGGGTGCATTGTAAATGAGGGATTGCACCCACAAATGTAGTTCCCTCCATTTGCTGCAGGATCACTGCCAGCTGTACAAAACATTTCCTCCAAGTGCCTTTAAAATATCAACAACTTGCATTTATTTAGCACCTTCAGTGTAGTTAAACATGCCAAGGTGCGATTAACAAATTTGACAGAGCCTTGTGAGCACGGATTAGGATTTCAACATGATTCAAGAAGATGAAACTTTTTATTTTGCTCTCATCAGGAATCAGATGGAAGAAACATACCAGCATCTTTGTCCTGGAGAGTGCAAGAGAAAAGCTTCAATTTCTTGTCTCTTTTCAGCAGTTTTTCAGTTCTGCACTGCCGAGTCATAATTTAATATAATAACAGCAATGACCAAAAGCTTGGTCAGAGATATGGAGGTTTCCTTTTATGTCGTAAAGAAAGAAAGTAAGGTCGAGAGAGTTCCCCAGGATTTTTGGACCCAGATGGCCAGTACTGCGGTGATTATAAATGGGTGTTCCGAGTGGGCCAAGATTGGAGGACTATAGAGATCTCTGAGGATTGTTGGGCTGGAGGAGGGACAGGGCAAGACCAGACAGCAACCTTGAACATAAGGGTGGGAATCCTGATTATAATGAGCTCGCTTTTGCCCCTCTGCACTATTTCACAGACTGATTAGATGATCTCCTTTCTGTTGTTCTCCACAGTGAGACCCTTCCTGTGGAGAGTCTGGGAGGGAACCCACTCTGTATGAACCAGTATTACCAGATTCTCTCCTCCTGTCGCATCCCGGGCTCCAAAAGTGACTCTGTTGTCAACTACAGCCAGACTAAAAAGCCAACGCACATAACAGTGGTGCACAACTTCCAGGTGGGTTTCTTCCCAGTGTTCACAAAGCTGCTGTCTTGATGTTTCTTTAACTCTGCTCCTCCCCTGTTTCGAACGATCTGAGGAATTACTGGATGAAAAATGACCAAGGTCCAACCCATTCCCCTCCCTTCCTGGTTGTCCCTTGATCCAACAATACTATTCAATCACAGTGGTTTATCTCCCTTGCCAAATCTATAGTAACCCAGATACAATGGGAGGAGCCCCCACCCCGTGATTGAGATGATCAGGAGGCAGCCTTCAATAAGATCATGGCTGAGCTGCTACTGGTCTCAACTCCACTTTCCTCTGTTTCCCATAACTTGTGACTTCTTTGTGTATCAAGAATTTATCTACCGCAGTCCAGAGTTCAGTGATTCAGCCTCCAGCGTTCCCTGGGGAAGGGAATTCCACAAACTAACAACTCTCGAGGAAAAAGCTTCTTCTGACCTCTGTCTTTCGGAGCTGTGGTTCCAAACCGACTTGTTCCTCCCCACCTACTCTCGTTCGCTGCTTAGCATTTTTTCAGTTAGTCACAGGGTATGGCCAAGCGTGTTCTCTATCCAGACCGTCCAAATAATGGTGCCTCAGGATGGGGTTGGGCAGCTCAATAGACAATTGCTTTCCAGTATCCCTCTCAATAGGCCATCCCTCACTGACCTGAGAAAGTGAGTGCTGAAGGGAACTGGTAGTCGATTCGATGGTAGTGGGCACCAAAACAAAGACTCGGCCTAGTCACAGCATTTAGATGCTTCAAACAGACAGGTCAGTGGTAACCAGGATGGAGGCGGTGGGTTAATTGTTAGCTTTGCCTTGAGTTGACTCTTGGACCACCCAGTTCCGTTCCCTTCAGTTGCACAGCTGAGTGAACAATTGCTGTCTGTGTTTTGCAGTTCTTTGAGCTGTTTGTATATAACAGTGATGGGACTCCCCTGACTGTCGACCAGATCTACATGCAGCTGGAGAAGATCTGGCACTCATCACTACAGACCAACAAGGAGCCAATCGGGATCCTTACTACTGGCCATCGGAATAGCTGGGCCAATGCTTATAACAATCTCATTAAAGGTAAGTCTCCTGAAAACAGCAGTACGTGATGGGAGGAATCACTCAACCCCATCATACCAGTGTGAGGCAATCAACCCTCTGAGAGTGAGTGACCGAGTTGGAGGGAGCCAGCAATAACTTTCACATAGAATTGTAACAGTTCCTGAGCATTGGTATCACCAGTCTAGGGTGACAACTGATAAAGGTGAGGGTGCAGCTGCTTTGTTTACAATTATCCTCAATTACTGATGTTGCATTTGATCCTTGGAACCCCTGCTATCTGAGTCCATAGGCACCAGCTCCTCAGCAGCTTATCTGCAGTGGCATTTTATCATAAATGAGCATGTTTTGGAGTCAGCCATTGCTCAGTGGGAATGACCTCCATCAGTTTAGACCCCGTTCCAAAGACATTAGAACATGGTCTACGCTGGCACTTCCAATCCAGCGCTAAGGGAGCGCCGCACAGCCGGAGGGTCAGCGCTGAGGGAGCGCCGCACAGCCGGAGGGTCAGCGCTGAGGGAGCGCCGCACAGCCGGAGGGTCAGCGCTGAGGGAGCGCCGCACAGCCGGAGGATCAGCGCTGAGGGAGCGCCGCACAGCCGGAGGGTCAGCGCTGAGGGAGCGCCGCACAGCCGGAGGGTCAGCGCTGAGGGAGCGCCGCACAGCCGGAGGGTCAGCGCTGAGGGAGCGCCGCACAGCCGGAGGGTCAGCGCTGAGGGAGCGCCGCACAGCCGGAGGGTCAGCGCTGAGGGAGCGCCGCACAGCCGGAGGGTCAGCGCTGAGGGAGCGCCGCACAGCCGGAGGGTCAGCGCTGAGGGAGCGCCGCACAGCCGGAGGGTCAGCGCTGAGGGAGCGCCGCACAGCCGGAGGGTCAGCGCTGAGGGAGCGCCGCACAGCCGGAGGGTCAGCGCTGAGGGAGCGCCGCACAGCCGGAGGGTCAGCGCTGAGGGAGCACCGTACCATTGGCCCATCCTACTGCTTTTGCCCGAAACGTTGATTTCGCTGCTCGTTGGATGCTGCCTGAACTGCTGTGCTCTTCCAGCACCACTAATCCAGTATTTGATTTTCAGCATCTGCAGTCATTGTTTTTACCATCCTACTATTTAGCTGAGCCATTAAATGGTCCCATGTGCCCGCTCAGAGAGATATGAAAAATCTTCCTGTTGGGTGCAATGCATGAAGGAGTTCTAGCAGAATCCATGGCAATATTCATTTGTCAATTAAACTTTAACGCATGATCGTGTGAACATGGTTTTAACTGTGCAGTAAAATGGTCTTGTCCTTACAGCAGTGATCGTTTACTGTCATACCTTAGAGTCATTGAATAGTTATTGATAATTATTTGTGGTGGCTACATTAATGAAAAGCAGGAAGTTTGAGAGTATCCTTGTTTCTCTTGTCCAACACCTCCAAACAAAAACTCCTGCAGATAAGGTGAACAAAGAGTCTGTGAAATGCATCCAGAAAAGTATCTTCACAGTCTGCCTGGATGCTCCAGTGCCAAAGGTGTCCGACGAGCTGTACATGAGCCACGTGGCAGCGCAGATGCTGCACGGGGGTGGCAGTCGGTGGAACAGTGGAAACCGGTGGTTCGATAAAACCCTGCAGGTGAGTGAGCATCGGGGAAAGGCACTGACCAATCCAAACAAACATCTCCAAACCCAAGTCTTACAGCCTTTCCTCTCTGGCAACAAGTCTGTGTGGTTTTGATTTTTGCAGTAATGTGTGGGATTAGATTAGTTTAGTTTCCCCTTCAGTGTGGAAACAGACCCTGTGGCCCAACAAGACCTTCCGATGAGTAACCCACCCAGTCCCATTTCCCTCTTACCAATGCACCTCACACTATGGGCTATTGAGCATGGCCAATTCACCTGGCCTGCACATCTTTGGACTGTGGGAGGAAACCAGAGCACCTGGAGGAAACCCACGCAGACACTGGGAGAATGTGCAAACTCCACATAGTCAGTCGCCCAAGGCTGAGATCGAACCCGGGTCCCTGGCGCTGTGAGGCAGCAGTGCTAACCACTGAGTGACCGTGCCGCCCCTAATGAAAGCATAATGGGGAGGTGGGATCTTATGCATAAGTGCAAGCGCCCAGCATGGGGCATTATTTATGTGTCAATGTGTGAGTGTGTGTGTGTCAGTGTGTGTGTGTGTGTCAGTGTGTGTGTGTGTGTCAGTGTGTGTGTGTGTGTGTGTGTGTGTGTGAGTGAGAGAGAGAGAGAGAGAGAGTGTATCTATGCACATCTGTAGTGTATCTGAGAGAGACTGTGTATATCTAAGGTAGTCTGTTAGTTAGCAGGGGGTCTGAGAGTGTCTGAACATAAGTGAGCATATATCTGGCAGTGCAGAATGTCATGAACTCTGCTCCATGGTGAATTTGTTGACAAATATTTGGCACCTCTTAATTATACCACCTTTCAACTGGAAAAATAAAAAATTATTTCCTTGGCTGTCCTGATTTCTCTTCTGGAAGCACCAGAGAGAGAGAGAGACAAGCTATTGGGTATGATTGTACCTGGATTGGGTATGATGTTACCTAGCAGCCCGTGACACCTCCACCTCCACCTCCACCTCCACGTACATCACCCACACAGCAACTTCCGCCCGGTCATCCTGCTCCCGACCCTCCCTGCCGACCAAATCCTGATTCAATCTAAACATTGGTATCCTGCATCGCAACTCCACCAGTCTCTCTGTTTGTCCATGTGTTAATGTCTTAATAAAACCAAAACTTTTGTCTCTTTTTAAAAAGGTGGATAAGTCAGAGCTTCTGTTCCTCAAATTAAGTAAAATGCACGGGCATTGGTCACTCCCCTCACATCCAGGGCAGGTTGTTTGATGATTCTGAAGGCGATCCCGCAGAGTGTAGACCCCGTCACAGCATTCCAGCAAGGGTGTGGGGGAGGGGGAGTGGGCCAGGGAACTGCACAGTGATTGAAAAGAGAACCACCATGTCCAAACTCTTCTTCACCACCTACACTCACACTCTCACCATCACAGACAGCCACCCACACACCCACACCCACACCCACACAGACACACTCACACTCACACCCACACCCACACCCACACAGACAGCCACCCACACCCACACCCACGCTCTCTCGCCAACACAGACACTCACACCGACACACTCACACCCACACAGACACAGCCACACCCACACTCACACCAACACAGACACTCACACCCACACTCTCACCCACACCAACACAGACATTCACACCCACACTCACACCAACACAGACACTCACACCCACACTCACACCAACACAGACACTCACACCAACACAGACACTCACATCCACACTCACACCCACACTCACACCAACACAGACACTCACATCCACACTCACACCCACACTCACACCAACACAGACACTCACATCCACACTCACACCCACACTCACACCAACACAGACACTCACACCCACACTCACACCAACACAGACACTCACACCCACACTCACACCAACACAGACACTCACACCAACACAGACACTCACATCCACACTCACACCCACACTCACACCAACACAGACACTCACACCCACACCCATACTCACACCAACACAGACACTCACACCCACACTCACACCAACACAGACACTCACACCCACACCAACACAGACACTCACATCCACACCCACACCCACACTCACACCAACACAGACACTCACATCCACACTCACACCCACATTCACACCAACACAGACACTCACACCCACACCCATACTCACACCAACACAGACACTCACATCCACACTCACACCGACACACTCACACCCACACCCACCCTCACAGATACCCACACCCACACCCTCACAGATACCCACACCGACACAGACTCCCACGCCCCACACAGACACACACACCCCACACACACACACACACACCACACACACACACACACACACACACCCCACACACACACACACACACCCCACACACACACCCCACACACACACACACACACCCCACACACACACACACACACAGATGCGCGCACACACCCACACTGACGCCCACAATCACTCCCACCAACACACACCCACACAGACACACACACGGACACAGACGCGCGCACACACCCAAACCCGCACCCCACACCCCACACACACACTGACACAGATGCGCGCACACATACAGACACACATACACAGACACAGACGCACACACACACACATATACACACACAAAACCTACCAAGCCGGTATAACTCTGGGCTAAACATGGAACCGCTGGTATCACACCTGCAACTTCAAACAATTGACCCAACTTATTCCTTGGGTCAGGCAACATCCATGGAGAGAAAGCAAGCTAATGTTTCAATTCTAAATGACTCTATCAGAGCTTCAGCTCTGATGGAGAGTCATCTAGACTGGAAATGTTAGCTTGCTTTCCCTCCATGGATGTTGCCGAACGAGCTGTGATCTCCAGTATTTGTTCTTAGTACACATTCCAGCATCGACAGTCATTTGCTGCTTCAACTTACTCCATGTTGGGGTTTCTTTTTGCAGTTTATTGTCGGAGAGGATGGATCTTGTGGTTTGGTTTATGAGCATTCTCCAGCAGAAGGACCACCCATCGTTGCTTTGCTGGATCATGTCTTCGAGTATTGGTAAGAATCTGGATTTCTTTTTGTTTCTCATGGGATATGGGTGTTGCACAGTGGGTCAGCATCACATTGCAATCCCTCATTGCCCTGAAGATGGTGGGTTGGTTCACATCCTTCTTGAACTGCCTGAGTCCCCATGGGATAGGGGCACTCAGTACCGACAGGGAAGGACTTGCAGGATTTTGACACAGCAACAGTAAAAGAACAATGCTAGGTTTCCTAGTCAGGCTGCGATGTGGTTTATAATGGTCATGGGTCTGGAAGGTGCTGTCTGAGGATCTTTGGTGAAATTCTGCAGTGCATCTTGCTGATGGTACACCCTGCTGCTACTGAGCGTCGGTGGTGGAAGGAGTGAGTGTTTGTGGCTGTGGTGCCAATGCTGTGGGCTGCTTTGTTTCAAATCAAGTTGGTGCTGCCCCCATCCGGGCAAGTGGGGGAGTATTCCATCACACTCCTGACATGTGTCTCGTAGATGATCAGTTTTTGGGCAGATAGGAGATTAGTCATTTGGCACAGTGTTCGCAGGCTCTGTTGATAGCAATGTTTGTCATACTTACCATGTAAATAATGATTTCCGTAGGGAGATTGGTGGTGGGTTCCTGCAATGTAGAGGATCTGGTCAGAGTACACATTTTCCCTCATCCCTAGGGCGTTCCTTGTTTCTGACCATTCTGTCTGAATGAAGCCAAATCCCACAGCCAGTCAGGTACCTCATGGTGCTCAGGAGCTGACTGGTAAAATCTTACAGACCAGAAAGGTGGCATGCTGGAATTCAAGGTCTTTAAAATTTACATTTTCCGAGGCGGAAAAACTGTAAACTGAGAAAGGAAACCAAACCTTTCCATTTCTGAGGAAATGAAGACTGAATCCAAGGTTAGAAACTAGCTGCTCTGCTGCTCAGGGGTAATCTTCAAGGATCTATCTATCCAGAATATTGTCAGCAGAATTGAGAAAGTTGGGCGGACATGTGCCAGCTGAGTGGAAGCTGGGCGTGTGGAAGCTGGCTTGGTTGTGACATGTTGTTGCTGAGGATCAGGCCAAATCCTACAAGAACAGCAGCTGAAACTCTTCGTGGGGAAGACATGCTTTTAAAGGATTCTGATATTGAGTCGGATGACATTAAACCCTGACTGGATTGCTAAGCCAGTTCATAAGAGCTGCCATGATTGTGTCATTGAAAGTTTAGAATTCACCAAACTGGGCCTATTAATTGAAGCATTCTTTCAATCACTGCTACTTAAAGTAACATTCAGGTTGTGTTTGTGTTTGAATCTTGTAAAGTAAAAAGTTCCTCTGTTTAAAGTCATGGAATATTGTGGCTTTATGATTTCAATAATTAGCTCAATCTGGATTAGGGTGACTGCTTTGGAGTCGAGATCACAATAAAAGTGATGCAGCCCAATCTGTCAATGCCAGCTCACTGTCCAATTAGTGCAGCATCTCAAACCTGGGTGATTTTATAAAGACTTGCCTATTTTTTATGATCTCAGGACATCCAAAAGCACTTCAGTCCATTAAGAGCTCTTGAGGTTTGCTCATTGTTAATAAAATAGGAAATACTTGAGGCAAGGAATAGGGAGTGATATCAGCTGGCCACGTGGCTGCGAGGATGGTGCAGGAGGGAGAGTTTCAGGTTCTTGGATAATTGGGGCTCATTCTGGGGAAGGTGGGACTTGTATAAACAGGACAGTCTTCACTTGAACCAGAGAGGTACTAATATCCTGGGTGGGACATTTGCTGGTGCTATTCGGGTGGGTTTAAACTAGCTCAGCAGGGGGATGGGAAGCGGAGGTGTAGGTGCAGTGCACAGGAGAATGAGAGTAGGGAGGACAGGGACAGGATTTCAGGGTCACAGGAATGTGCTGGCAGACAGCGAAGTGGTTTGAAGTGTGTTTACTTCAACACCAGAAGTATCCAAAACAAAGTAGGTGTGTTTGCAGCATGGATAGGTACCTGGGACTTCGATGTTGTGGCCATTTCGGAGACATGGATAGTGCAGGGTGAGGAATGGATGTTGCAGGTTTCAGGGTATAGATCTTTCATTAAGAACAGGCAAGGTGGTAAAAGAGGCGGAGGTGTGGCCTTGTTAGTCAAGGATACTATAACGGTAGCTGAAAGAACCTTTTGATGAGGACTCATCTACTGAGGTAGTATGGGCTGAGGTTAGAAACAGGAGGGGAGAGGTCATACTGCTTGGAGTTTTTTATAGGCCTCCGCTGAGTTCCAGGGATGTGGAAGAGAGGATTAGCAAAATTATTCTGGGTAGGAGTGAAAGGAACAGAGTGGTCATTATGGGGGACTTTAACTTCCCCAACATTAACTGGAAATGCAATAACTCTAGTATGTTGGATGGATCAGTTTTTGTCCAATGTGTACAGGAGAGTTTCCTGACACAGTATGTCGAAAGGCCGACAAGAGGGGAGGCCAGACTGGATCTGGTGCTTGGTAATGAACCAGGCCAGGTGTTTTGATTTAGTTGTAGGTGAGCACTTTGGAGAGAGTGACCATAATTCAGTTACGTTTAGTTTAGCGATGGAAAGGGATAGGTACATGCCACAGGTCAAGAGTTATCAATGGGGAAAGGGCAATTATAATGTGAATTAGGCCAGAATTAGGATGCATAGAATGGGGTAGCAAAATGCAAGGGATGCAGACAATGGAAATGTGTTGCTGGTTTAAGGAACAGATATTGTGTGTCCTTGATAGGAATGTCCCTGTCAGGCAGGGAGGAAGTGATAAGGTAAGGGAACCGTGGTTTACTACAGAAATTGCATCTATTGTTAAGAAGAAGGAGGCGGCTTATGTGTTGATGAGGCAAGATGGTTCAGATGAGGCGTTGGAGAGTTACAGATCAGCTAGGGAGGGTTTAAAGAGAGAGTTAAGAGCAAAGAGAGGACACGAGCAGTCTTTAGCAAATAGAATAAAGGAGAACCCTAAAGCTTTCTGTAGGTATGTGAGGAATAAAAGGATGATTAGGGTAGGAATAGGGCCAGTCAAAGACAGAAGTGGGAAGTTGAGTGTGGATCCTGTGGAGATCGGAGAGGTGCTAAATGACCATTTCTCATTGGTTTTCACTCAAGAAAAGGAGAATATTGTAGAGGAGAAGAATGAAGGACGAGATATTAGACGAGAAACAATTGAGGTTAGTTACGAACAGTGTTATCAATTCTAGAAGGAGTGAATGTAGACAAGACCCGTGGGCCGGATGGGATTTATCCAAGGATTCTCTGGAAAGCTAGGGAGGAGATAGCAGAGCCTTTGGCTTTGATATTAGAGTCGTCATTGACTACAGGTTTAGTACCAGAGGACTGGCGGATTGCAAATGTTATGCCCTTGTTCAAGAAGGGCAGTAGAGATGACCCAGGTAATTATAGACCAGTGAGCCTTACTTCTGTTGTAGGAAAGGTTTTGGAAAGGATTATAAGAGATAGGATTTATAAATCATTTAGCAAGCAACAATTTGATTTCAGATAGTTAAATAGTTTCATCAAGGGCAGGTTGTGTCTCACAAACCTCATTGAGTTTTTTGAGAAGGTGACCAAACATGTAGATGAAGGTAGGGCAGTTGACGTGGTATACATGGACTTCAGTAAAGCCTTTGATAAGGTTCCACATGGTCGGCTGTTGGAGAAAATGCAGAGGTATGGAATTGAGGGTGATTTAGCAGTTTGGATTAGAAACTGGCTTTCTGAAAGAAGGCAGTGAGTGGTGGTTGATGGGAAATATTCAGCCTGGAATCCGGTTACGAGTGGTGTGTCACAAGGATCTATTTTGGGACCACTGCTGTTTGTCATTTTTATAAATGACTTAGAGGCAGGCAAAGGTGGGTGGGTTAGTAAATTTGCAGATGACACTAAAGTCGGTGCAGTAGTGGACTTTGGGAAGAATAACAGGAAGGCAGAGTACTGGGTCAATGGAAAGATTCTTGGTAGTGTGGATATGCAGAGGGGTCTTGGAGTCCATGGACATCGATCCATGGAAGTTGCCACCCAGGTGGATAGTGCTGTTAAGAGGCACAAGGTGTGTTAGGTTTCGTTCATAGAGGGATTGAGTTCCGGAGCCGCAATATCATGCTGCAACTGTACAAAATGCTGGTGTGGCCACACTTGGAATATTGTGTACAGTTCTGGTCCCCATATTTCAGAAAGAATTTAGAAACATTGGAAAAGGTGCAGAGGAGATTTACCAGGATGTTGCTTGGTCTGGAGGGAAGATCTTATGAGGAAAGGCTGAGAGACTTGACCCTGTTCTCATTGGCAAGAAGAAGGCTAAGGGGGGAACTTGATAGAGACATACAAGATGATCAGAGGATTAGATAGGGTAGACAGTGAAAGTCTTTTTTTCCTAGGTTGATGATGTCAGCTTGTACGAGAGGGCATAACTACAAATTGAGTGGTGATATATTTAAGACAGATGTCAGAGGTAGGTTCGTTACTCAGAGAGTGGTAAGGGTGTGGAATGCCCTACCTGCCAATGTAGTTACCTCAGCCACATTAGGGAGATTTAAACAATCCTTAGATAAGCACATGGATGATGATGGGATAGTGTAGGGGGATGGGCTGAGAATAGTTCACAGGTCAGCATAACATCGAGGGCAGAAGGGCCTGTTCTGCGCTGTATTATTCGATGTTCCATGTACATGCCTGGCAGGTTCCCATAAATAGAGACATGATAATTACAACACCATTTGTTTTAACTGCCTTGGTTGAATGATAAATATTGATCAAGCCACAAGTTAGAATTTGCCAGCTCCTCTTCAGATTGGTAGCTGAAGGATGTTTTGTACTCAGCTGAGAGGCAGTTGGGGCCTCAGTTTAATGTCTCATCCACAAGGCAGATAACTTCAGCAATGCAGAACTCTGCTGACCCTCCGACAATGCGGCACTCCCTCAGCGCTGACCCTCCGACAACGCGGCACTCCCTCAGCACTGACCCTCCGCCAGCGCGGCACTCCCTCAGCACTGACCCTCCGCCAGCGCGGCGCGCCCTCAGCACTGACCCTCCGACAGTGCGGCACTCCCTCAGCACTGACCCTCTGACAGTGTGGCACCCCCTCAGCACTGACCTTTCGACAGTGCGGCACTCCCTCAGCACTGACCCTTCAATAGTGTGGCGCCCCCTCAGCGCTGACTCTGTGACATTGCTTTTCCAGTTTAAGGATGTGTGGTGGGCATATATATCGACAGGCGTTGGATGGGTGACTTCGTTTCGAAGGGCTTTGGAAGATGTGAGCAGGAAAACCCCAACTGGTTCAGAAAAGGTGCTGGAGAAAACCTGAGGTCAATGAATCGTGCTCCTTCTCAGCCTACTGCCTTCCTCAGCAGCTAGGATGGTGGACACTGCCGTGCTCAAGTGGGGCTCCTGAGAAGTTCACCACCACAGTGCAAACCAGCCTTTTCAATTTGCAATGCAGTCACAGCAGTAAATCCGAATCAGGAATTCAGAAGTAACCTCTATTCAAAATCATGAGATTGTGGAACTCGCTCCTACAGGGTATGGTCGAGGGGAATGGTATAGATGTATTCATGGGGAGTTGGATAAATACATGGGAGAAAGGAATGGAAGGATGCAGTGAGGATTGGAGCAGAAACACCAGTCCAGAGCAAGTCGCTTGAATGGCATATTGCTGTTCTGCAGGATCTGTAATATTTGTAAAGAAGTGAACAATTGTTGTCTCTTCTATTTCAGCAACACCTCGGTAATGGTTCGTTCTCCAATGATTCCACTGGCCATGCCTCGGAAACTCCGTTTCAACATCACACCCGATATAAAGAGAGACATTGAGAAAGCAAAACAGAACCTCAACATGTGAGTTTTCTCCTAATGTTGGTGCTCGGACTGTGAGCATTGCTAGTCATTTATTGCCATGGGTTTGTGGTGGGGACCTGCTATCTTCAACCACTGCAGTCTGTGTGGAGTGGGGCCACCCTCCTTTGCCAATGCACAGAGTTTCCAAATTTGGACGCAGCCACGGTGAGGGCTTGGTGTGCAGTTTATTCGGGGCTTTGGTGAGACTGAGCTAGCTACGCCCACATCCCAGAAGGGAAGAAAACAAGAGGGATATTTTCCCCACAGAGTAACTGAAAAGGTGGTTGAAGCAGTGTTCAAATATCTTTAAGGCAGAGAGGGATAGATAGACCCTTGATGAGGAAGGGTGTGAGAGGTTCTCAGGGGAGTAGGTGGGTATGTGTGAAACATGCTCAAGGGGTCAAATGGCTGACTCCAGGTCATAGTTTGTATGTTTGTCCAATCACAGCTGGAGTGTAATTTACCGTTTTTGTTACCTTACCTGAAGAAAGCGATTCTTGCTATTATGGATGTACAGTAATGTTTACCCTGGATGCTGAAATGGGGAGATTCCTTTGGGAGGTGGGATTGATTAGAACAGCTCTGTCTGCTCTGGAGTTTAGCAGAATGAGAGGTGATTTTGTTGAGCCCTCCGACAGGGTTGGACTGGGAGGATGCGAAACGGCTGCTTCACTGAAGGTGGGGCACTGTTTCAGGATTAAATACTGAGAGTGGACCTACAGAACTCTCTGCCCCACAGAGGGGTGAATACTCAGTCATTGAGTAGATTCAAGACCAAGATTGATGCAGTTCTGGATATTTGTGTATTAAGGAATGTGGTTAGATATCACACAACACCAGGTTAGAATCCAACAGGTTTGTCCAACCACCTGATGAAGGAGTAAGTGCTCCGAAAGCTAGTGCTTCCAAATAAACCTGTTAGTCTACAACCTGGTGTTGCGATTTGTAACTTTGTCAACCCCAGCCCAACACCGGCAACTCCAAATAAGGAACATGGTGATAGAGTCAGAAAATGAAGTGGGGATGAAATTGTTACGACTGTGGCTGGAGGAGGAGGATGCTGGTGGTCAAACCCCACTACTCCAACGGGTCAGTGGTTTATTTTATCAGCAAAATGGTGTTTTACACTCTTACTGAACAAAATAAACTTTCACCAGTTATCTCAAAGCCACTTGTTTATTCAAACAAAATTGTTCTTTAAACAAGTGGCAAAAATCAGTTGAAGTAGCTATTTTGCAGACTTGAACTATATTTCTACTTTATTCTAACGTATACTCACTGCAGAGTTGTGTTTCCTCCTGTTTCTGTGCAGAGTTATTAGGAATTCAGAAAAAAAGGAACACACTCGCTTCTAAGTCAAGGGTTTGAGCCTAGAACATAGAATTGATTCCTTTGATTTCCTACTGACCAGATCAGATTGCTGTCAGTCACAGAGCCAATGAAGACTATCTGGTTGGAAGGCCAGTTAGACCTAGGGCTTTGAATTGGTTTAACAATTCAGCGTTCAAAATTTGAAAAGATGAGGGATATTGGTTATTGGAAAATTCTCAGGTTCCCTGAAAGTATTTCATTGAGAGATTTCTTCAGCTGGTTTTATTTTAAAGATTATCTTTTAATCACAGATTGAGACTTCCCTCCATCTGCATTCTTTAAACCCCCAGTTTTCAGATGAGACAGAGTTTACAATTTCTAACATGGAGGTCGTTTTCTAATAGACGTGGCAAAGGTATCCTGACAAACACAGTCACTTCAATTCAGAGGCTGTTGCTAGGCACTTTCAGCCAAGGCTTCTTCTGAACCTCCTCCTATTTGTCTACAAATTAAGATCACAAGCACAGTCTCTTACCCCTCGGGATATATCCTCTCAAATTAACTAGGGGTTTTCCAGTAAACAGGAAACAAGTCTCATTTCTGTTTGAGTTCCAAGAAGTCACATAGCAAATACTTTGCACCCCAGCAATTGTCCAAATTTTCAAATTCTTATCATCTATAAAAATGTGTTTCTGACAGGGTCCTGTTGAATAGCGGAGTGAGCTTAAGGAGCAAAATGACCTACTCCTGCTTTTTCTGCTTAGCTTGGAGAGTTTCTGATAGTTAGTAATAAGAAAATAAATCCTTCAAAATAATATGCAACAGCTTCCCCAGATGACTAAGTGTCACAGAATCCCTGAAGTGTGGGAGCAAGCCATTGGGCCCATTGAGTCCACACCCACCCTCCAAAGTACATCCCGCCCAGACCTACACCCCATAACCCTGCATTACCCCTAGCTAACCCACCTACCCGCACTTCCCTGGATACTATGGGCAATTTTGGGGTGGCTCAGTGGTTAGCACTGCTGCATCACAGCACCAGTGTTCAATTCCAGCCTCGGGCGACTGTCTGTCTGGAGTTTGTACATTCTCCCCATGTCTGCGTGAGTTTCCTCCGGGTGCTCCGGTTTCCTCCCACAGTCCAAAGATGTGCAGGTTTGGTGAATTGGCCATGCTAAATTGCCCGTAGTGTTAGGTACTTTAGTCAGGGGTAAATACAGGGGAATGGGTCTGTATGGGTTACTCCTCAGAGGGTCAGTGTGGACTTGTTGGGCCGAAGGGCCTGTTACCACACTGTAGGGAATCTGATCTGATCAATTTTCCATTGCCAATCTACCTAACCTGCACATCTTTGGAATGTAGGAGGAAACCGAAACCAGAGCACTCAGAAGAAACCCCCACAGATACGGGGAGAATGCGCAAACTCCACACAGACAATAGCCTGAGGCTGGAATCGAACCTGGCTCCGCAGCTCTGTGAGACAGCAGACAGTCACCCTGCTGCCTGTTGTACCATGTCCAGGCTGCCACACCAGTTTTATGCTCTGTTCCACTGCCCTTCACATTTCCCCTAAAGAAAGCAACAAGGGGGTTAGGGATGGGAGTGGGGTCACTACAGTTAATGGGCAGTTGGGTAGGGGCTGTAAAGAGAAAATAACATCATCTGCAGGCCAGTCTCGAATTGCTATTTAACATGCCTTGCCGGAAGGAGTGTGACGTTCTATCTGGACAGGAGCCAGGGAGCTTCGCACTGAGGGGCCCTGAGGTCAGCGATGGTGACGATTTTAATACTTCTCTATCTTTCTCACTAGGATGGTGCGTGATGTGGATATAAAGTGCTTCGTGTTCCAGCACTTTGGAAAAGACTATGTGAAGTCCCAGAAAATGAGCCCAGATGCTTTAATCCAGGTGGCCCTGCAGCTAGCTTATTACAGGTATGCAGTCTCCAAGACAGTGCCAGCTCTCTAATAAATATTGAGTCGCTTATCACAGCTCCCTGCTAAATACCAACCCGCTTATCACAGCTCCCTGCTAAATACCGACCCCCTTATCACAGCTCCCTGTTAAATACCGATCTACTTATCACAGCTCCCTGCTAAATACCCGACCCCCTTATCTCAGCTCCCTGCTAAATACTGATCTACTTATCACAGCTCCCTGCTAAATACCGATCTACTTATCACCGCTCCCTGCTAAATACCGATCTACTTATCACCGCTCCCTGCTAAATACCAACCCCCTTATCACCGCTCCCTGCTAAATCCCGACCCGCTTATCACAGCTCTCTGCTAAATCCCGACCCGCTTATCACCACTCCCTGCTAAATCGCGACCCGCTTATCACCGCTCTCTGCTAAATACCGACCCGCTTATTACAGCTGTCTGCTAAATACAGACCCGCTTATTACAGCTCCATGCTAAATCGCGACCCGCATATCTCAGCTCCCTGCTAAATACCAACCCGCTTATCACTGCTCTCTGTGAGATACCGACCCACTTATTGTAGCTCTCTGCTAAATACCGACCCACTTATCACAGCTCCCTGCTAAATACCGACCCGCTTATCACAGCTCTGCTAAATACCGACCCGCTTATCACAGCTCCATGCTAAATACCGACCATCTTATCACAGCTCTCTGCTAAATACCGACCCTCTTATCACAGCTCCCTGCTAAATACCGACACTCTTATCACAGCTCTCTGCTAAATACCGACCCGCTTATCACAGCTCCATGCTAAATACCGACCATCTTATCACAGCTCCCTGCTAAATACCAACCCTCTTATCACAGCTCCCTGCTAAATACCGACCCTCTTATCACAGCTCCCTGCTAAATACTGATCCTCTTATCACAGCTCCCTGCTAAATACCGACCCTCTTATCACAGCTCTCTGCTAAATACCGACCCGCTTATCACAGCTCCCTGCTAATGGGTAGTCTAGTGGATGGTATGGAATGAGCTGCCAGAGGAAGTGCTGGTACAATTACATTTCAATGTCACCTGGATGGGTATAAGGATTTAGCGGGATATGGGCCCAGTGCTGGCAAATGGGCCCAGATTTATTTCGGATATCTGGTCGGCGTGGACATGTTGGACCAAAAGATGTACATCTCCATGCCCAGGGATGGAAACACCTGCTCTGGCCATGCATGTGACTCCAGACCCACAGCATTGTGAGTAACTCAATTTCCCCCCTGAAGTGGCCAAGTGAAACACTCAGTTCAAGGGGCAGTTAGGGATGGTGAACAAGCACTGGCTTCGTCAGTGACGCCCACATCCCATGAAACAAGTTTCAAAAACCCATTGGATTTGCTTCTGCCATTCTGCTGGTTGATCCAGAAGGAATGGAGTTATTGATCCATCTTCATGGATGTGTCTAAAACATACCCAGACCAGCTGTGCTACTGTTTGACCAAGTGTTCAAAGATGTAAGGCCCTGCGTTCACTTTCAGGAATCCGAGCACAGTGAGAGCCATGTCCCCAACAAGCCCCTCTACACCAAGTTATACAAGAGAAGGTACCATTACTGCAAATGCTTCTTGGTCTGCTGAGTCCCCAGTGACTGTCCATTTCAGCCCCACCCCCAGGCTCCCCTTACCAACAAGACTCCACCCTCCTTCACCATCTTGCTGTGCTTGTTTTTCCCGTCAGGATTTACGGGGAGCCGCGTGCGACCTATGAAAGTGCCTCCCTGCGAATGTTTCACCTCGGGCGAACTGACACAATCCGCTCAGCGACTGTTGGATCATCCGTCTTTGTCAGGGCCATGGATAATCCACAGCTCCAGGTACACAAACCTCCAAAATATCAACTTCATCTGCTCCACCTAAAGGAAATCTCTTCTGGGGGATAACTTTGTGTTAACTTGGAAAGGCAGCCGGATCACAATGAGGATGTCATGACGTGAGCTGGTAAGGTTCAGCTGGGGATAAAACATCTGAAAGATCAGGTACCAAAAAGAAACGCCAATTTGAAATGGAAATGAAACACCAAAGGGCAATGGATGGTATTGTCAGTCTGGAGCACACTGTAGTGAATACAGATTCAATCGGTGCTTTTTCTCATAATTTAGCCTCTTTCTATCAGTCACCCAAAGTTGTTTTACTGTGATCTTGCTGTCTCTTTTGCTTCCACAGCCCAGATTATGTTAAGTTGCTACAAACGTACAAACTGTTGTAGCAGCAGAGGTCAGTCAGGAACTGCCACTTGCAATATGAAGTTGTTCTTGCTCTCTGGTTGCTGATTGCCTATTCCCTTGACTTTAGGGTTTGTGAAGTCAAGTTTAGTTCACACACTCACTGCTGACTGTAAGTAGTTTTATTTTGGTTTTGTGTTTAGAGCCAGGAGAAGGTGGCATTGCTGAAGAAAGCTGTTCAGATGCATAGAGCCTACACGGATATGGTAAGGGGGGGGTTATTGGTCTGGGATACTGCTCATTGCGTCTGCGTCTCTCTAATCATTCTCTAGTTGTGGGTGCTGCTAGCTGAGCCAGGATATCTTCTCCTTGAAAGCAATTAGGGATGGGCAGTAACGACTGACCCAGCCAGCCATACCCACGTCCTGTCAATAAATCTTTCTAAAAATATACAGTGTGTTTAAAATGACCTTTGTGACTTGCTATTTGCTGTGGTACAGGAAACTCGTGATTAATTATGTTTGGGGCAGGGGTTAATGATGGGATTGGTGGAGTTCAGATTTGGCTATGGTGGGTATAGAGGGCTACAAGGTGACACTGTGCTGATCGAATTTTACCTTCAGGCAATCAGAGGCCAAGCTATCGATCGCCACCTGTTGGGTCTTAAACTTCAGGCTATCGAAGATCTGGTTCGAATCCCGGAGATCTTCATGGATACATCGTACGCTGTTGCCTTTCATTTCAATCTATCGACCAGTCAGGTGAGACACTCCGTTCCCTCATTGTCCAGTCAAACGAGGGCCCCTCAGAGGTTTCTTTTTCGGGCTGGTGAGTCGTTAATCACAGCCATACCCAGTCACTGCCGGAGAATTGAAAAGTGATCTTCCCCTCACTCGCTCGAGTTTGAATTTTCACACCGACTTTCTATCAGCTCAATGGGAAATGAAAACAACTACATTTATATAGTGCCTTGCAGAAGACATCCCAAGGTGCTTTACAGCCAGTGACGGACTTTTGAATTAAAATGTAATTCCTAATGGAGGGAGGGGGGCAACGGAGGGGGTGGAGATGTTTGCACACAGGAAGATCCCACAAACTGTGATGTGATAATAATCCATTTTAATTGTGCTGTTTAAGGAATCAATGTTATTCCCAGGACTCTACAAAGAACTTTGTTATTCAGTAGGGCCCTGGAATCCTTTGGGCCCACACAAGGGAGCAGGTATGACATCTCCTTAATCTCTCAACTGAAACATTCTGTATTTCAGTGAAAGATGCCCCCTGACAGTGCAGCACTCCAAGTGGTGCCCAGGAGCAGTAGCAATGGCAGGTGGTGAAGAGGGCAAAATGGTACGTTGGCCTTCATAGCAAGAGGGTTTGCATGAGGATGTCCCCTGTCTAGTACTCAATTATACCAAGACTTCGTAATTCCACAACTGAAGTATTATATGCAATTTTGTTCTCCTTATCCGAGAAAGATCATTCTCACTATAGAGGGAATTCAACAAAGGTCTTCCAGACTGATTCCTGGGACAGCAGGACTGATGTATGAAGAGAGACTGGATGGATTAGGACTATATTCACTGGGGTGGGAAGTCTTTTAAAAAGCTATAGCATTCAAACAGGGTAAGTGCTGGATATTCCTAATAACCAGGGATCACAAACGAAGGTTATGGAGTAAACCATGTAGCACTGGGATGAGGAGAAATGTCTTCACCCAGAGTGGTCAACCTGTAAAATTCTCTGCCACACAAAGCAGTTGAGGCCAAATTGTTGAATATTTTCAAGAAGTTATTTCTTCTCGGGGCTAAAGGAATCAAAGGTGACAGAGCTGAATGATCAGGCAGGATCACAGCGATGGGTGGAGTGGATAAACAGGCTGAATGGCTTACTCCTGTTCCTACGCTTCTATCAGTTTGCAGTTTCAAGTCAAAAGTGGGACATGAATGCTCACAAACACGTGGCTTAGAGGTGACAGAATATTTCCCTCTGACCTATTACCAACTCTAATGAGAGTGATAGCCATTTTTCTTGCCCCTACATCTTGTATTTGTTCTTAATTCACAGGATGTGGGTTTCACAAGTGAGGCTACTATATCCCCACTGCAATTGCCTCAAGTTGGTGATGATGAGTCATAAAGGTAATTTCGATATGCAGTTAGGCATATAGAAGAGTCAACACTACTGAGGGCTCTGGACAACAGAATGTTTCAAGTCAGTGTTGGTAGACCATAAAGGTTTTAAAACTGTTCACAAACATAAGCGTGAGCTACAGACACAAGTGTTGGCAAATATGGAGCACTCACTGGTACTCAGGGTCTGAAACTGGTCTTCTGCATTGAGCTATTTGGTGTATGCAGAACTGCAGGTAGGGGAAGATGGTAGATGTCTAGTTTTGGTCTTTAACCCTAGCTATGTTATGGAAACTGGAAAGGATTTGGGAATTTGAGAGGGGGGGGGGGGGGGGGAAAGGAGAAATTTGCAGATGAAATGCACTGGAGAAGTGTGAGAGGTGAAAGTTCCTAGAGCTCCCAATGGTCTGTGCCAACTATCTTGGCTTTGAAGAGGGGCAAATAGAAGAGTAAGGTTGTAACACTGAGATCTTTCCTGTTTGCCTAGGTACCTGCTAAAATAGATTGTCTCATGTGCTTCGGGCCTGTTGTACCAGATGGTTATGGTGTGTGTTACAACCCCATGGAAGACCACATCAACTTCGCTGTGTCTGCTTTCAACAGCTGTGCAGAGACCAACGCAGCAAAACTGGCTCATTTCCTGGAACAGGCCTTGGTCGACATGAGGGAGCTGCTTATACAGACACCCAACTCAAAGCTCTGAAACAGCCAGGTAATGGAGCAAGACAGATTGGAGTTAACAACCAAAGAATTGTTGCACTCAGTTGACTAATCCCAGCACCTCTGAAAGAGGGGAAAGGATTGCCAAATGTCAGTGTGAACATATTGTCCACAGGACGTTACCGTTTATGTATTTTAGAGACACTTAACAAACATTATATATTTTGGAAAAAGCATTTGTTCAAATGGTAAATGATTCAGTTCTATGAAGGGGACTTGCTTCCTCTCTCCCAAAGAACATACCAGGTAACCAGAGTGTCTGGTCTTTATCCAGAGGAGGCCTAACACCCATCTTAAACAGGAGTCAAAACCCACTCTTGAGTTGATCAGTTGAACACCATGAGTTACTGGATGATGATAATCAAAGTTTAGCTGATTTTTTTTTATTAATCTCTCGCACTCTCCCTTCCCAGACTTTGGGGTTGGTTACTACACTGTAACCCACTCTTTACATTTTAATAAGGTGCAGAGATCTACATAATCTTCTTGCTGTTTTTCCAATCTTCAAGCATCAACTTGCCTAAGTTATTTAAAGTAATCGGAGAGCTGGGACACAATTTTTTTTTAAATTCTATAATTTAGAAAGGAGAGCAAATTATTCAAAATACTGTAATAGCTCTTTAGAACCTGTATTCAGGGAGGCCATGTGTCATTATGTTGGTTCTGCAAAGAGATGCCAAACAGCTTTCCACTTTTAGCTAAAAATTAGTTTTAACAGACTCTCTAAAAGTTCAGAGCTGAATGGTATAAATGTTGCCAGTAAATTGTTAAGAGTCATCATTGAACACAAAGATTTTAAATGGAATCAATCCCTCAGTCAGCTGGGTTGCTCAGTATTGAGCAAGGTTTTTATTTTGTACAGAATTTATCCCCAAACCTTCACCACCGTTAACAGAGTAACAGCTGGCCTGTCAGCCAAGAAACATAAATAGATCTACAAGTCGCACTCAGCTGTTACGAACCTAGGCAGAATGTGAATACTTGTACTCTGCAAACAGAGAGCTGTGAACCATTACTGGTGCAAGTATGCAGTCAAACAGGAACTACATGGGTCCTTTCAAAACGGTGTGAAATTATTGTGGTTATAGCAGCTGCTGTCTGGCTTTCCCTAGAGGTTGCTGGAAATATACACTTGAAAAATGAAATATTTACAGAGCTGTAGGGAAGAGTGGAATCCATTAGATTGACCACCTTCCGCACGCCCCCCTGATTTAAAACCAGACTGTTCCTTCAGTTGTTGGGTCAAAATCCTAGAACTCCTCTACACCCCATGAATAATATTATCACCTCTGCACATACTAGAATTGTTTTCAAATGTGTTATGTTTGTTAAAATTACACATTAAGGTGCATTTCCAGATGAGGACTAATACATATATTGAAGCAAACAGTGTAAATTGTTCTGAATCATTAACCTGAATTGGTGCTGGAATGATGGTTGTGGGATAGAAACTTACATAGAGGGAACTGTACTGTGTGCCTAAACAAAGATATTGTATAAATTGTATAAATTTCTTCAGCAATGTTTACAGAAGTGTCAGTTTACTCATTCCCACAATAACAGCAACCGTTACCCCACCTTCTTCCCAGTGATTGACTGAAATATGCAGAGGTCTCAAAAGGACCTTTGTGATAATCTTCATTGACAAAATTATTTTAGATTGGAGAGGAATTATTTCAGACTTGTGCCTGGGACTGATCATTGCAGCTGGTCCATTTATAATAGTGTTTTAATTTGCCAACCTGGTATGGATAATTATGAATGTAAACAGCCATGGTCTAGACTTTTATGTAAATATTTACACTGTATCATTTTTGTGAATATGACTACAATAAAAACTTTACATATACTACTTGCTTACTTTTGCTGCATTGAATTGATGGTACATTAATTAATCTCTCACTACTGTGAAGTAACACCAATCACTAAGTTTCATGCCACATTATGGTGGGAACTACAAAGACCTGTACTGGTGCTGCTTCCAAACCTCACATCGCTGTGGCACACGTATAAATTTGGAGCAACAGTCACAAAGGATTTGACAAACCACTACTGTTTTCATCTTCTAGCAGGTGCAGAAAGAGGTTTGAGATACATTTATTTACCCAATTACTTTAAGAACTCTGATTTCCAGCCCTCTCTTCATTGCACTTTTCTGGATAAAAGTTGTATTTATATAGAATCTTTCAGAAATTCAAGATGTTCCAAAGCATTTTATAGCCAGTATCATTCGGAATCGTTGTAATGTAGGAAATGTGGTACACTCCTACACACTGCAATGTGACTTTTTTTTTTAAACGAAGGGATTATGATTAGCCCCAGGTCACAGGAGAAAGACAGGAAACAAACCCGAGATATAGGGAAAAAGGACAAGAAGTCTGAGCCTATTACTAGTTTGGATCTTCACATGTGGGTCACTTCACATTTTGCCCATTGCCCTGTGATCACAGAAGAATACAGAGACCACAGCAAGGGAAACTGTATGGTAGGCAAGCATTATATTTCCAGTAAAATACAATTGAACATTGATGCACATTTCCTTCGTTAATTCCTTACAGAGATGTATTCAGCCAGCTTTACACAGTTTAAAACCACCAAATTCTCAACTAGACAACAGCTTACTGTTAAGCCCAGGGTTCAGAGGGATTGTACAGTTGGCCCACTTCCTCCCTACTGAGAAAGTTTGAAGCAAATTGTTCCACATAAAAAATTTTAAGAATCTGTTTAGGAACATGAACCATCTTAGTGATCAAAGTTCTTTTTTTAAGTGTAGTTTTGAAGACCGAGCTTATGTCTCTAGTGTTCAAATGGTTTTTGTAATGAGGCATATTACATCTTGGGAATGGGAAGATAGTTTATCAGCACTTAGCTGCACAAGCACTTCCTAATGAGATAACAATGTCTTCAGGAAACATAGCAAAACCTCTTTCATTCTGACCAAGTGTGCCTTAATCTAAATGGTTCAATGTGACACTTTCATTTCCCAAACAAGTCAACCTTCTGATTGTTGATGCTTTAGAGCTGATTTGCATATGAGAAGTCAGAGACAAAGAGCACAGACTCTGCTTGATTGTAGCTGAATCAGTTCAACTGGGTCGTTTGGAGGTGGTGTGAAAGTCTACTAGAATTGTAGCAAGGATGAAGGTCTATCATTAGGAAAGATGTCAGAATAAGAGAGATAAGTTAAGAACTGATGTTTAAAATTGGGGGTAGTCACCAAAGGACAAATCCAGGTTCTGGGCACATGGTTTGAATCCCACTACAGCAAATGGTGAAATCTAAATTCAATATAATTCTAGAATGAAAAGGTGGACAAAGTGTGAGTATCTAAGTAGCAAACCAGTTATATTTTTATAACTAAGGTCCTTCAGCAGAGGAAATCTGCTATCCTGACCTGGTTTGGCCCATATGTGATTGATTCCAATCTGCCCTCTGGGCAATAACTGTTGGCCTAGCCAGTGACACCACAAATAAAAAATAGTAAAGGGCAGAATGCATTTATATGCTGTAAGATTCTGAGTAACTAATTCACCCAGTTCCCTTTAACTAGAGCACTGTTGGCACTGATTGGAGGTCCTTTGACCGTTGCACAAATGTAGCATCAAGTCAGTCCGTCCTACTCCTTCAGCAGTAGAACAAACCAGGTGGGCAAAAGCTTAGTGCACATCTCCTCGATTCATTTTCCACAACAGTTTAGGCCAAAATCATGCACTAACTGTTGGCCAAAACAAACATCAGCCTCTCCAGGAGGAAGGGCGTGGGATATATACTGCAGCAGCTCAAAGCTACAGGAAGATTCAAGAATAACTGGTGTCTGTAATTTGAAGATCAAACTGTATTGATTCTGCGTAACACCTTGTTGAGCAGAGCTATTCTCCTCTGCTTAAAACATGAACTATTTCATTCTATGTAGATTACACACAGACCCAGTGACTGGCTGTAAAACCAAACTGCTCCCCTGGACCAGTTTATCTAAGACCTGTGTGCAAATATAGGACACACACCCCAAACATAGGCATGCAGGTAGGACTCTCACTCTCCAATATATTCACAGCAGAGAGGCCACTCATTTAGAAACACTTGCACAGTATGGAGGTGGAATATTAATTGGTTTTGCCACAACTGGGATGCGGATTATGTGCAACTAAAACCATTGATATCTACTGGTTGCAAAATTCACACATTTAAAAGTCAGTCTGAAGAATGCAATAGAAAACAGGCACCAAGGCTTAAAATTACATGGCACAGATAGAGTTTGGACAAATAAACAGCCAACTGTTCTCACAGAAATGGTCAGTACTTATCTGCTTATTACAGAGAGAGTGTGAAAACTGCTCTGGCAACTTAGCACAGATAGGCATCTCGTGGCTGTGGTATATCAGCCAGGATAATCTCATTATTGTAGAAGGTTGGAAAATATATGTACCATATGGCGAGTGGTTCACTTTAGATTCGACCACCCTTCACAACTGAATAATCTTTTAGCATCAGACATTGAAACAAACATACAAAAATTAAAATGAAAGACATTTTTATATCACAACATTAGGACATCTTTACAGCCAACAAATTACTTCAGAAGGAAAAGTGGAACTCGGTTTAACATCTCATCTGAAAGATATCCCTTCTATATTGCCCCGAGAGTCGACTAAGATTCTGCATTCACGTTTCTGCAGTGAGACTTCAACCCATGGCTTTCTGACTCAAGTGGCAAGAATGCTACCATCTGAGTCATGGCAGATGCCTTAAAGAAATACCCATTCAAGACAAGATCACAGAGTGTTTGCAGCACAAAGAGCTCAGCACCCTACTAAAGTGAGAAACTACTTTCCCAAGCTCCAAGTATCAGCTGATCGATTTCCAACTGGGTTCGAAAGTAAATATAAACAGTTTGAATGTGTACAGATCCTGGGATGAAGCAGTCAAACAGCAGAAACAAAGTAGTCTTGGACACAAAACAGAGAGATGAAACAGTCAGTCATCGACCCACGGCCTCTTTTCCAACCTCCATCTCCCACAACACCAGAGTTCAAACAAAGTTTACAAATAGCAAGAAACAGCATTAAAAGATACTGTGCACCATATAAGGCAATCACATAGTGAACACCACACTAACAGAATACAAGAAGCCAGTCTACAAAACTGTGCTACACCTAGAGGAAGCACTTTTCAGAATAGCCCTTCATTGTGTACCTGAATAGCAATTACTTTAAGATCTACGTTGTTGAAGTTGAGACAAAAAAAGGAACATTTACAGATAGCAGACACATTCCTCACTATGCAGTGAGAAGAGTTGATTAGTCAACCAATATTGAATGATCACAGCTTTTAAAAAAGTCACATCAGACCAGGATAGATTTTACAAATCTTTTTAAAAGAAAAATTTGACAGGGCCCCCATCATCCTCTTCCTTTCCAGCTCCCCATTTGTGCTCCCGAAGTACTGCTCAGTGAGCTAGTGGGATTAATCCCCACAATACAGAATTCGTAAAACCTACCCAAAGTGTCCTGGATATTATTTGCTCTGAGTTGAATTCCCAAACATGAAATAATTTGCCTGCATTTAAAATTAAATGATTTCATGGAAACAAAAAGCTGCACTTTGATTGGGCTGAGGAGAAACACAGTTTTAATACTGATCCTACACCTATGAACAGCGGGAATATTCCACGGGATGTGGAGCCAGTCTGTCTAGGGTGGGACAGCACTGTGCCACTAACCAGCAAGGGTTACAAGGTTTAAAAAAAAAAGCAGCAATCTAAAGGTTTCAGTATTGTCTCACTTCAATAAATATTGACAAGATACGATTTCTATACTGAAACTGCTAGAAATCTGAAAAGGAGAAAAGGCAGAATAAGCACCAAGCTGCAAGACCAGCCTGTTGCTACTCTGTCAGATGCTGACAGACATACTGGAATTACCAGCATTTTCTGTTCTCATTCCAGTATTTCCCTACAATCGTATCTTTTTTGCAATAAAGCTGAGCGAGCTTGCAAACCCAATTTATAGATAAACTTCCTGTTAACGAGGACCGGTGATGTACAGAAAACAGCACTCAGCACCCAGTTAGTAGCATCAGACACTAGTGGTTATTTTCTGTAAAGCACTGATTACCACCCTGTACTGTAGGTCAGCCAACATCTACATGATTATGGATACATTTCAAACTATTTGGATTGCCATACTTTGGCTGCACTTATTATTTTGGTGACAGACATGATTCCAGTCCTATTATTTCTAAATACAAAATAGTTACTTCTACAAACTCACAAAAAGAAAAAGGATCAGGACACTAACTGTAAAGAGAAACCACCAGAAACAATGCAGGGTCCACAGACATTCGACTAGTACTTAAACTTTCAACACACTAACTGTACACAGGAATATGATCAGACACCACGTTCATCACATAACGCTGAAAAGCAACTGTCAGTCAAGAGGGTGAAGCTAAAGAGAACAGGTATATTTTCCCCAATGTGTCGACACTCAATTGGATTTTGAGTTACGTGCAATCAATATTAACAGCATATTGCCATACTGATTTAATACATGCTGGATGTAAGAGCAGGAGCACTAGTGACAGATTTCAGGAGAGTCTGACTCTTAATGTCACGACAAATTAAACTGAAAAATGTGTATTGCATCAAAACACATTTCCACTAAGTGGCAGTTTCCACAACTAAACATTCTTATTTCCCCATTCCAACATCCAGTCATGGGCTTAACCCTGAACAGGCTGAACAATTATAGATACAGCTTCACCGCTGCCCAGTGCCGTACTCCGAACAATTACACAGATACAGCTCCATACTCTGAAGACCAATTGCCATCAGGCTTTTCAGCTTTGGGAGCATCACAGCTGGACCCAATCCTCAACCAACATTCACACGCTCTTTTCTAAAGCAGTCACTGACCAAGGAATGGCACCTTGATAAATCTTATCTCTGCCTCCCACTCCCAATTCAAGAACTGTAGAAATCAATCATTGTCCTATTTCCCAGTGGCCAACTCGGCACTGGACCCAGGACTCTCCCTGTACCCTCTGCGCAGGACCAACAATCTCAGGCTGCATCCAGACATTCACATCAGACACAGATCCATGTTTTGAGTCCATGATTGCAGCACAAAGCCAGTTTGTCGCATCACAACCAGGCAATCATATGATTCATTGGGGTTTTACGTACAGAAACATCATTCCCCCTCCTTCAACATGAAATAAAACTATTAGACATTAGGTTTAGATTTATTCCTCTGATCTTAGTGTGAAATTAATGTACTTGAGCTTCCTGGTTAGCAAGCAGAGAAGCACCAATATATACAAACAATGAAGTAAACTGGGAAACCAATACTGCATGTAGATAGGGGAAGACATTTCTCCAATCTGAAGAGCTTTGTTAATCCTAAACAAAACCTCAAACTGTTTTGAAATTTAAAACTAAAACTTTAGCTTGTGGTGTGACAATTTTGGCAAGTTTAAGCTCACCACCTTCACTGGCAACCAATGAAACAGTGCATAAAACTAAGGGCTTCCATACAAAATCCAACTGTTATCCCTATACAACTGAAGAAAAAACACACACAGCTTTCTAGAACTTAAGTCTATGCTCTATCCACACAAGCAAAACCACCCTGTTATATAGCATGGTTTCTGTTTTAAACAATTTCAGGCACCTTCAATTCCAAATATTTATTTAAAACAAGAAATGTTACAAGAAAGTAAATCTAAAATCAAAAATCAGTCGTTTTATAGTCGTGTATGGAATGTAAAAACTAAAAATTGTGATTGTGACCAAATACAACAAATAAAGCATCAATAACCTGCCTTGGGTTTTAAAAAAGAATATTCACTTGTAATGAGCAGGACAATCAGGCAACTTCCCTGTAATTTCAGTCACTGCAACATTCTCTCGGAATGCTCATGCTCAGTACAATCACCTCAAAACAATTTGCATCCTCTATAATACTGGGCTTCACAACCGGAGTCAATCCAAATGGGTAATGGGCTTAGGGAAGCACAGCACTGTGTGTTACAATACGGTGGGAACAGGAAGGTGGTCAGCTCCCCCACTGCAGCCCTTGCCATTTGGTCCAATTTATAGATCCTATTCCTGGTGTGTATCCTGCAGTAATATTCCACTAAACTGACAATTAAAGCAGGACTTGACATCCCCCTCGAGGTCACTAAAATTAAGACACGGAGACAACCAGAAGGTCCTCTTCTCTGTAATTTAACACACTGCATTAGCAAGTGAATGTTACACATTCACACACAAGCCTCCCACAACAGAACTCAAGAGCAGACATATTATTACATTAGTCACTCTTGGGTATTAAGATTAGCGTAATGCTTTGTGGTAAACTCTCAATTTAAACATCAAGGGTATCTAGGCAGGTTTCATGTTTGTATCACGCACTATTCTGGTCAATGTGATCAATGCTTTTGTTGCGCAAGGGCTAAATGGAATATAGAAACATTTATTAAACCCACAGAAAAAAATTTAATTCCTGTAATATCACAACATAAGACAGTCAGTCACTTTGTTATTCTGGGAATGTAGCTAAACACAGAGGGAGCTAAGAGTGGTGCCAGGTTGATTTATTTCAAGGTGGCCACACATGCATTCAGATCAAAAGCTAACAACATCTGTGTGATAGGAGAGCAACTGCTTTCCACGCCAGGGCAGTACAGGCTGCTAAACGAACGTCATATACAACCAGTGTTTTAGTTCAGTGTTTTTAACTCTGACTTCAGAACTAAAGCAAACATCCAACCTCCAGCCCAAAATAAACTTTCCAAACCTCCAACAATTCCACCACCTTTCCACAGGCAGCCATTCAGGCAATTGCAGAAGTGAGATCATCTAACATCAAGCACTGAGGAATCAGAGAGAACCCACAGGTCTCCAACACTCCACTGCTACCACAAGACCTGGCTAGACTTACTTAACAACTACCCAGGCTCGAGATAAGGGACCATTTCCTAAATGCACATCACCTGACTTGCAGTTTGTACAAATGGCCATTTTTGTTTTGAAAAAGTTCAAACAAAAACGGCCAGAAAAAGAAGTTGACAGAGCAAGAGAGAGAGAAAGCGCACGCAAAAAGGTTTGACAATCCTCATGTCTAATTGGCTCACCCTCACTGATCCAGAAGATGAAAGAAACAATTTCTTTTCAGAAACAAATAGATCAAACAACTGTTTCATGAGAAAGATTTCTTAAACCAGCCGAGTTGTTAGTTGTAACTGTAACCGACAAGAAGAATAAAAAAGTTTTTCCACTCGCATCACTAGTGTTTTTTAATGTAAAAAACTAATTTATTTTTTCTAAAGTGCAACATGATCCCTTATAGTTTGCTCTTGCTGCTACAGATGTGATCCTAGCAAGTCAGATACCTGACTGACAATTCACAAACATCTCTGTCCTCCAATCTAACCATTTGTTTAAAAGACAGTAGCATTGAAATGCCACCTTTTTTTTTGCAAAATATCACACCACTACCATTGATCCTTGCCTTTCCTATCACCTCTTACTAAACTGAAAACCAAATTCCTGAATCAGATGCAATAATATCACATTTCACTGGCACCATGTGAACGGACTTTGTTTAAACCATTTCAGTCCAGCGTTCACAAGTCTAACATGCAGTAGAAAGCTAACAGCAAGATGTGTCAACACTGACTGCTGTCACGGGGTGGGGAGGGGGTGGGGAGGGGGGGTTGGGGTTGGGGGGTGGGGGGTGTCTAGGCTTCCAGTGTATGCCTCAGCTTGCCTCAACTGTCTGCAAACACAACAATGAATTTTTTTTTTAAAAAAAAGAACATTTCTTCGTGTTGTTGGTTTCTGTTTCATTTCCTTCCAGGGCTCACTCCATAGTCCTGTCCCACCCCCAGTAAAAGCAGCCAACTTCACTTCACTGCATCTTGGTCCCCAGCTTCCGTTGTCTGTTTCTGGAGGCAAGGACAAAGGACAAAAAGAAAAGGTTTACATTCCACCGGAGGAAATTCGGATTTTGTTAAATTTACAATACTGACAAGGATAAGCGAGATAAAGCAGATTATATTTTCTTAAAAATTCAAGCAAATTAAGTAATACCTTAAGGGAACAATAGATTCTTCTTACCATCAGTCCCCACCCACCAACTCCAGTAGAAAAGCACTGGATAACAATAATAACGTGAATTTAAATAACATTCAACATCGTGCACTTCAGAGAGGTTTAACAAGACAATGGGCTTCACCAGCAAACCACAACACCAGGTGCTTGGTTAGATGACCAAAATCTTAGTCACAAACTGGTGACACAAACTGGGAAACGAGGTGCTGGATCACAAACTGGGTTTTACCACAATCTGTAGATAAATCACTAGCCAAATTCAGCATTTCTCCTTTTACTCCCAGCAAGGAATAGAGTTCAGTCATATACCTATTTAGTAGACGTGACATGAAATGCACGATTGGTTTTGGGAGCCCAGACTGTTCAATGGTGGCGGTGAAGTGGGGCAGGCGAGTGAGTGAGGTAAGCCAAGGAGAAGCACAAAGCCCCAGTGGGTGCAACAATACTACAATGAAATACAAAGAGGTAAAGCTCCAACTACTCTTTAAACAAAGCTCTCCCGACACTTTTATACCAAACATAAAGCACTCCCCCGCCCCTGCCCCCCGCCCCCCCAAACACTATTCCCATGAAACACTCCCAGGGTAGGGATTGCATAGGGTTATAGGATAAAGCTCCCTCTACACCATCCCCATCAAACACTCCCAGGGCAGGGATAGCACAGAGTTCGATAATAATTGGTTGACTCAAGGGTTGAGAATTCTTAACCATCCTGCCGAAACAGACCTGTGGTGTTTGGGGTGGGCAAAGAGAAATGCTGACAGTGGCAATCAGTTTCAGTGTCCATTAGACATCTAGCTCGCCAAAAGAAAAGCGACCCTTTCTTTGCCAAGGAGGATGGTGGAATTTTAATTTGATTAAAATCTAGAATTAAAAGTTAGCCTAAAGATGATGACGTAACTGTTGTTGATGGTCATAAAAACCCATCTGGTTCTCTAATGCCCTTTAGGGAGGGGTATCTGCCCTCCTTACCTGGTCTGGCCTACACGTGATTCCAGACCCACAGCAACGGGGTTTACTCTTAACTGCCCTTCAGTCAGAGATCTCCATGAACAAATAAAAATTAAATGCAAGTAAAGGGAGGAGCTTCTATTTCAGAACTAAAATTACACAGCTTACCGTGCTTCTGACCTTGTAACCGTGTACTCAAACCACAGGATGTTTGGAATCAGACTTGTGTCCCGTATCAGGAAGAATTCCGAGACTGGCCTGAATCAATGAAAAAAGTGCAGTTAAAGACTTGTTTAAATCACCACTTGGAGATGCCGATGTTAGACTGGGATGTACAAAGTTAAAAAAAAAATCACACAACACCAGGTTGTAGTCCAACAGGTTTAATTGGAAACACCAGCTTTCAGAGTGCTGCTCCGAAACCACCTGGTGAAGGAGCAGCCCTCCGAAAACTGGTGCTTCCAAATAAACCTGTTGGACTATAACGTGGTGTTGTGTGATTTTTAACTTAAATCACCACGGTTAACATTAGTGCAAAGTGCAGCAGAACTGAAGCAGACAGTCCCAATGAAAACTTGCGCCCAAAACATTAACACAGCTTTTGCTTTCAGGTGCTAAAACTGCCAAGATTTTTGAAACAAAATCAAGGTATTTTTCATGGGATCAGTGGTTTCACAATCGAAGGGGTGGAATGTTTGAGGTCAGTAGCATTGAGAAACAGTTTGAACCCAGTCCCTATAAAATTCCCAAAGAAAGAGCTAAACAAAACACATGCTAGTGAAGGATTATGTTTGAAAAATGTTTTTAAATGTTTACATTTCCCAATGTAATCATGATTTCAGAACTGCAACTCTATAATGAAGTACAAATGGCTTAAACTAAAAGTGTTTATTTCCCCCATTTGAATGTGGTGTGTAGGACACTCACCATGAAGCTATCCTAGGGAATAGCGGTGTTAGTACCTCTTGTGTAAAGATAAACCAGATTGCTCCCATGATGGCACCTGCTATAACTCCATATATCACTTGGCTCCAGGAATGGTACATCAAATAGACTCTACAAAAATAAACACACATCTTTAAGAATCATAGATAGAAACATAGAAGATAGGAGCTGGGGTGGGCCATTCGGCCCTTCGAGCCTGCTCTGCTATTCAATACAATTATGGCTGCTCTCCCAACTCAGTGCCCTATTCCCACTTTTTCCCACATCCTTTGATCCCTTCAGCTCTAAGAATATCTCTCTTTCTTGTAAATATTCAACGTTTTAGCCTCAACTATTTTCTGTGGCAGAGAATTCCACAGGCTCCCCACTCTCCTCATCTCAGTCCGAAATGGTCTGCCTTGTATCCTTCAGCCATGACACCTACTTTTGGATTCCTTGGTCATTGGGAATATCCTTCCTGTGTTTACCCTGTCCCATCCTGTTATTCTTTTATAGGTTTACACAACACAAAAGGCGGCCATTCAGCCCATTATACCTGCACTGTCTCTTTCAAACAGCTACACAATTAGTTTCATTGCTTTGCTCTTTCCCCATACCTCTTCAAACCTTACCACATCAACTATTCCTCCAAGTCCTTTGCAAGTTCCTAATGAATTTACTTACACCAGCCTTTCAAGCAGAGCTTTCCAGACGGCGAGGACATGGTTTACAAAAATGTCTCATCGCTGCACCCCACCCCCAATGTTCTGCCATCAAGGACGGTCACATGTGGCAATAACAAAACTTTATCTTGAAGATATCAACAATTCCACAGGCATGAACAACCCTCTAGGGCCTTGGTCTAGGGAGTACCTATCATATATAAAAGCCTCCTGATATTGATACTATCGAATGCATGGATTGCAAGCCACACGTTACTGATAATTGCATATTTTAGAATGCATTGTGGGGGTCTGTCACCCTCCAGACTGCACACGCTGCTACTTAAGCCAAAAGAAATCTTAAGACTAAGGACAGCGAGAACATTGGGAACTCCTGACTGAGAGGCTGACTCTCCACAACTCCTAGCCTGCTCCCTCAGTTAGCAATTAAATTCTGAACGACACAGGGCTGAGCTTACTTCACAATAGACTTTGTGGCCTACAGGAGGTGCTAATACATCATAGCCACAGAATCATACATTGACCACCGTGCGGTTTAAAAGCTTTCCCCATAGAAAATAGTGCAATATCCATCTCACTATGAGCAGCCCCATAAAGAATCTGAAGGAGAAGCAGCATTTACCTACCTACTATATGAGACAAGGAAGGCCACAGCCAGCAGACATATGGATAAAATGTGCCTCCACAACAGATCTAAACATCTAGCATTGTTCGTTTGGTGCATTCTGAGAAAAGGAACAAACATTTATTTTAAATAAATGTTGAAATTCTTCAGCCCAAAGATTTAAAACAGCATGTATTACAGTGGCTTCAACATTGTTAGAAAGCATTCCAAATCACTTCACGTGAGTGCTATTAAGAAAATCTGACTCCAAGTCACGTAAACATGTGTTAGGACTGGTGGCCATCGGCTCAATTAAAAAAAATGAGTTTTGAGGAGGAATTGAATGGAGGAGAGTGAGATAGAGGTTTTATGGTGAGCATTCCAAGGCTGAGGCAGCTGAAAGTAGTAAAGCCATTAAAATCAGGGATGCTCTAAAGGTCAGCATTGGAGGAACACAAATCTTGGAGGGTTGTAGAGCTGTGGTCAGTTACAGAGATAAGTAAAGATGAGTTCATAGAAAGGTTTAAAAACAAGGACAATTTTCTGAAGATCAGGTAGGTCAGTGGGCACAGGCACTGTCCAATCAATCTGAATGTTTTTGACACATCAGGTGAGACTTGGCCCTGACTTCATGACTCCCAGGAACTCTCCTGTATCTCATCCTGGAACCTATGCCACACAGAGGGCAAAGTAAAGCATGTCACCAAACTAACTGCTTACCCCAATCATAACCTTCTAAACCTATTGGTAGAGTACCATATCTAGTGGATGTCACTCACTGTCAACAGGCTTGCTCCCACTCCCACCATCGCCTTATTCCTAGCTGAGGGATGTTAACATGAGGTTAGTTACTCAGCAAAGACCAGAAACCAAAGTTAAGGACCTCTGTGCATTACTCATCAATGCCATTACCAGGATTTACCTGTTAGGCAATGAGCTCCTATCAGGCACTTAGTAAATACTGCAATGACTAATCATTCAGTATTACATTTAAAAAACCTACATATGCATGAGCTTCCTGTCATACTTTCCCATTATAAATTGCTAGACCAACACTTATAATGGAAACTGCTCATGTAAACTCATCATGCAGTAACTTCACTCTCGCCATTAATAATGCAGGAACACTCCAGCTTGCACTGCAAAGTAAAAGGCCTGCTCTCAAAGCAACATCAAGCGACAGCAGGTTTTGTCAGAGTATTCTGTTAAAAACCAAGGACAGAATGCATAAATTTTAAATGGGACCTGAATTATGTTTGCACACAGGGATCCAAACATCTTGCACATTCTGATTGGAGAAGTACACTTAAGAGTTCCGTTGCTGTATATAAAAGCACAGGGTATCACTGTTCATAAATATCAGTGCAGAGGAGGGAGGAAATTCAGTCCATTTAGCTCTCCTTGCCTTAGAAATTTATGCATTCCCTCAGAGTCATACACCATGGAATCAGACCCTTTGGTCCAACTCACCCATGCCGACCATAATCCCAAACTAAATTAGTTGAATTTGCCTGTATTTGGCCCACATTCCCCTAAACCATTCCTAGCGTGTACTTGCCCAAACGTCTTTTAAGTGTTGTAACTGTACCTGCCTCTATCCTCTTAATAAAATCCTCTGAAAGTAAAACACATCGCAGGACAATAATTTCTCAACACCAAGACCAAATAATAGCTGGTATTGGAATTTGTAATACTGGCTGCATCCAAAACACAATGTTAAGACCCATTATTCCCCTCTTGCCATCCAATAGCCTCAAGAGTTGTCAGTTTTTGGCTTCACTCCCCAACTCAGAGCTTATTCCAAAGCACAAATTACTCCCTTGCATCCAGGGGTTATTATGAAGTGCTGCAATGATTTAAGTTAAAACAAAGCAGAGGATTACATTTTTGTTGAATAGATTAGATTAGATTAGATTAGATTACTTAGATTACTTACAGTGTGGAAACAGGCCCTTCAGCCCAACAAGTCCACACCGCCCCGCCGAAGCGTAACCCACCCATACCCCTACATCTACATCTACATTTACCCCTTACCTAATTACCTATTACAGAATATTACAGAAGAGTAGGCCATTTTGGCCCATTCTGCCCCACTGGCACTTTCAAAGAGCTACCTAATTAGTCTGACTTCTCTGTTCTTCCACCATGACCTTTTACATTTACACTTTTACTTTCTAAAGTACTTATCCAATTTCCTTGTAAAGGTTGCTAACGAGTCTACGTCCGCCTTCCCTTCAGGCAGTACATTCCATGCCGCTTTAACTTACTTTGTGAAAAATAATTTTCACCTCCCCTCTGGCTCCACTGGCACTCTGACAATTCGGTTGTCTGGTTACCAACCCTCCCATCAGTGAAAGTTTCTCCCTATTTAATCAATCCCCTATTCTGAATCACTTTATACAAAGGATCTTTGTATTAATACTTACTGTTTCTTAGGTTGTGGGTATTATTGGCAAGACTAACACATGTTGTTCTGAAATGGAATAGCTTGTTCAACCACTTCAGAGGCAGCTAAGGGTCAAACACACTGCTGGGAGTCTGGAGTCATATGCAGGCCAATTGGTTAAGGACAACAGATTTCCTTTCCTAAAGATCAGTAATGGACCAGATAGGTTTTTTTTTTACAACAATCGGTGGTAGATTCATGGTCACCAGTAGCCTTCACTGGACACTCTTCCAAATCTAGATTTTATTAGCTGTATTTAAATTTCACCAGCTCATATGGTAGGCTGTGTACCATGTCCCCAAGGCCCTGGCTTCTGGATTATTAGTCCCATAACAGTACTAGCAGGAGATCATCGCCCCTATTTATAACTTACATGAATGAAGAGTTCAAGTATTTCTAGCCTTCAAACACAGTGTAATAGTGAACCACAAACAGACCCTGGAGTCATACATACCTTAAATAAAGGAAAAGGAGGGAGTAGATGGAAAAGAACCAAATGAACTGGGAATGGCTGGAGGGCATCCCGTACTCTGTAAACAAGTTACTGTGGCCACCTGCAAGAAAGAGCAACATTTACAAATTTTGAAAGAACAGAACCTCCCACATGAGCTGAAAGTTCCTCGTGGGTTAGACAGGTTCATCCATAAGAAACACAAGCAAATCACTCAATAGCTGCAACTCGATATCATTATGGCTGATCTTCTGCTTCAACTTCTCATTCCCATCCATTCCGAGAAATCAATCATTTGTCTTCAGGACAATGTGGGAAGAACCCACCATTCCACAGTGATTGATGGGAACGAGGTACTTAAGGGATCTAACTTGAAAATGCTCAGAAGGTTTGGCAGCAGAGAGAGAGAAACCCAAGATAACATTTCAGGCCCCAATATTTCAATTCTGCATGAAACATTAACGAAGTTTCTCTCTCCACAGATTCTGGGGGACTCTGTCATTATTTCAGCAGTTTTGGTTTTATTTACAGTTTCACAGTACTTTGCTTTTCTGTGGAGGAGTGATGGAAGTATATTCATAATTGCAATCTTTCAGGGATGAATCATCATCTTTTGATGAAAAGGTCAAGTCAATCTGCAATCTCTTCATTCTGATTTTACAGAACCCTCTTCGTCAACACCAGATTCCAGGCAATTATGGAAAAAATACATCCCAGCTGCCAACTGCCTGAGAACACACAGGGCATTCATAGAGCTATCTTTCTCTACTAAACATGAACACAGTGTGTTTAGTGACTTTGATTGGAAATTACGCCATCATGAAATCCCAACCACAGCTATTCTGACCACAAGGAGCAGATTGCTGACAGTACTCTCTATTTACAAAGAGTCAGGAATGTTGTCAGATTAAAGGCAGTCGTCTCCAGCTGCATGCATTATTCCAAGAGGTGACAGACACTCAAGTCCGAAGTGTACTACAGAATTAATCAAAGAAGTATTTACTGCAGCCAACTCCCTGTGCTTGAAGTTTACCAAACTGATTCCTGGGATGGCAGAACTGACATTTGAGGAGATATTGAGTCAGTTAGGATTCTATTCACTGGAGTTTAGAAGAATGAGAGGGGATCTCATAGAAACCAATAAAATTCAGCAGGACTAGACAGGTTAGACGCAGGGAGGATTTTCCCAATAGTGGGGGAATCCACAAGGTGTCATAGTTTAAGGATAAGGGGTAATCCTTTCAGAACTGGGATATGGAGAAAGGTCTACACCCAGAGAGTGGTGAGCTTGTGCAGTTCATTACCACAGGATGTGGTCGGGGCCAAAACATTGTGCGTTTTCAAGGAAGGGCACAATTAAGGTATTGAAGTCGATGATCAGCCACAAACATATTAAATGGTGAGGTGTGTGTGTGTGTGTGTGTGTTGGGGGGGGGGGGGGGGGGGGGGGGGGGTAATGTACTAGCCGACTCCAGCACATATCTTCCATTTTCTATGGAATGTTGTAACATAAACAGCCCATTTGTCAATAGTGCTGAACTTCCATTGGGTTTCTGTTCAGAAAACAGCTTGGCTTTTGTTTTAGGTTCTTTAGCCTTTTATTTTTCAGTTCTAGTCTCTCCCACAACAGCTGGAAGTAATAGCAAACCCAGAGAAATCCAGCATCTCATCATCACATTGCTACTCCTACCACCACTATTGCCAGCATGGTAACAGTACAGCTTCTAAAGAGGTGTGCCAGCCACCTTCCACCAGGAGATTACCAGCACCAAGAAATCTTTACTGCAAGCTAAAATGACATTAGGTAATATCTCAGTAGAGGATTAAATCCTGTTTCATTACCTTGCTAATTTATTTTTACTTGACCAACAAATACAGATTGCAAAAGTTCACAGAATAACTAAAGCAGATGGTAGATAACAGAACAGTCACATCAAACTTTATCAGGGAAATGAGTCTCAGATTAATCCTATTCCAATACCATCTGCACCTCTGGAGGTTCTCTGATCCAATATATATGCTGTTTTTAAACATAATTAAAAACGTGAAAACTGGAAGTACCATAAATCCTGATCTGCAATTTAATCGGGAAAGAGTCATAGAGATGTACAGCACAGAAACAGACCCTTCGGCCCAACCTGTCCATGCCAACCAGATATCCCAATCCAATCTAGTCCCACATGCCAGCACCCGGCCCATATCCCCCCAAACCCTTCCTATTCATATACCCATCCAAATGCCTCTTAAATGTTGCAATTATACCAGCCTCCACCACATCCTCTGGCAGCTCATTCCACACACGTACCACCCTCTATGTGAAAAAGTTGCCCCTTCGGTCTCTTCTTTATCTTTCCTCTCTCACCTTAAACTTATGCCCTCTAGTTCTGGACTCCCCGACCCCAGGGAAAAGACTTTGCCTATTTATCCAATCCATGCCCCTCAGAATTTTGTAAACTTCTATATGATTACCCCTCAGCCTCCGACACTCCAGGGTAAACAGCCCCAGCCTGTTCAGCTTCTCCCTGTAGCACAAATCCTCCAACCCTGGCAACATCCTTGTAAATCTTTTCTGAACCCTTTCAAGTTTCACAACATCCTTCTGATAGGAAAATCAGAATTGCACGCAGTTTTCCAACAGTGGCCTAACCAATGTCCTGTACAGCCGCAACATGACCTCCCAACTCCTGTACTCAATAGTCTGACCAATAAAGGAAAACATACCAAACGCCTTCTTCACTATCCTATCTACCTGCGACTCCACTTTCAAGGAGCTATGAACCTGCACTCCAAGGTCTCTTTGTTCAGCTACACTCCCTAGGACCTTACCATTAAGTCTATAAGTCCTGCTAAGATTTGCTTTCCCAAAATGCAGCACCTCACATTTATCTAAATTAAACTCCATCTGCCACTTCTCAGTCCATTGGCTCATCTGGTCCAGATCCTGTTGTAATCTGAGGTAACCTCCCTCGCTGTCCACTACACCTCCAATTTTGGCGTTAGCTGCAAACTTACTAAGTTTCCAGATGAAAGGGGTAGCCATGGGCTCCCGCATGGACCCCAGCTCTGCCTGTCTCTTTGTCGGCTACATAGAACAGTCCATCTTCCGTAGTTACACCAGCACTACTCCCCACTTCTTCCTCTGCTATACTGATGACTGTATCGGCGCCACCTCGTGCTCCCACGAGGAGGTTGAGCAGTTCATCAGCTTCACCAACACATTCCACCTCAACTTTAAATTCACCTGGACCATCTCTGACACCTCCCTCCCCTTCCTGGACCTCTCCATCTCCATTAATGACAACCGACTCAACACTTTTTTTTTTACAAACACATCGACTCGCACAGATACCTGGATTACACCTCTTCCCATCCTAACTCCTGCAAAAATGCTATCCCATATTCCTAATTTCTCCACCTCCACCGTATCTGCTCCCAGGAGGACTAGTTCCACCAAAGAACACACCAGATGGCCTCCTTCTTTAAGGACCGCAATTTCCCTTCCCACATGGTTAAAGATGCCCTCCAATGCATCTCGTCCATGTCCCGCACTTCCGCCCTCAAACCCCACCCCTCCAACCGCAACAAGGACAGAACCCCCTTGGACCACCCCTTCCACCCTACCAACCTCCACATATATCGCAACATCCTCCACCATTTCCGCCACCTCCAAACAGACCCCACCACCAGGGATATATTTCCCACCCCACTCCTTTCCACTTTCCGCAAAGACAGTTCCCTCAGTGACTACCTGGTCAGGTCCACCCTCCTATCCTGGCACCTTCCTCTGCCACCGCAGGAACTGTAAAACCTGCGCCCACACCTCTTCCCTCACCTCCATCTAAGGCCCTAAAGAAGCCTTCCACATCCAAAGTTTTACCTGCACATCCACCAATATCATTTATTATATCTGTTGCTTCTGATGAGGTCCTTGAAGATGGGCTTATGCCCGAAACATCGATTCTCCTGCTCCTTTGATGCTGCCTGACCTGCTGCGCTTTTCCAGCAACACATTTTTAAGCAGCTACCTGCCAATCTTCCTTCCCACCTATCCACTCTGACATATCACTAGCGTCCCCACCTCCATCCACCTATAACACTCTCAGCTACCTTCTCCCCAGCCTCCCCCCCACCCCCCAATTATCTTTCCTCACTGGAGGCTCCCTGCCTTCATGCCTAATGAAGGGCTTTTGCCCAAAACATCGATTTTCATGCTCCTCAGATGCTGGTTGACCTGCTGTGCTTTTCCAGCACCATTCTAATCTAGATTCTGATCTCCAGCATCTGTAGTCCTCACTTTTGCCATGCAAACTTACTAAGTATACCTCTTATTCTCACATCCAAATCATTTATATAAATGACAAAAAGTAGAGGACCCAGCACCGATCCTTGTGACACTCCACTGGTCACAGGCCTCCAGCCTGAAAAACAACCCTCCACCACCACCCTCTGTCTTCTTCCTTTGAGCCAGATCTGTATTCAAATGGCTACTTCTCCCTGTATTCTGTGAGATCTAACCTGCTAACCTTGTCAAACACCTTACTGAAGTTCATATAGAACATGTCTACCACTCTCCCCTCATCAATCCTCTGTTACTTCTTCAAAAAACTCAATCAAGTTTGAGAGACATGATTTCCCACGCACAAAGCCATGTTGACTATCCCTAATCAGTCCTTGCCTTTCCAAATACATGTACATCCTGTCCCTCAGGATTCCCTCCAACAACTTGCCCACCACCGAGGTCAGGCTCACTGGTCTATAGTTCCCTGGCTTGTCCTTATCATCCTTCTTAAACAGTGGCACCACATTAGCCAACCTCCAGTCTTCCGGCACCTCACCTGTGACTATCAATGATACAAATATCTCAGTAAGAGCCCCAGCGATCACTTCCCTAACTTCGTACAGAGTTCTAGGATAACCTGGTCAAGTCCTGGGGATTTATCCACCTTTGTGTTTCAAGACATCCAGCACTTCCTCTTCTGTAACATGGACATTTTTCAAGACGTCGCCATCTATTTCCTCATATTCTATATCTTCCATGTCCTTTTCCACAGTAAACACCGGTGCAAAATACTCTTTTAGCATCTCCTGCGGCTCCACACAAAGGGCACCTTGCTGATCTTTGAAGGGCCCTATTCTCTCCCTCATTACCCTTTTGTCCTGAAGGTGTATAAAATCCCTTTGGATTCTCCTTAACTCTATTTGCCAAAGCTATCTCATGTCCTCTTTTTGCCTTCCTGATTTCCCTCTGAAGTGTACTCCTACTGCCCTTGTACTCTTCTGAGGATTCATTCAATCTATCCTGTTTATACCTGACATATGCTTCCTTCTTTTTCTGAACCAAACCCTCAATTTCTCTAGTCATCCAGCATTCTCTACACCTTCCAGACTTGCCTAACTGGAATATACTGTCTCTGGACCCTCGTTATCTTATTTCTGAAGGTTTCCCATTTTCCAGCCATCCCTTTACCTGTGAACATCTGCCCCCAATCAGCTTTTGAAAGTTCTTGTCTAATACTGTCAAAGTTTAGATCTGGCCTTCCTCCAATTTAGAACTTCAACTTTTAGATCTGGTCTATCCTTTTCCATTACTATTTTAAAACGAATAGAATTATGGTCGCTGGCCCCAAAGTGCTCCCCCACTGACACCTCAGTCACCTGCCCTGCCTTATTTCCCAAGAGTAGGTCAAGTTTTGCACCTTCTCGAGTAGGTACGTCCACATACTGAATCAGAAAATTTTCCTGTGCATGCTTAACAAATTCCTCTACATCTAAACCCTGATCACTATGGCAGTCCCAGTCAATGGCTGGAAAGTTAAAATTCCTACCATAACCACCCAATTATTCTTACAGATAACAGAGATCTCCTTACAAATTTGTTTCACAATTTCCTTCCAACTATTAGGGGCTCTATAACACAATCCCAATAAGGTGATCATCCCTTTCTTATTTCTCAGTTCCACCCAAATAATTTCCCTGGATGTATTTCTGGGAATATCCTCCCTCAGCACAGCTGTAATGCTATCCCTTATCAAAAACACCATTCCCGTCCTCTCTTGCCTCCCCTTCTGTCCTTCCTGTAGCATTTGTATCCTGAAACATTAAGCTGCCAGTCCTGTCCATCCCAGAGTCACGTTTCTGTAATTGCTATGATATCCCAGTTCCATGTTCCTAACCATGCTCTGAGTTCATCTACCTTCCCTGTTAGGAAAGAACAATGCACTGTTCTTGTATTGAAATAAATGCAGTTTAATTTATCAGTCCTACATTGTTGTCTGCTTTGTCCCTGCCTGCCCTGATTGATTGACTCACTTCTTTTCTCAACTGTACCAGTCTCAGAGTGAGGAAAGAGATCACTAACGCGTAACACCAGGAATAATCCAAACATTACTACTCTCGAGGACCTCCCTTTTAAATTCCTGCCTAACTCTGATAGCCCTTCAGAATCTCAACCTTTTCCCCTCCAATGTCGTCGGTTCCAATGTGTACAATGACCTCTTACCGGTCCCCCCACCCCCATTGAGAACATTTGGCACCCTCTTGGAGACATCCTTGATCCTGGCACCACGGAGGCAACACACCATTCTGATTTTGCACTGCTGGCCACAGAAACATCTGTCTGTACCTAGGACTAGACAGTCCCCTAACACAATCGATCGCTTGGAACCTGACGTACCCTTCATTGCATTAGAGCCAGACTCGATACCAGAAACTTGGCTGTTCGTGCTACATTCCCCTGAGAAACCATCACCCCCTACATTTTCCAAAACAGCATACCTGTTTGAAATGGGGATAGCCACAGAAGACTCCTGCACTAGCAGCCTACCTCTCTTACCTTTCCTGGAGTTAACCCATCTATGTAACTGTATCTGAAACGTTTTTCTCTTCCTATAACTGCCTTCCATCATACCTCCTTGCTCTTGTAAATTCCTCACTGTCTCTGTCGCTCCAACCAATCCATTTGATCTGATAGGATTTGCAAATAATAGCATTTATTGCAGATATAATCCTCAGTAACACGTAAGCTCTCCCTAAACTCCCACATGCGACAAGAGTACACTACTCTACTAAGGGTTATTTTTGCTTCTTCCAATCTGCAGACCCAGAAAATAGCACCATCTTATTCCTCTACAAAACACTGCTCCAGGCTAATTTAATAGTTACAGCTTATATTTTTTAGTTTAATCAAGACATATCTCAATGAAACACTGAATCAAGAAAGAACCTACTTTACTCACTACTGCAGACTTACAGCAAGGCCACACTTCAAACTATTCTCTTATCTGTTTCTGGGCTGAGACCTCTCCCAAACAGGTTCCTCCCAAGATCAGTTGTGAATTTCACTGTATGTTCATTTTCCCAGACACACTCCAATGTCCAGTGATACATGAATTCAACAGCAAAAGGCAGTAACTGCGCAGGTTCACTGCTGTTCAGTTAGCAGTGTGGGTTTCTCTCGCTCTCTCTCCTGCACAGACCATGTGCTGTCTTTGTCTGTTCCTGTCTCTTTTATAAGTGCCGTTATTTTGACTTTTTTTTTCTCCCAAGTTCCAAAACAACGCAATAGCATATAAAACAGTAATTGCTGCTCCTGGAATTCGAGGAAATAATCTCGAACACTTAAAATACCTCAAAAAAAAAAAAGCAGCCTATTACAGCTAGAAATTTTTCCCATCCTCCATCTTGGATTACCCAGAATCCGTGTATATTTAAGGAAAATTTAAATATGCAAGACAGTGCAGCCTGTACACCAGAAAATACAGTAATTTGGTTCTCAATGAGTTGTTAGTAAGACATGCTCACTCCTTATTAAGGAAAGAATGGAAACACTTAGTGCAGCAAGTTACTCTCACCTTGGCAAGGTCTAGGTTCTTTGATAACATTCTTAATTACCCAGTTGAAGCTTTCATTTAGTACCAAACCACACAGAAATGAAATCTGAAACAAATAACAAAGAGTGCAAACTGTAAACTAGGGAAGTCTTCATTCACCAAATCAGACTGATTCACTGCAATTCTTAGCCTCCACCAGCACAATCCATAATGTGACAGACACGCTTACCAAAGACCTTCAATTGTTGCAGGCAAAATACTAAAAACAGAGTAAGATATTTCACAAGGGAACTTGCAAACTATATTATACAGAGGTTACTCAAGGTACTGAAATTACCAGCTGCCTTTGTTAACATTTGAAGCAGTTGCTTTATATGACAGCACTGCACACATAAAAAAAACATGAAGCAGATGCCAGCAATAACAAATGCAAGAATCACCAAGATGCTTTTCCTCCAAGGTGGACATTAATTCTGCCCATGGTGTGGGTTCTCACTCTCTGCAGGAAGATGGTGGTGCTGGTGGATCTCAGGGCCGGTAAATTCATTCAACAAGCTTCGAATTTCAAGCTTTGCCCTCAATCTCATGCAGTCACTTCCCTAGCCCCCACCTCCCCATACAATGCTGGGTAGCAACTCAATAAAATGTAAAGGAAATGCTGCTGTACAGTATAAGAAACTTCAGGAAGTATAAAACCACTCTTTTGTGAAATGGTTCTGCCGAGTGGTTTGTGCATGGAACACCCTTCGTGCTCTAATGGAAAATTACCTCAAAGTTTCTGTGCTTAAGATGATTTTTTTTCCAGACAAAGTACAGTGCTTGCAAATTTAAAGCACACCAAACAAATGTTTCAGAGCCACCCTTAATCCATATACATGTTCTACAACAGGTGACTGGTAAGAATTTCCACAGGGTTTATTTGGGACAAAAGAGCTGCTTGAGCCAAAGAATCAGCCGCTGGACACACTCACTCTGAACATCAGATTAGAGACTCATGAACTTTTCACTTCTCTCCATTTTGCATGTCCCATCATATATTCCACCTAAAGCATATGTGCAGGTGGTGCCCCTGCCACCAAACCGTCCCCGAGTGCAAGGAGGAGTCATCCATTTAGAAACAGAAGCAAAAACGACTCCCAGTGCTTAAGCTTAGGAACTCTCTGCATGCAGAAATCAAGTGAATACACAACAAAGATACAGCCCCAATAGATGGGCTATCAGGGACAACCTTTTATTTATTCATTCTTGGGATGAGTGTTTCACTGGCCAGGCCTGTGTTTACTGTTGAGTTGTACCTGACCTTCAGAAGGTGATGGTGTGCTACCTTCTTGAACACAATGGAGTCACTTACCTCACCATTCCAGAGGCCAGTTGGAAATCAAACATGTCGCTGTGGTTCTGGAGTCACCTGTGGGCCCAGACTAAGCCAGGTCAACAGAACACCTGCTCTAATGAGCTTTTCCTTTGTTCACTGTCACTGAGACTAGATTTTTATTCTACAATTAAATCATTAATTGAATTTCATTCCACACAGTGGAAGGTGGACGCACATTTCCGGATATTGGTCAGGCCTCCGGATAGTCCAGCAATATAACTACCCTCACCCAAATAAAGCAGGTTTGAAGAAAATTACATTAATTTTGTGCTTTTTTAAAAAATTACAGAACAATTATAACAAAGTTTCTATTAGAGATTGCATTCATGCACACAAAAAAAACGATTGAGTTCTGTTTGAGAAACCATCAATGAGGTACATGAGACATATGATGCCATCACCTTGGTGCATCCACAATGGCAATCAAGTCTTTTTCCCCTGTCCTACAGTGTCAGGTAGAGAAACCACCTTGCCCAGTCTTCAGACTTCCATCTTCCCCAGAGAAGAAGAAGAGATGGTGACTTCTGATAGGGAATATAGCAGAACCGAGACCATTCCACAGAAACAAACGTTCAGAACAACTATTCTCATGAATCAATGTGAGAAATAGACACGTAACTTACAGAGTGCAACTCCCTCTTGAACACAATGAGTGTGATGAAACCAAATAGGATAAATACTGGGACAAGACTTAAATATGCAAGAACTTTTCCTGTGAGATCACCTGGAGACAAGAGAAAGGAGACAATGTTTAGGTTTGTGCAACATATTTTTAAGAAAAAGCTGTTCTCTCCATTTCCTCCTTAATGTTCCTAAGATGTCTCATGATGAAGAGAATAGATGATCATCTGAGTCAGTGCTCTGGACATGAAACTAAATGGAGGAAGCGCCAATGCACTTTTCGTCCCCACTATAAAATGTACTTCCTAGCCACTAACTTTATCCCTCTCCCAAGTAACTGACAGAAGCCAAACCAGATCATTCTCAAGCTCTGCATTGAATCTGACCCAGAATGAATAATCAGCCAAATTCCAGCACCAAAACTAGACTCTTACACCTTGATAACATTGTCACCCCCACCTCTCCAAGCTCAGCGCATATGCTGCCAAAACCTCACCCAAGTTTCTTTTATTTCTTGACTTAACTATTTCAATGCACTCCAAGTCAGCCTCTCACCCAAACTGGAATTAATCCAAAACACTGATTTTCATTTCACAATTTGCCCCCTATCCTACTCACCCATCACCCTCCCCTTTCTCACTGGCCAAAATTGCTAACCAGGCGCCAACATATCTGTGTTAAAATTCTCAATTTCATTTCACCCATGGACTGTTTTATCCGTTTCTCTGTGATCTTCACAAGTCACACAACTGTAAGATTTCTGCACTCTTCCAATCTGGCCTCTTGTCTATGTTTTAGTTTAATCATCCACTGTTGAAGGCCAGATCTTTAGTTAACTCACTTTATTTCCTTCCCTAAACTTCTCCACCTCTATTTGCCTTTTGAATATAATGGTCTCTATGATTAAACATTTAGTCACCTCTCTAAGTATTTTGTCGCTCTGTATCAAAATTCATTTGATTCACTACTGCAAAGTCCCTTAAGAGATTGTACTTTGTTAAATGCACTTCATAAATGCAAGTTATTGTTGATGAAACAAACACTTTGGTTGCTCGCTTCTCTACAATCAAGCTGTGATTCAGTGGGAAACCATCTCATGTCAGTCAGAAGGTTGTGAGATTCAGTGCATGGCCAACACTCCCAAGTACAGCACCAAAGGAGCACTGCGATGTCTGAGGAGCCAAATTTCTAAGATGATATCAAACTGGAGCTCTGTCTGCTCTCAAGTGCAAACAGAACATCAAACAGTACAATTTACTCAGACCAAGAAAGCCCTCGCCCATAACCAACCCTAATATTTATCCCAAAACATCTCAAAGATTTGTGTGATCATAAAAACAAGCTGTTTGTAGGAGTTTGATGAGTGCAAATTAACTGTCACATTTCCTACATTAAAACAATAACTAGACTTAAAGTATTTCATTGGCTGCAAAGCATTTGGAATGCCCTAAGTTCATGCGAGTTTTGCCTTTTCCATGGGAACATAACACTTGAGGGTTAGTAAGCCATTCAGTTCATTGAGCCTGCTCTGCCATTCAATAAGATCATGGCTGATCTGGTTATGGCCTTGCTCTAGAGTCACAGAGATGTACAGCACAGAAACAGACCCATCGGTCCAACTCATCCACACTGACCAGGCATCCCAATCCGACCTGGTTCCATTCCCAGCAGTTGGTTCATTCCCCTCTAAACCCTTCCTATTCACATACCCATCTAGATGACTTTTAAATGCTGTAATTGTACTATCCTCCACTATATCCTCTTGACAACTCATTCCATACACACACACCACCCACTGCATGCAGTGGCCCCTTAGGTCCCTTTTATATCTTTCCCCTCTCACCCTAAACGGACACCCTCTAGTTCTGGACTCCCCAACCTCAGGGGAAAGACCTTGTCTATTTATCCTATCCATGTCCCTCATGATTTTACAAACCTCTATAAAGGTCTTCAATGCTCCAGAGAAAACAGCCCCAGCCCTATTCGGCCTCTCCCTATAGCTCCACTCTACTTTCCTATCTGCACCCCATAACCCTTCTATCACAATCCCGAACAGATTGTGCACTCTTACAATCCTTTCATACACCAGCACAACTGAGATTAGGAACTCAGCTATAAGTAAATGAATGGATGGGGGGAAAAAGAGGTCCATCAAGTATTCATCTTTCCACTCTGGTGCACTATATATGAGCACTTAGGAGTGAGATGAGGAAAATTTCTTCACTCACAGGGTTCCAAATCTTTGGAATTCTTTATTTCTACAGTCAACCAAACGAAGAGCACAGGGATGGAACTAGACTATTCTAGAGAGAGTGTGTTAACATGGACTTGACAAACAAAATGGTCTCCTCCTGTACTACACGATTCAATGACTCTAATACCTAACACTGCTGGTGGATGTTCAGTAGTTGATATGCTAAAGGATGGAACTAATTAATTTTTGGATACGAACAGAATCAAGGAAAATGGAAACATACAAGAGGTGGTGCTGAGGGAGGACATTAACTACTATTTTACTAAATGGTAGAATCATTTTAAAGGACCCTGTATCTTACTCCTACTCATGTTTATTACATTATGGTAATTACACAACGGTGAATCTCAAAAGACATCAATATTTTCAACAGTGCAATTATATTGAACACAAATAAAAAGGAACATGACACATTTGGTAAATTTGTAGCCAAGGGTGGAAATGAACAATTCTGTCAAGGAAGGACCCAGGTTTGATCTGTTCTGAGACAAAAGGCTACAAGTCAAATGATCACAAGTCAGTGCAATTCTCTTTGATGGAAATTCACCTAAAGGAAGACTTGCCTTTTTTTCAAACCAAGCCATTTTCTGATTAAGTTCTTTCATACTTAGACCACTGTTGGAATAGTGTGCGCAATTCTGGTCTCCCTCCTATAGGAAGGATGTTGTGAAATTTAGAAGGGTTCAGAAAAGATTGACAAGGATGTTGCCAGGGTTGGAGAGTTTGAGCTATAGGGAGAGGCTGAATAGACTGGGGCTATTGTCCCTGGAGCATTGAAGACTGAGGGGTGACCTTATAGAGGTCTATAAAATCATGAGGGGCATGGATAGAGTAAAGAGACATGGTCTTTTCCCCTCAGGTAGAGGATGCCAAACCTACAGGCATATGTTTATGGTGAGAAGAGAAAGATTTAAAAGGGACCCAAATGGCAACTTTTTCACACAGAGGGTGGTATGTGTATGAAACAAGCTGCCAGAGGAAGTGCTGGAGGCTGGTACAATTACAACATTTAAAAGGAATCTGAATGGGTACATGAATAGGAAGGGTTTGGATATGGACCAAATGCTAGCAAATGGATCTAAATTAATTTGTGATATCTGGTTGGAATGGACGGGTTGGACCAAAGGGTCTGTTTCAGTGCCATACATCTCTATGACTCCGAACTAGTATCAGTTAGTGAATCTTCTCTGGACTGTTCCATTGCCATCCCCAGATCAGGGCTCAAAGCTGTTCAGTGTTCCGGCTGTGACCAGATTGATGCCTCATATAACTTAGGAAAACCTCCCACTTTTACACTTCATTCCCTTTTAAATAAAGAACAGCAGTCCATTTGCCTTCCTCACCGCCTTTAGGTAAGGAGTCTGCTGCCCTTACCTAGTCTAGTCTACATGGTAACTCCAGACCTATAACAATGTGGTTGACACTTAATTGCTATCTGGGTAATTAGAGATGGGTAATAAATGCTGGTCTGGTCAATGATGCCCACATCGATCGATCGATCGATCGAATGAACGATCGAAAAATAAAACCTGAACAAGTAACTGGACTTCAATAGTGGGGCCTCAGAAAATGTGGATGAATTTTTATACCTGGAAATATTTATCCCAAATGAATATAGGAATGAGATGATCAGATAAACCAACTGATGGGAATTGTTTAGTATCAACTGCTAATTGCAGAAGTTGGAAGCATTTGGAACACATTGTATAAACAAGTTAGGCATCAGCTGGGAAGGCAGAGTAAACAATGAAGTCATGATAAAAGTAACCTGCATCCAAAAACACAAGTTCCAGCCAGAGGATTGTGACTGGCTAATAGGACGCACGCTATAAAGTTGAATACCAGTACACCAGGGAGTTAATGGAATCAGTCTAACAGGAGGCTAAAGACTGAACTACGTCAGGAAAACAAAGGATATGCATTATGTTACACATACGTCCCAAAGCACTATGTTGTAAAACTTGAAAGGGTTCAGAAAGGATTTACAAGGATGTTGCCAGGGTTGGAGAATTGAGCTATAGGGAGAGGATGAACAGGCTGAGGCAGTTTTCCCTGGAGCGTCGGAGGTTTACAAAATTATGAGGGGCATGAATAGGGTAAATTGGCAAAGTCTTTTCCCTGGAGTGGGGGAGTCCAGAACAAGAGGGCATAGGTTTAGGGTGAGAGGAGAAAGATATAAAAGAGACCTAAGGGGCAACTTTTTCACACAGAGGATGGTGCATGTGTGGAATGAGCTGCCAGAGGAAGTGGTGGAGGCTGGTACAAATGCAAAATTTAAAAGGCATCTGGATGGGTATATGAATAGAAAGGGTTTGGAGGGATATGGGACTAGATTGGGATGGGACGTCTGATTGGCATGGATGAGTTAGACCAAGGGCCTGTTTCTGCAATTCAGTGAAAATCATACCTTTCCAACTTGGAAGTGAGAATTCCGAAGTCAAGCCTGAAACATGGATTTGATTAGCAGACTGACAATGGCAAGATGTTGTGACTATGTACAGCCAGGATATAACTGCCGGATCAGTTCAGTTCAATTGATTATTAAAGGCTCTGAATAAGCCTTTTGCAGCATGCTTTATTTTGTTTAATTCCCTCTTTCAGACCCGTTATACTCTGCACCAATTCACAGCTGTGAAAAGAGCCTAATCCCAAAAGACTGCTCCTCTGCACATTAATTTTCACGTGGCATCTTTCCCCTACCCTCTTCAAAGTATCGCACAAACTCAAAACGCTCAGTAACAACCAATGTCTTCAGCTAACCTCCCATGGCTGCTTAACGGTCCAAACGTATACACCAATGAAACCTTTCAAACCCATTTGTAATGCATATAATACAGTCCCATTGTTCTGAAAAAACTAAAGGGCAACTTTCAAATGTACTAAAACTACTCTCACATTCAGCACAAAGGGCCAACAACTAAATCACTAACTTATCAGCAAAAATTAACATTTCATGCTTGTGCTTCAAGTGTCATAGTTGGTCAGACTTCTGACCAGGTCAGTACTGCTGCCTCACAATGCCAGAGACCAAAGGAACCCCGAGGGGGCAGTGACCAAAATATGATAGAATTCACCTGCAGTGTGAGAGGGAGAAGCTAGGATCAGATGCAATGATATTACAATTGAGTAAAGGTAACTACAAAGTCATGAGGGAGGAGCTGGCCAGAGTTGGTTGGAAGGTGAGGGCAGCAGGGAAGATGGGGGAGCAGCAATGGCAGGAGTTTCTGAGAGTAATTCAGGAAGCACAGCAGAAATTCAACTAGGAGAAAGTGAGGACTGCAGATGCTGGAGATCAGAGTGTGGTGCTGGAAAAGCACAGCCAGTCAGGCAGCAACCGAGGAGCAGCAGAGTTGACGTTTTGAGAATAAGTTCTTCATCAGGAACGTCAACTCTTCTGCTCCTCTCCTTTTTGACAGCAGAAATTCTTCCTACGGAGGAAGAAACATACCAAGAGGACAAAGAAATCTGAAGCACAAAGAAATTTGGAAAACCTAGTTCAGGATATTCTTATGGTGAACATGCAGGCTCATTTGGCAGTGCAAATGTAATGTTAGCATTCATTTCAAGAGGGCTAGAACACAACAGTAGAGTCTGGTACATTCAGGACATTTAAGCGACTCTTGGATAGGCAAATGGAAGACAGTACACTGACGAGTGAGTAGTTTACTCTGATCTTAGAGTAGGATAAAAGGCCAACACAACATCAAGGGCTGTACTGTGCTGTACTGTTCTATGTTCTGCTGAGGCTGTATAAGGCTCTGGTCAGATCGCTTTTGGAATACTGAGAGCAGTTTCAGGCCCCATATCCAAGGGTTGATGCATTGGCGTTGGAGGGGGTCCAGAGGAGGTCTACAAGAATGATCATGGAAAAAAGGGCCTAACCAATGTCCTGTACAGCTGCAACATGACCTCCCAACTCCTATACTCAATACTCTGACCAATAAAGGAAAGTGTACCAAACGCCTTCTTCACTATCCTATCTACCTGTGACTCCACTTTCAAGGAGCTATGAACCTGCACTCGAAGGTCTCTTTGGTCAGCAATACTCCCTGGACCTTACCATTAAGTGTATAAGTCCTGCTAAGATTTGCTTTCCCAAAATGTACCACCTCGCATTTATCTGAATTAAACTCCATCTGCCACTTCTCAGCCCATTGGCCCATCTGGTCCAGATCCTGTTGTAATCTGAGGTAACCTTCACTGTCCACTACACCTCCAATTTTGGTGTTATCTGCAAACTTACTAAGTGTACCTCTTATGCTCACATACAAATCATTTATGTAAATGACAAAAAGTAGAGGGCCCAGCACCGACCCTTGTGGCACTCCACTGGTCTCAGGCCTCCAGTCTGAAAAGCAATGCTCCACCACCTCCCTCTGTCTTCTTCCTTTGAGCCAGTTCTGTATCCAACTGGCTAGTTCACCCTGTATTCCGTGAGATCTAGCCTTGCTAATCAGTCTCCCATGGGGAACCTTGTCGAACACCTTACTGAAGTCCATATAGATCACATCTACTGCTCTGCCCTCATCAATCCTCTTTGTTACTTCTTCAAAAAACTCAATCAAGTTTGAGACATGATTTCCCTTGCACAAAGCCATGTTGACTATCCCGAATCAGTCCTTGCCTTTCCAAATACATGTACATCCTGTCCCTCAGGATTCCCTCCAACAACTTGCCCACCACCGACGTCAGGCTCACTGGTCTATAGTTCCCTGACTTGTCCTTACCACCTTTCTTAAACAGTTTAGGTTAGGCCACTGTTGGAATATTATGTGCAATTTTGGTTTCCTTCCTATCGGAAAGATGTTGTGAAACTTGAAAGGGTTCAGAAAATATTTACAAGGATATTGCCAGGGTTGGAGGATTTGAGCTATAGGGAGAGGCTGAATAGAGTAGGGCTGTTTTCTCTAGGTCGTCAGAGGCTGAAGAGTGACCTCAGGTTTATAAAATCATGAGGGGCATAGATAGGGTAAATAGACAAAGTCTGTTCTCTGGGGTGGGGGAGTCCAGAACTAAAGGGCATAGGTTTAGGGTGGAGAGGGGAAAGATATAAAAGGGACCTAAAGGGGCAATGTTTTCACACAGACGGTGATATGTGTGTGGAATAAGCTGCAAGAGGAAGTGGTGGACACTAGTACAATTGCAACATTTAAAAGGCCTATGGGTGGATACATGGATATGGGCTGGTTGCTGGCAGGTGGGACTAGATTGGGTTGGGATATCTGGTCGGCAGGGTTGGGTTGGACCGAAGGGTCTGTTTCCATGCTGTACATCTCTATGACTCTCTGTTTCTAAGGATGTGTCATATGAGAAGTGGTTGAGGGCTCTGGATTTGTATTCAATGGAGTTTAGAAGGAAGAGGGAGTACCCTTATTGAAACTCAGAAAATACTGACATCCCTGAATAGAGTGGATGGAGAAACATTGTTTCCACTAGTCCAAGAAACCAGGACTCAAGGGTACAGCCTCAGAGTGAAGAGATGACCATTTGGAATGGAGTTGAGAAGGAGTCTTTTCAGCCAAAGCGTGGTGAATCTGTGGATCTCATTGCCACAGAAGACCATGGAAGCCAAATCATTGAGGGTCTTTAACAGGGAGACAGGGTATTGATTGGTAAGGGAGTCAAAGATCATGGGGAGAAGGCAGGGGAATCGGGTTGAAAAACATATCAGTCATGTCGGAATGGCACACCAGACTCGATGGCTTAATTGTGCTCCTACATCTTATTGTATAATGGGTTTAGGGAACTCATACTGAGCATCAGTGGCCAAGTTATTGCTAAGCAAGTGCTGCACTGTTTATGACTATTTCAATCACTTCACTGATGACTAAATGTACACTGATGGGGTGATAATTGGCCAGGTTGGATTTGTCCTGTTGTGTGTGTACAGGACATACTTGAACAATTATCCACATTGTCAGGCAGATGTCAGTGCGTAGCTGCACTGGAACAGATTGAATAGTGACACAGCAAGTTCTGAACCACACATCTTCAGTATTTTACTGGAATGTTGTTAGAGCACCTGCAGCATCCAGTGCCTTCAGCTGTTTCTTGATAGCATTTGGAGTGCAGTAAATTGGCTGAAGACTGGCATCTGTGATGCCAGCATCCTCCCCTCAGCATTTCTGGTTTTAAAAAATACTTCAGCCTTATCTTTTGCACAGATGTGTTCCCATCCTCAGTGTTGAGGAATGGCAATATCTGAAGGGCCTGCTCTTTAGAGTCATAGAGTTATACAGCAAGAAAGCAGACCTTTCGGTCCAATCCATCAGTGCCAACAAAATATCCTAAACTAAGCTAGTCCCATTGGCCAGCATTTGGCCCATATCCCTCTAAATGCCTACTATTCATATACTCATCCAGATGCCTTTTAAATGTTGTAATTGTATCAACCTCCACCACTTCCTTCTCGTTTCATACATGCACCACCGTGTGGAAAATGTTACCCTTTAGGTCGCTTGTAAATCTTTCCCCTCTCACCTTAAACCAATGTACTCTAGTTTTGGATTCCCCTACCCTCAGAAAAAGAAAAAGACCTTGGCTATTTACACTATCCATGCCCCTCATGACTTTATAAACTTCTATAAAGATCACCCCTCAGCCTCCAACATTCCAAAGGAAAAAAAAGCCCCAGCCTTTTCAGTGTCTTCATATAGCTCAAACTCTCCAATCCCAGCAAAATCCTTGAAAGGGTTCAGAAAAAAATTACAAGTTTAACAACATCCTTCCTATCACAAGGTGACCAGAATTGAAGATAGGTTTTCTAAAAGCGGCCTAACCAACATGCCATCCAGTCACAATATGACCTCCCAATGGTTATACTCAATGCACTGACCAATAAAGGCAAGCATGCTAAATGCCTTCTTCAACACCCTGTCTATCTCAACTCCACTTTCAAGGAACTATGAACCTACACCCGTCTCTTTTTTGGCAACACTCCACAGGACCCTAACATTAACTTTATAAGTTCTGCTCTGATTTGCCTTACCAAATGCAACACCTCACATTTATCTAAATTAAAATCCATTTGCTATTCCTTTGTTTAATTGTCCACCGCCACTCATGACTGGATGTGGCTGAACTTTAGGGCTTAGAGCAGATATGTCTGTTGTGGAACTGCTTCGGGTGAAATACGAAATGAATACAGGTCGTTCTGCTAAGCACGTGTTTCATCAGCGCAAATTGGCGATAACGTGATTGACAAATTGTGGACATTGTTTGAATAACACTAACTTTCTACTGAACAGGTATAATGATATTCTATTAGCGATCTTCTAGAGTGAGTTTCTATCGCAGTTTTCCATACTGCAATTTTCTATGGCGTGAGGTTGCAGAAGAACACAATTGTTGCACTATAGCAGAACAACTGAACTTTGCACCTGACTTGATCCAGGAAGATGTTGCTGTACAGGTCATGGTGAAAGATGAGGTAATTCGTGGGTTGAAAAATCAGTAAGGAGGTGGTATTTGATAGACTGTATTTCAAATTAGATAAGGCACCAGGATTTGATGAGCTGTCCAAGGCACAGAGTTGAAATTGGAGACACACTGGTCATTGTTTTTCAGACTTCTTTAGACTCAGGTTGTTGTCAGAGTCATAGAGCTGCACAGCATGGAAACAGGCCCTTCGGTCCAACTCATCCATGCTGACCAGAGGTCCTAAATAAATCTAGTCCCATTTTCCAGCATTTGGCCCATATCCTTCTCATCCCTTCCTATTCATATATTCATCCAGAAGTCTTTTAAATGTTGCAATTGCACCAACCTCCATCACTTCCTCTGGCAGCTCATTCCATACATGCACCAGCCACCACCCTGTGGGTGAAAAAGTTCCCCCTTAGGTCCCTTTCAAATCTTTCCCCCCTCACCTTAAACCTATGCCATCTAGTTTTGGAACTAGAGAATTGCAAATGTTCAAAAATTGTCATAACCAATTTAAATTCAGAAGTATGGAAACTTCTACAGACAATCATTTAAGGGAAAACTGTGCCTTAACTAAATGACTGGAGTTTTCTGGAGAAGGTTGATCAAGACAATGCTGTTGGCGAAGTGGATACGGACTTCCAGAATGGATCAGATATAATGTCACACAACAGAACTGGGGCAAAGTTATAGCTCACAGAACAAAAGGGCTGCAAGAACATGGACGCTGCATTAGCAAAGTGACAGAAAAAGAGAGAGGTGAGTGGTGGATGCTTGTGGAAGATTTGCAATGGAGTTCCCAGGGGACCAATGTTGGGACCCTTGCTTTTGTATATATTAACGCACAGACTTTGGTGTAGAGGTTACAATTTCAAAGTTTGCAGATGATACAATACTTAGAAGCAGTAGAAACTGAGGGGGGTAGTACACAACCTCAACAGAATACAGACAAATTGGTGGAATGAGTGGACGGATTATAGGTGAAGTTCAATACAGACAAATGTGAGATCATTCATTTTGATAGGAAGAACACAAACAGACAATATAAAGGGTATAACTCTAAAAGGGGGTCAGGATCAGGGGTATGCATAATTCATTGAGAAAGACAGGATCAGTTGAGAGCTGTTGTTATTGAAGCATACTATCTCCTGGGATTTATCATATAGAGAGCAAAAGCAACAATGTTATGCAGAATAAGTACAAGACACTAGTTTAGCCTCAGCTGGAATACTGCATCCTGTTCTGTCGCCACATTTCAGGAAATACAAAGGATTAGAGAAAGTGCGGAAAAGATTTACAAGAATAGTTCCAGGGACAATGAATTTCAGTAAGGAAGTCAGAGTGAGGAAGGGTCACCGGACCCGAAATGCTAACTTTGATTTCTCTTCACAGATGCTGCCAGACCTACTGAGCTTTTCTAACAATTTGTTTTTGTTTAGGAAGTCAAATTGGACAAGTTAGGGCTGTTTACCTTGAAGAGAAACTAAGAGGAGATGGTCATAGTCATGAGGGGTCGGGACAGAGTTGATAGGAAAAAAAATGTTCCTGACCGTGAAAGGATCAAGAATGAGACAGCACATATTTAAAGTAATTGGCAAAAGCAACAAGAGAGATATGAATTGGTTTTTAAAGCAGTAAGTTGTAAGGTTTGGACCGAGATTGCGGAGGAGGCAGATTCAATTGAAATATTCAAAAAAGGGATTAGCATTGCATCTAAAAAGAAGCATGTGCAGATCGCAAGGAGAAGAGTCATAGAGATGTCCAGCACGGAAACAGACCCTTCGGTCCAACCCATCCATGCAGACCAGATATCCCAACCCAATCTAGTCCCACCTGCCAGCACCCAGCCCATATCCCTCCAAACCCTTCCTATTCATATACCCATCCAAATACCTCTTAAATGCTCATTTGTACCAGCCTCCACCACTTTCTCTGGCAGCTCATTCCACACACACCACCCTCTGCGTGAAAAAGTTGCCCCTTAGGTCTCTTTTATATCTTTCCCCTCTCACCCTAAACCTATGCCATCTAGTTCTGGACTCCCCACCCCAGGGAAAAGACTTTGCCTATTTACCCTGTCTAAGCCCCTCATAATTTGTAAACCTCTATAAGGTCACCCCTCAGCCTCCGACACTCCAGGGAAAACAGCCTCAACCTGTTCAGCCTCTCCCTGTAGCTCAAATCCTCCAACCCTGACAACATCCTTGTGTATCTTTTCTGAACCCGTTCAACTTTCACAACATCTTTCCAATAGGAAGGAGACCAGAATTGCACACAATATTCCAACAGTGGCCTAACCAATGTCCTGTATAGCCGCAACATGACCTCCCAACTCCTGTATTCAATACTCTGACCAATAAAGGAAAGCATGTTGTTGTGGCTCTGTTTGCCGAGCTGGGAATTTGTCTTGTAAACGTTTCGTCCCCTGTCTAGGTGACATCCTCAGTGCTTGGGAGCCTCCTGTGAAGCGCTTCTGTGCTGTTTCCTCCGGCATTTATAGTTGCCTGTCTCTGCCGCTTCCGGTTGTCAGTTCGAGCTGTCCACTGTAGTGGCTGGTATATTGGGTCCAGGTCGATGTGTTTGTTGATAGCGGCAGAGACAGGCAACTATAAATGCCGGAGGAAACAGCACAGAAGCGCTTCACAGGAGGCTCCCAAGCACTGAGGATGTCACCTAGACAGGGGACGAAACGTTTGCAAGACAAATTCCCAGCTCGGCGAACAGAACCACAACAACGAGCACCCGAGCTACAAATCTTCTACCAAACTTTGAAAGGAAAGCATATAAAACGCCTTCTTCACTATCCTATCTACACTAAGAAAATTGCTCAATTGGCACATTGTATTTGCACCGGCTCTCCAAACAGCCGCCTCCTCTCCTCTGTGATTTTCTGTAATGTTGAATAACAATATAGACACTTTCCCTAGTGCCCAGCTCAGTATTTGTCCCCTAACCAATATCACTAAAACAGGTTATCTGTTTGTTGGAGCTTGGGCTATATAAATTGGCCACATTTCCTATTATGCAAGAGTGCCTACAGTTCTGAAGATATCATACTTGACTTAAAAGCTCTCTCTCCACAAATGCCGACAGACTCATTGAGAGTGTTTTTAATGTCAAAAATACTTAGTCGGCAGTAAACTGCTTTGAGATATCCTGCAAATAGCGGTAGATAAATACGACATTCTTTTCTCAATGATTGATTGGTTTATATGTTAATTTGCTCTGCATGTGATGGGATTATCCACTTGACCTACCATGGCTAAATCAAACTGGGTAGAAGGGACAGGGGCCAAAGGCAATTTTATGGAGTTAGGACAAAAATCAGCCATGATCTCACTGAATGGCACAACAGGGGTTGAATGGCTTACTCCAGTCCCAAGAATTCTACTGGGAGTCAGTTAGCTCATTGGCTGGATGGGCAGCTTGTGATGCTAACAGCATGGGTTCAGTTCCTGGCTGAGGTTACCTCGAAACACTGTCCTTTTCCAACCTCTCCCCTGACCTGAGGCATGGTCTCCCTTAGACTAAACAACCTGTAATGACAGAGTAGCCCTTTGGCAGGGTAGGACTATGGCGACTTTACCTTTAAAATTCTAGAAAGCCCCTGAATTGCATTTTCTCAAATGCCCTTACAGAAAAAAAGAAAATTTCAATAAGATCTTAGTTTCAATTCTTGCAAATCATACTGCCCTTTCAATTTTAAAAGGAGCATATGAATTAAACGTCAATAAATAACTCTGTACTGGTGCCCTCAGTATAATCTCTGATTAGCCACTGCTATAAATATTTTCACCATGACAGTACTGAGCAAGGTGGGCGCAATACGCACGCGCAGTAAAAGCTCTCCCACCCTGACCCAGAAGTCGCGCCTGCGCATCAGGAGCCGGCCAGGCATGCGCAGAGATCGGAGATCAGGCCACTATCATCCAGCAACATGCCGCATGCGCACTTGAAAGGGGGACGCATGCAATCTAACGGCGCATTATTTGGCAGCAACCAGGCGCCGCCACCTCTTAGCCCCGCAAGGCCTGCCGAGCCAGGCTCACCGCATTCTCCTCTTGCAGCCGACCACTCGCTAGTCAATCTTGCCCCGCTCGTAATAAGAAAAGTATATGGGTTTTTTTTTAAAATGCAAACTCTCGAGGGAGGCTGAGGAAGCATCCTAGCCCCGGTACCCGAGCAGGAGAAGCGGCCATACCTGGGGGATATTCGACGTACGTGAAGGACAGCGGCTGCCAGCGCTCCTTCTCCACAGCGACCGAGCACTGTGCCACCGCCGCCATCTTCACCGCATCACGGCCGCCCGGTTGCAGCCAATCACGGCCGCCGCAGCCCCCGGCCAATGGCAGGCCGGTCTGGGCGGCGGGCTCGGCCAATCGCGGCGCAGAGGAGGCGGTGTTTCCCCCCCCACACACCCCACACCTGCCCCCACACCCCTCCTCCAGCCGGCGGCCGCCACCAATTGGGCCGCACAGCCGGCCAATCCGAGAGGGGCGGCCGCTCGTCCAATCACAGGACTGGCAACTTCCCAGCCCTCCCCGACAGTGTCACACAATAGAGTGACCGGAAAAAGCTCAGCAGGTCTGGCAGCAGACAGGTCACATCAGCAGAGATATAAATGTGGAGATATAAATATAAATCACTCAACACAAGGTTATATTCCACGAGGTTTAATTGGAAGCACACTCCATCAGGTGATTGTGGAGGGCTCGATCGTAACACAGAATTTATAGCAAAAATTTACAGTGTGATGTGACTGAAAAATTGATTGTCTGTTAAGCCTGTTAGTTTCACTTCACTGTATTCTAACAGATGAAAGAATTAACAGACAATCTATTTTTCAATGTATAATTTCAGTCACATCACACTGTAAATTTTTGCTATAAATTCTGTGTTACGATCGAGCCCTCCACTATCACCCAGCGTCGCTCCGAAAGCTAATGTGCTTCCAATTAAACCTGTTGGACTATAACCTGGTGTTGAGATTTTTAACGTCACAGAGATTATAGAGCATGGAAACAGCCTTCAGTTCAACTCAGTTCATGCTAACCAGATATCCTAATCTAAACTAGCCCCATATGCCAGCACTTGACCCATATCCCTCCAGACCATTCCTATTCATGTACGCATCCAGATGTCTTTTAAAAGTTGTAATTGTACCAGCCTCCACCACTTTCTCTGGCAGCATCATCCTCTGCGTGAAGAAGTTGCCCCTTACGTCCCTTTTGAACCTCTACATCTATGGAAACAAATCAGAGTTAACGTTTCAGGTCCAGTGACCCTACCTCAGAACTGAGGGTAGCTAGGAAAAGGTGGATCTATATGCAGAAGATATGATGGGGGGGGGAGAAGAGGGTAAGGAGTAAAGAGTAAGGTAGGGTTAGAGCCCAAAGAGAGAGATGATCATTTGGACAGAAACGTAGTCAATAACAATCTGGTTAGGAGAGCGACTAGCTATTAATAGTGGCTAACAATGGGTTGTGTGTAACAGCAGGCTATGGAATCACAACACACAAAAACACATGTTGCTGGAAAAGCTCAGCAACTCTGAACAGAAATCAAAGTTAACATTCCAGGTCTGTTGACCCTTCCTCAGAACACTTACGTTCTGCCCACAGAAGTCACCTTGAGCTTCCAGTTCTGAGGAAGGGTCACCAGACCCCAAACATTAACTTGGATTTCTCTTCACAGATGCTGCCAGACCTGCTGAGCTTTTCCAGCAACTTGGAAAATGTGACCACAAGGCCTGGTGTGTGGGAGCTGGTGGGCTATGATATAGTAGAGTTAAAGGCCTGAAGTTATTGAACACAAATGGGGTGCAGAAGGCTGCGTGGTCCCAAGCAGAAAATTAGGTGCTGTTCTTTCGGCTTATGCGGAGCTTCGCTGGAGCACTACCACAAACCAGAGACAGAGATTTTAGCCATGGAATAGAGTGGTGTATTAAACTGGCAGGCAACTGGAAGCTCAGGGTAATTTTTGCAGGGAGAACATAGGTTTCTGTGAAGACTGGGTCACCCAGTGTAAGCTGGGAGAACAACATTCATTTTCTGTTTGGGGATCCTGCAGCCTCCAGGATTCAGTATCAAGTTCAATAACTTTTGGGCTTGAACTCTACTATCTGGATGTTTCGTCACCACACTAGGTAACATCTTCAGTGAGCCTTCAGACGAAGCATTGCTGATGATTCCTGCTCTCTATTCATACGTTTGGGTTTCTATATAAATAGAAAGCAGGAAGTATCAGCAATGTTTTGCCTGGAGAACAACTGAAGCTGTCACCTTGTATGATGACAAAATGTCTGAAAATGAACCTACCAGCTCAGCGAGCAAACCTACATTCAGGACCTCAACCTGAGCTACAAATCTTCTCAAAACTCACTTAACTCTACTATATCCTAGCTGTCCCAACAAACTATTGGGACTGTGATCACAGTCTATTACACACAACCCACTGTTAACCACCGACAGTCTCCATGAACAGTTATTCACTCTCCGAGAGGTTGTTATCCACTTCTTTGTCTGTCCAATTGTTCTTCTCTCAGTTTCGGTCTACCCCCAATTACCTATCATTTACTCCTTACCCCCTCCCCCCACCCTATCTTCTGGCATATAAACCAATATTTTCCGAGCTATCATTAGTTCTGAGGAACTGTCACCTGACCCAAAATGTTAATTGATTTTGCAGATGCTGCCAGACACGCTGAACATTTCCAGCAATTTCTGTATGTTTCTAATCTACAGCAACCACAGTTCTTTCATTCAGTTTTTAATTAAGTGCTGCAGAAACTCAGGTCTGGCAGAACCTTTGGATAGAGAATCAGAGTTAACGATTTGAGTTCTCAAGGTGGGAGGGTCACTGGCCTCGCAACATATTAGGCCATTCAATGCCAGTATGGCTGATCCATCATTAACTACATTACCTACCTTTGGCACATATCACTTAAGACATTCACTTAACAAAAATTTCAGTTTTAAAATTAACAACTGATCTAACTTCTACAAATGGCAATTGATGAGAGTTCCAAATTTCTACAACCCTTTCAGGCATTAACGCTTTTTTTAAAATCTACACTTGCCGAGTTTCTCTAATACATTCTGTTTTTGTGTATTACACATCCTTGGAGCAAGTGGGACTTGAACTTGACCGACTCAGAGATAGGGATGCTACCACTAGCTCAGAGGAGTAGTTATGGAATTTTTAATGCATGGAAAGAGGCTCTTTGGCCCATTATGTCGATGCCAGCCATCAAGCATCAATCTATTCTACTCCCATATTTCAGCATTCGGCCAGTAGCCTTGTACACTTATGGTAATCTGGAGTCAGAGACTGTGGACATATTTATTTTTTTAATACATTTATATCTGGGATATGGACGCCCTGAGCAAGGCTAGTATTGGTCATCCATCCCACTTTTACTTTTGCAGAAACATTCTGTATTCAGAATATTTGTACCTGATAATTACAGAAAGTGCAATAAAATTTAACTAGTCCCCATAACCATGTTCCATTCTTGGGTGCCCCAGTAGAATCATAATACACTTGAAGTATACAGTCCATGTCAGGCATACAGGGAAATGTTTCACAAGGAAAATTATAGAAAGTGCAATAGAACACAAGTTTCATCTAAAAAACATGTTACATTGTGCAAAGCCTCAATATAATTTCAGTACTTTTGCTATTTACAATTTACATAATTTGTCAGGGATACAGGATTCAATCCGTTTCCAGGCCCTCACTGCACTATGGCCAAAAGGCTTTAGATAGTAACTTTGCTCCAATGAGGCCCTACAGCAGCAGTTTCTTAGCACATAGTCTTGAACAATGAAATGTGGCAGTCTGCAATACTCAGTGAGAACAACCATTTGCACTGGAAGACCAGCAGGTTTCAAGCAGACCAAAGTACATCTCACTTTGTTGATGGTCCTCCAGCCTCATTTGATGTTTATCTTGGTGTGTCTATCCAGTAACCATCTGTAAAGCAAATTGCTGCAACACAGCCACGCTTCTTAAAAATTGTTTTGATGGGAGATGGCTATTTCTGGCTCAGCCAGTATTTATTTCCCATCCACAATTGTGTTTACATATTGCCAACTAGTGTTTTATAATTATTCAAATTTCATCTTCTGGTGGAATTCAAACCCTAATCCTCAAAATCTAGAACCACAGACTAATTTTACGTTGTTTAGTGACATTACCATAATGCCATCACCTCCACCCACTCGGTTCAAAATGAACCTTGACAAAGACCACAGCTTCTCTCTTCAGTCCATCTTTGCAAAGGCACATTTTGCAACAATCTCCTCCCCACCACATGCAAGAGAAATGAGAGTCCAGGCATATATAGATAGCATTTGATGGGCTCAGTCGCTCTGCTTCCAGTCAATGGCCCATCCCCAGTTTCCCCTCGAATAGGATGGCTTTGTGGGCCATTTCAGAAATAGCCCGAAATCACACATAGGCCAGACCAAATAAGGATAGCAGAGTTTGCTCCCAAAAGGGCAATCTAGCACAGTTTCAAGGTCCCTATTACTGAGACCAGCTTTTAATTCTTGAATTTATTAACTAAATTCAATAAGCTACTATGATTCAATTTGAGTGCACGGCCACAGAGGATTATCTTGGACCTTAGGATTACCAATTACATTACCACTGGGGTACCATCTTCCCATAAGGCCTTCTGAGTAGTGAAGGAGTGCTGCACTGGCACAGGGGCCATAAAGAGGGAGAGCTATACCAATATGCCCTTTGGATGGGAAGTTATCGCTCAACCCACCTTACAAAAACATAGCCAATTTGTGCACAACAAAACATGGCCATCACATTTCCTACATTATGACACTGACTAAGAAGTACATTATTGGTTGAAAGTGTTTTGGGGAATCCTAAAGTTGTGAATTCAGCTTTAAATACAAATATTTTCTTCTTACTTTGTCCAACCTTCATATGTTTAAACCAGCCAACATATTGCTTTAAATGTAGCGCCTTTTTCTGATTAGAAATAGAAAAAAAACTTGCATCTACGCAAGTTTAATATATTTTGGATATCTATAAACACATTACAGCCAAGGTTACCAGTGCTACTCTTAGGATGGCTTGAACTGTCATTCATGACCATGCTTTCAGTTGGTTGCTGAATTCTTGCACTTTAGAAATCCCTCCTGAATTTCACTGCCTGTCTCCCCTTTTTGCTTTATAAAGAGGCTCCTTAAAAAATGAGGGGAGACTCCCCAGTGTTTTATTACATGTCTGTTAATCTGGAAACCCATGTAATGTTCTGGGGACCCAAGTTTAAATCCCACCATGGTAAATGATGGAATTTGAATTTTAAAAAAAACCTGGAACAAGATTTGTCAATTGTGAACCCATATGGTTGAGTAACATCCTTTAAGGAAGGAAATTGCTATCCTTACCTGGTCTGGCCTACATGTGACTCCAGACCCACAGCAATGTGGCTGAAACTTAATTCCCCTCTGCGCAGAGATGGGCAATAAATGTTGCCTAACCAGTGATGCCCTCATCCCAAGAATGAGTAAAATATATACCCCTCACCAAGATTTCACTATCTCCATATTTGGGCCAGTATCAATTTTTGCCCTGTTAATAATCTTTGATTAGATTAGATTAGATTCCCTACAGTGTGGAAACAGGCCCTTCAGCCCAACCAGTCCACAGCGACCCTCCGAACAGTAACCCACCCAGTCCCATTTTCCCTCTGACTAATGCACCTAACACTATGGGCAATTTAGACAATACACATGGGTGCAGGAGTAGGCCATTCTGCCCTTCAAGCCTGCACTAGCATTCAATATGATCATAGCTGATCATCCTTAATCCTTATCCTTTAGCATGGACAATTCACCTGACCTGCACATCTTTGGACTGTGGGAGGAAACCAGACCACATGGAGGAAATCCACGCAGACACGGGGAGAAATGTGCAAACCTCACACAAGACAGTCGCCAGAGGCTGGAATCGAACCTGGGACCATGGTGCTGTGAGGCAGCAGTGCTAACCACTGAGTCACCGTGCCACCCACTGGAACTTTTATTAAAAAAGCTATGCAAAACTCTGTTTATTAATTAGTTCATGGCAGAACTGTATTTTAACTCCATCTACCTGCCTTGGTTCTATACCACTCAATACCCTTGCCTAATAAGCAAATCCACTTACAGAAAATTTGTTCTTTGTTTTTTTTTATTGAAATGTATTGATGGATACAGGACAGCAGCAATTACTTTAAAAATAAAAAAAACAATTCTTAAGGTGAGAGATTTTACATCAAAAGCAATAATTCACACAAACAAATAGAAAGAGGCACACATTTATATAATTAAAGAATGACCACTTCAGACATTTTTCTCCATTCCTTTCTCCTCTTAGCTCCCAACTTACTACAGACCTCAATTTTTTTTGTAAAATTTTAATAGCAGCTACAAAAGACTGAATCCACAACTCAGACTGAAATGGAACCAGTCTAAGTCTCAATACAAGACAAACTTAATTCAATTTCATCCAACAATTTTGCCTTAAATCATTAACAAAACTAACCAGAAACCTCATGAAGATGAGAAATTATAAAATTCATAGTCAATCCAGGAAATGGTGGCAGGAAGGTATAGCATCTACTGATATCTGGATCAGCCGATAGTGGTTGAGACACGACACTTTCCAGAGGGCAGGTATGGAGTCAGCCAAGATAGGCCTTGGGCTTGGCTACTGGTAAAGAAAGACCTAGTATTGGTATGGTCATTGTTTTAGTCTATACTACAGCACTTTGTTACTTGTCCAGTGAGTTCATTTAAGTCCAGTTTAGTTGCTGTTGCTGTTTCAGCTGCATCTTCAGACAATGTACAAGTCAAACCATTTACTTATGCCTTCAGCACCTTGCAGTACTCAACTGGTGACATATTTTACAAGAATTAAAATAGCGATTTGATTGGAGGGAAACCGGACGTGTGTACAGAAAATTAGAAATTGGGCCCAATGCATCGACATCATCAGATTGCCACTTAGACTTCTTTGTCCTCCTCCTTCTGTTAAGTACTAACCATGTTCCAAAACTTACCTCCCCACAAATTGGGGTCAGGCGAGTAACTTGCTCCAGACCAACTCCTATGCTCATTTAAAAGGTGTACAAACATGAAAACACTTTATTCTTCCCTCCTCTATTTAATGTTCCTCTCCTTCACTCACCCTGGGCACCACACTCTCATCACTTCTACTCTCACCACCAACATTTACAGTTCTCCTAACTTGGCTCCAAACTTGCAGGTTGTATTTCATGAGGTATAGATTACAAAACATATCCCTGTTGTGAAACCCAACGAGCTCCATTCCGACACGAGGGTGACACACACAGTGAGTGTTAAGTAAGTGCCTAATTCTCTTACACTTACAAATTGGTACACTGGGCTTTCAGAAAGAGCTACAAGATAGATTAATAAAATTCATACTTCTGTAAGCACAGAGCTTGGAAGAATGGTGTCTGCTGGTGCACGGTGTGGATCAATGAGGTTCTTTAACTACAACAACATGCAAACAAACTCCCAGCTGATTAATAGCCCTCACTTGGGTTGACATAGCTCAATCAATAGCCAAAGTAAACACATCTTTTCCAAACCTGATTCACATTTCAATTCTCTCATGTAAAAATTAATATATTGGAATTAACAGAACAAAATCCAACAATGTCTTGCTAGCTTTGTAAACAATAAAAGTCACTGCTAGAGACATCAAGCGAAAACAGGACAGCAATCAAAACCAAGAGAACATTAAATTTAAAGTCACCGAAAACAACCGTGAATGCAAAGCGAAGGATGTTGTGATCAAATTATACAGAGCTATGATCAGGTCACATTGCATAGGCAGCATTCTGCTCTGGTCATGGGCAACAAGGTAAGAATTAAATATTCTCTGGAATTTGGACAAGAGAAAAGGACAAAGACTTTTCAGCCTGAAAAGGAAGGTAGCCTACAAATAGACAATATTAAATATTATGGAAAAGGTTAAATCTAGATATTATTTTAAATTCAATGGTAGGAATAGGACACAGATTAAAACTGACTAATTAACTGCAGGATAGCCATCAGCAAGCTTTTCTTGCAAAGAAGTGTCAGCAATGGGAAATTTCACCCCAGTAAAGATTTTGATGCTAAAATACGAGAATGATTTGAGAAATCACGCTGGCCTCGCAGGGTACACTCTGATGAAGAGTCATGTAGACTCAAGATGTTAGCTTGCTCTCCCCATGGATACTGTCTGACCGCTTGGATTTCCAACATTTGTCATTTTCAGCACAGATTCCAGCATCTGCAGTAATTTGCTCCTACACTTGGTTGAATAATGGGCACCTTTACCCACAACACCTCGTGATCTTAAATCACAAGTAGTTGCTCTTTAGAGAAAGTGGGGCAGAAACCAGAGGTCTGATGGCTTGGCTACTGAGAGTGAGCTGTTTCTGAATGGACTTCCATTGCTTTCTCCAACTTGGTATGAATAGAATTACAATGAATGACAAGAATGATCCCAGCACACATCGAGCCGAGTCATAAAGGTAAGCCCACAGATGTAGGGAGCAGCAAGATCCACAGGCAATGAAGGAGGCATGGGGAGCAGTGGCCATATTACCTATGTATCATTGCCAAAAGCACATTCTCAGTGAATCAGCAATGGGAAGCCCTATGACCTTCGGTAACTGTTAGAATGTATTAGTCTTCCACTGCAGAGTTTCAGGAACAAATTCTAGGCTGACACTCCCCATAGATCACTGAGGGAGTATTGCACTGTTGCAGATACTTTAGGTTAGCTGAACCATTAAGCCAGAGCCTCCTATTATATATTTAGATGGTTGGCCTTCCTGGCACTATTCCGAATTGCAGCAGGTGCTAGGGCCAATATTTTGTCCTCAATCGACTATCATGCAGAAAAGATTATTCCATCATTGTCCCGCTTGTGAGATTTAGCTGTGTGTAAAACTACTCCAATATTTTCTATTTTACAACAATGACCACTCTAACACGTGCTCAATCACTGTGAAACATTTTGGGATTTCTGAGGTCACGAAATCTGCTAGACAGATGCATATCCTCTCTTTAAAACACAGTTACAATTTTACAAAGTCAGCAACTCTGGTGTAGGCCAAAGATTAGAGGTGCTGAAAATGTGTTGCTGGAAAAGCGCAGCAGGTCAGGCAGCATCCAAGGAGCAGGAGAATCGACATTTCGGGCATGAGCCCTTCTTCAGGAAGAAGAGCTCATGCCCTGAAATGTCGATTCTCCTGCTCCTTGGATGCTGCCTGACCTGCTGCGCTTTTCCAGCAACACATTTTCAGCTCTGATCTCCAGCATCTACAGTCCTCACTTTCTCCTCCAAGAGTAGAGATGGTAGAGTTTGGAATTTGTTCAACTTGGCCCAAGATTTCTTAAACGAAATAAAGAGCATTAGCAAATCCGATTTCAACGTAGCCAAATTTGCTCTACTTTCTTAAAAAAAAGGCAATTGGACTTTTATTGAGCGTGACAATTTTCTGGCACATTACCAAAAAGAAAGCTTTGCTGTTGACAGTACGGTTTCCAAGCTAGCTCATAATTGGTGATCCCACATAGACTTAGACTCAAAGTACCTTGCTTCCATCTTGCCCTTGGAGAAAGTGAGGACTGCAGATGCTGGAGATCAGGGTCGAGAGTGTGGTGCTGGAAAAGCACAGCCAGGCAGCATCTGAGGAGCAGGAGAATCGACGTTTCAGGCATAAGCCCTTCATCAGGAATCCGCCACACTCTCGACTCGATCTTGTCCTGTCAAGTACTCCCGTGTCAAGTATACCTTCCATTAAGACGCAGAGTCTAAAAAGGCTCGCCTCACTTGCCATGATGTACTTCAATGCCCAGCTGCAACACAGAACTCCTGACTGCACTAGTCCCACTCCAGTCTCCTTTGCAGGAAGATGAACCCTCACATATTAGTGATCTAGGCCACCCCAAACTTATCACATCCAGAAACCTCATACCTACCAAAATGAAATTTCATCTGGTCGGAGCTGGGTTCCCAACCCAGGAACTGATGGAGAATACAGCCAATAAGATCACTATTATACCCAAGCCCTCAAGCAGATATCTTCTATTTAAAAGCGATTGCATTTTGTCATTTCTTTAACCCGTTTAACAGTTCTAACGGGAATCTCCTCTAGATAATGACTCCTGCCCGTAGTGCATTTTTCCAAACTACCATCAACCACTTTGTTTCCTGAACAGCATGTCACAAATACATGTCCAGACCTCCACTATTTTCCCATAAGCCTCAATGACAACTCAAGAAGAAACAAAGTTACAAATTTCAACACAATAGAAATTACTGCTTAAAAATTCTATTCTCTTTAATATCTTAATACATTCAGTAGTCCTATTATAAATCCTTTAATAATCAACAGGATGTCATTCTGGAAAACATACAGTGACTAATTTATAAGGAGCTTCCATGACATTGTTGGAAACAATAAACCAGACAGTTAAATTCAGTTTGCAAGAACAATAATCAGTAATTATCCAAGGAACTGATTGTATAGGGGACAGGGTTTGGTCTGAAATTCCAAAGCTCAAACAGAAAAATCACAAAACCTGCCACTGAGCCTTTCCTTTTAAAAGCACATACCGACCTGTCCATCTTTGTCTCATCTTCTGCAAGTGTTGGTGTAGCACGATCCTAATTGCTCCAAAAGGCAGAAACAGACTTTCTGTTGCTGATGCTGTTCACCATAAACAGATTTGCTCCAAGTGTCTCTGAGACAACATTCAAATAGACAAAAGACCTGTTTCAGGTTGGCATCTATTGATCATAAACCATTGTTAACAGGTGCATCAGGCCTCTTCATTTGGAGGGTTTAGAAGTAATATAATCATACAAACCTGAGTAATAAGACACCTGGTCTTTTAAACAATCCTGACGCACATTAAGAGAACCCTCCTCTCACCCCCTCCACCTCACACAGGATACAGTCAGCCAGCATTATTTGGGCTATTAAATGTTTGACACCAAGGACCATATCTCATTGGTGATAATGTGCGCCTGAACTGGCAGAGGGAGAAAAGGGACAAGAACGAGAGATTTGATTAAACAAAAACCACTTCCATCACAGCAGGAGGCATACATTGAGACAACACAAAAGTGGGGGAGAAAAGTCTTGTGAATGCAATTATTCTTTTTTTAAAAAAAAAGTGCAAACTCACTTAAAACTTTGATTTAGACTTTGAGCCCACAATGAAACTTGCAGGAGATTTCCTAAACTAAGTTTAGTCCATTCCTCAAAATTAAAATTATTACATATTAATAATTTCAAAAGGAACTCAAGATCTAAAAAGAGAAACAATTTCATTACAAGATATTCCATGAGTTTGTTTTGACCCCAAAGTCTTTCAGGTGGTGTATCAATTTAGGGACAAAGATTCCATGTCAGAGGATCTTCGGGGTGGAAGCAATGATCGCTCATATTTTTCTTTGTTTGTGCTGCCTGTTTGTTGCATTGTAAGACCGTGTGCATCCGAGGGGGCAAAACTGGCTTATGTCCTTGCAGTACATTCCAGCATGCTGTGTACCCAGACAGCCTTACGGGAACAGAAGACAGAAGTGAGCAATTGACCCTTTCTCATGAATGGAAAAATATGAGAAACAGGATTATTTCTCCAGCAAAATGCAGTGTGTGGTGAGTAAGTACAGAATAGTAATTAAGAGTCACAACAATCCTAGTCACTTGCAGCAGTGTGGTCTCTGTGTGAGACTGACAGGGGATTTAACCAATTCTGGTTGGGACAGTGGGGTCACTATTTGCAGCTTTTTGTTAATACCCTGATGATTATTACCCTCATCTTCCAGAGAGTGCAGGGTGTAGGATTACGGAGAAAGCAACATGTTCCATGATTCCGTTATCTTTGCCCCACCCCCTGACCATGCCCTGTCGTGTTGCCAGCTAAGGTGGTGGATGGTGGCACAGGTTACAATGCAATCATTGACAAGAATGACATTAAAATCACAGTCCTTTTTTTCAAAAAGAAAAAAAAAATAAACAAAACTAGTTGCCCGTTTTTTTAGACTCCAAGTTAGTACTTAAAAAATAAGTGCTTTGAAATTTCAAACATTTAGCCATTTTCTTTGTACAATGGCTGTCAAGAAATGGATGCCTCATGTACTTCATCACGTTATAACTTGACAGTAATGTGCTGGGCAAAGAGAAATGAGCAGGCACAAACTGTGGATAAGCATTTTCCTCCCAAGGCAGGAGATGTTAAGGCCAACTGTAGTGTTTCAGTTTACAATCCTGGATATCTGCCACTCGCAACTCACATTTCACGATCCATACAGTTCAGTAACAGACCAGGCAGTGCAGTAAGTCAACCACACCACAGAGAGGCACTGTTCCACCCAAGCTTAAAGAGCAAGGCTGATAACTATGCCACACACCCCCAAATTAAACACAACCTGGAGGGAAGTGTACTCCTAATCCTGCAAGCCTCAGAATTTGCTCTCAAGGACGCACCTCTCCATCAGCGAACATCTCTGCAATGTACTAGATTCACAAGAATAATGCTTCATTCTTCCTGTCCCAACCAATGATATCAAAATGCTGATATTCAACAGAAAGAGACAATTGTAATGTATAGGGAGTATTCTGATCAAGATTCTTAATAATCTCCTCAAAACAGAGGTGGGAAATGGGGGAAGATGGGAAATCATCCAGGAATCAGATACAGGTCACTGATTCTTAGTGCCAAGTTGTTACTTGTTTCTTGCAAAAATTAATCGCTTTTTTATTTTAAATAAAAAAACCTGTGTGTCCAAGTTTCATACAAGACTGGCCTCTTCCAAAGGTCCATTGTCAGTGGGTAACGTCCCATTCATTTCCGTTATTGCATCAACACCCAGGTAGCCAAGGAGAATCTCACTGCGTCTGCGTGATAATTGTACAATGTCGTCCGCCAGTGAATTCACTGTAGTGTATCGCACTTTGTCCAAATCAAACATGTCCTTCAAATACTGAAGTATTTGTTGCTATAAGAAAAAGCAACAAGTGTGCATAAAAACCACATTCAAACAACAAACAAGTTGTAAAGTATACAGGAAACATCCCTATCTACCCTCTTTCTCTGAATTACAGGATTTATTTATTTCTGCACTGAATGTCTGTCATAACAGCAGGTTCCACTGGGTGGCAATATTGAGGACAATTCTAACTTCATTAAATAGGCCAACTGAACCTCTAACAAAGACAAAAAGTGCTGGAGAAACTCAGCAGAGAGAGATATAAAGATAATGTTTTGAAAAAGTATGTGAAGTAACTCCAGAGGCCAGTATCCTGTCACCAAGTCCCCCTTTAATTACACATGGAGAGTCCTCTACACTGATCCAGCTCCCTCAGAGCCAGCTCTCAGTCAACAAAACCTCTACCACTCCTGTTTTTATCTGTCAGCCAGGGCTCCCTGTTTGGATCAGATCAACAGCCTCAATCAGGGAACTCATTCTTTGAGGTCTACCTGGCTGACCTCATTATAATCACTACAGTATAAGTAGTCTTCAGAAATGAAAAGGGCTGGAAAATGTTTTTTTAAAACTAGATCTGACAGAGGCAGAGCAGCAGCAAGGAGAACAGATCATATAGAGGCCCTGTGTAAAGGGCAAAGGGGTTGTTAGCTGTGATGAAAGCAGAAGCATCAGCTACTCATATCTTTTCCCCCCATCAGCAGCAACATCAACGTGATTGGGAGATGGAAAATAGTGATTTTCATTGTTTTACTGAATAGCCCTTTCAACAACCCCCCTCCCATTGACCCTCAAACACAAAACCTGATGGAATGTAAACGTGAAACTGCAAAACATGATGGAATCACGTTAGCCTCATACCTTGGGACTTTGCAATGATGTGCAGCTCTGCGAGCCTCTTAGCAATGGCCAGCATAACACTGACTTATTGCTGTTCTAACACCAGTGAGTCAAAAACCTAGAATTCTTTAACAGGCCCTTTCAACACAAGTGGTTTAAGTAGTCAGCCAAGTATCACTTTCTCAAGGGATAACAGTATGAATAACACTTTCCAGTGTCATTCTCCATCCCAGAATAATTTTTTTATCTCACATTACAAAAAAATTAAATAAAATTATCAATGTTTGATAAGGCCCTGGGCTAAGCAACCTTGCCCTTATCTCCAATACACTGGGTGACCAAGGAGATTTTAAAAGAAGCTTCTTACCTTAAATATAGTGCAAACTTCACAGAGGTGTTGTTTTGGTCCGAGAAAGCCCCAGGCAAGGACAGGACTTACATGCTCCGAAATGGAGTAAAAGTGGGAAATGAACCCATCAGGGACCTATAATCACAAGGTAACACAATGTCATCACCACAAACTAATCTTGAGAATATCACTCATTTTAAATTTTAGGCCAAATATTATTCCATTTTCGTTAAGCTCACAGCATGCCCCACACATCGCGTATTTTATAATATTTTACAATTATTTCCTCCCCCATCCCGTGTCCCTCTGTTTACTGACCTGCAACAGTCGCCTTTTTGCTTTTAACACTGACCAACAAGCTGTGGCAAGGGCCTGTGGAGTTGAAGAAATCAGAACAGTCAAAACAGTTTTCTTTTTAAAGGGTGTGGATGTTGTTGGCAAGTCCAGCATTCATTGCCAATTCCTGGTTGCCTTGAACTGAAGGAAATGCAAGGACTATTTCAGAGAACGGTTGAGAGTCAACCATATTACTGTCGCTGTGGAGTCACATGCAAGCCCAACAAGGTAAAGATGCAGATTGCCTTCTGTTATGAAGGTGCAGATGTGTACTGTACTTTTAAGAGAGAGAGAGAGAGAGGAAGTTACTAAGGACTCTCTGAAAGCACAGAATGTGCTGAACAATTTAAAAAGTAAAATTTGGTTGAAACAAATAGCTGGAGCCGCATTGCCATGGAACAAAAACAAATTCAAATTCGGCCAAATTAAATTATGCCCCAGCTACCAAACTCCAATCGAATTTTAATTTAATGTTTTGATGACATCAAACCAATGAAATGATCCGATGCTTTGGGGTATAAAACCGCACATTTTAAACCGTTAAGGGGAAGAACTGCCACCATCACCAACAAGTACACACTGCGAGCCGAACAGCTCTCTGTAAAGTACCTGTCCATAAGGAAACTTCTGTAGCACCAACACTGAAGACGACCTAGAGAAAAATCTACAAAGGAGAATCGACAAAGCTGACCGGTTTTGAAACATTTTTTTTTGTAAATTTTAATCAGATTTTTTTTAAAATCAGAGCAGTATTGTAGACTGGGAGGTAAAAGATAGGTTTCAGAGAAAAGAGTTGTAAATAGTTGTCTAATGTTCTCTTTTGGACTTAAAGAATAAAATTGTTAATTTTACTTTAAATAGCGACCTCTGGGATAGTTCCTTTCCTCTCAAAACTTAACAGATTACGGCGCAAGGCGAGCTTCTTAGTGTGTCAGGTTTAAATTAGCAGAGGGGTTTATCCTGTGTCGTAACACTTCGGATAGACCTTTTTCCAATCAATGGTGTTTACAGGGCACATCACTGAGACTAGCTTTCAATTCCAAATTTTATTAAGTAATCAAATTTAAATGCCATCGGATTTCCCCCATTACTCCTAAAGTATTAGCCCGAGTCTCTGAACTACTAGTCTACAGTGCCACCCCCGCTCCCCGCTAAATATAATACACGAAGAAATAATAAATGTATCCACAATCACAAAACTGAAGATATATGGTGGCTGCCAGAGAATCTATTCTGCTTACTGCTAGGCAAATTCATACATGTCCCACAATATGCAGAATAAACGCACTCAGAGACATAGCAGCAGTCCTTGATTAACATGGCTTTAGATTGTGTGTTTGCAGCATAACAGCAATTGGACTTGGCTACCCATTATTCCAATAACACCAACCCAAAGAAATCCAAACATATAAATAGAAAGCAGGAATCATGTGCAGTGCTTCATCCGGAGGCCCACTGAAGATGTTCCCTCGTATGGTGACGAAACGTTTGGAAGTGAACCTTCCAGCTCAGCGAGCAAACCTACATCCAGAACCTCAACCTGAGCTACAAATCTTCTCAAAATTCACCTACCTGACTCTCAGCAAACGTGATTATCATTGATTACCAATATGCTGACAGATATATAAGCAACGCTAAGGGTGGTCTTTAATGGATGATTTACATTTATTCCCACCTCTGAGAACACATTATTTCTTTTCTAAGTCTCTATACTTGCTGTTGCAACCCATCCAGCTGGGCCTGGGACTATTCCCATCTGAATGATTTTCTCCACATCATTCATTGTATTTATAATGACAGTCAGTTCTGCTATAACGCATGTTTCTTCAACACAAATTGGCGATAACGCAATTGAAGAATTTATACCATTATTTGTAGAACGTGAACTTCCCTTACTTGTATTTGCTATAACGCAATTCCAGTCCTATCGGTTTAAATGTACAGTCGGTTCTGATGTAATGCGATAGTTCCAGTCTCGTGCAATCCCGCGTCATAAGAAAATCGCGCAAAAGTCGCCCCATTTAAACTAATGGGGCCAGAATCATGTTATAGCAAATACAGGTAAGGAAAGTTCATGTTCTAGAAATAATGATCTGAATTCTTCAATCATGGTATAGCCAATTCATGTTGAAGAAACACGCATTATAGCGGAATAACTAATAGCGACAAACCCCTGTTGTAATTGACATGATCCTTATTTGAAAGGTCCAATGAAAGGACAGCATTAATCAATGCCATTCTCTAGTAGTGGGAAGGGAGGCAGTATTATTCACTAAGTCGTGAAATGATGGCAACAGCAGGAAGACCCAATCTGTTAAAAAGGTGTCTGATGACATCTGGAACATAACCCAGAAAAGAGACGATGGCTTGGTGATATTATTGCTAGACCATTATTCCAGAAACTCAGCTAATATTCTGGGGACTTGGGTTCTAATCCCGTCAAACACCATCCCTCATTCCCAATTCCTCTGCCTCTACCACATCTGTTCCCAGAAGGACCAATTCCACCTCAAAGTTCCAGATGGCTTCCTTCTTCCAAGATCACAACTTCCCTTACCACATGGTTGACTATGCCCTCCAGCGCATCTCCTCCACTTCATACTCCACCACCCTTGAACCCAACCCCTCCCAACGCAACAAGGACAGAACCCCCCCACCTTCCACACCAACCTTCACATACATCACATCATCCTCCGGACACTTCTGCCACGTTCAAATGGACCCCACTACCAAAGATATATTTCCCTACCTACCCCTTTCAGCATTCTGGAGAAACCATTCCCTCCGCAACTCGCTGGTCAGGTCCACACCCCACTCCTGACACCTTTCCCTGCCACCACAGGAAGTGCAAAACCTGTGCCCACACCGATCCCCTCACCTCCCCTCCATCCAAGATCCCAAGGGATTCTTCCTCATCCATCAGAAATTTACCTGTATCTCTAGCAACATCATTTACTGCATCTATTGCACCCAACATGGTCTCCTTTACGTCGGGGAGACAGGCACCACCCTCCTGATCTGTCCATCATTCCCCTTTCTGACTTATCCCCTTCGCCCTCACCCTCATCCACCTATTGCTTTCTCAGCTAGCTTACCCCCAACCCCACCCCCTCGCCTACAAGCCTCATTCCTGATGAAGGGCTTATGCCTGAAACATCGATTCTCCTGCTCCTTGGATGCTGCCTGACCTGCTGTGCTTTCCCAGCATCACACCCTCGACTCTGATCCCCAGCATCTGCAGTCTTTACTTTCCCCTTCTTCAAATCCCATCATGGCAGATGGTCAAATTTGAATTTGATAAAAATCGGCAATTAAGAGTCTAATGATGACTATAAATACATTGTTGATTATAGGAAAAGCTCATCTGGTTCATTAATGCCCTTAATCAATCTTAATGTCGGCATCAATCAACATCAACCCAGTCAAGGAAACACTGACTACACTATTACACGACCCAAAGACACATACACCAACCACCACCAACTTCATCAGCAAGGACAATATCAACAAGCTACTGGACCTATGCTTTATCACCCACTTCACCTTCAACAACAAAACCTACAGACAAACCAACAGAACACCCATGGGATCTCCGTTATCAGGATTCTTGGCGGAGACAGTAATGCAGAGACTCGAACAAACAACTCTGCCAACCATCCAACCCAACCACTGGGTCTGCTACGTGGATGACACCTTTGTCATCACTAAACAAACAAATTAGAGGAAACCTTCAAGACCATCAATAATTCCCTTACTGACATAAAATTCACTAAAGAGGAGGAAAACAACAACAAACTGCCATTCCTAGATGTCACAGTAGAGCAAACAGCCAATGGGGAACTTCAAACCAGTGTCTGCAGGAAAACAACACATATGGACCAAATACTGAACTACAGAAGCAATCATCCCAACATCCACACAGAAGCTGCATCAGAACATTATTTCAACGAGTCACCATATACTGCAGCACAGAGGGACTATGCAGAGCAGAGGAAAATCACCTATACCGTGTACTCAAAAAGAACGGGTACCCAATGAACACGGTCCACAGAATTCTCAGCAATAAACCCAAACAGACAAAACGCGTCCAGAAACTCTAGCCACTCTCCCTTACATCAAAGACATCTGGGAAATGACTGCCAGACTACTCAGACCCCTTGGCATCATGGTAGCCCACAAACCCACCAACACACTAAAACAGCAGCTAATGAACTTGAAAGACCCAATACAGACAACAGGCAAAACTAATATCATTTACAAAATACCGTGTAAGAACTGTAACAAACACTACACTGGACAAACAGGCAGAAAACTAGCCACAAAACGACATGACCCTCTCTCACTAGTATCCTTACATACAGATAAGGAAGGACACCACTTCGACTGGGACAACACATCCATCCTAGGACAAGCCGAACAGAGAAATGCACGAGAAATCCTAGAAGCATGGCATTCCAACCAGAACTCTATCAACAAACACAATGACTTGGATCCCATTTACCACCCCCAAGAAAAAGAACAGCAATGACATCACCAACATAAATATGCAGGAAACACCAGCAGTGCTTCGTCCAGAGGCTCACTGAAGATTTTACCAAGTATGATGACAAAATGTCTGAAAACAAACCTTCCAGCTCAGCAAGCAAACCTACATCCAGAACTTCAACCTGAACTACAAATCTTCTCAAAGCGAGCTAACATGATTGACCCTTAATGACAATTATGGATTGGCAATAAATGCTGGCCTAGCCCAAGAACGACAAGTATATTAAAAAAAATTACATGGGTTTCTATGGAAACATCTTTCCAACAATACAGTTTTGCTTAACATAGTGATTTCCAAGAACATAATGGCCATATTATTCAAGGATTACCTGTACTACTTCTTATGTTTCATAAAAAGTAAACAAAGCTCTTTTGACATATCTAAATGGCTTAAAGGATATTGAAAATCTGACACTCGTACCTTCTGTTAACTTTGGTCAGCATACATTCGCATGACTATAGTAAATACTGCATCCCTCCAAATAAATATGTCTCAACATAAAACACAGTGTCTGGCCACTGGAGACACTGCAACATTCCCACTAGCTCAGGTGGGGTAGGGTAAGGGGTTAAAACAAGCAAAAGAGGGAGTTAATTACAGCGTGACAAATTAACTTGGGCAGCTTCATTGTAAATGTAACCATTGTAATTTATAACAAAGATGGAACGAAAAATAAGAATGCCTTGCTTCAAAACAGAGATTGAATGGTCTCTGTACACCCTGAAATCAATATCATCGCCCATCCTCAAACTTCATTTCACCAGGAAAACTATCACAACAGAAAGAGAGCACAGAGAGACATACGTGGGGCACGTGACAAAAGTGTGGGTAAGAGCCTGGAAAAATGAGACAAAGTAATTAAAGCTCTGGGCAAAGTCCAGACCACCTTCAGTATTCCCGAGCTCTGACACAGCCATAGAATCCTTTCAGGTGTGGAAACAGGCTATTTGGCCCAACAAGTCCACACCGACCCTCTGAAGAGCATCGCACCCAGATCCATCCCTGTCACCCTCCATTTTCCTCATGGCTAACACACCTAACCTATACATCCCTAAACAGTATGGGTAATTTAGCATGTCCAATCCACCCAACTTGCACAGCTTTGGAATTCAAGTTCTCTGGAGCTCTCTCAGTGATCAGGGTGACCAGAGTTAGATTAATTAATTTATTTGCAACACATGTAGCTGATGAATCATCTTTCCTACAATCATTGCAGTGCAGTAACGTAGATCAATGTCACTTACCGTCTCCTTAAAACTATCTGAGAGCCAGCGGTTCCGTAAAACAGCAACCACAGATGAAGGAGGATTTTCCAAGTCTTCAAAGGCATCCATCAGAATGAAATCCAATACAATATCAAAAAAGCTCATGCTCACAACCTGTAGACACAAGTTTTCTCCCATGAGTGAAAGAAATGGCGTTTATACAGCACCTCACATAAAGTAGTTTGTGACATCATGAGGTTATGTACAATTCTGTTGTAGGAAACAAAAAAGTGTGTGAAAGCAAGGTACAAAAACAGCAACAAGACGATGGCCAGATAATCTGTTACTAATGATTCAAAAAGAGATAGACAAAGACCATTCAGCCAACTAGTCTATGCTCCACATGACTTGTGGGAGAAGACTCTTCATTTCACGCTATCCCAGCATAGTCTGATCCCTTTCTCCTTCGTGCTTATCCAGCTTCCCTGTAAATGTGTGAACAGTATTCACCTCAATCACTCCTTGTCATACTCTCTGGGTAAAGAAGTTTCTGCTAAATTCCCTACTGAAATTAGCAGCAAAGACATTTATATTGATGGTCCCTAGCTCTGGTCTTCCCAGGAAGTGGTAACATCTCCATCACAAAGTAGAGATGGGAAACATAGGAAAACAGAAAATAGGATCAGAAGTAGGCCACTCAGCCCATCAAACCCACTCTGCCATGCAACAAGATCATGGTTGATCCTCTATCTCATTCACTTGCACTCTCCCCCCCGAGCTTCCAGATATCTCCCTCTTTCCTAAACATATTTCAGGGATTTGATCTCCACAGCCATCTGCAGCAGAGAATTCCACAGGTTCAATGCCCTGAATGAAGAAATTTATTTACATTTCAATTCAAATGGCCTACCTTCACATGCCCCAAGACCATGACCCCTTGTTCGAGCCCCTCTATAATGGGGGGCCCATAATTTACAAAGATCAGTGTGAAAATTAGGACTTCAGGTCTATAAAAACATGATTTGGAAATGCAAGGAATTCAGGTTGATCAGATCTGATTAGCCCTTGCACTTCTGAATAAATATTTCATTCTTTCCACAGCAAGACATGCAAATGTTCCACTCTAAACTTCACCGCAGCTCAGGCTGCCTCTTATTGGCGTACACCTGCGTGAATGAACAATAAGGTTCTGTAATACGATCAGCTCCAGTCATTTAAAATAACCACATCAGCAAAACATTGAATGGAAGTTCACTTCTGGCCCTAATCAGATAGCGACTAAACTGATTTCAGGACCTACCCCTCGCCCTTCCAGTTCTCTCTTGGTTGTTGCCCAGGTTTCTTCCCTTGCTGCATACTGCAGCATTTCATGGTAGGTCTCATGGAATCTATTTACATTCTGCAATAGGAAAAAAATGTCAAGGAAAGGAAGGTGAGATTGCTCTTTTCATTACATTATAATGATGAGAATATCAGATTCAGTTCCTGCCCAGGTGTACCTCCTTCCTCTGTCACTAGCATCACCTATCCCAGCACAGCTGAGAAATAAACCAGTCAGCACCTCACACTGCAAGGTTGGTCATAAGACTAATAACTGCTCTTACAACAGGACAGATTCAACCTATGAGAAAATGGAACGGAGACTGCTGGCCAGTGATCTGAGCGTGTGGAATTCCGATGTTAGGTCCATTATCCAAGTATGTTACATTGCAAAATAAAAAAACCCCAAAGGACTGCAGATGCTGGAAATCGGAAGCAAAAGTAGCAATTGCCGGAAAATCTCAGCAGATCTGGCAGCAACCATGGAGAGAAATCAGCGTTAATATTTCAGGTCCAGTGACCCTTCCTCAGAATCTGAAGTTGGATTCACTGTGATTGTTGTCCTTGGATGTGAAGATGCTGAGGGTAGGTTCGATTGAAATGCACAAAACAGAGAGGGACCCAGATAGACTGGATGATTCAATTCAGAGGAAGGGTGACTGGACCAGAAACGTTAAGCCTGATTTCTCTCCACAGATGCTGCCAGACCTGCTGAGATTTTTCAGCATTTCTGTCCTTGTTTCATACTACTCTGTAATCCAGGGTGTTAAAATGCCCATCATTGCCAGATACCTGCTCCTCGGATGCTGCCTGACCTGCTGTGCTTTTCCAGCACCACTCTAATCTAGACTCTGGTTTCCAGCATCTGCAGTCCTTGTTTTTACCTAGATAAAGATACCATACAGTTCAAATGTGCCCTCATCTACTGACCTCCAATTATTTTAAAGATGAATTGCAAAACACTTAAATGAAACAACAGATATAAATTGTTACTCTTTTTAATTCCATGCAGAAAAGAGGCCACTTGGGCCATCAGTTGCTGGCCAAAAATAAGCCATCCAGCCTAATCTCACTTTCCTCGTCCATTTCTCTACAGGCTATGGTCACCAATCATCTCTCTCTCATTGCAGACAAGCCTTATGGTAGGACAATGACATTTTAAATTTTTAAAGTATTTAAAAAAGGTAAAAGGGTTTCCTATCTTACCCCCTTTCAGGAAGTGAACTCCAGACACCACCATCCCCTGAATAGAAAAATTTTTCATCTTCTTTCTAACCTTTAAACCTATGCCCCCTATTCACCGACTCTCTGTTAGGATAAAAAGTCCCTTCCCATCCAGTCCTCTCCCAATTTTGTACATCTCAATCAAATCAGCCCTCATCTTCTCATCCAAGGAGAACAATCACAGTGAATCCAATCTTTGCTCATGGCTGCACTTTTCCCATCCAGGTTACATTGTTGTTAATCCCCCTCTGGACCCTCTCCAGTGCAAACATATCGACAGCACATACTGCAACAAGAAACAAAGTTCCAGCATAACAGGATTGACAAAAAACTCAAAAGGTTGCACACAGCTTTACCAGACAGCCAGGACTGCCTTGGAATCCCAAAATCTCATCACATTAAATCACAAAGTTCCAAATTACAGAATATCAGTGGGGTTGGGCCTGTTGTTTTACCTTTCCTGCAGTGGACATCAGTCCTGTAATCATCTGCTTCCCAATTTCACTGAAATATAGCCGGTTTGCTTCATCCTGCAGCACTACCTGTGACAAAAAACACAGTTTCATTAGAAATGGAAGCAGCTCACAGACCCTGCCCCCATAGTGCATGTGAGAACTCCCAAACTGCTAATGTCATCTAATACAGCAGAAGCAGAAAACCCTGGAAATTCTCAGCATGCCGGGAGCATGCACACAAAGAGAAACCAAAGTAATTTTTCATGTCTGTGAGAAAAACGTGGCCTGCTGATGGTTTCAGTACTTTGTTTTAATTTTAGATTTCCAGCAATCATGTTGTATCATCTAATACACCAGGTGCAGAGAAGCTACAGACCAGGGTTGAAGCTTACTGTAGAAAATCAGACTTAAACAGTGCTTTACAAATTCACCTGTCCTCAGTCTTCAACTTGTTAGGGATGAATATACTTGCTAACAGAAGGTACCTTCCTCGCAGATCACCCTCACCTCCTTCCCTATAACATAGGCATGTTACTCTCTTAAAATTCCTTCCCTCTTCAGTTAAAGCCACAGATTTCTGATGGGGTTTAGCTTCACCACACAGCCCTCAATAAATCATGTGCAAATCTTGTTTTGAATGGTACAAATCCACTTTAGAGAAAATCACAGCCAGACCAAACCCTTGTCTCCCCACTTCACTTGAAAACTGCAGACATCCAAATGAATACCACCTAAGAGCAGGAAAAGGTGCCTCAGCATTATTCTCGCCCTTCGGAGCTCAGACTACAAAGTAATGTATTGGACAAGGGGGCAACCTTTCGTCCAGTGAGCCAAGTCTTCCAAATCTCTCAGCAGGCCACTGTAATTCTTGAACTAACAGACTTGTGTCCCTTTTCCCAGCTATGTCTTTTTAAACCATGCCATGGCTCTCTGTCCCATTATGACTGCGAATGATCAACAGTACTTCACCAACCCTCAAAAAAAAAGTCGCCTGAATTTCCTGTTTACTTTTGACTAACCAAACTTTGAACCTTGTCCCTAATTGCTGTATTCTTCAAAAAGGAATAAACTTTAAAGTTATTGTAAACATGCTTTAAAATACTTGATTCAAATTATTCTGAATTCCTTCACTGCTCCCAACCAGAATTAGAATTGATTCCAGTGTCTGAAATACTGACCCCACATCTCTCAGAGTGATACCACCTTTCTAATGTATTCGTTTACTGTCCCTTCCTTCAACCATCTGTATACGTTACAAGCCAGCCAGCATCTTTCTTGTAGGCCTTTGCCAGTCTTCATCTGACCCAACTGTTAATAGGCAAGACATCAACGAGGAAGAACTCACTGTAACTCTCATCCTTCCCATTGGGGCCTCTTCATACTACATCATGTGAACCTTCAATGCAAGGCATAGTCTTATATTTGATTTCTTCCCCCCACCCCACCCCCATAATCCCTTCAGGGTTTTAACCAAACATTTCTGGTCTGGAACTTATAAATTAAATTCCTTTGTGAGGTAACCTTTTTCTTAACGATCTTAAGCTATGTCCCTTTCTCAAGGGCATCTGTTTCACACATTCAGCTTCAGCGAAGACTCCTGCAAAATTGTCCCAAGGTGAAACTGAAGACTTTTTCTCAAGCTATGGGCGTTTCTCATAAGTCCCAAAAAAGAAAATTCCAGAATCCTCTATCTGAAAGAATTATGCACGACACTATTTACTTTGTTCACTGTTAAACTATCCCAATGTAAACAAAACCCCATTACTCTCCATAAAGTTTCTCTATAATACTGTGTTTTAAAAGAAACCATCATAGCTACAGAAATACTTACAGGTTAATCATTAAACTCCTTCAGACACAGCTAAACTCGCATGCCACTGACTCAAATCCAAAATCTAAACTAAATGATATTAAAACATATAAAATACATCTACACTATTCGTCTCTACCACTCCCAATGGTAGAGTTCCACAGGCTTTAGCCAGGGAATGGTGACAATTAATTATTTAATATTGCTATAAATTCCATTAGACTAATTAACGACTATCCTTATGTTCCTTATCTTGAGACTCTCCTTCAAGTGGCAACATCTTCCCGACATTTACCTTTTCGAGCTCCTTCAAAATTTGAAGAGCCTCAATCGGGTCACAACCCCATACCTGTTTTTCCTCTGCCTGGTAGCAAACAACTGGGCTATCAGCCCCGAATCAAACTTTGAACACGATCAGGACTGTACAACATGGAGGGGGGGAAAAAAAAGAACATACACAAAACAAGTGCTCACTTTATCCCCCTCCCTGTTACACTAAATATAAGTACTTTGAAGAGACACCTCTATGAACTGGGGAACTCCCTTTTGCACCTGCCTAACATATCAATAGACAGTAGGTGCAGGGGTAGGCCATTCTGCCCTTCGAGCCTGCACCACCATTCATTATGATCATGGCTGATCATCCTCAATCAGTGTCCTGTTCCTTCCTTATCCCCATAACCCTTGATTCCACTATCCTTAAGAGCTCCATCCAACTCTTTCTTGAAAGTATCCAGAGACTTGGCCTCTACAGCCTTCTGGGGCAGAGCATTCCATACACCCACCACTCTCTGGGTGAAGAAGTTTCTCCTCAACTCTGTTCTAAGTGGCCTACCCCTTATTTTTAAACTGTGTCCTCTGGTTCGGGACTCACCCATCAGCAGAAACATGCTTCCTGCCTCCAGAGTGTCCAATCCTTTAATAATCTTGTACGTCTCAATCAGATCCCCTCTCAGCCTTCTAAACTCAAGTGTATACAAGCCCAGTCGTTCCAATCTTTCAGTGTAAGATAGCCCCGCCATTCCGGAAATTGACCTCATCCCTCATAGCCAGAATGTCTTTCCTCAAATTTGGAGACCAAAACTGCGCACAATATTCCAGGTGCGGTCTCACCAGGGCCCTGTACAGCTGCAGAAGGACCTCTTTGCTTCTATACTCCATTCCTCTTGTTAGGAAGGCCAGCATGCTATTAGCTTTCTTCACTACAACATTTGCTTCCTTCCCACAACGAGCAGCATCAAGCTTACCTCAAATGCCTGACGCACACAGTGTAGCTTCGCCAGGAAATCCTCATCGCTGTAGCATTCCAGGAGCTCCGTTCTGCAACACACAAAACAGTTGTCAGCTCTATCAGGGACTGAAAGCAAGTTAAATCTGACACAGAACCATGGGCAGCACTGTCTCTGCCCTGCGCTCACCGCTGGGACAACCCAGAGAGTCTGACTTCAGCAAATAACATCTGGTATTTATACAGCGTGCTTAACACATTAAAATGACCGAGAATGCTTCAGAGCAGTACAAATCAGACAGAATTTTTTTTTTTTTTTTACACCGAACAACATAAGGTGAAGGAAGATTTAAGGAGAGTCTTTAGAGGAAGACAGAAAGCTGGAGAGGTTTAGGAAAGGAATTGTACACCTTTGGTGCTAAAGGAGTAGTCACCAAAGGTGTGACAAAGGGAATCAGGGATGCAATAGAGGCTGGAATTGAAACAAAGCAAGATTTTTCCAAGACTGCAGAGGAGGGTTAAAGTGATAGGGACAGGTGAGGCTTCAAAGGATATGAGAACAGGGCTGAAAATGTGATAACTATCCAGCAAGAACTGCTGGGAAAAATGCACGGGCAAAGACAGGATAGAGTAGAGATTTTTCACCTGCCCTTCCAACAATCCACAATCTAATCCCGCACTGCAACAGGGCACCAGAAAGCTGTCCACATCACCCCTGGGAGATATACTGCTGCAGGAATACCCCCTAACAGAGCAGGAAATTGGCTGGGGGTGGGGATTGTGCAGGTAAGCAGCAAGCAGACGAAGGTACAATTTAGCCACACACCTGAATGATCGACAGGCGACCTGGTCATCTTGAACGATCCTCATGGCTTCTTCATATAAAGCAGACGATCTGGACGACTGAAATCTCTCCTCATCGAATGATAAAGAATCAAATAGCTACAGATATAAAAGTAGTATGGATCATATTTAAATTTTTTTTTTGCACAACACACATGATGGCTTAAATGTTGCATTAGGACACAAGTTTCCTGAGTCAACATTCCTCTTCTTCCACATGTCCTTCTATGTCCAGTGTTGATCAGCGAAATCTGAAACATTGTAATTTGAATCTGACCTGGAAGCTTCTGGCAGACCGAAATGCAGAAGGGGAACTGGCCTTTCTCACACTCTGCTTACAGCTGCTGAATCTATTTTAAGCAGTTTAACTTCTCATTGGAAGGTCCCTATAAACTCCCTCAAAGGCCTCATTAGATAACACTTGCACTCAACTAGATGAGAGAGTGTCAGGTTCAACCTGTGGTCAGAGGGCTAAATGGAGGGTGACAGTTACCTCCAGACTTTACCATTATGACTCCCCTGGCCAGCCTCTCACTTTGCACTCACTGCAAAACCACAGACTCTGCTGCCTTGTATCTTAATTCATATCACCCCCCATTCACCCATCATTGCCAGTGATTACTATACTGGCTTAACGTCTAGCAGCACTTTCAAATTCTCACCTTTGTTTTCAAATTTTGCCACAGATCTGTAACCTTCTTTTGCTTTACAACCCTCAAAGACCTCTGCCTTCCTCCAATTCTGGACATGCCAATCTTCATCACTACACCATTGATTGTCCCTTGGACTACCTAGAACCAGACTCTGGACTTCTCCCTATGGTACCTGAGATGGTACCTTGTGTGGCGACATTACGCACTTCTCACCGTACTTGAGAACACATGCGAATAAAATCTAAATCTAAAATATATCCACTGCTCTCTCTTCACCATATCCTCTTTCTCTTCTTCTCTTTTTCCTCAGATGTAACTACGTTACATTCATCTCAGTCATTTGTATAAAAAAATGTTTCTCAAATTTCTCATGAGATTTATAACAAACAAATCAATGAAAAGTTCAACATGTACCAAAAGACTTCTGTTGTTATGTAGGCAAGCGTGCAATCGACCTACACACAGCAAGGCAATGCAGGGAGCATCTCAATCACCCCATTTACAGGCACAGAAGATCTCTTAATACATCATAGACAACAAAGTCCTGGAGTAACTGCTGTAATGTATACAAACTGGTAAGCCAATTTGCATGGTTCCACAAACAGCACGGAGATGAACCAACCAGAAAATCAGACTTAAACACAAGGCAGAATTCTACTGCTCTTCTACACACTGTCCACCAGAGGGTGAGCCAAGGCTACAGTTTACATTTTCATCTGTTAGTAGAAAAGAACTGTCAACTCTACTACAAAACTTAGGTGTGGAGCAGCTCTTTCCCCTTGTAGGACGCTCTAGGGCCAAAGGGAAGAGGGGGACCCATTAAAGACAGAGGTGAGGGGAGGATTTTTTTCTTTGATGGTGGTGAATCTATGAAATTTGTTGGATTGATTAGTATACTCAAGGCTGAGACCAGATTTCCTGATTTGGAGATGCCGGTGTTGGACTGGGATGTGCAAAGTTAAAAATCACACAACACCAGGTTATAGTCCAACAGGTTTGTTTGGAAGCACTAGCCTTTGTAGCACTGCTCCTTCCTCAGGTGTTTGTGGAGAATAACTATTGTACGACACAGAACTTATAGCAAAAAGTTTACAGTGTGATGTAACTGAAATTATATATTGAAAAAGACCCGGATTGTTTCTTTCATATGTAAATCGCAAAACGTTTTTGAAAAGTTACATTCTCAAATGCATTTTAACAATTCATGTCATGTCGACACACACACACATAAAAAAGTTTGTGGGGTGAATTTGTACTTGCAGAATTACATTTTACTTTGCTCAAAAACTATGAATCCATGTAAGATTGTGTAAATCTGTTTTTTTAGATTAGAATCAGTCTGATCATTGCGGCACAGACAGCCTCACAGGGAGTTAACACCTTCAATACCTTATCTGGGCCAATATGACACCAATTGTTAAAGCGTACTTGAGAATGTAACTTTTAAAAAAGGTTTTGAGATTTACAGGAGAGAAACAATCCAAGTCTTTTTCAATATATAATTTCAGTTACATCGCACTGTAAACCTTTGCTACAAATTCTAAAACCTGGTGTCTTAAACAAGATTTCCTAACCGTTAGGGGAATTTAGGTTTAAGGGGATGAGGGAGGAAAGTGCAGTTGTGAATTATCAGATCAGCCATGATCGAATTGAATGACAGACAGAACTTTATGGGCCAAATGGCCCACACCTGCTCCTATGTCTAATGTTATCGCATGCACCTAGCGCCTTGCAATATGAACAGAAAAGCTAATGCTGGCTGGTCTTTCAATTCAGTGAATAAAATCTCTTGCTGGTTTGCGGAAATGGTACCATTACAAATTTCTGAACATGGTGTTAGAGGAGGAAAAGATTTTCTGACTGATCCGATCATTGCAGTAATGTATCAAAGGTTGCAAGTTCACAAAGCCACGATCAAACTGTCAAAGCAGACTGGTTGGATGTTGGTTGATGGGCACGGAATGGGCACAGAAATTAAACAATTACATTCAGTAAACATGATCGAAATAGATGACATAAAAACTGCTGAGATACAGTTTTCCTCAAGCATGCCAAAGTGAAATTACATTGCAAATATTAAATCTGGTGAAATCAGTGAGTTAGAGATGGTGACATTATGGAAGGATCCCAAACTCATGCCATGACCTGGTATTGTTTTAAAAGGGACCATCTGGCTGATATTCTGCTATCATCCTGGAATGCATCAGTCAGTCAGCCATTATAGCTCTTTGGCTCTGAATCTCCCCTGTGTAAAGCTCTTGAACATAAATAACAATTTGCTTTAGCCAGTGGTCAGGGAAACTAGCTATATTGCCACTATCAGTGTTCGGACACTATACAGTCAACATCCCTGACCTCAAATTGGATAAGAGTTAACACGTTCCTGATCATAAGATAGGCATATATATTGGGGCAACGGGGTAAAAGGGTGTTGGACTCAAATGTGATGGTTCACAATTTAAGCAATGCACAAATGTCTGGACAACCTCATGAAAATCAACCACCCGGGGAAGAGATGAGTGCAACTAGGTACCTGTGTATCGTCTCACAAAACTAGGCAAACAATTTCAGGAAGATGGAAGGTAAAAAGGACAACAAGAGGGGGAGGGCCATGCTGGATGCAACAGGTCAAATGGCCTTCTTCAGTGCTGCAAAGACTGTACAGATCTGAAGACGAGATTGATCCAAAAACAGGATGTAGCATACTCAGTGTAAATTCAACGCAGCATCTTAAAAATTCAACGCAGCATCTTAAAAACTCAACTTGACGGCAGATACTGAAAGCTCACCTCTGCTGCTGAAAAGAATGAATCTTCAGACGTCACACTGACATCATCATCAAGATAATATCGTCCAGAATCCTCTGCATATGGAAGGGCCAGAGCCCCAACACACTCTGAGCAATAACAAAATAAAGAGGTTTCTTCTATGCAACGGTACTGTGTAAGTCATGTTGAAAATCAGTAATTATCCAATCTATTTCTTCCCAGTTAAAGAACTCTCACTTACCAAAATCAGCTAGTACACTATTAGAAGGTACCGTTTCCCCAAACTCTTCCTGTAGCCGGTAAGCTCGATTCAGGAGGGCTTCCAGCTTCTGTGAAAACTCCTTGTTTCTTGGTGCCTGTTCAATCATTTACATTTTGTTAATTGCAACTTCAACTCCTCTTCCTTTCTACCCTTCTAAATGAACACCTTTGTTACAAAGTCTACAGGGAGTCATATTTTGGCACGGAGGCTCCTACAGTCATTCCCAGTGGGACTTGCTAACAAAGGCTGAGCAAGTGGCAGGTTCAGCTCACCTAACCTTGTAGGTTTCCCACTGAGTCACAGACCAGAAGTCCCTTTGTGATTTCAACCAAGTTGGTGGTAAGGTATGACAACAGGCCTCAGTGAACTGAGTTAAGGGGATGGAAGGGAGGAACACAGTCAGGGTTCATAATCCATTGAGATTTGCTCAAAAATGAACTTTTCTCTTTCTTCCCTCTGAATAATCCAGGGCATATCACCGAATAGACTGCATTGAGAGTCTGACATCTATTTCTCATCAACAGAAAGGTTATTATTAAATCCCCAGGCGAATGAACACTGTCAACTCACCTCCTTTCATTTTAATTCATTTACAGGATGAAGGCTTCACTGGCTAAGCCAGCATTTATTGCCCAACCCCAATTGTCCAGAGAGTAGTTAAGAGTCAACTACATTGCTGTGGCTCTGGAGTCACATGGAGGCCAGACCAGGTAAGGGTGGTTGTTTCCTTCCCCAAAACAGTGGAGTTCTTCCAACAATTGACAATAGATTCATGGTCAGCAGTAACCTCTTAATTTTACGTTTTTGTTGACTGCAAATTCCACCAGCTGCCCTGGCAAGATTTGAATCCAGATCTCCAGAGCATTACCAGAGTTTCAGCAATGATACCACTAGTCCGTCACCTCCCTCCATAGTTATTGCTCCAGGACACTATGCCGAACACCACAAGCTCGAACACCGAAGCACACTAAACTCAGAATGTATACGCCAAGCACTTGTCTAAACCAGAGTAACCAGTTTGAGGAGTGGCATTAAGAGTCAGCTTTATTTCTGATTTCAGTGCCACACAGAAACACGTATGCTGCAGTTACATGATCACTTTGGCAACGCAGGCAAAATATTTTGGCTCCTCACCACAAACCAATGAAGCCACCTCACAACCGCTACTCAGACATCTGTACAACCACAGCAAGGTATTACTGTTCTACAGAGTTAACAGCTCTATGTGGTATACCTCACAGCCGTCCCCAAGTGCGCCACTCGCTCCCAGGTTCATCAGACAATTCTTTCTTTCTGTCTCCGAACTACTCCTCTTCCGTTTGGTAAGGGCAAGTTCCCACTTTTGCAAAGCTTCTTCAAACAGCTCCATCCCTGATCATTAAAATACAATTACATCGAATTACACAGAAGGTACGGGTGAGAAAAAGGACCAATCAGCTCAATAGGTACATTCTGACATTTATGCTTATTTCACCCTTCATCACCTCACCTCATCACTTTAGCCGTCTATTCCTCTCTTCTTTGCATTTGCCCAACTTTTATTTAAGAGCATCTATATCATTCACCTTATGGATGTGAATTACAATTTCTCACCAATATCAGAGTAGAGAAGTTTTGCCTGAATATGCTATTGGGAATTTTAGGGCTCCCAAGTGTTTCATTTGTAAAATAAGGGGTCCTTAATATAGGATACTGATTTATAATCAATCACTATCCTATATTAAAGCCTCTTATAAATGAAACACTCAGGAACTCTAAAATCAAAGACTAGTATTACCATTGAAAATTAAGGCTTAGTGTTCAGCATATCTGCTCCTTAACATTTGTCAGTATAATCAGAGACAATGGTCAGCACAAGAGGGACAATAATTAATTCAACCATTCCACCATCCAGAGAGGAGCAACTACTTCCCAAGCTGATCAAGATCAAATTTAAGAGAACAGTTAATCTGATCTGACACTATAATGTGTTCTAAACCCAGACTGCTACTTTAAGACTCATTTTTTATTCTCTTTGTAATTAACTGAACTAACTATTCAGTTCATGAATCCTTCAGAAAATCAACAATAAAAAAGTCTTAGCAGGATTATATATGTCTCCAATTCTGAGAACAGCAGTTTAGGAAGTATATCCCCCAAGGTTTTTAAAAGAGGTTGAAGAGGTGATTTCCTAGAATGGTGTCAAGGATGAGGGACATCAGTTTGTGTTAAAACACAAGAGAAGTTGGATCTGTCCTTCTTACAATAAATACGAGGGGGATTTTGTCGGGTCTATAGTAAAACAGCAGTGAAAAGGAGAATAAATCAGATAGCTCTTCAATCATATGAATCACAAAAAGAAGGCAAATGGAATGTCGGTCTCTATTTCCAAAAGAATGGAATATAAAAGTTGAGAAATCTTGCTCAAACTGGACAAGGCATTGGTCAGATCACAGCTGAAAAACTGTGACGTTTTGGTCCCCTTATAAACATTAAAATTCTCATCCATGGCCTCTCCCTTCCTGATTCCATAACCATTTACCCTCAGCCTCTTTGATCTCTGTGATCCTCCAATTCTGGACTCCTGAAAAACTCAATATTAATCACTTGTCCGTACAAAATCATAGATTGAGGCACCTGGGCCCTAAGCCCTGGAAACCTTTCCTAACCATTTCTACTTCTTTCTTTGATACACTCCTTAAAATCCACTTCTTTAACCAAATCTTGGCTGTCTGTCACAATATCTTCTTCCGTGGCTAAGCATTTTTGCCTTATATCACTCCTGTAAAGTGTCTTGGGACATACTATTATATTAAGAGCACTACGTAAATGCAACTATTATTATTGTGGGGGCACATTATATTCAGTTATAATGAACACAGAATATAGAAAGCCTTCCTACCAATAATGTATAGGTTCTCAGCATTGGAATCCTCTGTGGCTTCATTCTCTTCTTGAACAGCTCCTGCTTCCCAAGTTTCAGTTGGCAGACCTGCTGGACTTGGCGAGTTCGCTGGTCGCACCTTTCAGAGAATTATTTAACAGAAAGAAACAGCTCAGACTGAAAAAAAAACCCAGCTTTCAAAGTAGTAATTTACTTCAGGGTCTCCAAACAGCCAAATATTTATAACCAATTAAACACTTTTTCTTTGAAGTGCAGACATTGGTATTGTGGCCCCGCTCGCCGAGCTGGGAATTTGTGCTGCAGACGTTTCGTCCCCTGTCTCGGTGACATTCTCAGTGCTTGGGAGCCTCCTGTGAAGCGCTTCTGTGATGTTTCCTCCGGCATTTATAGTGGTTTGACTCTGCCGCTTCCGTCTTCTTGTTTGACAACGGAACGAGGACATGCCGCAACCCAAAGGACTAGCCACACTACCATACATCAAGAGCATTTCCGAACTGACAGCCAGACTACTGCGACCATTAGGACTCATAACAGCACACAAACCAACAGCCACTCTCAGACAACAACTCACCAGAACGAAGGACCCGATACCCAGCATGAGCAAAACCAATGTAGTGTACAAAATCCCATGCATGGATTGCACAAAACACCACGTAGGACAAACAGGAAGACAGCTAACGATCCGCATCCAAGAACACCAACTAGCCACGAAACGACAAGACCAGCTATCCTTAGTAGCCACACATGCAGATGACAAGCAACATGAGTTCAACTGGGACAACACTACTATTATAGGACAAGCCAAACAGAGAACAGCCAGGGAATTCCTAGAGGCATGGCACTCATCCACAGATTCAAATCAATAAGCACATCGACCTGGACCCAATATACCGGCCACTGCAACGGACAGCTGGAACTGACAACCGGAAGTGGCAGAGTCAAACCACTATAAATGCCGGAGGAAACATCACAGAAGCGCTTCACAGGAGGCTCCCAAGCACTGAGGATGTCACCTAGACAGGGGACAAAACGTCTGCAACACAAATTCCCAGCTCGGCAAACAGAACCACAACAACGAGCACCCGGGCTACAAATCTTCTCCCAAACTTTGCAGACATTGGTGTTCCCGTATGCTTGCTGCCCTTGTTTGACCAGGTAGTGGAGGTAATGCATTTCAAAGGGGGCTGTAGAAGGCAGTTGGTGAGAAGCTGCAGTGGATCTTGTAGATGGTACACATTGCTGGCCATGTGCTGATGGTGATGCGATTGAAAGTTTAAGCTGCTGAGTGGGGTGTTGATCAAAAATGACTCTTGGGTAATGGCAGAGCAAATTCAATGGGTGGAGTAGTCTACTTCTACTCCTCCGTCATATTATCACATGGCTCTTTCAGTATAACATCCACACTACCCACTTCCTTTGTGAAGATACATGCAAAATATTTAATACTTCAGCCATGCCCTCAATGTCCACATGAAGATTTTGTCTCCCTAGCTAACTGCCTCCAATTTATATGCTCATTAAATGGTTTAGGCTCATCGCTTGTTAAGTGTTCTCTAATAACTGCTCTTTGCCACATATTACCCTCTGTCCAGTATTTTCCAAACCTTTTGTGTTATTATCTGAATCTTGCTCACACTATTAGTCCACTTTCTCAGTTTTACTTTGCATTTTATTTCTTTTGCCATGCAAAGCACATTAGTTTTTGATGGTATACCTTTATCATCAAAGGAATGTTCTTAGTCTGCACCCGAACTAAGTTGTCCCCGAATGCCCTCCAATGCTCCATAAATCCTTTACCCTGTAACTGCAATTCCAATCTACTCGCAGAAGTCCCCTTCTTAAAATTAGCTTTTCCCCTGCTGAGCAGGTAAGGAGAAAAATCTGCTTTGTTAGCAGTCAATAACAGCATACACCTGGCAAAATGAGGATTGTTTTGGACATGAAATACTGATGCAGGATCATACAGCATTGGAGCACTTTTGAAATCCTCCGAATCCCAAATAATCTGACTACCCCACTCTTTGCCCACAGCCCTGGAATTTCCTCATGTAGGAAGACAATAAAGAACTCATGGTTTAATTGTTCCTTACCGATGTTAGACTTTGGGACGAGCTGGATCGCCTGCTGAGTACACTAGAGGAGACTGCACTGAGAGTATCATTGCTCTTACTCCCTGGGCTCTGCACTCTTCTGGGTGGGGTTGCTGTAAGGAAGAGGAAAGATATCAGACAAGTTGATAGGATCTCTTTAGAGTCAGTGAGGACAATAACACATGTGCGTGCTTGTGAAATTATGACAGTGTGTGTGGGGTTAGCATAAGGCGACGCCTGTGAATTTTAAAAAATCATTTTTTTATTATTTTAATAATAATAAAACTGTTTGGAAAGGTGGAAAAGTTTGTAGCCTTGGTTAATTTCATTGCTGATCACCTTAAAGGCTTAAGATAAAACACCTAACCCACACCAGGTCCAAATGTGACACCACTGTCAGCTACTGTTCAAATTTGTGGAAACTGGTCATAGTATCGGAAATAAGAGGCGAAATATCCCTATCAAGAACTTATTTGCCTCTAAAACACTGGTATCAACATTTTAAACTTTACAGGGCTGCCTCGGGACATCAGGAGGCATTCTGTGGAGCACATGCAGCATTAGTGTGCAAACTAGGAAGATTCCAGTTTTGATTCCTGGTCTCCACTAAAATAGCAGATTTATCAGAGCACCCATAGGATTCAGAATAGAAAATGAGTTTCCCACCAAGTATTGATCAGAGGTTCTCACAGACAAGAACGGGAGTGTGAATATCAGGTCTCTGTAGGAGAATATCACACTGACCCCCACCGTCTGGGATCAGCAACAACAGTCCTTTGGCTTACGCCACTGGCATTTGAGACCACACTAGGAGTCAGACCATTCTAAAAAGGAGTGGAGAACCTAAACAAACACAAACAAAACGGTGGCATCACATTTTTACCTCTCTTTAAGGATGGAAGCTTGCCCAGTGCAGGGAGCTGTAATGCCTTGTGTTTCTCTGCATCTTGCTTTTTCCTCCGTCCTCTCCTCTTCAACTGGTGTGCAGTGAGGGCCAAGGCTACTGTGCCCAAAGCTGTTGCAAATAGCACCTTCTTCAGACCCGGAGACAGCTTCAGTTGTGAGAAGATGGACTTCAAATGGTATCAAACAAAGAACATATTAAAATCAGTGATAAGATGTTATATTGATATCACAGCACAAAAACAGGCCAACTGGCCCAACGTATCGTGACGCTCAAGTGCCACATGAGCTTCTTTCCACCCTTCATTTCACTCTGACAATATAAAATCATAGAGGTCTACAGCATAGAAACAGACCCTTTGGCCCAACTTGTCCATACCTCCCAGCTTTCCCAATTAACCTAGTCCCATTTGCCGTTGTTTGATCCATATCCGTCCAAACCGATCCCATCTGTGTACCTAGAGCTTCTAATCCTTTCTCCCTCATTAACCCTCGGTAACTGATGAAAGGAATAAGGAACATACCCTCTTGCCTCGCCTGTTAAAAAGGACATTAACCTGCTACTCTATTCAGTCTAACTGGGTGGGAAATATACATCATAAAACAAAGTCTAACTAGACTTCTAGCAAGGATAGCAGTATACTCTACAGTTGGGTTTATTTTTATTCTGTTCAGTGCTGATGTCAAGCAACTAGGCACATTCAGCACCCACTTAGCTGTCAAAACTAGCATTGATCATTAAGCGAACAGTCAGTGGGTCAGAAACTTGAAGATCATGCCTCAGAAACTTGATTGAGTTTTTTGAGGAAGTAACCAAAAAGATCATTGAGGGCAGGGTGGTAGGCATTGTTTACATGAACTTTAGTAAAGCCTTTGACAAGGTTCCACAAGGTAGACTAAAGTTAGATTGCAAGGAATTCAGGGAGAACTTGCAATTGGATACAAAATTGGCTTGATGCTAGGAGATAGGTGGTGGAGAGTTGTTTTTCAGACTGAAGGCACCTGATCAGCAGTATTCCACAAGGATCAGTACTGGGTACACTTTCCTTTGTCATTTATGTAAATGATAAGAATGTAGGAGATATGGTTAATAAGTTTGTGGATGACACCAAAATTGGTGGTATAGTCGACAGTGAAGGTTATTTAAGATTACAAAGGGATCTTGATCAATTGGGTCAATGGGCTTAGAAGTGGCTGCTGGCGTTGAATTTGAATAAATGTAAAGTATTGCTCTTTGGTAAAACAAACATGTGCAGGATCTATACAATTAATGGTAGGGCCCTGAGTAATGTTATCAAACAGGGGGACCTAAGGGTTCAAGTACATAATTCTGTGAAATTTGCAGCACAGGTAGACATGGTAGTTAAGATGATGTTTAGCATGCTTGCCTTCATTACTCAGACCTTTGACAAAAGGAATCGGGATGTCATGTTGAGGTTGCACAGGATATTGGTGAGGCCTGTTCCAGATTACTGTGTACAATTCTGGTCGCACTCCTATAAGATAGATATTATTAAATTGGAGAGAGTTCAGAGATGATTTACCCAGATGCTACCAGGAATGAAAGGTCTGCATTCATAGGAAAGACTAGATAGGCTGGGACTTCTTTCCCTGGAGCGCAGGAGGTCGAAGTGTGACCTTACAGAGGTTTATAAAATCATGAGAGGGCTCTGTCCTAAATAAACTCACCCTCAGTTTCCATCCTTTCTGAATCAGAACCCAGTCTATCATCTATTCGCATCAGCAAACTTTAGGCCCCACCAACTCTAATCAGTGGAAATGCTGTCATAAAACATTTACATAGGTAAAGATAAGGTGAATTGGATGGGTCTTTTCTCTAAATTGGGGGATTTCAAAACTAGAGGACATATTTTTATGTTAGCAGAAGGAAGATTTAAAAAGGACATAAGAATCAATTTTTTTTGATAGTTCGTATGTGGAATGAACTACCAGAGGAAGTGGTGGAGGCAGGTGCAGTTAAAACATTTAAAAGATGTTTGGATAAGTACAATGAATAGTAGGAGAGATATAGGCCAAATGCAGGCAAGTGGGACTAGTTTAGTCTGGAAACATGGTCGGCATGGACTAGTTGGACCGAATGGCCTGTTTCCATGGAGGTACAACTCTAAGCTGTTATCGCAGAGTTGAGACTGAAATGTTTGTTTCCCTCTAAGGGTACAATATTTAGGTTTTTTTTTTCTAAAAGGTTATAATTTCTTGCTTTTCTAAGAGTCTCTTCTTTCCACATAGGCCCTTAGAGATTTAACCTAAACAGTGGATCTTACATTGCAGCTTTTCTCAAACTGCCTCACAGAAATGCTGAGTGATGCTCAGATTTTCAAAAAGCCTCAAATGGCCACTTAAGTCCAGTCATAAAATTTTAAGATACTATAGGACAGTGGAATAGTCCATAAAATTACTAGATATTCAACAAAATCCCAATTATGAAACACACATCTATTTTTTAAAAAGGCACTCAACGTGAATGGAAGAAACAGAGAAATGATTTAACATTTCTTTCTTTTCAACATCTTTTGTTCAATTATGCTTTGCAAACTAAAGAAACATTGCATAAAGCATTAGGAAAAGGAGTATAGAACAATCAAATCACTCGTGCACAATTATAAAAGTAGGTAAGCCAAGTGTTATTGATTCATTTGAAATGTCTAATTTTAAATTAAATCAATTGGCAAGACTGCAAATCACAGCAGAAAGAACTGCAGAATTCAGAGATTCTGTCCTAAATAAACTCACACTCCATTCCCATCCTCATTGAATAAGAACCCAGTCTATCATCTATTCACATTTTTTTTTAAAGATTACATTACAGTGTGGAGACAGGCCCTTCAGCCCAACGAGTCCACACTGATCTGCCGAAGTGCACCCATCCAGACCCAATCCTCTACATTTACCCCTGCACCGAACACTACGGGCAATTTAGCATGGCCAATTTACCTAACCTGCACATTTTTGGATTGTGGGAGGAAACCGGAGCACCCGGAGGAAACCCACGCAGACACGGGGAGAACGTGCAAACACCACACAGACAGTCGCCTGAGGCAGGAATTGAACCCGGGTCTCTGGCGCTGTGAGACAGCAGTGCTAACCACTGTGCCACCGTACCGCCCATCTGCAAACTTTAGGCCCACCAACTCTAAACAGTGAAAATGCTTTAATAAAACATTTACATAGGTAAAGCAGCAGTATTTTGCAATGCTCAGTTAAGGCAATTAAACCATGGAAACCACATGGACACATGGTGGATTTAATAACTTACTCACCACATTCAAGAGGCACTGCAGAAATTCACCAAGGCTCCTTAGGCAGCACCTTCCAAATCCATGACCACTTCCATTGAGAAGGACAATGGCAGCAGATACATGGGAACACCATCTGCAAGTTCCTCTCCAAACCACACACCATCCTGACTTAGAAATATATCACCATTGAGTATCACTGGATCAAAATCCTGAACTCCTTCCTATTGGCATTGGGGGGTTTACTGATAGCACATAGCCTGTACAGCTCATCTCCCACCTTCTCATGGGCAACTTGGCACAGGCAATAAACATTGGCTAGCCGCTGATGCCCACATCCCATGAATGAATAACAACAACCAAAGGAATCCAGGTCAGACTTCCAATTTCAATGTGAAATTTCTTTGGACATTCCCAATCTAGTTACATAACAGGAAATTAAAAATCAAAAAGGATGACTAGTATGGAAGAGGAAGAACGAAATGCGGCACCTGGGATTGGTGCATATTGTCAGGGTAGAGGTGAAAACATTCCTTAATACAACTTATATCTGGAAATGCTTGCTATGCCATTAGATTGATAATGTAGAACATGCTGCCTGAATGGTGGAAATAACCACATTCAACAGCAACTTCCAAAAGGGAACTGGATAGAACTGGAAAAAAAAAGGACAAATTTCCAGCAATGGGACTAACGAGCAGCTCTTTCAAAGAGCCAGCAGAGTTACGGTGGGCCAAACAACTTCCTCCGGGAGTTCCAGAAATGAAAAGCGCCTAATTTTCAATAATTAGCAAATTTCTCCCAACTAAGTACAATAAAAGGCATGTAAGCAATCTCTGTTGTGCTCCAATTAGCCGCAGAGTAAGATAATCGGATCTGGGATCGCAGTCATGCTTTTTAGATAGTGGACAAAGTGGATGTGTCATCCAACAGCTCACTGTACTCACTATTTACGTTCATATACTTCGTTGAGACAAGAGACCAGCAGAAAACCAGGAACCACAGAAATGAACTCCATCATGGAGCCAAAACCAATACAGGAGAAAACTGAGGAAGATAAAAAACAGGGAAAAGCTTTAAAAATAAAATTTGCACATCAATATCCTATTGATGCATAGAATATAATGAAGAGTAGTCAGTGTGAGGGAGCTCTCACATGAGTGAGACAGAAGCCAAGTACGTACTTTTGGGAATTGGTTCAAAGTGAGAATGCAGTGCATGGAGCAAAGAGATGCTTTCAGTAAGGCTTATTGCAAGAAGTATGCTGAGTGAGGGCAAGGAGGATTATACGTTTCAGCCTCCAGCATCTGACTTCCAATCTTTGCAGCAGAGGTAATATGTAAATCAGTATCTGGTAGTATTAGAAACTGTAAGTATAATGCAAGTATTTTACTGTTTCATTGTTTGTAAAAAGTGTAGTGGCAATGCTAAAATATTTGGGAGGTGCAGGCTGCATCAGTTAGAAATTAATCAGTAATTTTAAATAATTAACAAATCATTAGTGATGGCAGGGCAGGGGAATGTGGGAGCTTCTGGATGCCAGTATTATCCAAAGCAAATGCATTTGCAGCAAGGAAATACAACTGCAGGAACTTCAGCTGAGAGTAACTGAGCTGAAGCCAAGCTGCACACACTGACAACAGGGAGGGGAATAACTATCTGGGCACTTTATTTATACCCTTAGGAAAGGGTCTTCTAATTGTGTCAGTGGTAAGGGACAGGAGGTTATGACTACAAAGTAAGAGACTCAAAGTAGAAGCCTTAGCCTCTCCAATTGTCTAAAAGGTTTGAAATTTTTAGTTTATTTGAATGAATTAACTGGCAATGACACTGTGGTTCAGGAAGCTATTCCAGAATGAAGCACAAGGAGGAATGAAGTGCTAGTATGGAACAGTGTTGTGATGGAATTGACATTATTGTCTGCAGCAAAGAGCACATGTCCAGGTGGGTGTGTCATCTACCCAGTGCTAAGGTTTCAAATATCTGCTGTGGGCTGGAGAAGAACTTGCAATGGGAAGAGGGGAATCCCATGGTTATGTTCCGTGTTGATGCAAACAACAAAGATAAGACAGAAAAAAAATGTTCTGCTGAGCAGGTGTAACAAGTTAGAAAGCAGAGCCTCAAAGACAATAATGTCTGGATTACTACCTCAGCCATATGCAAACTAGCATAGGATGGATAAGATTAGAGAAGTGAATGGATGGCTCCGAGGATGATTGGGAGAAGTGAATCCCGATTCACAGGACACTGGCACTAGTACTGGGGAAAGAGGAATCTGTACTCTAAGGGCTATTTCCACCTGAATTGTACTGGGACTGGTGTTCTCACAAACGGCGAATGAAGTAGGGGGCACTTTAAACTAAACAAGTGAAGTGAGGGATCAAGTTTGGATAAATGTAACAAATCGAGACAGGTAGCTGAGGCAGGACAGCAAATCACCAATTTGGAAAGTGGAAGTCAGAGAATGGCTGGAAGGGAAAGAGAGAAAAATCCAAGCCTATATGAGCAGCCAAGACTAGAGACTACAAAAAATAACTACAAACACAACTAAGAGCTCTGTACCTAAATGCACATAGTAGTCATTAAGAAACTAAATTGACAGCATTCGCTGTACTGAATAAATACGATCTGACAGCTATTACTGCAGTATAACAAGGACTGGGTTACATATTGAGGGTTGTAGGACATTGCATAGCTTATTCTTCTTGAAAGGAACAGGATCAGCACTCCTAATCAAGGATGATATTGCTGCAATTGAGATGAACTTGGTTCAGGAGACCATAATGAAACATGAGTCTGGGTGGAGATGAGGAAATAGTAAGGAAAAGAGGTCATTTGGAGTGACTTACTGACCCCTGAACAGTAAGCATGATATAGGAATAGAAATACATGAAATACTAGGTGTTATACATATAAACCATAAAAATCAGATTGGCCGTAGTAGTGACTTTGATGTGGAGTTCTTAGTGCAGCAGCTTTTGGAACTGACCAGACAGACTATACCAGACATGGTGTTGTGTAACGTGGCAGAGTTAATTAATTACCTCAGAGTAAAGTCACTACTAGGCAATAGCAATCATAACATGATTTAATTTTACATCCAGTTTGAAAGGGAGGAGTGTTGGCCTGAAACCAGTATTTCACACTTAAAAGGGCAACTATATGGGCACGGGCGTTGAGCTAGCTGGAATGAACTGGGATATTAGGTTAGACAACAGATCTGAAATGAGAGGCTTTGAACCCATGGAAGACAAACAGGAAGAGAAGAATGTGAAACCTATACCACTGCACTTCAGTGATGCGGAGCTTTAACTGCGAATGCCAACAAAGAGGGTATAAACATCAATGGGCTTGCTGAGCTGCATCAAGCAAAATGTCCAGAAGAGGGAAGGAGGTGTCAGGCAGCAAGTCTGCCCTCATCACCTCACACTCAAAACAAAGAATCAACCAACTCTGGTTAATTTAAACTGCTAAACTTTAAGTTATACACTCACTTTATTTTTACAGATGTACGTGCCAACATGAAATTCTGTAAATAAGGTTGAAAAGCAATCCAAGACTGAAGCACAAGAACATCACACACTGATAAATGTGTGATTAGATTAGATTCCCTACATCGTGGAAACAGGCCCTTCGGCCCAACAAGTCCACACCAACCCTCTGAAGAGTAACCCACCCAGACTAGTTCCCCGCATTTATCCCTGACTAATGCACATAACACCAAGGGTAATTTAACCTGGCCAATTCACCTGACCTGTACATCTTTTGGAATATGGGAGAAAACCGGAGTTCCGGGAGAAAACCTACACAGACATTGGGGGGTGGGGGGGGGGGAAGAACGTGCAAACTCCACACACACAGTCTCCCGAGGCGGCAATCAAACCCGGATCCCTGACGCTGTGAGGCAGCAGTGCTAACCACTGAGTCACCGTTCTGCCCCGTGTGGAATACATTATCTTAAGTGGCCAAGGCAAAAAGCACCAAATGCATTTTGGGGAAGTTAATGAAGTACATATGGGAGAAATAAACAGAAAGGCACATTGATAGGATGAAATAAAGTGGAAAGCGGGAGGAAGCATTCATGTAAGTTAAATACCTGACATAGTGTCGTACATTCTAGTGAATGTAACAAGCAGCTCCAGATGGATGAACTATTCCTCTGTTGCTTACATGAACCACATATGGAACTAGCCTGAACAGCCTTGATGCAGTTCCCATTGAGCTAGGGCCTACAATGCAAAACAAATCTTTGCACAATTTACTTCAGAGGGAAACGCAGCAGGTTGGTCAGTGGATACTGATCAGGTACTACCTCAGAAGCCAGTATTATTCTCAAATGGAGCTGTGGCAATAATACTCCTGGCCTCCAGACACTTACTGCTGGAAAAGGTGCTTCATTCTCTGGCATTTGCATCTTTCAAACCCACAAGTAATCCCTTTATCTTTTAAATTACTCATCACATTGGGTCAAGCTCTGCCTGACCTGTGACCATACCCCAAATCTGACAGCAATAGCTCCAGATTTGCGTCACTTCAGCTCAGATATTAGCGCTTCAACGAAGCACTGAGAATAGAATAACTAGCTACAATATTCCTCCCAACGGTTTCTTTCAAACTGCAATATTAAGATTATTTATAAGTCAGAATAATGAAATTACTTGGCATACCTACTTTGAAAACCGCAAACAATATAGGAGCCTGTGAGGACGTGCTTATGCAGAAGCAGGATTTTTGTCCATAGTCCACCCCCTCACCCAGAGAGAGAGAGAGAGAGAGAGAGAGAGAGAGAGAGAGAGAGAGAGAGAGAGAGAGAGAGAGAGAGAGAGAAATCTTGCCCTGTTGGTTGTCAACATACCTGCCCGAACGTAGAGTACAGGAATACCGGAATCTCAGCCACAGTCATCGCCAGGGCCTGGATAATGGATGCCCCATCTGTTCTCCTCAACGACATTGCGCACACAGATCAACTCTTCCTGTATGTCCACAAGGCTTTGTTTGCTGAGGATTTTGTTCAGTCAATTTGCGGGAGTCATCAAGCAGAGAGGGGGTTGGGATGTTTCAGTCACTTCTCATTGCATTTTGAAATTCAGCATCAAGGCTCCCTCGAGGGGGATGTGGTGGGGTTGGTGGTGGAAAAAGGTTGCAATCCTCTCAAACTGAGCTGCCGCCCCAGACCCTCTCTGTTGCTTCCTTCCAATGCCAGTAGGTTGACAGCTCTCAGTTACTGTGTGATTCCAGTCAGAGCTCCTGCCCTAGCCTCAGTGCTCTAACCACTTGCTTCTTCTAGATCAATGAAAAGCCAAGTTTAAAAACAAGGTAAAAGCAGTGAGCCGCAGAACAAGCACAATTGCCACAAACACATGCAGCTCTGTGCATCCAACTCCCTACTCAGGAATAACCTCAAACTAAGAGGGGGCAACTCGCTCTGGATTGCAGCATTACACCTACATTAGGTGAACACCTCCTCTCCCTTCCCTCTGAATGGGATCAGCAGGAATCATAGAGTGATTCTTCAGTGCTCCCAAGGTAGCAGCAAAGAAGGGAGAAAAAAAGTCTTCAAAAAGAAGCTAAATCTACATTCAATACAACCAACAGATATGTCTGAGCCTACAATTCTACACTTACCCACTTGGAATCATGTCCATTTACAGTATAGGAGGTGGCTAATCAGCTCATTACGTCTGCGTTGGCTATTTGTCAGAGTATCCAAAAGTGACAACTACCTCACAGACCTGTATCTGCCTCTGTTTCAAACACAGTATCACTTTTTACCTTAATAAATGCATGTGTATCTATTTCAACCTTTCCTTTTAGCAAAGCTCATGTGGTCCAATAACTCTCCATGTAAAAGAATTTCTGCTAAATTCTCTCATAACTTGCACTTTAGAGAGTTAACCCCTAATCGCTGACCCACCAGCAGGGTGACTTTCCCTATTTGCCCCCAGAACCAGCATCATTTTAGTATCCTCAGTACAGAAAATAGCTCAGCCTTCCAACCCCATCTCTCATGTCACTCTTCAGAATTACAGATTCCCAACACTGCATCAGATTAATGAGTCTATCCTATCCATTTCTAATGGTTTTAATGTGCTTCCTGTAACGAATATTACACACAACACCACAACTATTGTAAAACACCCTGTCCTACACAGAGCATTAGGATTTAATTCCATTGAATGGGATTGAGTTCTTTTTCACAATTACAGATAGAATATCATGAAATGTGCGCTATTTTAGAAACAATAAAATAGCCAAAGTTGCTCATTCCCAGAATGTTTCAGTGCAAGGGTGACACTTGGCAAAAAAAAAGTATTTGTCAGGAAGGTGATAATTGGATTGTACTGCCTGCGAGTGTAGTGCCGGCAGGTTCAATCGAATAGGTTGAAATGGAATTCGACTGTTACTTGAAAAGGAAAAATTTAGAGTTATAAGGATTAAGAATGGCAATGGTGCAGATACAATGGGCCGAATGACCTCTCTCTGCACAGTAAACATTCTGTGATTGACAATTCTTTTGTGAGCAGAGCACTCCATATCACAAACAAATCAGACAATAATCAATAAATTATGAAACTGAGAAACAACTACCACGTCAGACCGAATTAAACATTACAAGGAAGGATGTGAGTGATTAGAGTCCTTTAATGATTTTAAGTATTCTTTTTCAATTTGCAAAAGGTTAGAACTGAAAGATAAGGATTTTGTCTGAACCCAGAGCAAAAGCAGGTACAGGTAATTTGTTTTTTTTTGCATGACTATGCCTTAGGGCACCAAGTGTGACAAGACAGATTGAACTCAATAATGATTATTTGCAAACCAAAAAAAAACTGACGTCAAGTCTAAGAATTAATAACGTGGAAAAAAAACAATTTTTCTTACAAATTTATTAATTGCCTCCACTCTCAGATTTATAAAAGCTAAATGCAATTTTAAATAAATTTATTGACCTCTAGATCCACTTTCAGAGGATTTGACTCGAGTCACCTCTTTTCACCACATTTTTCAGTACCTTTCCATTGAGTGCATACTCCAATTGCTTGCTGTTTTGTGCAAAATGACATGGCCCCAAATGAGTTTAATATAGGACTTTTACAAAAACTGAGCCATAAAGTTTAAGTGGAGGCTCAGCCACACAAGTTCAAAGCTCAATTAAATATGGCAATGTACAGATGGGGAATGCTCTGTGGATCACTGGCCCTTTAAACATCAGCAAACCAGGACAGTGCCAAGTATCCCAAAAATAAAGCAGCATGCAACACAGAATGGGTGTACTTTAACAGGAGCACTGCCCAATCAGGAACAATGCAGGGACATACTTTAGTTATACATCTCCCTAGATTAACAGCATCAGAGAAGAATATTTCTTTTCACATTGCAGCCTCCCTGAGCATTGTCAGATTTAAACCCGGCACTTAGCCAAGCAGCTGTAGGTCTGTCAGCGAGTTGTTCCAAATTTGCTCACCACATTAATCTGACCTAAGCGGCAAATAACAGTCAATTTTAATTATACAGCACTTAACATTTAAAATGTCTCAAGGCTCTTTTGTTTTAGTTTTTTTTTAAAAATGGGATGTGAACATTACTGGGAAAGTCAACATTTGTTATCCATCCTGACCTGCCCTTAATCAGAATAGCTTGATAGGCCACCTCAGAGGGACGTTAAGAACCAACCACATTGCAGTAAGTCCGGAGTCACATGCAAACTAGACCAGGGAAGGACAGCAGATAAATGTGCTACATAAAAAAAAAAGACACTGATCTACATAATGGGATATTTGGGCAAAGGGTCAAACACAAAGGGCAACAGCAATGTTTACAAATGGAATTCCAGAGCTCAGGGACCTGGTAGCTGAAGACATGGTCACCTTCTCTTAGCAACAGTTAAGTTCTGTTCTCCAAAGAATGCAGTATGGGAAAGGAGACACTGGGACACTTATTTGTACTTGCACCTGGGCCAACACCATCGAAATTCAAGGGCAGCAAGTTGGGGAGGCTCCATTGCAATTGTTTCAGCGAGAGCCTGGTACAGGACAAGATAAAATTAACCCTGCAAAACTTTAAAAATGTTTTGTCAGTACAGTTAGCTGGTCTCTGATGAAGCAGGGCTTTCAACTGAGGAGAGGACAAGTCAACTCACAGTTCCATGCTAACCAGCTGTGACAGCATTGATGTACAGGCAAATTCACTTTCTCCCCTTCTTCCCAAATTTCCCTGCACTCACTTCAAATATGGTGAATGCTGCTGGATATGGACATCAGCAACATTTACCCTTCATGTCTAGTTGCCCTGAGGTGGTGGTAGGTGGCGCTCCACTTGAACACTGGTCTAATACAGTTATTTGCTGGGCTATTTCAGTGGACAGTTAAAAGCCAATGTTGGCCAGAAACGGAAGTCAGACTGGATGTACACAGCAGATTTCCTTCCCTAAAGCATTTTTATGTTGATCTGACAGAACTTGAACAGACAAAACTGAACTCAAAAATGGGGATTTGCAATTCCTGTCCTTTGGATTACCAGTCGTTTAAAGTAACTGCTACATTTCAGATTAAGGATGAGAATCATAACCCTCTTTTATGTTGCATCTCAGTCCAACAGCAGACAGTCATGAAACAATTAGGGGGCGTGGGGCTGGGCATTGCTCCAGTTAATTATTTTACACTCATCAGAATTTTTTTTTTACTTAAACAATGCATATAGTTGGCTAAAAAACATTAAGAGGTACCTTGAACACAGAATGAGGCTCACTTCCCACTATTCCACCAGACATCCTCAGCCCCAGGATCAGGGTCTTCAGGATACAATTTGATGAAGAACAAACATTACATCCTGTTGAGAATGAGAAACACAACTAAATCAAAAAAGGAGAACACTAATGTTGCAACACTAACATTGATTGAATGTTAAGAAATCAGCAGTGCATGAAGGGAAAAAAAACCTGAAATTTCTATCCAAACAGAGCAAAATGCAGCCAGCCTGAAATTTTAAAATTGTTCATGAGACACGGGCATCTCTGCCCTCAGGAACATGCCCTCAGTAAACGATCATGAACTGCAGCAGTCTGTGGAGTTTGATATTGTTAGGTAGGGAACTCCAAGATTTTGTTCCAACAATATTTTTCAAGTCAGGATGGGGCACAATTTGGAGGGGATCTTGAGGGTGGTAGTGTTCCCTGGGTGGTAGAGGACAGGGAGTTGGAAAGGGCCATTGAAGTTATTTCTCATAAAAGTGCCAACTGGAATGACTGCTGTGTTTCTATTGAGGCACGACGTCATAACTATGACTTGGAATTACGGTAACATATACAGTGATCTGAATAAGTTGCATTGGACATAACATATTAACTGTTTCTCTATCCACAAATGCTGCCAGACCAGCTGAGTTTCTCCAACATTTTCGGTTTTTACTTCTGGTCTCCAGCATCTGCAATGCTCCACTTCTCTTATTGTACTTGTATAGAATCTTTAACAGACAAAAGTAGACCTGGAGAACCTTACAGGGCCACATGAACACAAAAAGGTGTATGACAAACCAAAGAAGAAAATATTTAAAAAGTAGTGATTGCTCAAAAAGGTGAAATTTTAGAGGGAGTTCACACATTTACAATGTGCACAGCTTAAGACAGTTAACAGTGGTGGAGTTTCCTGCTTAATCTAAAATCAAACAAGAAAAATATATGAAATTACAATACATCCACCTTGAATTTATTTAAAAACAAGATACTAAAAAGTTAAAATGCAAAAATGAAAATCTATTTGCTAACTAAATGAAGCAAATCAGCTCTAGTTACAAAACTAGCTAGTAAGGTCACCTTGCTGCAATTCAGTGCATCAGCTCAGAAAACGTGCTGAGGTATGAGAAACAAATGAGCCAAATCTGTCCTCTGATACCTATGAATTACAGTGTAAAGGAGAAAAATCAACTGCAGCTAGCACCTGACTTATGAACGCCCAAATTACAAACACTAATACTTACAAACTAGATTCCACAAAGGGGTGTATTAATACCAAAGATCCGAACATGTGAATGCTTGCTCATTTTTACAAACAGCTTTTTTTAAGTTGTACTGTATTGTGTCCTGACTTGTGTACAAATCGACTTAGTGAAAACACACAAGAACGGAACTCAAATGCACCTGTAACATAAACATATGAACAAGCAGCAGGAAGAGGCCACGCTTGCCATTTAATAAGACCGCAGTTAATGTAATATAACCTCAAATCTAATTCTCATCGACCCCGATAACCTTACAACCCCTCACTGACCGAGAATCTAGCCTCCTCTTCCTTAAATATATACATAGATTCTGCTTTCACTGCCTTTTCAGGAAGATAATTCAAAGACTCACAACCCTCAGAACATATTTCGCCTCATCTGTGATTTAAATGGACGACCTCTTATTTTTAAGCAACAACTTCTAGTTCCAGATTCTCCCACAAGAGCACACATCCCAACCAGCAGATGCACCCCTGCCTTTTCCTGAAGCCCTGAAAATGAAACAGTTTCAGATAACTTCCTCTTGAAAGCCATGATTGAATCTGCATCCATTGCACTTTCTCAGCATATTCCAGATCTGAACCACTTGCCACTTAAACATGCTTTTCAAATGTAAGTTGCTGCTGTTTTACATCAATGACGCCAGAACCTAGGATGTTGCATTGCAGGAAGGTGATTGAGAAACCAATTTTTAAGGGAAGACAGAATAAACATTTGAAGTTACGTTACAGGGCTGTGAAGAGATGGCTGGGTGGATTACTACGGAGAGAGAATCTCTAAACAGTTAGTGGTGTGCTATGTTACTACCACATCTGCTTGATGTGAAATTGAACACAAGACTTAGAAGTTAGCTTGCTAAAGCACTGTTCGAGACCAAAGGAGAAATAAATACCAGTTCATGTCTGACTAGATGCACAATGAAACCAGATAAGTATTTTGGATACAAATCCAAACACAATCAAATGATTATATTATATAAAAGATTTGTCAGACATTTTGAATGCAAAAGAAAGTAAAATAATTCAGCAAATTAGTTAAAGGGAATTAAACCCCAGTTACTCAGCATCCAAAGATACACACTAAATTATACTGCAATTTTTTTTTGCTTCAGGAGAAAAATACAAAGGAACCAAACTACCAACTGTAGATTCTTCAGCACACAAACAATAGCTAGGAGTTTGCAACACGCTCGGAAGAAACTCAAGAGATTTATATATTGCTATAAATAGCCAAAAAAAAACCAAGCTTGAGAAACTGAGTCAGATGGTCCGCAGATGTGTTCATGCATTGAACGTAGCCATTTTTTCCATATTACATTACATCATACATAGTGAATATAAGACTCTTGCTGCAACAAACCTATCTGCCAATAAATTCATTATAGCAAACTGTTAATTGCAATAAATTACTGCACCTCTTACATTGGAGTCACTCATCACTGGTCAAGCTTCTAGACATGTCGCTCTATCCCTTTATGTGACTTGGTATTTGATTTTGTCTGATTATATGAATGAGAAGCGCCTTGGGGTATTTTTCTGCGGTTAAAGGAACAATACAGTTACAGCAAGTGACTGTTTCAAAAGCATTTAGCTGGTGTAAAGTGCTTTGCGAAATCCTGAGGTCACAAAAGGTAAACTTTCCTTTTCACTTGTCAACATGCTGTAGCTGGATGCTTCCATTATCTCACGTACTGTCAATAATTATACGGCACTTACATAAACAGACTGATCTGGTTGCAATCATAATGCAGGCACTACAAATACCTTCATGCTCAGGCAAAACCGTGCCAATACAAGTCTCACCTTAAACATATCCACAAGCCAGCCATCACTGTTTAAACCGTCATTTGCTCAGTTAACCAAGCTTGTGCTCAAAATGTACAAACGCTGTATAAAAACAATCAAAACTTGCAACCCCCAAATAGCCATTCAGTAGTTACCAATAAATTCAACAAGGAACTCTGGAGAGGTCTGTTTACCCAGAGCATGAGGAGAACAATCAAACGGGTTTTTTTTTCCAAAACAAACCATTTAAAAGGCATCTGGATGGGTGTATGAATATGAAGGGTTTAGAGCGATATGGGCCAAGTGCTGGCAAATGGGACTAGATTACGTGAATTGAATTGGGATTTATTTTCATGTGTACTGAGGCACCGTAAAAAGCGTTGCCTTGCAAGCAATACATCATCAAGTAGCATAGATAAGTAAATAATAAGTAAACAGCAGCAAAAATAAAATCACAGATACAGGCAAATAATAAGAGTTTGAGTTCATTCAGTATTCTAACAACAGGAGGGTAGAAACTGTAATGAAACCAGCTGGTGGGTGTGTTCAGACTTCTGTACCTTCTCCCCGATGGTAGAAGTTGGAGAAAAACATTGCCAGGGTGGGATGGATCTTTGAGAATGCTGGCGGCCTTTCCTGGACAGCGGGCCTGGTAGATGGATTCTATAGATGGGAGGTTGGCCTTTGTGATTGTCCAGGCCGAGTTCACCACTCTCTGCAACCGTTGCCGATCTTGAATGGTACAGTTGCCATACCAGGTAGTGATACATCCAGACAGAAAGCTCTTGATGGCACATCTATAAAAGTTGGCAAGAATATTCGCCATCATGCCAAATTTCTTCAGCTGCCCGAGGAAGAAGAGACATTGTTGGGCCTTTGTAACCAGTGTGCCCACATGAAGAGTCCAAGAAAGCTTGTTGTAGATAACTACTCCCAGGAGCTTGATACTCTGCACTTGTTCCACCTCTGTGCTGGAAATGTGTAGGGGGGCACGCGCAATATCCCGCCAAATGTTAGGGCATCTGGTCGGCATAAACAGTTTGGACCAAAGAGTCTGTTTCTGTGCTGTATACCTCTATGCCCTGTTCAGACAAATTATTACTCCGATGCAGATGGGACTCCAAAAAAAATTTTTTTTTTTAATGGATCCTACCACTTTGCTACAAGATCCCTTTGGAACTGCAGTCAGCAGGACTTATACTAACATGGGAAAACCCCATTGGATTCCTAATCCATCACCTTAACCATTTGGCCCCAAGTACAGGCACTGAGTGCTTGAGGCAAATGACATATGTATTTAAACAAGTTAAATATGAAAGGGAAAGGAATGCAAACAGGAATCAGGAGCCAGAGAAAGCTATTCGGTCCCTCCAACCTTCTCCATTGTTCAATAAGATCACAGCTGATCCAGTCACTCCATATTTCTGCCCATCCTGGATAATATTTCAATCCTGCTCAGCAAGAATCGATCTATTGCTGCCTTCAAAATATTCACACACTCAGCTTCCAATGCCTTTTGAGGAACAGACTACCAAATACCATGATCTTTCACAAGAAGGAAATTCTCCTCCGTTCTGTCTCCAATGGATTTCCCTTATTTTGAAACAGTGAACCATCCTTCTAGATTATTCTTCTTACACGCACCCGTCAAGACTCCTCAGGATCTCTTGTGTTTCAATCAAGTCACCTATTAGTCTTCCAAACCCGGCTGCATACTAGCCTAGTCAATGTTTTGTTCATAAGACTTCCATCCCATCCCAGGTGGAGTAAAACGTGGCTGATAGGTGAGCTGAAGTAAGGTGGGAGGAGGTGGAACATATTTGAAGAGAAGCAGCATCCTTCTCAATATTCAGGATAACAGTGACCTTTCAAACAGTAACACTGAAACAGATCTAATTGTACAAAGCAAGATCCCACAAACATCAAATTGTCTGCAAAATGTCTTTACTGCTTCCAAAAATGTTGATAAAATAATTTTCAGTTGACAGAGGGCGGCACGGTGGCTCAGTGGTTAGCACTGCAGCCTCACAGTGCCAGGGACCAGAGTTCGATTCTAGCCTTGGGCGACTGTCTGTGTGGAGTTTGCACATTCTCCCAGAGTCTGCATGGGTTTCCTCTGGATGCTCTGGTTTCCTCCCACAATCCAAAAGATGTGCAGGTCAGGTGAATTGCCCATAATGTTAGGTGCATTAGTTAGGGGTAAATATAAGGTGGGGGAATGGGTCTGGGTGGGTTACTTTTCGGAGGGTCGGTGTGGACTTGTTGGGCCAAAGGGCCTGTTTCCACACTGTAGGGAATCTAATAGACATTAGAACAATAACCACAACTGTGACATATTTAATTGGCTATTGAAATGGCTTGGTACATTCTGAAGGTATGAAAGGTGCTACAGAAATGCAAGGTTTTTTCCCTCTTTAATGTAGTTTCTACTGAGGATGGGCACAGTTTTTTTCATTCATGGGATGTGGGCATCACTGGATGGGTTACCATTTACATCCCAGCCCTCATGGTCATTGAGAAAGTGGTAGTGAGCTGCCTTCTTGAAACGCTGCAGTCATTTGGTGTAAGGGGCCCCACAATGTCTCGCCTCAGGAGTCCTCACCTCTGACCTACACTAGTAGCAACTGTATTTACGTGGCTGGACTAGTTCTATTTGCAATCAATGGTAATCCCCAGAATGTCGATAGTGGGGGCTTCAGTGATGGTAACACCATTGAAAGTTAAGGGGCACTGGTTAGATTTTCTCTGTTGGAGAATCATTGGCTGGCACTTTTGTAGAACACATGCCACGTCTCACTTGTCAGCCTGCATTTGAAGGGCATCTAGTACTGCTACATTCAGACATTAGACTGCATCAGTATCTGACGAGTCACAAATGGTGCTGAATGTTGTGTAATCATCTGTGATCATGCTTACATTTGACCTTATGATGGAGGGAAGGTCATTGATGAAGCAGCTGAAGACAGTTAGGCTTATGACATGACCTTGAAGGACCTAAAGCTCTTGTGGCATAATATTAGTGTCCCTACTTCTAAACAAAAGCCCAGGTCACAACCTATCCCCTCCAGAGACATGTGGCCATCTCAGAACAGGTCGACTCAAACATATCTACCTTGAGGAACTCCTGCATTGATATCATGGAACAGAGGTGATGGACTTCCAATAACCACATCCATCTTAAGAGTCATACAGCACAGAAACAGACCCTTCAATCCAACTAGTCCATGCCAACCATGTTCCCAAATTAAACTTGTTCCACTTGCGTGGCATTTGGCCCTGGTCCCTCTAAACCTTTCCTATTCATGTACCTATGCAAATATCTATTAAAATGTTGTAACTGTAGCTGCATCCACCACTACCTCTGGCATTTCATTCCAGATATGAACCACTCCGTGTTAAAAAAAAGTCACCCTTTGAGTCTTTTTCAAAATTTTATCCTCGCATCTTTAAAAAAAATGCTCTCTAGTTTTGAACTCCCCTACCATAGGGAAGATAGCCTTGCTACACACCTTGTGTGCACTGTTGTGGACATTTGATTACAGAAAGACAATTACTGCCACAGAGTAAGGATAATGCAGACACATCCATTATAAATGTAAAGAGGAAATTGAGAGGTTGTTTCTTCCAAAGAAGGGACTGCTTTGGCATGGTTAAGAGAATGTAGAGTAAGAGAAAGAATGCTGAAGAAACATTCAGCAAGTCTAATTTAATTGGTACGGAAATCTGTGGTGAATGCTCATTCGTAAAACTGTCACTAAAGATGAAGGGAGAGAATACAAGAAATTCTCTTAATGTCGTAACATATCTCTGACTGTCGTAACAGCTGATATATTGGCACTCGGATGTTTGAGGCAGAGATCGCTACACCTTGTGTTTAAAAAAAAGTCTGGATAAATATTGGTGCAGATTTGAAAGAGAGGAGGCAGTGGGATTCATTTCTGGATGGCACTAACAAAGAGTCAGCTCTGGAGTAATGAGCCAAATGGCCTTTTTGTGTTGCGAACTTCAAAGCCTTACCTGCCAATGGGGCAAATAAAAGACACTCTATGTTGTCTGCTTTGATTTACTGGTGACACTCTTATCTCGGAGTCAGCGTGTTGCAATTTCAGGTTCTGTTCCAAGGACTTCAGCATACAATCCTGGCTGACATAGTATTAAGGAAGTATAACGTTATCAGAGGTACTGAGACATTGAACCATGGCCTGAACAGGCAGTTATAAAAAGATTCCAACATTTCTCCTTCAATCAATACCATCCAGTTGTCAAATTGCAGCTTCTGGGAGTATTACTACATGCAGAAAACAATAGCAACTGCATGAGAAAAAAAACAAATCAACGGCACTGAAGAGGACGAGGACATCCCCAAGGGACTGAAAGATACCTAAAATCTCTCATGGTGTAAAAGCTTTGCAGTATATGTATGAACATTTCTTCCTCCTTGTAAGATCACCATACTACACCTGACCGGACAATGATCAACACTGACAAGAGATGCACAAAATGAGGAAACCCTCCATGCACTAGCACAAACAGGCTCACCCAGCAGAGCAGAAAAAGTAACAGAAAATCAGAGAAGTACTGAAGATTGTGAGATGGATCCAGATTCAAAGAATTAAACAGAATTTTGAGGGAGAGAAACAGGCTATTCAGCTCAAAAGATTGACATTTACATTTCATATATACCGCTTCCTACTCCCCTATATCAAATCCTCATTAGGAAATCCTTCTATCCCTTGCTCTCTCTCACCTATTTATCCAGCTTCCCCTTAAGCATTGCTACAGTTCTGACCTCCACCACTTCACGTGACACCACGAAAATCCACACTGCCACTGCTGAATCACACCCAGTCCAGATTTCAAGCACGAGGGGAAGGAGACAACTGTTTGTCAGGGTAGGAAGGAGAAGCGGAGGGATGAGATAGTGTTGGGGGGAGTATGGGGAAGGAGAGAGAGATCAGGTAGGGACACAGAGAGATGGGAGATTTGGAGGGAGAACACAGCAGTCATAGCTGACTGCTGAACAAGCTTCACATAGATTGATCACTCGTCATGGCAAGGTAATATACCAGTCAGTGGCACTCAAGAGCAGGCAACCCTCCACATAACAGGGCAACCCCACTGACAGCACACAATTCACTCTTCAGGGTGTCATTCTGCTTCCTGGCAGGAAAGGCACAATGAAACAAAGTACCAGTTGATGCAGGAGATCATCCACCATCCAGTCTGGGTTCAATTCCACCCTCAGGTGACTGTGTGTGCACAGTTTGCATGCTCTCCCCATATCAGCATGGGGTTCCCTCCAGGTGCTCCAGTTTCTTTCTGCAGTCCAAAATATGCAGGCTAGGTGGATTGGCGGTAAGAAACTGTCCGAAGTGTCCAGGAACACACAGGTTAGGGTGGTTTGGCCAAGGGAAATTGTCCCATAGTGTCCAGGGATGTGGAGGAGGCCAGGGTGGACTAGCCATGGTGCACAGCCCATAGTGCCCAGGGACACGAAGGTTAGGGTGGACTGGCCATAGGAAATTGCCCATAGTGTACAGGGATGTGTGGGCTAGGATGGGCTAGTCACACGGTAGATTGCCCAGAGTGTGCAGGTTAAAGTGGACTGGCAATGCTACATTGCCCATATTGCCCAGGGATGTGCAGGCGAGGGTGGGCAGCCCATGGGGACATGCAGGGTTACTGTGGGTTTGGTGGGGGAGGGGGGGGGGGGGGGGGGAGTGGGTGGGGTGTAGCTGGATGGGATGACCTTCGAAGGGTTGGCGCAGACTCGATGGGCCGAACGGCCCCCCTTCCGCACTGTGGGGGATGCTATGACCTGAAACAAAGAAACGCGGCAGGAGAGGGATGACGTTCGGAGTCCGGTGACCCTTCTTCAGAATCTAAGGAGAGGTTGGACGGGGATGAGCAGAAATGGTGGATTTTACCCAAACCCTGAGAACACTGGGCTCCCTTCTCCTACACATCACCAGGGAGACAGAACCCACAAGGGACACCCACATCTCACCTTGCCTCGCCTACAAGGCGACAGGAAGCTTTATTCCACGCTCCAGGTGATAGTCAAAGGTATGTACAGACCTGCCCCCACTCACGGGCCCGAGCAACACTCGCTCTTTGCTCTTCATCCCCCTCAGAGGACAACACACACACACCCTCCGCCCCGCCCCCTCTCACTGCAACCAAACCTGCTCGCCGGATGTCCCACCCTGACCGACAGCCCCCTCCACCAATGGGAGCGCGGAGCAGCCCCGGGCTCGACGTGACGACACCAGTAGAAAGGTATTGGAGGCGGGCACTAGGCCTCATCAGGTTTGGTTGAAGCCGACGTCCGTCGTGCGTCACCGTGACGTGGGCGGGATGAGGCAACCCATTGGTTGAAAGAATACTGATTGGCGGTTGAGGGACCAATCATCGGCCGGGGCCCTTTCTCTGGAGAAAACACCATTGATTATTGCACAGATTCCAATTTGGGGATTTCAAATAATATTCACAAATCAGCGACATATTTAACACCTGGCAATCAAACTCTACAATAAATACACACAACACCTCTTACAATATACACAAAAATGCTACATTTGTCAGAGAGAGCATGTTTGAAGATGGCAGGGCAAAATCATAAATCTGTTTTCTCCAATCAAATATATATTCTTTACGTATTGCACAGAACATGAAAGCAAACAACTCATGCTGATTCTTAATAAACCAGAACTAATAAATTGATAAACCATACATTCTGCCTCTCCTGGAGTATTATGTATAATTTTGGGCAGCTTGCTTTAGGAAGGATATGTCAAAGTCTTTAATTGGAAAGCTACCAGAGATAAGGAACTTCAATTATGTGGAAAAAGTGGAACAGCTGGGTCTGTACTCTTCACAGCAGAGAAGTGGAGGGGCAGAGTTATTGCATGTATATAAGCCTCTGAGGTGTGCTGTGAAACTGTTATCTAGGTAGACATGTCATGAAGACTCTGCTAGAAGATTGGAACTAGAGTAGCTCAGAGGGGGGAAATCTGCTGCCCTATTGATTTCATTATCAATAAATATTGTTCAAAGTAAACTTAAGGTCTGGCCTGTTGGGCCTATATAAAGAAAAGGAAAGCCATACTAAATAAAGTAGGATAAGACAGACCTGCATTTATTTAGTGTTGCCACTATGACAAAATCTATTCATAATGGTTTCATTGCATGAATTGTACATTTCCCCAGCCATCCCAATTCTTGGAATGATAGAATCCCTACAGTGTGGAAGTAGACCATCGAGTCCACACCTACCCTCTGAAGTGCATCCTATCCCTGCAATCCTCATGCTAACCCACCCAGCCTTCACACCCCTGTACACTATTGGACAATTTAGCACAGCCAATCCACCCTAACCTGCACATCCCTGGATGCTGTGGGACAATTTAGTATGGCTAATCCACCCTAACCTGCACATCCCTGGATGCTATGGCACAATTTAGCACAGCCAATCCACCCTAACTTGCACATCCCTGGACGCTATGGGACAATTTAGCAGAGCCAATTCTCCAGCCATTCATCAGACATTTGGCAGCCAACACACCCATCATTGTGACACACTGCCTTCCTCCTTGATTGGGTTGACTATCACCCAAGCAGATCTTTTCCTCCAAATTTTCAATACTTTTATATCTGGTAAAGGTAAATGTTTAAAAAATAGCAAAAAAAAATGTATTGACTTATCCCCAGAGTTTGGGCACAGCACTGACAACACAGTGAGCATTTCTAAAATTGTGAGATTCCAAAGCTTCTGAGAAAAATACAGGAGATAGAAAGGACATGATAGGAAATTTCAGAATAATTGACGTTGCTTTGAGGAATAAAGATTCATCAAAGTTAACATAGTAAACATCTTAAATTTTGAGTTGTATCATCTGTCAATGAATCTAAGGCAGTGTACTAGAGATTGATCTTCAATTTCTCGAGACTCAAGGCCAAGTGGAAAGCATTAGAGACCCAAAAAAACTGCAGATGCTGGAATCTAAGGTCAACAAGCAGGAGACTGGAAGAACACAGCAAGCCAGGCAGCGCCACGAGGTGGAAGAAGTCAACGTTTCAGGTATAACCCTTCTTCAGGACTGGGGGTGGATGTGGGGGGAGCTACAGATGAAGGGGGTGGCAGAGGCAGGGTGGTGAAGTGGACATAGGTGAAGTCAAATAGACAGCACGATCTGGTTGGTCAATCAGATATGAAACCAAAAAGGTGTTTGTAGAGTTGGTAGATTCTATTCGATATGAAACCGAAAAACTGTTTGTTGAGTATTAGCAAACCTATCTAACATCTTTTATGACATTTCAAAGTGCTTAATTCCAGTTGACAAGGTCTCTCATAGCAGACTGGCACAAAAGGTGAAATCACATGGTATGAGGGGTAAGCTGGCAAGATGGATACAGGATTTACTTAGTCATAGCTGACAGAGGGTAACAGTGGAAGGATGCTTTTTGGAATGGAGGGCTATGACTAGTGGTGTTCCACAGGGATCAGTACTGGGAGTCTGCTGTTCATGGCCCACATAAATGATTTGGAGGAAAATGTAGCTGGTTTAGTTAGTAAATTTGCTGACAATACAAAAATTGGTGGAGTTGCAGATAGCGAGGAGGATTGTCAGATTGTACAGCAAGATATAGATCAGTTGGTGGCATAGGCAAAAAAATGGCAGATAGAGTTTAATCTGGACAACTGTGTGGTGATGCATTTTGGAAGGTCAAGTGCAAATGGAATACCAGTGAATGGTAGAACCCTTAGGAATATTAATATACAGAGGGATCTGAGTGTGCAGGTCCACAGATCACTGAAAGTGGCAGTGCATGTAGATAAGGTAGTAAAAAAGGCCTATGGCATGATTGCCTTCTTTGGAAGGGGCATTGAGTATAAGGATAAGGCAAGTTATGCTGCAGCTTTATAGAGCTTTAATTAGATCACACTTGAAATATTGTGTACAGTTCTGGTCACCACACTACCGGAAGGATGTGGATGCCTTGGAGAGAGTACAGAAAAGATTTACCAGGATGTTGCCTGGTATGGGGGATTTTAGCTATGAAGAAACGTTGGGTAGACTGGGTTTATTTTTGCTGGAATGCAGGACATTGAGAGACAATCTGAGAGAAGTGTATAAGATTATGAATGGCATGGATAGAGTGGTATGAATGAGGCTTTTTCCCAGGGTGGAGGGGTCAATTACTAGGGGACACAAGTTAAAGGTGTGAGGGGGGGAGTTTAAAAGAGATGTGCAAGGGAAGTTTTTCACACAAAGGGTAGTGAGTGTCTGGAATGTACTGTCAGAGGAGGTGGTGGAAGCAGACACAATAGCAGCATTCAACAGGCACCTGGACAAATACATGAATAGGAAGGGAATAGAGGGATATGGAACCTGTAAGTGAAGACAGTTTTAGTAGGAAGGGCAAAATGTGTCATTGCAGGTTTAGAGAGCAGAAGGGCATGTTCCTGTGCTGTATTGTTCTTTGTGCTTTGTCCTAATAAAGTCTGTTGCCAGTACACCATTGTTGTAATGTGACAATTATTTTTAAAAGTCTTCTATGTTTCTAAAATTGTAACCTCTATTTCATCGTTGAGTCCAAATGGCTCTAAGAGGTGGTGGTGACCAGGTCTGTCAATGAGGGTAGGGCAATTGATATAAAACATAGAATTCTATGGTCTATGGTCTGACCTCTTTAACCTCCTTCAATTCTACAATTCTCTAAGAGCTCAGCACTTCCAATTCCAGTCTTTCACATTTCCTGACTCCGCCCACTTCATGATTGCCCTAATCTCTGATCCTCAGGCTGTCCTCCTTTAAGGTAAAAACAATGACTGCAGATGCTGAAAATCAAATACTGGATTAGTGGTGCTGGAAGAGCACAGCAGTTCAGGCAGCATCCAACGAGCAGCGAAATCAACGTTTCGGGCAAAAGCCCTTCATCAGGAAAAAAGGATAAGGTGTACCTTATCCTCCTTTAAGGTGTACCTTTAAAAGCCATATGTCAGACCAATCTGTTGTTATATCTCCATCTGGTTTGATGTCAAATGTTATTTGATAACATTCATAGACATGTCTTGATAAGTTTTAATGTTAAAGATGGGTTACTGTTCACTTGTCCACATTCTGGGGAAGTTCAGTCAGATCCCTTTAAGTTTAATGTTTGCAGAAGGGGGATGAGGTGGCATAGTGAGAGGGGTATGGTCTATCCTGTCCAATAGCCTCACAGAAATTCCTCTCCATGCCAGGTTTGGAATCACCCTGCCAAGGGAACAAGACTCAAACCTTTATTTTCTGGTTAAAATTTAATTCACATTTCTAAATGTTGCGTCCAGAGGTCAACAATTCCAGACTTGGATAGCAACATCTATGTGTCACACTTTTGACATCAATGGCTCTAGATGGTTAAAATTTAGCCAAAGCTCCTGTCCTTAATCTGCTGAGAAGTGTGACTGGATGCACAAGGCTAAGATTTTTTTGTGATTTTCCCCTTTCCCTCGAGCGTCATCAAATACTTTTATCACAAGGTGTTAGACAACTAGTGAGTCATGGAAGTTTAATAGAGTTTGTCAGATTGTACACCAGGTATAAAGGAGGGGAGGGGATAGGACAGAAGGGGAGGCCAGCAAAGGAGGAAAGAAAAGTGAGTACAGCTTGAGGCTACAGCTCGGAGACATCATTTATTGTATCCGTTGCTCCCGATGCGGTCTCCTCTACATTGGGGAGACTGGATGCCTCCTAGCAGAGCGCTTTAGGGAACATCTCCGGGACACCCGCACTAATCAATAACACTGCCCTGTGGCCCAACATTTCAACTGCCCCTCCCACTCTGCCGAGGACTTGGAGGTCCTGGGCCTCCTTCACCGCCGCTCCCTCACCACCAGACGCCTGGAGGAAGAACGCCTCATCTTCCGCCTCGGAACACTTCAACGCCAGGGCATCAATGTGGACTTCAACAGTTTCCTCATTTCCCCTTCCCCCACCTCACCCTAGTTCCAAACTTCCAGCTCAGCACTGTCCCCATGACTTGTCCTACCTGCCTATCTTCTTTTCCACCTATCCACTCCACCCTCCTCCTTGACCTATCACCTTCATCCCCTCCCCTACTCACCCATTGTACTCTATGCTACTTTCTCCCCACTCCCACCCTCCTCTAGCTTATCTCTCCACCCTTCAGGCTCTCTGCCTTTATTCCTGATGAAGGGCTTTTGCCCGAAACGTCGATTTTACTCCTCCTCGGATGCTGCCTGAACTGCTGTGCTCTTCCAGCACCACTAATCCGGAACCTTCCAATTCATATACCCATCCAGAAGCCTTTTAAATGATGCAATTGTACAATCCACCACCACTTCCTCTGGCAGCTCATTCCATACACGTACCACCCTCTGTGTGAAAAGAATACCCCTTAGATCCCTTTTATATCTTTCCCCTCTCACCCTAAACCTACAACGTCTAGTTCTGGACTCTCCCACCCCAGGAAAACGACCTTGTCTATTTAGCCTATCCATGCGCTTCATGAATTTATAAATCTCTATAACGTTACCCTTCAGCCTCTGACACTCCAAGGAAAACAGGCCCAACCTATTCAGCCTCTCCCTGTAGCTCAAATCCTCCAACCCTGGCAACATCCTTGGAAATCTTTTCTGAACCCTTTCAAGTTTCACAACATCTTTCCTATAGGAAGGAGACCAGAATTGCATGCAATATTCCAAGAGTGGCCTAACCAATGCTCCCCCTGTACTGCCACAACATGACATTCCAATTCCTGTACTCAATGCTCTGTCCAACAAAGAAAAGCATACCAAACGCCTCCCTCACTATCCTATCTACCTGCGACTCTACTTTTAAGGAACTATGAACTTGCACTCCAAGGTCTCTTTGTTCAGCAACACTCCCTAGGACCTTACCAACAACTTAGCCACCATCAATGTCAGGCTCACCTGTCTATAGTTCCCTGACTTGTCCTTACCAGGGATCCAGCAATCACTTCCCTAGCTTCTCAGAGAGTTCAATTCTAGGACCTGGGGATTTATCCGTCTTTATGCATTTTATGACATCCACCACCTCCTCCTCTGTAATATGGACATTTTTCAAGATGTCACCATCTATTTCTCCACATTCTATATCTTCCATGTCCTCTTCCACAGTAAACACTGATGCAAAATACACATTTAGTATCTCCACCTTTTCTTATGGTTCCACACATAGACTGCCATGCTGATCTTTGAGGGACCCTATTCTCTCCCTAGTTACCCTTTTGTTCTTGACATATTTATAAAATCCCTTTGGATTCTCCTTAACTCTATTTGCCAAAGCTATCTCTTGTCCCCTTTTTGATCTCCTGATTTCCCTCTTAAGTATACTCCGACTTCCTTTATAGTCTTCTAAGCATTCACTCGATCTCTGTTGTATATACCTTACATATGCTTCCTTCTTTTTCCTAATGAAACCCTCAATTTCTCTAGTCATTCAGTATTCCCTATACCGACCAGCCGTTCCTTTCCTCCGATCAGGAATATACCATCTCTGGGCTCTCGTTAACTCATTCTGAAGGCTTCCCATTTTCAAGGCGTCCCTTCACCTGCGAACATCTTCCCCCAATCAACTTTTGAAATTTCTTGTCTAAGACCGTTAAAATTGGCCTTTCTCCAATTTAGAACTTTTAACTTTTAGATCTGGTCTATCCATTTCCATCGCTATTTTAAAACTAATAATATTATGGTCGCTGGCCCCAAAGTGCTCCCCCACTGACACCTCAGTCACCTGCCCTGCCTTATTTCCCAAGAGTAGGTCAGGTTTTGCACTTTCTCTAGTAGGTACATCCACAGACTGAATCAGAAAGTTTTCTTGCACACACTTAACAAATTCCTCTTCATCTAACCTTTAACACTATGGCAGTCCCAGTCCATGTTTGGAAAGTTAAAATCCCCTACCACAACCATCCTATTATTCTTACAGATAACCGAGATCTCTTTACAAGTTTGTTTCTCAATTTCCCACTGAATACTTGGGGGGGGTCTATAATACAATCCCAATAAGGTGATCATCCCTTTTCTATTTCTCAGTTTTAGCCCAAATAACTTCCCTGGATGAAATCCTAGGAATAGCCTCCTTAAGTACAGCCTTATCAAAAAGCTTTCGTCCCCCTCCTATCTTGTCCCTCTTTCTATCCTTCCTATAGTGTTTGTATCCTGGAACATTAAGCTACCAGTCCTGTCCATCCCTGTGCCATGTTTCTGTAATTGCTATGATATCCCAGTCCCATGTTCCTCATCATGCCCTGAGTTCATCTGCCTTATCTGTTCGGCCTCATGCATTGAAATAAACGCAGTTTAATTTGTCAGTCCTATCTTGTTCTCTGCTTTGTCCCTGCCTATCCTGACTGTTTGACTCACTCCCTTTCCCAACTGTACCAGACTCAGATTGATCCCTCATTATTTCCTTCCCCACCTCCCCCATCCCCACCTTACTAGCTTAAATCCCCCTGAGCAACTCCAACAAATCTTTCTGTCAGTATATGAGTCCCCCTCCAATTCAGGTACAATCTGTCCTTTTTGTACAGAAGAGATTCCCCTTGGCTCTTTAGAAACCTACAGCACAGAATAATGTGTTGTGGCTCATCACTTCTGTGCCAGAATCCCAACATATTCAGACCAATGACACACAGCCTTCCAAATTCATGTATGTAGCAAACGATTGTCTGATTGGATGATTTTGGACTGTCAGTCAAATAGCTTTTCTTTCTCCCAAACTGTTTTTAGTCATTATAAACAGTATTCAGACACTTATTTAAAAGAAGACATTATTGTGAAAACCCTCTTATGATTTTTCTCAGAGATTTGATGGTAATCTCCAAAAGTTTGGAGCCACTCTCCTGGGACAAGATCTGCATTCACAAAGATGCTTGAAGCAGCAAAATTTCAGAATGCCCAAGAATATTAACATTCAACATAAAGTAACACAAATGAGTTGGATTTCCACTGCACTTCTCATTTCTCTCTTTTGTCTGAAGCAACTACTTATTTGGTCACCAGAGTGCAACATAACAATACTTTTGAATTTACTAGTGTTTTGCTTTCCTGATAATCTTCTCCTGAAGGTGTCCACTCCTTCCTGGTCAATGGTTTTACAAAACAGAAGCAATGTGAAGCTAACGTTTATATACTCCCAGAGAAAAAAGCCAGAGCTTTTACTTTTGAAGTCCATCTTAATGTCAAAAATCACAACAGCTAGATTGCAAGTTCCCAACATCAGCAATGAGACAAAATGATGAGCTGAAGAAAGAAAGGATGAACTTACATTTCATTGTTACGATCTCAGGATGTGGTGGTTAACAAGCTAACAATTAACAAGAGGTAGAGACTCCACAAATATTCCCATCCTCAATGACGATAAGCAAAGAACATCAGTGCTAAAGACTAGGCTGAAGTATTTGCATCTGTCTTCAGCCATGCCTCATCGCCAGAACTTTCCAACAAGCACCAAGACATGGCTTGGCTGGTGGTGAGAAGGGCTCTGCCTGTGAGATCCTTTATGCACGCCTGGACTCTCTCCCGCACCGCACGCTGCCCTCGAAGCGGCTGTGGGGGGACGAGACTGTCACACACCTCCTTCTGGAATGTGCCTACGCAGAAGAAAGTCTGGAGAGGAATGCAGTGGTGCTTGTCGAGGTTCGTCCCGAGCAGCGCCATGACGCGGGACTCCGTGCTCTACGGTCTGTTCCCAGGGACGCACACCGAGACAAACATCAACTGTGCCTGGAGGATCATCAGCTTGGTGAAGGATGCTCTCTGGGCGGTCTGAAACCTGTTGATCTTCCAGCTGAAGGAGTTGACCCCGATTGAGTGTTGCAGACTGGCACATTCCAAGGTTCAGGACTACGTGTTGAGGGATGTGCTGAAGCTTGGGACAGCTGCTGCCAAGGCGCGGTGGGGAAAGACCACCGTGTAACATCTGCCTGCCTAAGCACAGGGGGCCGATGCAGGAAGGGGGCTCTGCTGAACCCCCTGCTAAATATGTGGATAGTAATCGTACAGACCTGTATATATGAATGATTAGTCTGTCTCTGTCTGCCAAGAAATGGAATGTTTACGTATGTGTGGCATGACCAATTGTACTGATCATCTGTCTTCAGCCATAAGTGTTGAATGATTCCTTTGGGTCTCCTTTGGAGGTATCTTGCATCACACATACCCGTCTTGAGCCAACTCAATACACTCCATGTGATGGACACTGAATACTGTAAAGGCTAAGGGCATTAACAATAATCCAACAATAGGGGACACATGTGTAAAACTAGCTGACCTTCCTCAGCATCTGTTCCAGTACTGCACTGGCATCTACACAGCAATGTGGAAATTTTCCCAGATATGTCCTGTCCACCAAAAAGCAGGACAAATCCGACAGGCAATTAACATCCCATCAGTCTCCCCTCGATCACGGGAGAAGGGGTCATCAACAGGGCTATCAAGCAACAACTTGCTGAGTGACGGCATGTTTGGGTTCTGCCAGGGCCACCTCAGCTCCTGACCTCATTCCAGCCTGGGATCAAACAGGGATAAAAGGAGCTGAATTTCAAAGCTGAGAGTGACTTCCTTTCAAATTAAGACAGCATTTAACTGAATATGGCACAAGCACGCCTAGCTAATCTGGGAGTCTGGGAGAAATCCTCTCCTGGTTGAAACCATAACTAATGGCTGCATTGTTGAAAGCTAATTGTCTCAGCTCCAGGACATCTCTGCAGGAGTTCCTCAGGGTAGTGTCAGAAGGTCAAACTATCTTCAACTGCTTCATCAGTGACCTGGACTCATTTGTAAACTCTGCATTTTTTTTCCCTTATTTTTGATTCTGGACTAGAATGGGTAAAGGCTTGGTTTAAATTTAAAGTAAATGCTGCACTTTTAAACACATTGGAACTCATTGGGAGTTGTGTTTATATGGTTGCTTTGCAAGCAGTGAGGGAAAACAGATTAGATTAGATTAGATTAGATTACTTACAGTGTGGAAACAGGCCCTTCGGCCCAACAAGTCCACACCGCCCCACCGAAACGCAATAAGACACCACAGGACCTGTGTGCGTGTGCAGAGTGAAGTCCATCCAGCAACAGATTGCTGATTAGTTTGTGCAATTGAGAACAATTCTGAATGCCATAAGACCATGCGACCATAAGATATAGGAGCAGAATTAGGCCATTTCGCCCATCAAGCTTGCTCCAACATTTGATCACAGCTGATAGGCTCTCAACCCCATTCTTCTGCTTTCTCCCTGCAACCCTTGGTCCTTTAACTGTCTATCTTTGTCTGAAAGACCCTCAATGACTTGGCCTCCACAGATTCCACAGATTCCCCACCCTCCGGCTGAAGGGATTCCTCCTCATCTTCACTCTAAAAGGTCATTTCTTCCCTCTGAGGCTATGTCTTCGGGTCCTAGTCTCTCCTACTAGTGGAAACATCTTCTCTATGTGCACTCTATCCAGGTCCCTCAGTATTCTATAAGTTTCAATGAGATCCTCCCCCCCTCATCCTTTTAAACTCCATCAAGTACAGACCCAGAGTCCTCAATCACTCCTCACATGACAAGCCCTTCACTACTGGGATTATTCTTATAAATCTCTCTCGACTCCCTCTAATGCCAGTACATCCTTCCTTAGATGCAGGGCCCATAAGTGCTCATAATATTCCAAATATGGTCCGATCAGAGCCTTATACAGCCTCAGCAGTACATCTCTGCTCTTGTATTCTAACCCTATTGAAATTAATGCTTATATTGCATTTGCCTTCCTAACTGCTAATTGAACCTGCATGCTAACCTTAAGAGAATCCTGAACTAGGATTGTCAAGTTTCTTTGTGCTTCAGATTTCCAAAGCCTTTCCTCATTTAGAAATTAGTCTATGCCTCATTCTTCCAACCAAAGTGCATAATCTCACATTTTCCCACATTATATTCCATCTGTCGCCTCTTTGCCCGCTCTCCTAACCTGTCCAAGTCCCCTCCGCCGCTTCCTGTCCCACCACCTATCTTTGTGTGACCTGCAAACCTAGCAACAGGTTAATGATTAAGGTAAATAGTTGTGATCCCAACATTGACCCCTGCAGAACGTCACTAGTCATTGTCCGCTATTCTGATGAAGACCCCTCCATCTTCTGTCGGTCAGCCAATCCCTTTATCTTTAAGAAAGAACAGGATTACTGTGATAGTGTACAATGTCACTAAAACATGGCTCCATGGTTACACTACATTACAGATATACACAGCATAAGTTGTCTTGAGGAAAATAACAAATAAAGCTAAAAAGATAGACAGTACAACCTTTCTGTGAGGGCTTCCACGTGGTTTGACTGGGCATCACCAGTTCCCAACCAGTATCCATCTTCACTCCAGACTCGCTGACCGTCTCCCCTTCACTCTGGACACACTGACCATCCCCCCCTTCACTCTGGACACACTGACCTTCCCCCCCTCGTTCTGGACACACTGACCGTCCCCCCCCCTCGTTCTGGACACACTGACTGTTCCCCGCCACGTTCTGGACTCACTGACCATCTCCCCCCCCTTCGCTCCAGACTCACTGACCGTCCCCCCCTTCACTCCAGACTCACTGACCATTCCCCCCCCCCGTTCTGGACACACTGACCGTCCCCCCCTGTTCTGGACACACTGACCGTCTCCCCCTTGTTCCAGACTCACTGACCATCCCCCCTTCGCTCCCCCCCTCGTTCTGGACACACTGACCACCCCCCCCTTCACTCCAGACACACTGACTGTCCCTCCCCCTCGTTCTGGACTCACTGACCTCCCCCCCCTCGCTCCAGACACACTAACCATTCCCCCCCTCGCTCCAGACACACTGACTGTCCCCCCCCCCCCTCATTCTGGACTCACTGACCATCCCTCCCTTCGCTCCAGAGACACTGACTGTCACCCCCTTCGCTCCAGACACATTGACTGCACCCCCCCTTCACTCCAGACACACTGACCGTCTACCCTTCACTCCAGACACACTGACCGTCTACCCTTCACTCCAGACACACTGACCATCTACCCCTTGTTCCGGACTCGCTGACCGTCCCCCCCTTCACTCCAGACACACTGCCCGTCCCCCATCCCCACTTGTTCTGGACTCACTGACCGCTCCCCCCCCTCGCTCCAGACACACTGACCATCCCCCCCATCGTTCTGGACTCACTGACCATACCCCCCTCGCTCCAGACACACTGACCGTTCCCCCCCACCTCGTTCTGGATTCACTGACCATACCCCCCTTGCTCCAGACACACTGACCGTTCCCCCCTTCGCTCCAGACATACTGACCATTCCCCTCCACCTCGTTCTGGATTCACTGACCATTCCCCCCCCCTCGCTCCAGACACACTGACTGTCTCCCCCTCACTCCAGACTCACTGACCATCCCCCCTCTTGCTCCAGACACACTGACTGTCACCCCCTTGTTCCGGACTCACTGACCGTCACCCCCTTGTTCCGGACTCATTGACCATCCCCCCGCTCACTCCAGAGACACTGACCGTCCCCTCACCCCTCGTTCTGGACTCACTGACCGTCCCCCCCTTCGCTCCAGACACACTGACCGCAGCCCCCTTCACTCCAGACTCACTGACCATTCCCCACCTCGTTCCGGACTCACTGACCATCTCCCCCTCACTCCAGACTCAGACCGTCCCCTTCGCTCCGGATTCACTGACCGCACCCCCCTTCACTCCAGTCTCACTGACCGTTCCCCCCTCCCACTTTGCTCCAGACACACTGACCATCACCTCCTTGCTCCGGACACACTGACCATCACCCCCTCGCTCCGGACTCACTGCCCGCACCCCCTTCACTCCAGACTCACTGACCATTCCCCACCATCTCGCTCCAGACTCACTGACCGTTCTCCCCACCTCGCTCCAGACTCACTGACCATTCCCCCCCCGCTCCAGACACACTGACCGCTCCCCCCACCTTGCTCCAAACTCACTGACCGTTCCCCCCCTCGCTCCAGACACACTGACCGTTACCCTCTCGCTCCGGACACCATGACCGTCACCCCCTCGCTTCAGACTCACTGACCGCACCCCCCTCACTCCAGACTCACTGATCATCCCCTTCACTCCAGACTCACTGACCGTTCCCCACCATCTCGCTCCAGACTCACTGACCATTCCCCCCCCCCGCTCCAGACACACTGACCGCTCCCCCCACCTTGCTCCAAACTCACTGACCGTTCCCCCCCCCTCACTCCAGACTCACTGATCATCCCCTTCACTCCAGACTCACTGACCGCTTCCCCCACCTTGCTCCAAACTCACTGACCGTTCCCCCCCCCCTCGCTCCAGACACACTGACCGTTACCCTCTCGCTCCGGACACACTGACCGTCACCCCCTCGCTTCAGACTCACTGACCGCATCCTCCCCTCACTCCAGACTCACTGACCGTCCCCTTCACGCCAGACTCACTGACCGTTTTCCCCCCCTTGCTCCAGACACATTGACCGTCCCCCCCTCGCTCCAGACACACTGACCGCACCCCCCCTCATTCCGGTCACACTGACCACAGCCCCCCCCCCCCGTTCCTGATTCACTGACTGTCTCCCCCTCACTCCAGACTCACTGACCGTCCCCTTCACTCCGGACTCACTGACTGTTCCCCACCCCCTTGCTCCGGACACACTGACTGTCACCCCCTCGTTTCGGACTCACTGACCACACCGCCCCTCACTCCAGACTCACGTACCGTCCCCTTCACTCCAGACACACTGACCGTCACCCCCTCGCTCTGGACTCACTGACCGCACCCCCCCTCACTCCAGACTCACTGACCATCCCCCTCACTCCAGACTCACTGACCGTCCCCTTCACTCCAGACTCACTGACCACACCCACCCTCACTCCAGACTCACTGACCGTCCCCTTCGCTCCAAACTCACTGACCACACCCACCCTCACTCCAGACTTACTGACCGTCCCCTTCGCTCCAGACTCACTGACCACCCCCCATTGCTCCGGACTCACTGACCACCCAGCCTCGCTCTGGACTCACTGACCAGCTCTCCCTCACTCCGGATGCGCTGACCACCCGCCCCCTCACTCTGGACTCACTTTCCGTTGCCCCCCCCTCATTTCGGAATCACTGACTATCTCCCCCCTTGCTCTGGACTCACTAACTGTCCCCACCTCCCCTCACTCTGGACACACTGACCGACACCCCGCCTCGCTCCAGACTCACTGACCATGTTTCCCCCCCCCCACTCCAGACTCACTGACCGTTCTCCCCCTCACTCTGGAATCACTGACCATCCCGTTTTCCCCCCCCCCCCCCCCCCTCAGGTATAATACTTCTTCCTTGGGATGAATTTCTGCTGTGCCTCCTGAATTACCTCCAGAAACCCCTGCCATTGCTGCTCCACTGTCTTCCCTGATGCCTCACCTTCCAATCAGCTCAGGCCAACTCCTCCCTCACATCTTTGTAATTATCTTTACTCACCTGTAATACCGTTACGCCTGATTCCAGCTTCTCCCTCTCAAAGTGCAGGGTGAACTCGATCATTTTATGGTCACTGCCCCCTAGGGGTTACTTCTCCTTCAGCTCTCTCATCAAATCTGCTTCATTAAACGTCACCAAATCCAGCATTGCCTGTTCCTGAGTGGAGTCTACCACAAACTGCTCCAAAAACCATCCCATAGACATTCCACAAATTCCTTTTCATCAGAGCCACTACCAACCTAACTTTCCCAGTCCACCTGCAGATTGAAGTCCACCATGGTTATTATAAAAGTGCCTTTGTTCCCTAACCGATTCTACCTCCTGGTTTATTTTCTTCCCAAAATCCTGACTTCTGTGAGGAGGCCTGTACACGGGGTCGTTTTTGCAGTTCCTCAACTCTACCCAAATAGTTTCTACAACTTTCGACTCCCTATCGATTTCATTTCATTTCTTACGCACGCAGTAAACCCGCCCTCTTTGCCCATCTGCCTGTTCTTTCATTCGAGACAGTAAAACTGCAGATGCTGGAATCCAAAGTAGACAGTCAGGAGGCTGGGAGAATGCAGCAAGCCAGGCAGCATCAGGAAGTGTCAACGTTTCTTTCATTAGCACCTGATCTGATCCCCCTGCAGCCATGAGCATGTGATACCCATGACATCAGACCCACCGATTTCAATCTGCGCTACACCCTGTTTTGTGTACTGCATGCATTTAATTACAACATTCGCAGTCCTGTGTTGATTGCCTTCTCAGTAGTTGTTCCCGTATCTGGTCTGCCTGGAATTAGATTCCTGACTGTTTCCACACTCTTTCCCCAAATACTTGTTCTGGAAACTTTAATAACCTCTGTTGAGTGTCCCCAACTCCCACCTTTAACATTTTCCATAACATTCCAAGCAACTGATCCCAGATCCCAGTATTTGATTTCAAGCCCTATCCACAGCCCCAGTGATGCCAGGACTCTAGTGGAGCCCTGAGGGTGACTTAAGTGGAGCCCATCCCATCCTAGCAGCTCCCTCCTTCCCTAGTGTCCCATGTATTTCTGGTGTAGTCCTTGTAAATTGCCTCTGCACCCTCTGCAGTGCCTTCATATCTTTTCTGTAATGCGGTGAGCCCACAGCAGTGGGGAGAGAAGCCAAGGGAATCCTTCACATTGGTGACCTTCCATTGGAACCTGCAGCAACCTCGTGCCTCTGACCTGAGACAGCGGTACCCTCTCAGAGTAGACTGACAATCAGCAATCCTCGGTGCCCTGCGTCACTCTGAACCAGTGTGAGTGGAAAGCGATTTGATTCCAAGCAGAACCTCTTCGGCACGGCAAATAATTTCAAAAAAGTCACTCCAATGTTGTGGGATTTTTAAGATTCATTCTTGGGACATGGCTATGACTAGCCAGCATTTACTGCCTGTCCCTAGTTACAGTACAGAAGCTGCCTTAACATAGAACATTGAACAAAGAACATTCCAGCACAGTACAGGCCCTTCGGCCCTCAATGTTGCGCCGACTTGTGAAACCAATCTGAAGCCCATCAAATCAAAACTATTCCATTTTCAACCACATGTTTATCCAATGACCATTTAAATGCCCTTAATGTTGGCAAGTCTACTACTGTTGTAGGCATTGCATTCCACGCCCCTACTACTCTCTGAGTAAAGAACCTACTTCTGATATCTGCCCTATATCTATCACCCCTCAATTTAAAGCTATGTCCCCTCATGCTTGCTATCGCCATCCAAGCGAAAAGGCTCTCACTGACCACCCCATCTAATCCTCTGATCGTCTTGTATGCTTCTACAAAGCCACCTCTTGACCTTCTTCTCTCTAACAAAACAGCCTCAAATCCCTCAGCCTTTCCTCGTAAGACCTCCCTTCCATACCAGGCAACATCCTAGTAAATCTCCTCTGAGCCCTTTCCAAAGCTTCCACATCCTTCCTATAATGCAGTCATCACAACTGCCTTCTTGAACCACTGCAGTCCATGAGTTGTAGGTAGATCCACAATTCCCTTAGGGAAAGGAATTTCAGGATTTTGACCCAGCGCCACTGAAGGAACGATGATATATTTTCAAGTCAGGATGATGAGTGGCTTGGAGGGGAACTTGAAGGGAGTGATGTTCCCATACACCTGCTGCCCTTGTCCTTCTAGATGGAAGTTTGTCGGACTTTACTGAGGATTCATTTCTGCACACAGAGAGTGGTGAGCCTGTGAACGGTAAAAATTGGTCGAGGCTAAAACATTGAATGTTTGCAAGGAGCTAGGGCTAAAGGAATCAAAGGAGGGAAAGTGGAAAGGGGGGACTAAGTCAGATGACCAGCCATGAACAGGCTTGAAGGGCTTGAATGGCCTACTCCTGTTGCTATTTTCTGTGTTGCTATGTTCCTGACATTGTTTTATAAAGAGCTCTTTGAGATTGTCCAGGATTGCTACACTCTCCCTGATTACAGAGAGAGAGAGAGACGGAATTCTGTGATATCTCCTCGCGGACAGACCGGAAGTGGCAGTACAGCTGTCATTTATTTCACGGCTGTGGGCCGTATTTATCTCCTCCTTTTCCAGTAAAACATTTCACATCTTCCAATGAGCTACCCCGAAGTGTCAGGGGAAACATGATGAGTATTGAGGTTGGGGTTAGGAGCTGAGGGATTGGTGAGGGGATGCTAATTGCTGAGGATTTTCACATTGGAGTTCAGCAGAGTGTGTCCTAGCCTCAGTATCAACCCTCCCCACACTATACTGGTGTCCAGGGTCACACTGTCACAGCATAACTGCAGCAAAGGTCAGGAAAGACAGGGTGGGGGTTGGGGAGTAGTGATTGTTGTTGATTAAAATGTAATGGATGGTAGAGTAACCACAGAGCTTCTATCAGACTCATGCAGAGAGCCCCAACCCCTATGACAGGGCAGATTCACAGAACAAGGAACATAGTGTCAAGAAATCAGAATGTCAGATTAAAGTCACCAACTGTAAAATTATTGTCCAGGGAAAGATCAACTTTACTTTCCTGTTTCTAAACATAGGAATGTGCATTTCCCACATTTTGTTTTGTTTATAATTCACTCCTGCTCTTCAGCGGGTCGGTGTGGACTCAATGGGCCAAAAGCTGTAGTGTGCATCGAAGGCTGAGTGATGGTGTAATGGTGTTACCTGGGTTCAAATCCCCCCCAAGGCAGAGGGTGGAATTCAAATTCAATAAAAGAAACTCTGAAATTCAGAGTCTAATGATGATCATGAAACCATTCTCAATTATTGGGGAAAAGTCCATTTGGTTCATTAATGTCCTTTAGGGAAGGAAACTGCTGTCCTTACCTGGTCTGGCGTACATGTGACTCCAGACCTCTGGGCAATTCGGGGTGGGCATTAAATGCTGACCTAGCCAAAGATGCCCACATCCCGTGAATGAATTAAACTAAAAAAGATCTTCATAACCATGAGGTAACAGAAACCTCCACTGTAATACCCCAAAGCTCAGAGACAGGAGAACGGATAACCTCCACTGTAATACCCCAAAGCTCAGAGACAGGAGAACAGATAACCTCCACTGTAATACCCCAAGCTCAGAGACAGGAGAACGGATAACCTCCACTGTGATTCCCTAAAGCTCAGAGACAGGAGAACGGATAACCTCCACTGTAATACCCCAAGCTCAGAGACAGGAGAACGGATAACCTCCACTGTAATACCCCAAGCTCAGAGACAGGAGAACGGATAACCTCCACTGTAATACCCCAAGCTCAGAGACAGGAGAACGGATAACCTCCACTGTAATACCCCAAGCTCAGAGACAGGAGAACGGATAACCTCCACTGTGATTCCCCAAAGCTCAGAGACAGGAGAACAGGTAACTTCAGTCCAAGTTGAGTAGAAAAAATGTGACATGTATCTTTACTTTTTGGAGAGAGAGAAAGTTAGAGATTCCCACATCCTTCTGTATCAGGAATGCTTCTGAACACCATCCCTGAATAATCTGGCTTTAATTTTAAGGATCTGATCCCTTGTTCTGGAAACGCCCACCCCTATCATAAACCACCAGGGAAATAGATTGGCCTTATCTGTCTCTATATGCCTTTATTATTTTAATCCTCATGGTATTGATATTCTTCTCAAATACGCGTTCAGTCAATTTAGCATTATGAATTCTGATGAATTTCTGCCACATCCCTTCCAGTCACCCTGAAGTGTATGTTCTCAACTGAGTGTGACAGTTGCTAATTACATTCGAGACAATCAGAGTGTAACAAGATTCAGTAATTTCCTACTCGGTGTTACAGGGGAACGTAGGGGAGGGAGTTGCAGGGGAAGGCAGTGGTACTGTCAGATAGCTTTATCAGACACCACTTCACTGGTAACTGTCAGCTGCCTCACATCATGTGCGAGGGAGGATAAGTGGCTTTCAGTGCAGAGATAGAGTCATGCTGACAATCATAGTCAAAATGTATCCAATTAAGAAAGACTCGTCAACAAACAAGACTCGAAACTTTTGGTTATGTCTTAGTTGGTGACCCAGACACACTTCAAAGCATTTCATGTCACCCCTTCCCACGCTGGACTGATTCGTGTGGACTGAAGATATTGTCCTGAGCAGCAGGATTGAGTAAACTAGACCATTCCCTGAAGAGTTGGGGTGGGGGGTGCGGGAGGCAGATGAAATTCTGGGAGGGCTGACGTAGATATTTAACCAGGAGCTGATTCCTCAGGTGGGAGAGTCAGTGGTGCATGGCAATAGGCCCACTCCCGCCGGGGTCATCCAGTCATGGTCCGATGAGGTCCTGAGGTCATTTTCATTGGTCACTCAGACCTTGGGTATTGCCAGCTAGGCAGCTAATCCATTGGGCATCCCATCCACAAAATAATAATTACAACACGAATCTCCCTAACCACGTGGAACGTCGCCTCGTCAATTGGACATACAGGAATTGAGCAGTGAGAAGCAAAAAGTCATATTTCATCAAAGATTTGTAGCTCGCACTCATCAGGACAATTCACAAGAACACCAATAAAGGGGAAAACTTCAGACTGATACTGTGTGAGAGATTGCTGATTGGTTGGCACGTGGGCTGTGATTGGTAAAGGTGTTGCTGTGGAGAATGCAGCAGTTAATGATGATTGATGTTTGCCTGTGTGTGGGCATAGATTAGATTGTTAAATCTCTAAAACTTTGCCTCAGGCTAGTTGCAACTGACGGCTAATGAATATTTATAAAACTCACATGTAGATCCCTGATCGATGTATTCATCAACAATTCTGAAAGGAATGGGGAGCCCAGGTCATTGGTTCAGAGGTCAGTCAATATCTGCATCAACAGCCCTGGAAGAACTGGAGAGAGAAACAGGCAGCAGGACCCAGTCGCTTAAAGAAATCTCGATGTGTCCAATTGAAACAGTTTCTTGCTTATCAAAAGAGTTCATTCAAAATGGAAGGAAAACAATCCTGTCATCAGCTCACTTTGATTAACAAATGAGCAAAATGCAAAACAACCTCTGAAACCTCACCTTGCAGGCTGTAAAATCTTCCTTATCTTAGAACAAGCAACAGGAGAGAGCCATCTGTATCACAACACAAGAATGCTTCCTTGCTCCTGCCTCTCATTCCCAATACCCCACTGGTACTCCCTCCTTACTCACCTCTCCCCCCCCCCACTGACCAACCTCCCTCCTCACTCCCCTCCCCCACTGACCAACCTCCCTCCTCACTCCCCTCCCCCCGCTGACCAACCACCCTCCTTACACCCCTCTCCCCACACTGACCAACCTCCCTCCTTACTCCCCTCTCCCCCCACTGATCAATCTCCCTCCTTACACCCTGTCTCCCCCCCATTGACCAACCTCCCTCCTCACTCCCCTCTCCCCCCACTGACCAACCTCCCTCCTTACTCCCCTCCCCCCACTACTGACCAACCGCCCTCCTCACTCCCCTCCCCCCCCACTGACCAACCTCCCTTCTTACTCCCCTCGCCCCCATTAAACAACCTCCTTCTTACACCCCTCTCCCCCCCACTGAACAACCTCCTTCTTACACCCCTCTCCCCCCCACTGACCAACCTCTATTCTTACACCCCTCTCCCCATCACTGACCAAACTCCCTCCTTACTCCCCTCACCCACCCACCACTGACCAACCTCCCTCCTCACTCCCCTCACCCACCCACCACTGACCAACCTCCCTCCTCACTCCCCTACCCCCCACTGACCAACCTACCTCCTCACTCCCCTCACCCCCCCACTGACCAACCTCCCACCTTACTCCCCTCTCCCCCCCACTGACCAACCTCCCTCCTTACACCCCTCTCCCCCCATACTGACTAACCTCCCTCCTCACTCCCCTTCCCTCCACTGACCAACCTCCTTCTTACACCTCTCCCCCCCACTGACCAACCTCCCTCCTTACTCCCCTCTCCCCCCACTGACCAACCTCCCTTCTCACTCCCCTCCACCCCCACTGACCAACCTCCCTTCTTACACCCCTCTCCCCCCACTGACCAACCTCCCTCCTCACTCCCCTCACCCTCCTACTGACCAACCTCCCTCCTTACTCCCCTCTCCCCCCACTGACCAACCTCCCTTCTTACTCTCCTCTCCCCCCACTGACCAACCTCCCTCCTCACTCCCCTCCTCCCCCACTGACCAACCTCCCTTCTTACTCCCCTCTCCCCCCACACTGAACAACCTCCCTCCTCACTCCCCTTCCCCCCATTGACCAACCTCCTTCTTACACCCCTCTCCCCCCACTGACCAACCTCCCTCCTTACACCCCTCTCCCCCCCATTGACCAACCTCCCTCCTCACTCCCCTCCCTCTCCACTGACCAACCTCCCTCCTTACACCCCTCTCCCCCCACACTGAACAACCTCCCTCCTCACTCCCCTAACCCCCCCACTGACCAACCTCCCTCCTCACTCCCCTCACCCCCCACTGACCAATCTCCCTTCTCACTCCCTTCACCCCCCCCACTGACCAACCTCCCTCCTTACACCCCTCCTCCCCCCCACTGAACAACCTCCTCTTTACACCCCTCTCCCCCCACTGACCAACCTCCCTCCTTACTCCCCTCTCCCCCCACTGACCAACCTCCCTCCTCACTCCCCCCTACCTCCCACCTTCCTGAAGAAGGGCTTATGCCTGAAACGTCGATTCTCCTGCTCCTTGGATGCTGCCTGACCTGCTGCGCTTTTCCAGCAACACATTTTCAGCTCTGATCTCCAGCATCTGCAGTCCTCACTTTCTCCTACCTCCCACTGACCAACCTCCCTCCTCACTCCCCTCACCCACCCACCACTGACCAACCTCCCTCCTCACTCCCCTCACCCACCCACCACTGACCAACCTCCCTCCTCCCTCCCCTCTCCCCATTGACCAACCTCCCTCCTCACTCCCCTCACCCACCCACCACTGACCAACCTCCCTCCTCACTCCCCTCACCCACCCACCACTGACCAACCTCACTCCCCTCACCCACCCAACACTGACCAACCTCCCTCCTCACTCCCCTCACCCACCCACCACTGACCAACCTCCCTCCTCCCTCCCCTCTCCCCCACTGACCAACCTCCCTTCTCACTCCCCTCACCCACCCACCACTGACCAACCTCCCTCCTCACTCCCCTCACCCCCCCCACTGACCAACCTCCCTCCTTACTCCCATCTCCCCCATCACCAACCTCCCTCCCCACTCCCTCTCCCCCCACTGACCAACCTCATAGAGTAATAGAGTCATAGAGATGTACAACATGGAAACAGACCCTTCGGTCCAACTTGTCCATGCTGACCAGATATCCCAACCCAATCTAGTCCCACCTGCCAGTACCCGGCCCATATCCCTCCAAACCCTTCCTATTCATATACCCATCCAAATGCCTCTTAAATGTTGCAATTGTACCAGCCTCCACCACTTCCTCTGGCAGCTCATTCCATACACGTACTACCCTCTGTGTGAAAAAGTTGCCCCTTAGGTCTCTTTTATATCTTTCCCTTCTCACCCTAGACCTATGCTGTCTAGTTCTGGACTCCCGGACCCCAGGGAAAAGACTTTGCCTATTTATCCTATCCATGCCCCTCCTAATTTTATAAACCTCTATAAGGTCACCCCTCAGCCTATGATGCTCCAGGGAAAACAGCCCCAGGCTGTTCAGCCTCTCCCTGTGGCTCAAATCCTCCAACCCTGGCAACATCCTTGGAAATCTTTTGTGTACTCTTTCAAGTTTCACAACATCTTTCTGATAGGAAGGAGACCAGAATTGCATGCAATATTGCAACAGTGGCCTAACCAATGTCCTGTACAGCCACAACATGACTTCCCAACTCCTGTACTCAATACTCTGATCAATAAAAGAAAGCATACCAAACGCCTTCTTCACTATCCTATCTACCTGCAACTCCACTTTCAAGGAGCTATGAACCTGCACTCCCTAGGACCTTACTATTAAGTGTATAAGTCCTGCTAAGACTTGCTTTCCCAAAATGCAGCACCTCGCATTTATCTGAATTAAACTCCATCTGCCACTTCTCAGCCCATTGGCCCATCTGGTCAAGATCCTGTTGTAATCTGAGGTGACCCTCTTCGCTGTCCACTACACCTCCAATTTTGGTGTCATCTGCAAACTCACTAACTGTGCCTCTTATGCTCGCATCCAAATCATTTATGTAAATGACAAAATGTAGTGGTCCCAGCACCGATCCTTGTGGCACTCCACTGGTCACAGGCCTCCAGTCTGAAAAACAACCCTCCACCACCACCCTCTGCCTTCCACCTTTGAACCAGTTCTGTATCCAAATGATTAGTTCTCCCTGTATTCTGTGAGATCTAACCTTGCTAATCAGTCTCCCATACACCCCTCTCCCCCCCACTGACCAACGTCCCTGCTTACTCCCCTCTCCCAGCCCTCAGCCATCTCTCAGTACCCTGGGTATCACTGGGTTACACTTTCTCACCACTGAGACAGCACTTTGTGTACTTTTGTCCCTCTTCTATTTCAAAAGTATTCTTTATTCATCAAAAATCTTTATATACATCGTCCCTAGAGCAGTTCAGTTCTATACAGACTTTGCATCTGGTGAACAAACATTTTTGTTACAGTTTTAACAAATAAATCAAGGCATTTCTTACTAATGCAAGATACTACCTACATACTGTATACAGTATTCAAGGCACTGGGAGGGTCTGATAACTGAGAGGAACCCCATTGTACTTTGGCCAAAAGACCCTGTACGGCCATCTTTCCCCACTGCGCCTTGGCACCAGCTGCCCCAAACTTTACTGCATCCCTCAGCACGTAGTACTGGGCCTTGGAACGTGCCAGTCTGCAACACTCGGTGGGGCTCTAGAAAACCAATACGTTTCGGGCAGAGCAAAGAGCATCTTTCACCTATTTGATGGTCCTCCAGTTGATGTTTGTCTCAGTGTGCTGCCCAGGGGACAGGCCGTACAGCACAGAATCCCACCTCACGGAGCTGCCTGGGACAAACCTCGACAAAAATAAAATCACTGCATTTCCCTCCAGCCTCCCTTTGCAAAGGCACATTCCTGCAGGAGATGTGCGACAGTCTCTCCCCCTCCCCTCACCCACAGCTGCTACAAGTATATGGGATGGCACAGAGAGTTCAGGCAGACATGAAGGGTCTGACTGGCAGTGCCATTCTCACCAGCAGCCACAGTGTCTGTTTCACCCGTACAGACTGATACTGAGAGAAAGTGAGGATTGCAGATGCTGGAGATCAGAGTTGAAAAGTGTGGCATAGAAAAGGCACAGCAAGCCAGGCAGCATCTGAGGAGCAGGAGAATCGATGTTTTGAGCATAATTCCTTCTGATGCACCACACCTTCCATACGGATACTGAGTCACTCTCCCCTGGACGTGTCCGCACTGTGTGACATGGTGTCTGTCTGATTTGGGGCAGGGACCTGTTTGACTGATTGTTGGAAATCAAGATCACCACTTTTGGGTTTCGTTTTAGAGCAATTGTCTGAGATCACCAAACATGCGGCACTTACTGAACCTACATCCTGCATGCTAAGTGCAACCTGCCAGTCAACCTCCGTATCCATGGCGCTGGCTCCTGATTTGCATATTTGGTTGTGCATTTGCCTCTATTCTTAAAGCGAAGACAGATTTGCACTTAGACGGAACCAGTCTGTATCTTGCTTTACACTGGAGGAGGTGCGGGTGGGGGGGTGGGGGGAGGGGAGGATAAGATGTATGGAGTGCCACAACCCACACACAGATCACTGGATTGAGCAGGTAAACTCTGCTCTTTTGAAATGCTTGTATTTCTAAGCATGCTTCCAACCAACCACACCACCACCCCATCCCCCCGCCACCCACCAGGGACTGGTTAGTGATGCAGCACGGCATCAACAACACGTTCAGTTCCTGTGGCAGCTAAGGCCACCATTGAACCATACAACCCCTACAGTGCAGAGGCAGTTCATTCGGCCCATCAAGTCCACACTGACCATCCGAAGAGCATCCCTCCCAGGCCCAGACCCTCACCGTAACCCTGCATTTCCCATGGTTAACCCACCTAGCCTGCACAGCGTTGGACACTATGGACGATTTAGTATGGCCAATCCACCCTAACGTGCACAGCTCTGGACTGTGGGAGGAAACTGGAACACCCGGGGGAAGCCCCCGCAGACACGGGGAGACTGTGTAAACTCCACCCAGACAGCCACCCAAGGCTGGAATTGAACCTGTGTCCCTGGTGCTGTGAGGCAGCAGCATGAACCACTGAGTCACCATCCCAACCTGCTTACCGGGAAACCAGGGAAAAATATCCATGCTCTTCTTCAAAGTGGACCCTTTGACATCCAACTGATACTGTAAGGGGGTCCTCAGTTTAGCATCTCATCTGAAAGGGAACACCCCTTGTACAATGGGACTGGCCGAAAGCAAGGGAATGAAGGGGGGAAGGGGGGGGAAGTATTTGAGTCTCTCTTGGACACTTGACCTTTCCCTCAGAGCATGTTGCCCCCTCCCGTACCCCCCACCCCCACTTACCCCACCCCCCCTTCCCACCCTCCCACAACCCCAGCAGCAGCCGACACCTTTGGTAATGAAGCTGGCCATTGGACAGTTCAGTATTCGCCCAACACATTCACAGGGCATAGCAGCCATGACACAAACATCAGGGACAGCAGCAGACCATTCTTCCCGTCAGCCTAGTCTCACTAATCAGTAAGGTCATGGCTGATTTGGGTATGGCCTCAACTCCACATTGCCCTCTAAACACCCCCCCCCCCCCCTTCCCTTCACTGATGCCCTTCAACTCCCCCTCGGGTCAGGAAGCTATCAATCTCTGCCTTAAAATTACACGAACAGTGTGCTCCCTCCAGCACTCTCTGAGGCAAAGATCATTTTAAATAGAAGACCCCTTCGTTTTAACCTGTTTGCTCTCGTTCCAGTCAGAATCAATCTCAGAATTGTGACAGCAGAGAACCCACGCCCTCCACCTCACCAAGACTTTTGTTTCCCCAGCCCCCGATGCCTCATCTTCACTATGAACATCCAGTCCCTATACACCTCCATCCACCATGACCAGGGCCTCCAAGCCCTCAGTTTCTTCCTCTCCCAACATGCTCACCAGTACCCTTCCACGGACAGTTTCATTAGTTTGGGTGAACTGATCCTCACCCTCAATAATGTCTCCTTTGAATAGTCCCACTTCCTCCAGTTGAAAGGGGTAGCCATGGGCGCCCACATGAGCCCCAGCTATTCCTGTCTCTTCGTCAGTTACATGGAACAGTCCATCTTCCATAGTTACACCGGGACCACTGCTCATCTCTTCCTCCGCTACATTGATGACTGCATCGGCACCACCTCATGCTCCCACGAGGAGGTTGAGCAATTCATTAACTTCACCAGCATATTCCAGCCCGACTTTAAATTCACCTGGACCATCTCTGACACCTCCCTCCCCTTCCTGGACCTCTCCATCTCCATAACAGTGACCGACTCAACACTGACATATTCTACAAACCCACTGACTCCCACAGCTACCTGGATTACACCTCTTCCCACCCTACCTCCTGCAAAAATGCTATCCCGTATTCCCAAATCCTCCGCCTCCGCCATATCTGCTCCCAGGAGGACCAGTTCCACCAGATGGCCTCCTTCTTTAGAGACCGCAATTTCCCCTCCCACGTGGTTAAAGATGCCCTCCAATGCATCTCATCCACATCCCGCACCTCTACTCTCAAAACCCACCCCTCCAGCTGTAACAAGGACACCCCCCCCACCCCGTCCTCATCTTCCACCCCACCAACCTCCGCATACATTGCATCATCCTCTGCATTTCTGCCACCTACAAACAGACCCCATCACCATGGATGTATTTCCCTCCCCACCCTTCTCTGCTTTCAGTAAAGACCGTTCCTTCCGTGACTACCTGGTCAGGCCCACGCCCCCCCTACAACCCACCCTCCCATCCTGGCACTTTCTCCTGCCACTGCAGGAATTGCAAAACCTGTGCCCACACCTCCTCCCTCACCTCCATCCAAGGCCCTAAAGGAGCCTTCCACATCCATCAAAGTTTCACCTGCACTTCCACACGTCATTTATTGTATCGTTGCTCCTGATGTGGTCTCTACATTGGGGAGACTGGACGCCTCCTAGCAGAGCACTTTAGGGAACATCTCTGGGACACCCGCACCAGCTAACCCCACTACCCCGCAGCCGAACTCTTCAACTCCCCCTCCCACTCTGCCAAGGACATGCAGGTCCTGGGCCTCCTCCATCACCACTCCCTAACCACCCAATGCCAGGAGAATGTCCTGAATGCCTCAGTTTTTGCCTTCGAACACTTCAACCTCATGACATCAATGTGGATTTCACCAGTTTCCTCAATTCTCCTCCCCCCACCTTTTCCCATTTCCAAACTCCAGCTCAGCACTGTCCTTGTGACCTGTCCCATCTGTCAATTTTCCTTCCCACCTATCCACTCCACCCTCCCCTCCGACCTATCACCTTTACCCCACCTCCAGCCCCCATTGCACTCTCAGATACCTTCCGCCCCAGCCCCACTCCCCTCCCATTTATCTCTCCACCCCCCGAGGCTCCCAGCCGCATTCCTGATGAAGGGCTCCGGCCCGAAACGTCGACCCTCCTGCTCCTCGGATGCTGCCTGACCTGCTGTGCTTTTCCAGCACCACTCTAATCTCCAGCATCCGCAGTCCTCACTTTTGCCACAGCACAGAATGAGGCAACTTGGCCCATCACACCAGTGCTAGCTCTTCACCATTCCCTACTGCCAATCTCTTTCCTAGTTTCTCCATATCCCTGCACCTCACTTCTATCCAAATGACCATCCAAGGCCCTTCTTGAGTGCCTCAGTTGAACCTGCATCCCTCACATTTCTGGGCAATGTATTCCAGACCTGAACCACTGTCTACATGAAAACGTTTATTCTCCCATCACATTTGCTCCTTTAGCAAATCACTTTTAGTCCACATCCTCTTGTCCTTCTTTGCTTTTACAAGTGGGAACAATCTTCACCCTGGTACACAAACAGAAACATCCTCTCAGCATCCTCCCGGTTAAGTGCCTCAGGATTTTATAGGTTTCAATAAGATCATCTCTCTTTCTTCTAAAATCTTCCCTTGACTGCAGGCAAAATCCCATCATGTGCCTCTCTCCAGTGGCTCAGAGTGAGGTCGCAAGGTAAAGATTTAAAACCTTGTTCACCAGTTTCCATTCTCAGTCCCTGGAAAGGTCTATCTCTGTAAGCACTGATACCAGCTCACGGCTGTGGTAATGGTCAGCTGTATATATACTAGGAGAAAGTGAGGACTGCAGATGCTGGAGATCAGAGCTTAAAAATGTGTTGCTGGAAAAGCGCAGCAGGTCAGGCAGCATCAAAGGAGCAGGAGAATCGGGCATGAGCCCTCCTTCAGGGATCTGAAGAAGGGCTCATGCCCGAAACGTCGATTCTCCTGCTCCTTGGATGCTGCCTGGCCTGCTGCGCTTTTCCAGCAACACATTTTTAAGCTGTATATATACACACGGACACACACAGATACATAGATACACACTGACACACAGACATTGATAGACACACAGATACACACTGACACACACACACACACAGACACAGACAAATACACAGATACCCACTGACACACACACAGGCAAAAAATACACTGACACACACAGGCACACATACTCACAGACACAGATACACAGATATACACTGACACACAGACATAGATAGATACACAGATACACACTGACACACTGACACACACACAGACACAGACAAATGAACAGATACCCACTGACACACCCACAGGCAAAAAATACACTGACACACACAGGCACACATACTCACAGACACAGATACACAGATATACACTGACACACAGACATAGATAGATACACAGATACGCACTGACACACTGACACACACACAGACACAGACAAATGAACAGATACCCACTGACACACCCACAGGCACACATACACACACTGACACACACAGGCACACATACACACACTCAGACACAGACAAATACTCAGATGCACGCTGACACAGATGCAGACAGACAGATAAAAGATACACACTGACACACACACAAATACACACTGACACACACACAGGCACACATACACACACAGGCACACATACACACACTCACAGACACAGACAGATACTCAGATGCGCACTGACACACAAACACAGACACAGACAGATACTCAGATACACACTGACACACAGACACAGACACAGATAAAAGATACACACTGACACACACACAAATACACACTGACACAGAAAGACACTGACACACACAAAGACAGACAGATACACACTGACACACAGACACATAGACAGATACACAGATACACCAGGAGAAAGTGAGGACTGCAGATGCTGGAGATCAGAGCTTAAAAATGTGTTGCTGGAAAAGCGCAGCATGTCAGGCAGCATCCAAGGAACAGGAGAATCGACGTTTCGGGCATAAGCCCTTCTTCAGGAATCCTGCTGCGCTTTTCCAGCAACACATTTTTCAGCTCAGATACACAGATACACACTGACACACACTCACAGACACAGACAGATACACAGATATACACGTAACACACTCACAGGCATAGACATGCGCGCTCACACAAACACACAGGATGTGGAGGTGCCAGTGTTGGAATGGGGTGGACAAAGTTAAAAATTAGACGACACCAGGTTGAAGTCCAACAGGTTTATTTGGAAGTAAAAGCTTTCAGAATGCTGCTGCTCCACAGCTACCAGATGAAGGAGCAGTGCTCCAAACGTTAGTACTGTAATTCTGAATAAACCTGTTGGACTATAACCTGGTGTTGTGAGATTTTTAACTAGTGGACATAGACCATGGCAGGGACAGTGACAGTGGGTCCCAGCTGGTAGTGACTTCTCAGAACCTGCCAATAAAAGCCAGTGTCTTCAAATACAATGAGGCAAGTGACTCCGATATTTGCATACTCGGCACCAGAGTTCCCAAACCTGTTCAACTCTCAGCCACACAGCTCCAATACTGATTTGTGTCTCTTTCCCAAACTCCCTGATTTGCCTTTGTCTCAGGCAGCTCTCGACTGAAATCTTGACACATTTGAAACAATCAGCTCCCTCAACATCACAGCAAATTTGTTTGTCAACTATTTAAACGCCCTGCTCAGCCTTTGCAGGAACTGTTCTAGCCCACAGTCCACTCAGTTAGTTGGAGTAGTGGGGAGGATTGCAGGATGGGACAGAGTGGGGGGGGTGGGGCAAGATATATGAGTGTGTGTGTGTGTGTGTGTATGCACGCGCTCTATGCATGGTGGAGAGGTTAAAGGTCGCAGGCAAATTTTCCTTTGGCTATAGACAAAATCCCATCACATGGCTCTCCCCAGTGGCTCAGAGTAAGGTCGCAAGATAAAGATTTAACACCTTGCTCACCAACTTCCTTACTCATTCCCTGGAAAGCTCTATCTCGGTTAGTGAGCACTGATATCAGCTCACATACAACACACACACTCACAGACATAGCTCTGATGTGGAGGAGCCAGTGTTGGACTGTGGTTGACAAAGTTAAAAATCACGCAACACCGGTTTATAGTCCAGGTTTAATTGGAAGCACTAGCTTTTGGAGCACTGCTCCTTCATCAGGTGGTTGTGATTTTTAACTAATGAACATAGACCATGACAGGGACAGTGACAGCAGGTCCCAACCACCTGACCAAGGAGCAGCACCCAAAAACTAGTGCTTCCCAAATAAACCTGTTGGACATAGGTGTGCATGCACACACAGACACACATACACACACATTCACACACTCAAATCTCCCATACCCTCTGACATTCCTGTACCACTGTACACCCACCTAAACTCACTCTCTCACACTCACACACACACATGCGCGCACGCACACACGCACACACACAATTCGATGGTTCCTCTTCCTCCTGCTTAGACACTGAGATGAAGGTGCTCCTATTACTGGCTACAAACCCCCACTCTTTCACTGGATCTCTCCTTTATTAAAAATAATTAAATTCTGTTTTTCAGGACTGCCTGCTTTCCCACTAATGAAATATTTCTGAAGTGTTGTCACTGTTGTATTGTAGGAAATCCAGCAACTCATTTTCACCAAGTGAACAGAAATGTGACAATAATGTGACGCTGATTGAGGAATTATTAGCCAGAATTCTCCTGCTCCTCTTTATAACAGTGCGGTGGGATCTTCGACATCCCACAGGACACAGTGATGTATGGGTGCCCGCTTGAACCCCTCACCTGAAAGAAGATACCTCAGACAGTGCAGCACTCTCCCAGTACTGCGCTGGAGTGCCAGGCGTGGGTTTTACACTCAAAACCTCGAGTGGGATTCAAACCCAGAAGGTGAGCCAAGAGACCTTGGTGTTTGTGTCTCCCAGAAGATGGCAGGAGTTGTGGACATAGAGGTAAAGGAGGCTTTTGGGATTCTTGCCTTTATTAGTCACGGTATATAATTTAGGAGCAGGGAGGTGATGCTGGAATTACATAAAACATTGGTTAGGCCACAGTGAGAGAATTGTGTGCAGTTCTGGAAACCACATTATGGGAGGGATGTTTTTGACCAGATGGGCTGAAGGGCCTTTTTCTGTGCTGTAGACCTCTGTGACCTTCTGATTCAGAGGAGGGAGTGATACTTGCAGCTGGCACCTGTCTGGTTGCACCTCGAACCCAATGCCAGTAACGTCTCTGCCAGCCTGGTATTGAACAAAAGCTGTTGTTGTTGAATCTGGCAACAGACAGCCAGTCTCTCTCAGAGGGTGGTATACATTGGCAAGGTTGATGCCAACTACTGCTTCATTGGGGCTGGGGATTACACAGCAGAACCCGGAGGGACTGGTCAGAAAAACAACCTCTTTGGAGTAAAACTGAGGCAAAGAATTCAACTGAAAGCCAGTTAATTCAGCAAACATTTATTTTAATAAAGTCCATCCAGCATCAGAAACAGAAAGAGGCAAAACAACAGTTAAGGAAGCTTCATCAGAACGCACTGGGAATCCATCACAAGACCTTAGGAAATAGCAAAAGGAGTATGCCATTCAGCCCCGGCGGCTGCTCTATTATTCGATAAGACCATAAGGCATAGGAGCAGAAATTGGGCCATTCAGCCCATCGAGTCTGCTCCGCCACTCAATCATGGCTGATACGTTTCTCAACCCCATTCTCCCCAATAACCCTTGACATCAAGAACCTATCTATAGCCATCTTAAATATACTCAATGCCCTGGTCTCCACAGCCTTCTATGGCAGTGAATTCCACAGATTTCCCACTCTCTGGCTGAAGCAGTTTCTCCTTCTCCCCATTCTAAAGGCCTTTCCCTTTACTCTATGGCTGCACCCTCTGGTCCTAGTCTCTCCTACCAATGGAAACATCTTCCCAATATCTACTCTGTCCAGGCCATTCGGTATTTTGTATGTTTCAGATGGATCCCCTCCCATCCTTCTAAACTCAATCGAGTATAAACCCAGAGTCCTCAGACACTCCTTATATGTAAGATCATGGCTGATCTGACACTCCTCACATTCCCACCCTCTCCCAGTCAACATTGTCCTGGTGTCACCATCATCTCCAAATCCACCACCCCCCCCTCCCCCAAGCCATGATCACTATTGGCTGCTTGACATGTCCATTTTCACAGTGCTCACAGCCAATCAGAATGGGAATGGATTCTCCCGCGTCCATTGGACGATGCTTCTGAATATTAAGTTGTCACAGTGGCTCAGTGGTTAGCACTGCTGCCTCATGGCACCAAGGACCCAGGTTTGATTCCCGCCTCAGGGTGACTGTCCATGTGCAGTTTGCACATTCTCCCCTTGTCTGCATGCATTTCCTCCAGATGCTCCAGTTTCCTCCCAAAGATGTGCAGGTTAGGATTGATAGCTCCGTAGCATCCCGGACAGTGCGGCTTAGGTACGTTAGCTATGGTTAAAAACCCCATGAGGCATTATGGGAATGAGGTGGGTCTGGATGGGGTGCCCTTCTGAGGGTCAGTACAGATTTGATGGGCTTGATGGCCTCTTCCTGCACTGTAGGGATTCTATGATTGACTGTCAACCAAGAGTGATTGACTTTCTAGCTCTAATATAATAAATAAGAGTTCAAAAATAATTTTCTGAAAAGAAAACAATATAATTTCCTTGACAGCCCCTGAGCCTGTGTGTCTCTCTCTCTCTCTCGGGTGCCCAGGATTCTGCTCTAACCCAACTTCTGGAGATGCCACTGTAATCTCGGAGAGTTAGTGCCATCAGTGTCACACACAGATGGTGGCCTGACACATTGGTCAGTTTCCTCTCCACAATCCTGAGTACATCCTTTCCTCCTGCTCTGTCACTGTCATAAGCACATCTTCAGTCACCAGGAGAGAGTGGAGTGGAGTGGGGGGGGTGGGGGGTGTCAGTAAACCCGTTGTTTCCCAGGTCAGACCCTCAGCAGTGCCCGGGCGCAGATGGACCTACCCTTCCCGGTTTCCAAAGAGGCCAGAGATTCAGAGAGCAGCAGTTGCCCACTCAGTGCTGAGGGAGTGGGTGAGATGAGGAGGTACCTTCACTGGGCGTCCCCTTCAGGACCCCTGCAGTGCCTGTCAGGGAATCCTGGTATTCCTGGGAATCCTCTGGGCCCAGGAGCCTGGGGATTAGACGGCAGGTTGGTGGAGATGGGCAGTGGGTTTCACACAGCAACAAGAGTAAGTCCCAGCACCCACATGGTCAGGGAGTGGAGAAAAGCAGAGGGTACAGATTTAAACCACAGGAGCAAATTACTACAGGCACTGGGATTTGTACTTCAACAAAAAATGCTGGAAATCACAGCCTAGACTCGAAACGTTAACTTGCTCTCTCTCCATGGATGCTGCCGAACTGGCTGTGATTTTCAGGTTTAAAACAATCAGCTTAAAAAGAGGGGGACAGGAATGTTGGGACCCAGAGTATGTTTTGCCTGAAAGCAGATTCCCAAAGGGAATTGGAGAAATAGTTGTTGCGGGGAGTGGGAAGGGATTAGCTCAGTTGACTGGATGGCCGGTCGCGATGTAAAGTGATCCCAACAGCATGGGTTCAATTCCCCTGTAGCGACTGAGGTCATGAAGGTCCCTGCTCACTCAACCCTTCCCCCTCCTCCAACTCGAGGCATAATTACCCTCAGGTCATATTCACCTCTGGTCACGCCTGTATCTAATGATAAAGCAGGCCTGTGCCTCTTTGAGAACAAATCAACTCTCAAATTGCCAGAATATGGACAGATTGAGAGCTCTCTGAAAGAGCTAGCAGAGGTATAATGGGGTGAATGGCCTTCTTCCATGCTGCGCTCCCTGCCCCGCCCTTATCCCTCCCCCCACACTGGGACACATGCTGGAGGAAGAGAGGTGATCATTCCCCATGAGGAGTTACACTGGAATAATCCAAATAACTGGGTGCTGAATTCTTCAGCCAGGAAGCTACGCTTTGAAAAGCAATCCCCCAGCAACTGAAGAGCATTGTGAGGAAAATACCAGCCTGAGAGGTTTATTATCACTGCTTTCTGAAGAGAAAGGAAATCTGAGGGTCAACATAGCACAGGATTCACAAAGGGTTTGACAGGTCAGATGGAGACAGAGACACTAATGGTGGAGATTAAGACTGTGAGTCCTAAATATCAGGCGGCCACTAATAAATCCAATCGGGAATTCCGGAGAAATCACTTCACACAGAAAATGGGGAGAACGTGGAACTAACCCCCACAAGAAGTGGGTAAAGTGTATACTTTATGAGAAGGGGCTGAATAACCACATCAGGAAGAAAGGAATATATCAAAGGGATGTTAGGGTGGGATAGAAGACTGAGATGTGGCATAAGCACAGGGCTAGCATAGTCCATTTGGACTAAATGGTCTGTTTCTGTTCTGCACAGTTTGATTGAAATGCAGTTGAAAAGTGTGGTGCAGGAAAAACACAGCATCTGAACAGCAGGAGAATCGACGTTTCAGGCATAAGCCCTTCATCAGAATGGAGAGCTTATGCCCGAAACGTTGACTCTACTGCCCTTCGGATGCTGCCTGACTGGCTGGGCTTTTCCAGGGCCACCCTTTTTGACTCTGATCTCAACATCTGCAGTCCTCACTTGTTCCTGATTGAAAAGTCTACCCAGGGTGGCCACACGCAAGTTGCTGGGAGGATGGTTACGCTGGTTGGGGAACCTAAAACCAGGGACAAACAAAAACATAAAGTGTTGGAGAAACTCAGCATCCGGGAAGAGAAAGCAGTATTTCATGTTTCGAGTCTCCAGTGATCCATCCTCAGCACCGCAGGGACAAGCGACACTGTCTGGGGGCGATACGGAGTAGACCATTGATGAGGAAATATTTCTTCACTCAGAGGCTGGTGAACTTGTGGAGTTATCTCCTACAGAAGGTTGGAGAGGCCTGGTCACTGAACATGGACGTGGGCAAATGCAGGAACTGGTGACTTGGCCATAATCACGATGAATGGCAGAGCAGGCTCAAAGGGCCTCCAGCTCCTATTGTTTCTAAAAATACAGTCAAAGAAGTGATGGGTAAATCTCTAAAGGCACCAACAGGTATGGAGAGAAAGTGGGAATATTGCATTGAGATAAGGGATCAGCCATGATTGTATTGAATGGCATAGCAGACTCAAGGGGCCGAATGGTCTACTCCTGCTCTGTGTCTCTTTGTCTAATATCGTGTTCATGTGCATAAAAGCAAACACTGAAATTAAAGAGAGGTTCCCAACACAAGGTCAGTCACATTTCGAGTCTAACTGACCGTTGTCAAAGCTCTGCTGGTACAATGGGCCGGCCGGGACAGTCCTTCTTGTGGATTTTGGAGATTAGGTAGAAACTGGCTGTCCGGGGTTGGGAGACTGTGAGGTCGGAAGCTGTCGGGGGGAGGCATCCGGAGGAAATCAGGTCAGTCACGGTTTTGGAGACAATGGCTCGGTGCTCAGTGGTGTGGTCATGCTCCAGGGGGAGGTAGGAGGAGGAATCTGAGAGTTGGCGCTCAGCCTCTGCGAGATAGAAGTCAGTTCGACTCGAAACGTCAGCTCTTTTCTCTCCTTACAGATGCTGCCAGACCTGATGAGATTTTCATGAGTGAAAATTAGTGGATTTATTAGTGAATGCATTTCCTCTGTTGGTTTCAGATTCCAGCATCTGCAGTAATTTGCTTTTATTACAAAGGTTAGTCACGTTCTCTAAATAATTCTGTTTTCTGTCCTTGCCCTTCCATCAATGTTCAGGTCGTGCAGCACATGGGACGGTGTCAGAGAGCAGGAACCCCCAACTAATTCACACCGCCCCTCCACAAACCCCGCAGCACTGGGGTCACACTGTCCCTCCGCACCAAAGAGAGAGCCACATAATTCTATCGCTGCAGATGTTGGAGATTGAAAATAAAATCAGAAAATGCTGGAAAAGCCCAGCAGGTCTGGCAGCATCTGGAGAGAGAGAAACAGAATGAACATTTCAAGTCAAAAATAACTGCTTCCGAACTCAGCACCTGCAGGATTGGTTTGACTTAAGTTCATTAGCAGCAACAACAACTTGCATTTATGTAGCATCTTAAAGAGAAACATTGACACTGAGCAAATTTTAAAAAAGAGGCGAATAGCATGGCTTACCACAAACTTAGTCCATGGACGAAGAGGTAGATTCTTGGGAATTGTCTTAGGAGTAGAGAGAGACAGGTGAAGAAGTTGCAGGAGAAAATTGCAAAGTTTAAGGTCAACACCACTGAGGGAGCAAAGAGACTGTGTGATACATGAGAGGTCAGAACGTAGAATTGTGGAGCTTTGGATGTAGGTTTGCTCGCTGAGCTGGAAGGTTCATTTCCAGACGTTTCGTCACCCTACTAGGTAACATCTTCGCCTGAGGCCAACTGAAGATGTTCCCTCGTATGGTGACGAAACATTTGGAAATGAACCTTCCAGCTCAGCGAGCAAACCTACATCCAGAACCTCAACCTGAGCTACAAATCTTCTCAAAACTCGCTAATTGTGGAGTTGTTGAAGGATTTTAGGCGCTGACAGAGGTTGTAAGGTTAGAGAGGAGGGTGATAGCCTGAGAGTGATGAGCCTGCTCCATTTTGGTGGTAACAGGGGCTTCCTGATGACATTGCTTAGGCCACTTTTGGAATTTTGCGTGCAATTCTGGTCTCCATCCTATCAGAAGGATGTTGTGAAACTTGAAAGGGTTCAGTTAAGATTTACAACAATGTTGGGAGAGTTGGAGGGTTTAAACTATAGGGAGAGGCTGAACAGGCCGGGGGCTGTTTTCCCTGGAGCGTCAGAGGCTGAAGGGTGACCTTATAGAGGATTATAAAATCATGAGGGGCTTGGATATGGTGAATAGACAATGACTTTTTCCTGGAGTCGGGGAGTCCAGAACTAGACGGCATAGATTTAGGGTGGCGAGGGGAAGATTTGAAAAGGACTTAAGGGGCATCTTTTTCACGCAGAGGGTGGTGCGTGTATGGAATGAGCTGCCAGAGGAAGTGATAGAGGCTGGTACAATTGCAACATTTAAAAGGCATCTGGATGGGTACAGAGGAGCCTTGATTGTCCGAACGACAGAGAGTATTTTGTTAAGATAATCGAATGTTCGGATAATCGGATGCCAGATAACACAGTTTAACCAAGCATTGGCACCTTGCAGACTTATTTGGATAATTGACTTTCGGATAATCAAGGATGATAGGAAGGGTTTAGAGGGATGTGGGTCAAGTGCTGGCAAATGGGACTAGATTTATTTCAGATATCTGGTCATAATGAATGAGTTGGACTGAAGGGTCTGTTTCCGTGCTGTACATCTCTAAGACTCTATGACATTGACATTAACTCCGGAATCACACAGACCACCTCTGGAGTAATGACAGCGAAGGTGAGAATGGGCGACAGCGCAGAGGGATCAGATGTTCCAGTATTTGTGGCCAAACCCCTAAATGCCCTGAAACAGAGTGGCTCTCCAGAACATTCCAAAGGGCATGGCCAGTTGACTGTACGTTCACCCACTCCAAACCATGCAGGATGTCTGCTCGCTCCTACACCTTCATCCCATGCTGGGTCTCCCGATGACGCCGGAGATCCACCTTGCGCTGAAAACCTTTGGTGCAGAGTTCACAGCCAAAAGGTTTGAAGCCTGAATGCTTGCGGCTGTGGGTGATGAGGTTGGAGCTTTGGCTGAAGGATTTTCCACACACCTGGCACTTGTGAGGCTTCTCTCCTGGAAATAAACAAACCAGAAAAACCCCGAGTGAAACAAACCGAGCTCAGACTCTCTCCTCACGGCCTCCCGATACACTTCACAGCCAGTTACATCCCTGCAGTGTGGAGGCAGGCTATTAAGCCCATCGCGTTCACACCAACCCTCTGAAGAGCATCCCACCCCCCCCTCACCCTCTCCCCTTAACCCCGACATTTCCCACAGCCAATCCACCAAGTCTACACAGCTCTGAACACTATGGGCAATTTCCCATGGCCAATCCACCCTAACCTGCACATCTTTGGACTGTTGGAGGAAACCCACACAGACACGGGGAGAATGTGCAAACTCCACACAGACAGTCACCCGAGGGTGGAATCGAACCTGAGTCCCTGGAGCTGTGAGGCAGCAGTGCTAACCACGGAGCCAGAGTGCCACCAATACAATTCTTTGAGACACAGCCTTTGTTTCAATATAGGAACACCACCGCCATTTTGTGCACAGGTAGATCCCACAAACATCCATGAAACAATGACCAGATAATATCCTTGATTAACCTTGCTTAAGAGATGTGTATTGGAGCCAGGACATCAAGATGACCTCACAAGTAAAGGCTAGATAGGTTAAAGGGGTTCAGTTTACTCAATTGGCCAGACAGCTGGTTCCTAATACAGAGTGGCCCCAACAATGTGGGTTTAATTCCTGCAATGCCAAAGGTTAGCATAGAATCATAGAGATGTACAGCATGGAAGCAGACCCTTCGGTCAACTCGTCCATGCCGACCAGTTATCCCAACCCAATCTAGTCCCATTTGCCAGCATTTGGCTCATAACCAGCTTCCTATCATAGACCCATCCAGATGCCTTTTAAATGCTGTAATTGTACCAGCCTCCTCCACTTCCTCTGGAAGCTCATTCCATACACGCACCAGTCTCTGCGTATCACTTTAAAAATTTTCCCCTCTTACCTTAAACCTATGCCCACTAGTTCTGGACTTCCCCACCCCAGTGAAGAGATTTTGTCTGTTTACCCAATCCATGCCCCTCATGACTTTATAAACCTCTATAAGGTCATCCCTCAGCCTCCGACGTTCCAGGGAAAACAGCCCCAGCCTGTTCAGCCTCTCCCTGTAGCTCAAATCCTCCAAATCTGGCAACATCTTTGGAAATTGTTTCTGAGCCCTTTCAAGTTTCACAACATCTTTCCTGTAGTGGGGAGATCAGAATTGCACACCGTATTCCACTAATTGCCTAACCAATGTCCTGTACAGCCACAAAATGACCTCCCAACTCTGAAACTCAATGTTTTGACCAATAAAGGAAAGCATACCAAATGGCACCTTAGTATCCTATCTACCTGAGACTCCATTTACAAGCAAGTATGATCCTGCACTCCAAGGTCTCTTTGTTCAGCAACATTGCCCAGGACTTTACCATAACATGTATAAATCCTGTCCTGATTTGCCTTTACAAAATGCAGCACCTCACATTTATCTAAATTAAACTCCATCCGACACTCATAGAGGGTGGTGGGGAATCTGGAACTCGTTGCCTGTGAGGATGGAGGGGCTGAAATCCTCATCACATTGAAGAAGGATTTCGATGTGCATTTGCGATGCCCAGGCTATGGGCCAAGTGCTGGGAAATGTGATTACAATAGTTAGGGGGTTATTATTGACTGGCACAGACCCAATGGGCCAAAGGGCCTTTTACTGTATGATAAATCCATGTGACTGTCTGATTATCAGGGATATACAGGAATATAGAGTGAGTTTAACATTAGATCCACCATGATCTGATTGATTAGTGGGCTAGAGTCGAAGGCCGAATGGCCTACTCCTGTTTGAATTGAGGTCAACTTCCTTGTTCTTCGTTGAGGTAGCAGCCAAGAGATTATTGACACTGATGTCAGAGGGTAAACAGGGCCAATCTTTAAACTGTCATTTCAAAGTGGAGATTAATTGCTGTGAGTCAGGCGAGGAGTTTAAGATTGAATCCATCTGTTTTACCTTCATAAACATTTATTTACAGAGATGTATTTTTTGAATGTGCAGCCACAAAAATCCCATATAACCTGTTTCAGTCTTTCTTTATTGACGAGGTCACACATGATAATGTCCAATACCTGCATACAACTGAAATACACAGCACTCCTTCAGCACTTGCTGTGTCAGGCTCTAGTTCTGAGCTCAAGTGACTGGACACCACTATCTTTAGTGAGATATTTTCCTATTCCTCTGCTCAGTGATGTTATTACACACCTCTGGATCAAGTAGGACTTGAATCCAGGCCTCCTTGACCAGAGTTAGGGACACTCCCAGTTCACTCACAGGAGGTCCTAAACAACCAACAGGTGAAGAGAATCTGTGTCTGAGCTACAGGTGGTACCAAGGTGAGCAAGGGGAGCTGATGTTCAGGCAAGCATTCGTCTGCTGACTTCCGGAATCACGTGTGTCATCAATATTTCAGACCAAATTTACCATCAGCTTGGCGTTTAACAGATTGCTATGATTCTGACATTACAGGAGGGACTGTGTTTAAACATAATATTACAATCAGCTCCAAAGCTACAGCTCAGGAAGGTTGCTATACAAGTGAAAGAGTTTATTTACTCTCAGTCTTCACTTTACCCAGAGAAATCGGGTCTAACTGCAGGTATTTCCCTGCATAACTGTGCATGGGGATAGACTCTGCATACCTGTGTGGATGGGTGTATATTGCCCACATACCTGTGTGGATGGGGGTATATTGTCCACGTACCTGTGTGGATGGGGGTATATTGCCTACATATCTGTGTGGATGGGGTATATTGCTCTGTACATGTGTGGATGGGGTTATATTGCCTGTGTAGTGTGTGTATGGGGGTATATTGCCTGTGTATATGTGTAGATGGGGTATATTGCCCACGTACCTGTGTGGATGGGGGTATATTGCCCACGTACCTGTGTGGATGGGGGTATATTGCCCATGTACCTGTGTGGAAGGGGCATATTGCTCGTGTACATGTGTGGATGGGGTTATATTGCCTGTGTAGTGTGTGTATGGTGGTATATTGCCTGTGTATATGTGTAGATGGGGTATATTGCCCACGTACCTGTGTGGATGGGGGTATATTGCCCACGTACCTGTGTGGATGGGGGTATATTGCCCACGTACCTGTGTGGAAGGGGCATATTGCTCGTGTACATGTGTGGATGGGGTTATATTGCCTGTGTAGTGTGTGTATGGTGGTATATTGCCTGTGTATATGTGTAGATGGGGTATATTGCCCACGTACCTGTGTGGATGGGGGTATATTGCCCATGTACCTGTGTGGATGGGGTATATTGCTCGTGTACATGTGTGGATGGGGTTATATTGCCTGTGTAGTGTGTGTATGGGGGTATATTGCCTGTGTATATGTGTAGATGGGGTATAATGCCCACGTACCTGTGTGGAAGGGGGTATATTGCCTGTGTGGTGTGTGTATGGTGGTATATTGCCCACGTACCTGTGTGGAAGGGGTATATTGCTCGTGTACATGTGTGGATGGGGTTATATTGCCTGTGTAGGGTGTGTATGGGGGTATATTGCTTGTGTATATGTGTAGATGGGGTATATTGCCCACGTACCTGTGTGGATGGGGGTATATTGCTCACGTACCTGTGTGGATGGGGGTATATTGCCCACGTACCTGTGTGGAAGGGGCATATTGCTCGTGTACATGTGTGGATGGGGTTATATTGCCTGTGTAGTGTGTGTATGGTGGTATATTGCCTGTGTATATGTGTAGATGGGGTATATTGCCCACGTACCTGTGTGGATGGGGGTATATTGCCCACGTACCTGTGTGGATGGGGTATATTGCCCACGTACCTGTGTGGAAGGGGGTATATTGCCTACGTACCTGTGTGGATGGGGTATATTGCTTGTGTACATCTGTGGATGGGGTTATATTGCCTGTGTAGTGTGTGTATGGGGGTATATTGCCTGTGTATATGTGTAGATGGGGTATGTTGCCCACGTACCTGTGTGGATGGGGGTATATTGCCCACGTACCTGTGTGGATGGGGTATATTGCCCACGTACCTGTGTGGAAGGGGGTATATTGCCTACGTACCTGTGTGGATGGGGTATATTGCTCGTGTACATGTGTGGATGGGGGTATATTGCCCACGTACCTGTGTGGATGGGGGTATATTGCCCATGTACCTGTGTGGATCAGGGTATATTGCCTACGTACCTGTATGGTTCGGGGTATATTGCCCACGTACCTGTGTGGATGGGGGTATATTGCCCACGTACCTGTGTGGATGGGGGTATATTGCCCAAGTACCTGTGTGGTTCAGGGTATATTGCCCACGTACCTGTGTGGAAGGAGAAAGTGAGGACTGCAGGTGCTGGAGATCAGAGCTGAAAATGTGTTGCTGGAAAAGCCCAGCAGGTCAGGCAGCATCCAAGGAACAGGAGAATCGACATTTCGGGCATGAGCCCTTCTTCAGGAATGAGGAAAGTGTGCCAAGCAGGCTAAGATAAAAGGTAGGGAGGAGGGACTTGGGGGAGGGGCGTTGGAAACGCGATAGGTGGAAGGAGGTTAAGGTGAGGGTGATAGGCCGGAGTGGGGGGTGGGAACGGAGAGGTCAAGAAGAAGATTGCAGGTTAGGAAGGTGGTGCTGAGTTCGAGGGTTGGGACTGAGACAAGGTGGAGGGAGGGGAAATGAGGAAACTGGAGAAATCTGAGTTCATCCCTTGTGGTTGGAGGGTTCCTATGCGGAAGATGAGGTGCTCTTCCTCCAACCGTCGTGTTGCCATGGTCTGATGATGGAGGAGTCCAAGGACCTGCATGTCCTTGGTGGAGTGGGAAGGGGAGTTAAAGTGTTCAGCCACGGGGCGGTTGGGTTGGTTGGTCCGGGTGTCCCAGAGGTGTTCTCTGAAACGTTCCGCAAGTAGGCGGCTGTCTCCCCAAGAGGAGGCCACATCGGGTGCAGCGGATGCAGTAAATGGTGTGTGTGGAGGTGCAGGTGAATTTGTGGCGGATATGGAAGGATCCCTTGGGGCCTTGGAGGGAAGTAAGGGGGAAGGGGTGGGCGCAAGTTTTGCATTTCTTGCGGTTGCAGGGGAAGGTGCCGGGAGTGGAGGTTGGGTTGGTGGGGGGTGTGGACCTGACGAGGGAGTCACGGAGGGAGTGGTCTTTTCGCAACGCTGATAGGGGAGGGGAGGGAAATATGTCCCTAGTGGTGGAGTCTGTTTGGAGGTGGCGGAAATGACGACGGATGATACGATGTATATGGAGGTTGGTGGGGTGGTAGGTGAGGACCAGTGGGGTTCTGTCCTGGTAGCGATTGGAGGGGTGGGGCTCAAAGGCAGAGGAGCCGGAATCTCCCATCCACCACCTCCAACCTCATAGTCCCACAACCCCGCACCGCCCGTTTCTACCTCCTGCCCAAAATCCACAAACCTGCCTGCCCCGGCCGACCCATTGTCTCAGCCTGCTCCTGCCCCACCGAACTCATCTCTGCATACCTCGACATGGTCCTGTCCCCCTTAGTCCAAGTACTCCCCACCTACGTTCGGGACACCACCCACGCACTCCACCTCCTCCATGATTTTTGCTTCCCCGGTCCCCAACGCCTTATCTTCACCATGGACATCCAGTCCCTGTACACCTCCATCCCCCATCACGAAGGACTCAAAGCCTTCCGCTTCTTCCTTTCCCGCCGTACCAACCAGTACCCTTCCACTGACACCCTCCTTCGACTGACTGAATTGGTCCTCACTCTGAACAACTTCTCTTTCCAATCCTCCCACTTCCTCCAAACCAAAGAAGTAGCCATGGGCACCTGCATGGGCCCCAGCTATGCCTGCCTCTTCGTAGGATATGTGGAACAGTCCATCTTCCGCAGCTACACTGGCACCACCCCCCACCTTTTCCTCCGCTACATCGATGACTGTATCGGTGCTGCCTCGTGCTCCCATGAGGAGGTTGAACAGTTCATCCACTTTACCAACACCTTCCACCCCGACCTCAAATTTACCTGGACTGTCTCAGACTCTTCCCTCCCCTTCCTAGACCTCTCCATTTCTATCTCGGGGACCAACTCAACACGGACATTTACTATAAACCAACCGACTCCAACAGCTACCTAGACTACACCTCCTCCCACCCTGCCCCCTGTAAAAACGCCATCCCATATTCCCAATTCCTTTGTCTCCGCCGCATCTGCTCCCAGGAGGACCAGTTCCAAAACTGTACAACCCAGATGGCCTCCTCCTTCAAAGACCGCCATTTCCCCCCAGACGTGATCGACGATGCCCTCCACCGCATCTCCTCCACTTCCTGCTCCTCCGCCCTTGAGCCCCGACCCTCCAATCGCCACCAGGACAGAACCCCACTGGTCCTCACCTACCACCCCACCAACCTCCATATACATCGTATCACCCGTCGTCATTTCCGCCACCTCCAAACGGACCTCACCACCAGGGATATATTTCCCTCCCCTCCCCTATCAGCGTTCCGAAAAGACCACTCCCTCCGTGACTCCCTCGTCAGGTCCACACCCCCCACCAACCCAACCTCCACTCCCGGCACCTTCCCCTGCAACCGCAAGAAATGCAAAACTTGTGCCCACACCTCCCCCCTTACTTCCCTCCAAGGCCCCAAGGGATCCTTCCATATCCACCACAAATTCACCTGCACCTCCACACACATCATTTACTGCATCCGCTGCAACAGATGTGGCCTCCTCTATATTGGGGAGACAGGCCACCTACTTGCGGAACGTTTCAGAGAACACCTCTGGGACACCCGGACCAACCAACCCAACCACCCTGTGGCTCAACACTTCAACTCCCCCTCCCACTCCACTAAGGACGTGCAGGTCCTTGGACTCCTCCATCGCCAGACCATAGCAATACGACGGCTGGAGGAAGAGCACCTCATCTTCCGCATAGGAACCCTCCAACCACAAGGGATGAACTCAGATTTCTCCAATTTCCTCATTTCCCCTCCCTCCACCTTGTCTTAGTCCCAACCCTCAAACTAAGCACCACCTTTCTAACCTGCAATCTTCTTCCTGACCTCTCCGCCCCCACCCCCCACTCCGGCCTATCACCCTCACCTTAACCTCCTTCCACCTATCGCGTTTCCAACGCCCCTCCCCCAAGTCCCTCCTCCCTACCTTTTATCTTAGCCTGCTTGGCACACTTTCCTCATTCCTGAAGAAGGGTTCATGCCTGAAACGTCGATTCTCCTGCTCCTTGGATGCTGCCTGACCTGCTGGGCTTTTCCAGCAACACATTTTCAGCACGTACCTATGTGAATCAGGGTATATTGCCCACATACCTGTGTGGTTCGGGGTATATTGCCCACGTACCTGTGTGGATCGGGGTATATTGCCTACGTACCTGTATGGATCGGGGTATATTGCCAACGTACCTGTGTGGTTTGGGGTATATTGCCCATGTACCTGTGTGGATCAGGGTATATTGCCCATGTGCCTGTATGGTTCGGGGTATATTGCCCACGTACCTGTGTGGATCGGGGTATATTGCCCATGTGCCTGTATGGTTCGGGGTATATTGCCCACGTACCTGTGTGGTTCGGGGTATATTGCCCACGTACCTGTGTGGTTCGGGGTATATTGCCCACGTACCTGTGTGGTTCGGGGTATATTGCCCACGTACCTGTATGGTTCGGGGTATATTGCCCACGTACCTGTGTGGATCGGGGTATATTGCCCACGTACCTGTATGGTTCAGGTTATATTGCCCACATACCTGTGTGGTTCGGGGTATATTGCCCACGTACCTGTGTGGTTCGGGGTATATTGCCCACGTACCTGTGTGGTTCGGGGTATATTGCCCACGTACCTGTGTGGTTCGGGGTATATTGCCCACATACCTGTGTGGTTCGGGGTATATTGCTCACGTACCTGTGTGGATCGGGGTATATTGCCCATGCACCTGTGTGGTTCGGGATATATTGCCCACGTACCTGTGTGGTTCGGGGTATATTGCCCACGAACCTGTATGGTTCGGGGTATATTACCCACGTACCTGTGTGGTTCGGGGTATATTGCCCACGTACCTGTGTGGTTCGGGGTATATTGCCCACATACCTGTATGGTTCGGGGTATATTGCCCACGTACCTGTGTGGTTCGGGGTATATTGCCCACGTACCTGTGTGGTTCGGGGTATATTGCCCACGTACCTGTGTGGTTCGGGGTATATTGCCCACGTACCTGTGTGGATCAGGGTATATTGCCCACGTACCTGTATGGTTCGGGGTATATTGCCCACGTACCTGTATGGTTCAGGGTATATTGCCCACGTACCTGTATGGTTCAGGGTATATTGCCCACGTACCTGTATGGTTCGGGGTATATTGCCCACGTACCTGTATGGTTCGGGGTATATTGCCCACGTACCTGTGTGGTTCGGGGTATATTGCCCACATACCTGTATGGTTCAGGGTATATTGCCCACGTACCTGTATGGTTCAGGGTATATTGCCCACGTACCTGTGTGGTTCGGGGTATATTGCCCACATACCTGTGTGGTTCAGGGTATATTGCCCACATACCTGTATGGTTCAGGGTATATTGCCCACATACCTGTGTGGTTCGGGGTATATTGCCCACATACCTGTATGGTTCAGGGTATATTGCCCACGTACCTGTGTGGTTCGGGGTATATTGCCCACGTACCTGTGTGGTTCAGGGTATATTGGCCACGTACCTGTGTGGTTCGGTGTATATTGCCCACGTATCTGTATGGTTCAGGGTATATTGCCCACGTACCTGTGTGGATCGGGGTATATTGCCCACGTACCTGTATGGTTCAGGTTATATTGCCCACATACCTGTGTGGTTCGGGGTATATTGCCCACGTACCTGTGTGGTTCGGGGTATATTGCCCACATACCTGTATGGTTCAGGGTATATTGCCCACGTACCTGTGTGGATCGGGGTATATTGCCCACGTACCTGTGTGGTTCGGGGTATATTGCCCACGTACCTGTGTGGTTCGGGGTATATTGCCCACGTACCTGTGTGGATGTATGTATGTTTCTTCATGTCGGATTTCTGGTGGAATCGTTTCCCACAGTATTGACAGGGATACGGCCGGGTGTCTGAGTGGATCAGGAGGTGGGTGGACAATGTAGATGATCTCTTAAAGCTTTTCCCACACATTTTACATTCAAAGATTCTTTCCTACAAAAGAGTAAAACACAAGAGAGTCTGAGCCTCCAAAACAAAATCCTGTCCCAATCCATCATGATGCCTCTTCATGTGGGAATATCACATTCCTGTTTTCTGATTTAACCCCCTCCCTCTCCTGAAGAGGCTGACTCCCACTGGGGTACAGGGTCCCCCTCCCTCTCCTGAAGGAGCTGACTCTCACTGGGGTACAGGGTCCCCCTCCCTCTCCTGAAAGGGCTGACTCCCACTGGGGTACAGGGTCCCCCTCCCTCTCCTGAAGGAGCTGACTCTCACTGGGGTATGGGGTCCCCCTCCCTCTCCTGAAAGGGCTGACTCCCACTGGGGTACAGGGTCCCCCACCCTCTCCTGAAGGGGCTGACTCCCACTGGGGTACAGGGTCCCCCACCCTCTCCTGAAGGGGCTGACTCCCACTGGGGTACAGGGTCCCCCTCCCTCTCCTGAAGGAGCTGACTCTCACTGGGGTATGGGGTCCCCCTCCCTCTCCTGAAGGGGCTGACTCTCACTAGGGTACGGGGTCCCCCACCCTCTCCTGAAGGGGATGACTCCCACTGGGGTACAGGGTCCCCCTCCCACTCCTGAAGGGGCTGACTCCCACTGGGGTACAGGGTCCCCCTCCCTCTCCTGAAGAGGCTGACTCCCATTGGGGTACGGGGTCCCCCTCCCTCTCCTGAAAGGGCTGACTCCCACTGGGGTACGGGGTCACCCTTCCCCTCTTGAAGTGACTGACTCCAACTAGGGTACGGGGTCCCCCACCCTCTCCTGAAGAGGCTGACTCCCACTGGGGTACGGGGTCCCCCTCCCTCTCCTGAAGAGGCTGACTCCCACTGGGGTACGGGGTCCCCCTCCCTCTCCTGAAAGGGCTGACTCCCACTGGGGTACGGGGTCACCCTTCCCCTCTTGAAGTGACTGACTCCAACTAGGGTACGGGGTCCCCCACCCTCTCCTGAAGAGGCTGACTCCCACTGGGGTACGGGGTCCCCCTCCCTCTCCTGAAAGGGCTGACTCCCACTGGGGTACGGGGTCACCCTTCCCCTCTTGAAGTGACTGACTCCAACTAGGGTACGGGGTCCCCCACCCTCTCCTGAAGAGGCTGACTCCCACTGGGGTACGGGGTCCCCCTCCCTCTCCTGAAGGGGCTGACTCTCACTGGGGTACGGGGTCACCCTTCCCCTCTTGAAGGGACTGACTCTCACTAGGGTACGGGGTCCCCCACCCTCTCCTGAAGAGGCTGACTCCCACTGGGGTACGGGGTCCCCCTCCCTCTCCTGAAGGGGCTGACTCTCACTGGGGTATGGGGTCCCCCTCCCTCTCCTGAAGAGGCTGACTCCCACTGGGGTACGGGGTCCCCCTCCCTCTCCTGAAAGGGCTGACTCCCACTGGGGTACGGGGTCACCCTTCCCCTCTTGAAGTGACTGACTCCAACTAGGGTACGGGGTCCCCCACCCTCTCCTGAAGAGGTTGACTCCCACTGGGGTACGGGGTCCCCCTCCCTCTCCTGAAGGGGCTGACTCTCACTGGGGTACGGGGTCACCCTTCCCCTCTTGAAGGGACTGACTCTCACTAGGGTACGGGGTCCCCCACCCTCTCCTGAAGAGGCTGACTCCCACTGGGGTACGGGGTCCCCCTCCCTCTCCTGAAGGGGCTGACTCCCATTGGGGTACGGGGTCCCCCTCCCTCTCCTGAAGAGGCTGACTCCCACTGGGGTACAGGGTCCCCATCCCTCTCCTGAAGGGGCTGACTCCCATTGGGGTACGGGGTCCCCCTCCCTCTCCTGAAGGGGCTGACTCTCACTAGGGTACAGGGTCCCCCTCCCTCTCCTGAAGGGGCTGACTCTCACTAGGGTACAGGGTCCCCCTCCCTCTCCTGAAGGGGCTGACTCTCACTGGTGTATGGGGTCCCCCTCCCTCTCCTGAAGAGGCTGACTCCCACTGGGGTACGGGTTACCCCTCCCTCTCCTGAAGGGGCTGACTCTCACTGGTGTATGGGGTCCCCCTCCCTCTCCTGAAGGGGCTGACTCTCACTAGGGTACAGGGTCCCCCACCCTCTCCTGAAGGGGCTGACTCTCACTGGGGTATGGGGTCCCCCTCCCTCTCCTGAAGGGGCTGACTCTCACTAGGGTACGGGGTCCCCCACCCTCTCCTGAAGGGGATGACTCTCACTGGGGTACGGGGTCCCCCACCCTCTCCTGAAGGGGATGACTCTCACTGGGGTACGGGGTCCCCCTCCCTCTCCTGAAGGGGCTGATTGTCACTAGGGTACGGGGTCCCCCACCCTCTCCTGAAGGGACTGACTCTCACTGGGGTACGGGGTCCCCCTCCCTCTCCTGAAGGGACTGACTCTCACTAGGGTACGGGGTCCCCCACCCTCTCCTGAAGGGGCTGACTCTCACTGGGGTACGGGGTCACCCTTCCCCTCTTGAAGGGACTGACTCTCACTAGGGTACGGGATCCCCCACCCTCTCCTGAAGGGGCTGACTCTCACTGGGGTACAGGGTCACCCTTCCCCTCTTGAAGGGACTGACTCTCACTAGGGTACGGGGTCCCCCACCCTCTCCTGAAGGGGCTGACTCTCACTGGGGTACGGGGTCACCCTTCCCCTCTTGAAGGGACTGACTCTCACTGGTGTGTAGCCCCCTCCCCCTCTATGCCCTCTTCCCCAACCCTGGTGTGTTTGGATGTTACTCATCCCGAAGCCCCCCCGATCCTTGATGTTGTTACACAGTCGGTGCTGGGTACCTGTGAGTGAATGTTCATGTGCTGCTCCAGACTGACTCCATGACCAAACGTCTTCCCACACAGCTCACAGGCATAAGGTCGAATCCCACTGTGTGACCTCCTGACATGGACCTCAAGACCATGGGCGGTGGAGAATACCTGGTTGGGGAATTGGGTCATTAATACAGGGATCTCAACATAGAGCCCCTCCCCAGGGAATTAATTCACCTGTTCATTCATTCATTCATTCTTTTATTTGGAAGGAGTAACAGGAATACAGAGTGCTGGGCTAATGGTAAGATTTTTGGTAGTGTAGATGAGGGAGATCTCGGTGGCCAGGTACAGAGATCCTTGAAAGCTGCCACCCAGTTTGATAGGGTTGTTAAAAAGGCATATGGTCTGTTAGTTTTTATGGATAGAGAGATTGATTTTCAAAGCCACGAGGTCATGCTGCAGCTGTACAAAGCTCTGGTGCAGCTGCAATTGAAGTACTGCGTACAGTTCTGGTCACCGTATTATAGGAAGGATGTGGAAGCTCTGGAAAGGGTTCAGAGGAGATTTACTGAGATTTATTGCCTGGTATGGAGGGAAGGTCTAAGGAGGATAATCTAAGGGACTTGAGGCTGTTTTCATTAGAGAGAAGGAGATTGAGAGGTGACTTAATTGGGATATATAATATAAACAGAGGTTTAGATAGGGTGGACAGTGAGAGCCTTTTTCCTTGGATGTTAATGGCTAGTACAAGGGAACATAGCTTCAAATTGAGAGGTGATAGATATAGGACAGATGACAGAGGTAATTTCTTTACTCAGAGAGTAGTAGGGACGTGGAATGCACTGCCTACAACAGTAGTAGACTCGCCAACTTTAAGGGCATTTAAATGGTCATTGGATAAACATATGGATGAGAATGGAATAGTATAGGTTAGGTCGGCTTCAGGTTTGTTTCACAGGGTGGCGCAACATTAAGGACCAAAGGGCTTGTACTGTGCTGTAATGGTCTAGGTTCATTCATTCGTTCCTTCATTCATTTGTTCTCTCATTCGTTTGTTTGTTCATTCATTTGTCCATTCATCAATTCATTCGTTCATTCATTCGTTCATTTATTTGTTCATTCTCAGTGTGACCTGGGGTATGTATGGAGGCCGATATCCTGAGGGAGGGAAGGTGTGTCAGTCTGCGTCTCACCGGTGATGGTGATCAAACCAAGGAAATCCCAGTATCCCCACGGATGGGGTCGGATTTATTTTTTTCTTTTGAAAAAGAAAAATCACAGACACCTTCTAAAAAAATAGTTCCCGTCTCTAGGATCGTCCAGGATCTCTGGACACCCCTAAGCATTGACACACCTGCCAAAGTGTATGTGAATCATCAGCTGTGAGTCAATCACAACTGCCACTTTGGGCAAAGCAAGATCCCACTAACACCATTGACAGGACGTCTCCTTTATGGGGTGTGGGTCGAAGGATCAACATTGACCAGTATATCAGGGAGCACTCGCCTGCTCCTGAATGGTCAGCTCATGAGAATGACAAACCCAGGCTCAGAATAATGTTCTGCAGACAGTATCCCACTGTGTCCACTGAGGCTCCAACAGGATCAGTGCTGGGGCCCTTGCTGTTTGAGGTGAATATAAATTATTTTGACTTGAATAAGGTGAGGTGATCAGTAAGTTTGTGAACGGTAGGAAAATTGGGAAGGTGTTGAACGATGAGGAGGATAGCCTTAGATTAGAGGTGGATATAGACGGGCTGGTCAGATGAGCTGATCAGTGGCAATGGGATTCAATCTGGGTAAGTGTGAGGGTGATGCACTTGGGCAGGACCAACTAGGCAAGGGAATCCATGATCAACAGTAGGACTCCGGGAGGCACTGAGGATCAGAGGGAACTTGGAGCCCGTGTCCACCAGAATCGAGAATGTGGTGCTGGAAAAGCACAGCAGGTCAGGTAGCATCAGAGGAGCAGGAGATTCAATGTTTCGGGTATAAGCCCTTCATCATGTCCACCAGTCCCTTAAAATATCAGGACAGCGGGATAACGTGGTTAAGTCCATAAGACATAGGAATGGAAGTAAGGCCATTTGGCCCATCAAGTCCACTCCATCATTTAATCATGGCTGATGGGCATTTCAACTCCACTTATCCGCACTCTCCCCGTATCCCTTAATTCCTTGCGAGATTAAGAATTTATCAATCTCTGCCTTGAAGACATTTAACGTCCCAGCCTCCACTACGCTCCGTGGCAATAAATTCCACAGGCCCACCACTCGCTGGCTGAAGAAATGTCTCTTCATTTCTGTTCTAAATTGACCCCTCTAATTCTTAGACTGTGCCCACAGGTCCTAGTTTCCCCGCCTGACGGAAACAACTTCCCAGCATCCACCTTTTCTAAGCCATTCATTAACTTGTAAGTTTCTATTAGATCTCCCCTCAACCGTCTAAATCTAATGACTACAATCCCAGCATCCTCAGCCATTCATCGTATGTTAGGCCTACCATTCCAGGGATCATCCATGTGAATCTTCGCTGGACACACTCCAGTGCCAGTATGTCCTTCCTGAGGGGCGGGGCCCAAACTGGACACAGTATTCCAAATGGGGCCTAACTAGAGCCCTATAAAGTGTCAGTAGCACATCACTGCTTTTTACATTCCAACCCTCTTGAGATAAATGACAACATTACATTTGCTTTCTTAACCACGGACTCAACCGACAAGTCAACCTTTAGAGAATCCTGGGCTAGCACTCCCAGATCCCTTTGTACTTTGGCTTTATGAATTTTCTCACCGTTTGGAAAATAGTCCATGCCTGAATTCTTTTTTCCAAAGTGCAAGACCTTGCATTTGCTCACATTGAGTTTCATCAGCCATTTCCTGGACCACTCTCCTAAATTGTCTAAATCTTTCTGCAGCCTCCCCACCTCCTCTGTACTGTTCACCTAACTTCATATCATCGGCAGACTTCACCAGAATGCCCCTAGTCCCTTCATCCAGATCATTAATATATAAAGTGAACAGCTGCGACCCCAACACTGAACCCTGCGGGACACCACTTATCACCAGCTGCCATTCCGAAAAAGAACCTTTTATCCCAACTCTCTGCCTTCTGTCAGACCATCAATCCTCAATCCATGCCAGTAGCTCACCTCAAACACCAGGGGCCCTCACCTTACTCAGCAGCCTCCCATAAGGCACCTTATCAAAAGCCTTTTGGAAGCCTAGGTAGATAACATCCACTTGGTTTCCCTGGTCTAACCTACTTGTTAGCTCTTCAAAGAATTCTAACAGGTTTGTCAGGCACGACCTCCCCTTACTAAATCCATGCCGACTTGTTCTAATCTGACCCTGCACTTCCAACAATTTAGAAATCTCATCCTTAACGATGGATTCTAGAATTTTACCTACAACAGAGGTTAGGCTAATCAGCCTATAATTTTCCATCTTTTGTCTTGATCCTTTCTTGAACAAGTGGGTGACAACAGCGATTTTCCAATCATCTGGGACTTTCCCTGACTCGAGTGATTCTTGAAAGATTACAACCAACGTCTCTGCTATTTCCCTAGCCACCTCCCTCAGAACTCTAGGATGTAACCCATCCGGGCCAGGAGATTTATCAATTTTTAGAACTTTTAGCTTTTCTAGCAATTTCTCTTTTGTAAAGGCTACCATATTCAACTCTGCCCCTTGACCCTCCTTAATTGTTGGGATATTACTCATGTCTTCCACTGTAAAGACTGACACAAAGTATTTATTAAGTTCTCCAGCTATTTCCTTATCTCCCATCACTAGCCTTCCTGCATCAATTTGGAGCAGCCCAATGTCTACTTTTGCCTCTCGTTTGTTTCTTATGTATTGAAAGAAAATTTTACTATCATTTCTAATATTACTGGCTAGCCTACCTTCATATTTGATCCTCTCCTTCCTTATTTCTCTCTTTGTTATCCTCTGTTTGTTTTTGTAGCCTTCCCAATCTTCTGATTTCCCAGTGCTCTTGGCTACTTTATAGGCTCTCTCTTTTTCTATGATACATTTCCTGACTTCCTTTGATATCCATCCTTTCTTTGGGATGAACCTCTGTACTGTGTCCTCAATTACACCCAGAAACTCCTGCCATTGTTGCTCTACTGTCTTCCCCATGGGGGATGGGTTACGAAGACATATATTGGCCGAGGCATAGTGTTTCAGAGCAGGGAGGTGATGCTGGAATTATATAAAATGTTGACTAAGCCTCAGCGACAGTACTGTGTGCAATTCTGGAATCCACATTATGGGGGGATATGATACCACTGGAGAGGGTACAGAGGAGATTTATCAGGATGATGTCTGGACTGGAGAGTTTCAGTGATGAAGAGAGATTGGATAGACTGGGGTTGTTTTCCTTAAAGCAGAGGAGATTGAGGGGGGGGACATGGTTGAGGTGAATAACATTATAAGGAGCATAGACAGGAAGGAAGATTTCCCATTGATAGAGGGATCAGTGACCCCGGGCATAGACTGAAGGGAACGGGCAGAAGATTTAGAGGGGATGTGAGAAAAATCTTTTCACCCAGAGAGTGGTGGGATTCTGGAACTCACTGCCTGTGAGGGTGGGAGAAGGAGGAACCCTCATCACATTGAGGAAGGGTTTAGATATGCACCAGTGATGCCAAGGCATACAACACTCAGTGCTAGCAAATGGGATTAGAATAGTTATGTAGGTGTTATTGACCAGCACAGACTCAATGGAGGGCCTTTTTCCTGTAGTTTTCTAAGATTCTGTGACATGGGTTTGATTCGGGCAGTTGAAATTTAAGTATTTATTACTTAAATTACTGTTCAATTTGGAATTGAAAGCTGGTCTCAGTCATAGAAACCATGACAAAGATCATCAATGTAATGTTCTTCAGGGAAGGAAGCTGCCATCCTTACCTGGTCTGGCCACATGTGACTGCAGACCCACAGCGTGGTGGTTGACTCTTAACTGCCCTCTGGGCAATTAGGGATGGGCAATAATTGCTGACCTTTGCAGGAATGCCCAAATCTCATGAAGGGAAGAGGGCAGTAGGTAGTTTAACACAGACAGCAGCTCCAGTAGGACAGCACATCCTCAGTCACACACTCAGCTCCCTGAGGTGGGACATGGATTCATGGAATGAGGCTGTTACCCACAGAGACAACATTTCGCTAAATCAGGCTGAGACTGTGACGTGCACCTGTCAACAATGAGCTGGAACATTGTGGACCTTCTCCTGGAGTGACTTCAGCTGCTATTACCTTGTTACACTTGACGCAGTTGTAGGAGCTGGATGCTGAGCTGTAGTGGGTGCTGTAGTCGATCGGTTGGTCAATCTCCAAGGGTCCCGAAACACGGGCTCCGTACAAATCGGCTTTATCCATCAGGAGAGGGGAGGAGAAGCTGGAGGAGAGGTGGCACAGATCGTACACATTCTGGAATCGCTCCCAAGGGAAGCCAGGCGTGGAGACTGGGGACAGTATGCAATCTTCATCACTGGCTGAGCTTGGGGCGAGAGAGGCTGACTCTGCAACAGAAAGGAACTAGAGTCAATGTACACCTCAAACATACTGGCCCTCTGGCAACTCCAAGCCTGCCTCTCCCTGAGGGCACGCCCCCTTGGGATTTCACCTCCAAATGCCCCACTTCCAAACACCCATCTTCCCAACACAAACTCCTCCTAACATCAACTGGGGAGCCATTTAGATTCAATCAAACAATTCCTGATGCCATCTTCCAAGATGTCAGGAAGTACTTGCCGGCCAATGAGGTATTTTTAAAGTGCATTGACTGTTGTGATGCAGGAAACAGAGCAGCCAAGTTCCACACAGCAAGATCCCATAGGAACACGGTAATGATGGTCTGTTTATTTTCATGGTGGTAACCTCCCTGCTTGTCTTCACTATAGTGCCAGGGGAGCTCATACATCCCCTTGAAGGGCCCCTGGGGTCTCAGGTTAACCTGCCACATGAAAGGCCAACCCTTCCGTGCCTCAGCCCTGCACCAGGCTGTCAGCCTGGTCTGTGGTGTACTATTCCTGGAATGAGACTTGAACCCAGAACCTCGCGGCTCAGAGGCCAGGGTGCTACCAACGTGGACATGGCCCACTCAATGGAGCGAAGAAGCTGAAGGCACAGTCCAGTGAACAAACCAATCAGGAGTTGGTCGTTCGGGCCCTCTGAGCTGCTACACCTTTCAATAACGTCGCGACTAACCTGATTCCTTGAGTCCGGCCTACTCCCAACACCCTCCCCTCACCTCCTCCCTCTACCCCTCACTTCTCAAGAATCCCCCCCACCTCTGCCTTCAAAGACTGTGTTTTCACCACCTTTTCAAAGACTGATGACCCCTTTTGGGGAAAAACCTTCACATAATCACCATCGGAAACGGCTGACTCCTTAATTTTAGAAGAATTTCCCGTCCTAGCCTCTCGCACTGTCCACGTGCACCCTGTCACAATCCCTCGCGACCCGATCGAAACACACACACAATCAGGTGGTACAGTTTCTAAACTCCCGCAGGCCCAAGCTCAGCCTATCCTGCCTTGCGCAATTTTCATTTTTATAGCCACCTTCCAAGGTATCACCAGTTGGTGGAGTCAAGGATGCTCAAGGTTCAGTGGTTAGCACTACTGCCCCACAACGCCAGGGACCAAGGTTCAATTCCAGCCTCGGCAGGAGGGGGGGGGGGGGGGGGGGGGGGGGGGGGGGGTGGCGACTGTCTGTGTGGAGTTTAGATTAGAGTGGTGCTGGAAAAGCACAGCAGTTCAGGCAGCATCCGAGGAGGAGTAAAATTGACGTTTCGGGCAAAAGCCCTTCATCAGGAATACAGGCAGAGTGCCTGAAGGGTGGAGAGATAAATGAGAGGAGGGTGGGGGGTGGGGGGTGGAGTTTGCTTGTTCTCCCTGTGTCTGCGTGGGTTTTCTTTGAGTGCTGGAGACAGTAAGGACTGCAGATGCTGGAAGCCGGACACAATAGGTTTGGAGCTGGAAGGACACAGTGGGTCAGACAGCATCTGAGGAGCAGGAAAGTCAACATTTCAGCCCAAAACCCCTTCGAGAGAAATGTTGACCTTATTGCTCCTCGGATGCTGTCTGGCCCTCTGTGTTTTTCCAGCTTCACATCTATTGACTCCTCCAACAGTCTCCTCCCACAGTCCAAAGGTGTACAGGTTAGGGTGGGTAGGCCATGCTAAGTTGTCCCACAGTGTCCTGGGATGTGCAGGTTAGGGTGGATTGGGCATGGGAAATTGTCCCACAGTGTCCAGGGATGCGCAGGTTAGGGTGGATTGGCCACGGGAAATTGTCCCACAGTGTCCAGGGATGCGCAGGTTAGGGTGGATTGGCCATGCTAAATTGTCCCACACTGTTCTGGGAAGTGCAGGTCAAGGTGGATTGGCCATGCTAAATTGTCCCCCAGTGTCCTGGGATGTGCAGGTTAGGGTGGATTGGCCATGGGAAATTGTCCCACAGTGTCCAGGGATGTGCAGGTTAGGGTGGATTGGCCATGGGAAATTGTCCCACAGTGTCCAGGGATGTGCAGGTTAGGGTGGAATGGCCATGCTAAGTTGTCCCACAGTATCCAGGGATGTGCACTTTAGGGTGGATTGGGCATGGGAAATTGTCCCACAGTGTCCAGGGATGTGCACTTTAGGGTGGATTGGGCATGGGAAATTGTCCCACAGTGTCCAGGGATGTGCAGGTTAGGGTGGATTGGCCATGGGAAATTGTCCCACAGTGTCCAGGGATGTGCAGGTTAGGGTGGATTGGCCATGGGAAATTGTCCCACAGTGTCCAGGGATGCACAGGTTAGGGTGGATTGGCCATGCTAAGTTGTCCCACAGTGTTCTGGGAAGTGCAGGTCAGGGTGGATTGGCCATGCTAAGTTGTCCCACAGTGTCCTGGGATGTGCAGGTTAGGGTGGATTGGCCATGGGAAATTGTCCCACAGTGTCCAGGAATGTGCAGGTTAGGGTGGAATGACCATGCTAAATTGTCCCTCAGTGTCCTGGAATGTACAGGTTAGGGTGGATTGGCCATGGGAAATGTCGGGTTACAGGGAGAGAATGGTGGAGTGGGCCTGGGTGGGATGCTCTTTGGAGGGTCAGTGTGGGTACCTTGGGCAGAATGGCCTGTTTCCACGCCGCGGGGGCTCTATGATTCGAGGGACGAGAATTGAGTGAGTGCGGGGATTCCGATGGGCTCGAGGGGTTTGGAGAGATTGGGACGAATGAGGTTTTGGGGGGGGCGCGGTGAATTTGAAACGCACAGGAGAGAAAAGGAATTGGAGGGAAGGTGTTGATGAGGGAGTATGGGGAAGGAGGCATTTAGGACAGGTCACTGCTGGCTCTCTCCCAGCAAAGGAGCTTGGCTTGGGGTTCCAGCAATGTCACTGGGTGCCTGATGCAAGGGGCATTCACTGAACAGCTGTGAGAGCTGGAGTTTCGCCCAGTGCCACTCCAGGAGTGTCAGGCAGAGCAAGGGGTCGGGAGAGGTCAGAGAAATAAACTGCATCAGCTGGCTCCAAGTGAATGGAGGGAAAATGGTACATCGCAGAGCAAAGTCTGAGCAGCGCCATGGTGCTGGATACTGAAACGTTCAGAGTAAATCAATGCATCAAATAGCTCCTCTTATGGTCACCATACTGTCCACTGATCTGACGAGGAATCTCAGCCCCATTAGAGACACATTTCAAGGATGCACTGTTAATCCCATTAAAGCCAAATTCACTGACAAAATGCTGTTGTGGAAGTAATTATTTTTAACAACTCACAATCTGTACACCACCATAAACTTTATTTTGACTCAACTGTTCACTTCCTGTACAGAATCAACACACTAAACAAATACACACACAAAATGCCTTTCTCAATCAGCGGGAGCCGGAACTTCACTGGAAGTCCCACAGAATTACTGTTTGAAATGGACACTTCTTCATCTTATTGACCCCAGAGTACAACCCGACACCAGGTTTCAGCCTCTGCCCTCCCCTCTTCAGTACACTTGCCACATCTGGCTCAAGGTGGGGTGTCACATGAGCAATCACATGACCCTTTGTCACGGGGTCAGGCCTGATATGATCATGAGTTGGCCACACAGGGAGTGCTGCTCTGTCAGAGGAGACGCAAAAGAGCCTGCTCTCTCAGGAAAACGTTAAATATTCCACAGTCAGTCTTTGAAAGAACAGGAGGAGTGGCTGGGAGACGGGAGGGAGGGAGTCAGGATGTCCAGGCCATTACTGATCTGACAGGACTACTATCCGATCACATGATCATCATGGGTGCAGTTTTTCTTACATCATGCCAGGAGTTACACCTCAAAAATACTTTGTTGGCTTCAATTGCAATGACATTCTGAAGTAATGAAAGAAAACAGGAACAGGAGTAGGCCATTCATCCCCTCCAGCCTGTCCCAATATACAACGAGACCATGGCTGATCTGTGGCCTTTGGCCCATATCCCTTAATACCTGTGCTTAACAAAAAATTCTCTCTCTCAGATTTAAAATGGCCAACTAATCCAACATTTATTACCATTTGTGGAAGAGCATTCCAAACATCTCCCACCCTTTGTGTGTAGTTGTGCTTCCTAACATCTCTCCTGAACTGTCTGGCCCTAATTCTAGAATCTAGTTCTAGAATCCCCAGTGAAAATAGTTTATCTTTATCTACCCTGTTTTTTCCTGTTAATATCTTGGAGACTTTGATCAGATCACTCCCTAGCCTTCTAAATTCCAGAGAAAACGGGCCTAAATTGCATAATCTCTCTTCATAATGCAACCTCTGAAGCCCAGGTATCATTCCTGTAAACCTACATTACTCTCCCTCCAAGGCCAATAAATCCTTCTTGTGCTGTGGTGCCCTGATCTGCTGATAGTACTCCTAGGTCCAACCAGAGTAATACAAGCTCCATTTTCCCTACCATTGTGAGTTGAGTTGGAAATTGAGATCATGAAACTCATGCCTATAAGTTTTTAAAAAAATTATTCATCAATGCTACGTGGATATCACGAGTCATGCCAGCATCTATTGCCCATCCCTAAGTGCCAGAGGGCAGTGAAGAGTCCAGTCCATTGCCATACGTCTGGAGTCACACGTAGGTCAGACCAGGTAAGAATGGCAGATCCCTTCCCCAAGGAAAATCAGTGAGATTTTCCTTGTTGAATCCGCCTCATTCCTCAACACCCCTCAATTTTAAATGGCAGGATCTTCCTCTTCACAAATAGGAAACTGGGTCTTCTTACCTGAAGAGAAGGTGTGGGTGGTGTCCTTGGTCATGTGACATCGAGATGCCCTCTCATTGGCTGTGCTGTTCTCCCATGGAAGCTCCTCCCACCCAGGCTGGGTGTCATGACCTTTCACCCCAGCCTTGGGTTCTACACGGTGTCCCAGAGACCAAGAAGGTGAATCTGGGGGAATAGCAATGGGAAACCAGATGTGTTTCATTTAAACCTTGCAGAGATCCAGAAACAGGGTCTGTCATAATTTATATCAACCTTCTGCTTTAACTGCAAGAGGTCCTATCATCCCCCTGACCCTGCTCCCACCTCAGTCCAAAATTCCGATACTGCTTTTCATCATAGGTTTACAGTCAATCAAGTATTTTAACAACATGATTAATGTTGTGTTGTTTGTGGGAGAACCCAAAACTAGGGGCGTTTGAAGCAGATTCATTTGGAACTTCCAAAGAGAATTAGATAAATATATTTGAGAGGTGAAAATCCGGAGGACGATAATGAAGGAACAGAGGGATTGGACCAAACTGGATAGCTCTTTGAGGAGTAAACACAGGGATGAGGGCATGAGTGGCCTCCTTCTGTCCTCTATCGTTCCACAGTCTTAGAACAACACATAATGACAATGATTTGGAGTTCAACCTGGATAAATGCAAGGTTTGGAAGGTCGAATTTGAAAGCTGAGTAAAGGATTAAGGATAGGATTCTTGGCAGTGTGGAGGAACAGAGGGATCTTGGTGTGCAGGTACATAGTTCCCTTAAAATGGCCACCCAAGTGGACAGGGTTATTAAGAAAGCATGTGGTGTTTTGGCTTTCATTAACAGGGGGATCGAGTTTAAGAGTCGTGAGATCTTGTTGCAGCTCTATAAAACTTTGGTTAGACCGCACTTGGAATACTGTGTCCAGTTCTGGTCACCCTATTATAGGAAAGATGTGGATGCTTTGGAGAGGGTTCAGAGGAGGTTTACCAGGATGCTGCCTGGAATGGAGGACTTATCTTATGAAGAGAAGTTGACTGAACTCGGATTTTTTCATTGGAGAAGAGGAGGAGAGGGGACCTAATTGAGGTATACAAGATAATGAGAGGCATAGATAGAGTTGATAGCCAGAGACGATTTCCCAGGGCAGAAATGACTAACACGAGGGGTCATAGTTTTAAGCTGGTTGGAGGAAAGTATAGAGGGGAGGTCAGAGGCGGGTTCTTTACACAGAGTGTTGTGAGAGCATGGAATGTGTTGCCAGCAGCAGTTGTGGAAGCGAGGTCATTGGGGACATTTAAGAGACTGCTGGACATGCACATGGTCACAGAAATTTGAGGGTGCATACATGAGGATCAGTGGTCGGCACAACATTGTGGGCTGAAGGGCCTGTTCTGTGCTGTACTGTTCTATGTTCTATGTTCTATGCCGGTGTTGGACTGGGGTGTACAAAGTTAAAAATCACACATCACCAGGTTATAGTCCAAGAGGTTCAATTGGAAGCACTAGCTTTCGGAGCACTGTTGGGGACAACCACCTGATGAAGGAGTGGCGCTCTTAAAGCTAGTGCTTCCAATTAAATCTGTTGGACTCTAACCTGGTGTTGTGTGATTTTTAACATAACAGCAATTTATACAACAAACCATCCCACTACACAGGACCATTATAAAACAAAATGTTACACCTAGCCACTTAAGGAGATATTACATCAGAGACCAAAATCTCGATTTAGGGATTGTCTTCAAGGAGGCCAATGGGATAGAGACAGGGAGGCTTGAGGGAGGTAATCTCGGAGCTTTGGGCACAGGCATCAATAGGGATACAACAGGGAATTATCAAACAAACACCAAGACCGGTCTTTCCCAACAGCACTTTCCTACAGGGGCAGTGGGTTTTTGTTGAGGTCTGTCCTAAGCAGCTCCGTGATGCGAGATCCTGTGTTCTACAGTCGGTTCCCTGGGAAACACACTGAGACAAATCCCAACTGCACCTGGAGGACCATCAGCTCCTCGGTCTGCCCAAAACCTGTTGGTCTTCCAGTGTAGAGAGTTGACCTTGTCCCAGTGTTGCAGCCTGTCACATTCCAAGGCCCAGGACGACGTGCTGGAGGGACACAGTAAAGTTTGGGGCAGCTGCCGCCAAGGTGCAGTGGGGAAAGACCACTGTCTGGGGTCTTTCATTCCATAGTATATCGAGGAGCTGGGCAACTGTCGAACCCCTGACAAGGAATGTACACTGCACATATCGAGACAATTACAACGGTTTTGAGGACCCTCAAATAGGGACATGCTGTTTGGAGTCAATGTGGGAAAATGTAAAATTGTTCATTTTGGCAAGAAGAATTTTAAAAAAAGATGCATATCATCTAAATGGTGAGAATTTACAGAGTCCTGAGATGCAGAGGGATCTGAGTATCCTCATGTGTGAATCGCCGAAGATTAATATTCAGGTACAGCAGGTAATCAGGAAAGCTAGCAGAATATTATTCTTTATTCACTCAAGGAATGAGGCCAGCCCATCCCTAATTGCCCAGAGGGGAGTTAAGAGTCAACCACATTGTTGGAATCACATGTAGGCTAGACCAGGTAAGGATAGCAGATTTCCTTCCCTAAAGGGAGTTAGTGAATCAGGTGGGATTTTGCAACAATCAATTCATGACCATCACTAGATTCTTAATTCTGGATATTTACTGAATTCAAATTCCACCATCTGCCGTGGCGGGAATTTGAACATAGGTCCCCAGAATGTTACCTGGATCTCTGGATTAACAATTCAGCGATAATACCACTGGACCATCTCCTCCCTCTTGATCGGGAGAGCGATTCAATCAAAAAAGGAGAGAGGGCTTACGTTTCAGTTATACAGGGCATTGGTGAGATCACATCTGTGAAGAGTATTGGTCTTCTTATTTATGGACAGAGGTGAATGCATTGGGAAGCAGTTCAGAAGAGGTCTGTGAGACTGATATCTGCAATATTCTGGATTAGTGGTGCTAGAAGAGCACAGCAGTTCAGGCAGCATCCAAGGAGCAGCAAAATCGACGTTTCGGGCAAAAGCCCTTCATCAGGAATAAAGGCAGAGAGCCTGAAGCATGGACACCTTTAGCCCTGAACTGCTGCCTGAACTGCTGTGCTCTTCCAGCACCACTAATCCAGAATCTGGTTTCCAGCATCTGCAGTCACTATTTTTACCTCACTGATATCTGCAATAGGTGACTGTCGTATGAGGAAAGACTGGACGGGCGAGGCTTGTATCTGCTGGAGGTTAGAAGGTTAAGAATTGAAAAATGCAAGGTTCTGATGAATCTTGACTGGGTGAATGTGGAGAGGATGTTTCACCTTGTGGGAGAGCTGGGTCATAGTTTAAAAATAAGGGGTCACCTGTTTAAGACAGAGCTGAAGAATACTTTGTTCTCACAGAGAGGTCATAAGTCTTTGGAACACTTCTCCAAAAGTTGTGGGAGTAGACTCTTCATTGTTAAAGGCAGAGGTGGATAGATTCTTGGGAAGCAAGGAGGTGAAAGATTATGAGAGGATAGGAGGGAATGTGGAGTCATCAGATCAGGCAGAATCTCATTTGGATGGTGAAGCAGATTGGAGGGGGGCCGAATGGCCTCCTCCTGTTCTGGACTCATGTTTGTATGTTTGAGTTTTATTGCAACTTTTATGACTTTCAAGTCGTGTACCTTTTATCTTACACAAATAAATCACATTTTTGGGCAAATATACACTTATAAAACAGATACTGAGCAATACAATGAAGAACAGATGGAATTTGTTACCACACAGTAGTTGAGAGAAATGGCATCAACGTGTTTAAGGGGAAATACAACAATAAACTCACAAGAGTAAATGGGATAAAAGATTATATCGATAATGATATATGCTGTATCTGTTCTGGAATCCCAGGAAAAGGTTCCCTTCAGATTTTCATTTTAATCACTTTGTTGTGTGTAACCCTCCTTCTGAACACACATTTGCAAAACCCAGGTTCTGCTGGAATTACCTGCCTCCACCTTCTACTGAGCAGACCGTGATTTGAATGGAACTGATTTGAATACAGTGCCCTGGTTTAACTGCTCCACATTCCAATCCTTAACATAGTGTGAAAAAATCAACACAGTTTTAACCTCTGCAATAACTTTCCTTTCCTTCATAACAGAGGAAGCAATGGCAGGGAGAGAGCAGACGTGGACAGACTTTAACAAAAAAGCATGCATTTCCTTAGCGCCTTTCACAACCCCAGAACATAAATGTATAGCTCTAATATAGAGTGAGCACAGGCACCACAGGCCGAATGGTCTTTTTTTTTGGGTAGCAATTTCTAAATTCTCTCACTCTCCCCCCACATTATGAATCACATTGTGGTTCAGACTGGTTACATCAGCTCCTACATCTGACCAACTCCACAACCCTTTGAAATTGCGACACTCTTCAAATTCTGCCCTCCGTCTGCTGTTCCTTTTACTCAGCCTTTATTTGGACTCTTTCTATTTCCTCACACAACGTTTCTGACTGGGACCACATTTATTGCCCGTCCTTAATTGCCCATGAGTGATGGTGGTGAACTGCAGTCTGTGTCTGATGTTGGGTGAGTCCATCTCTTGTCGACCTCCTAACCGTTAGATCTGAATGGCTTGCCCACATAGATGCCAGAAAGCTCCTGAATCTCACCTCCCATGGCCCACATCTCTTGCCACAAGAGAAGGTGTGTGTGTGTGTGTGTGTGTGATGGAATCAGAAGGGAATGCACAAACCTCCAAGAATGGTCGTGGACACAGGAACTTAAGAAGTAGGAGCAGGAGTAAATTATTTCAACCCTTGGAACTCTCTCTACCATTCAATTGAGATGAGGAGAAATGTCTTCACCCAAGAATGGGGGAGCCATGTCTTTACCCAGAGACGGGGGCAGACATGTCTTTACCCAGAGAGGGGGGAGCCATATCTTTACCCAGGAACTGGGGAGCCATGTCTTTACCCATAGAGGGGGGAGCCATGTCTTTACCCAAAGAGGGGGGAAGCCATGTTTTTACCCAGAGACGGGGGAACCATGTTTTTACCCAGAGACGGGGGAACCATGTCTTTACCCAGAGACGGGGGAACCATGTTTTTACCCCGACACAGGGCAGCCTGTGGAATTCTCTCCCATAGAAAGTGGTTGAGTCCAAAACATTGAATGTTTTCAGGAAGGAGTTAGATCCAGGTCTTAAGGCTAAAAGGATCAAAGGGTGTGGTGGAGAAAGCCAGAAGAGGGAACTGAGCAGATGATCAGCCATGATCCTATTGAATGATAGAGCAAGTTCAAAGGGCCGAATGGCCTACTCCTGCTGCTATTTTTTATGTTTCTACAAGATTGTAGCTGAACCACTGCCTCACTGTCATTTCCTCTGCTAGCCCTGTGTTTTTAACAAGTAGGTCTCCGCCTGAAACATTCCCAACGACTGAACTTCCACAGCTCTCTGATGCAAAGAGAGAATGAATTAACTAGAAGGGGTGTCAATCTCTGAGTTTTTAAAACTCAAGGTCTGTAAATGGTTGGGAATTTAATAATCTCAAACTCACCATAAATTATCTATGGACTGTGAAGCAAAATGTAGATTGTAGTAGTTCTCAGTTTTATCCTGAAAATTAAGGAGCCCCATATTTTGCAATGTGCTGTATTTCCCATCATTATGGAGTCCTTTAATAAAACCATAAAATGTACCAGCAGACGTAGGCCATTCAACCCATCGAGTCTGTTCCATCATTCAGTGAGATCATAGCTGATCTGGTCATCCTCAGCTTCACATTCCTGCCTCACCCCACAACTCTCGATTCCCTTTCTGATTAAAATGAAGTTGATCTCAGCCTTGAATATTTTGAATGACCCAGCCTCAGCCCTCTGCAGTAAAGAATTCCACAGATTACAACAGGATCTGGACCAGATGGGCCAATGGGCTGAGAAGTGGCAGATGGAGTTTAATTCAGATAAATGCGAGGTGCTGCATTTTGGGAAAGCAAATCTTAGCAGGACTTATACACTTATTGGTAAGGTCCTAGGGAGTGTTGCTGAACACAGAGACCTTGGAGTGCAGGTTCATAGCTCCTTGAAAGTGGAATCGCAGGTAGATTGGATAGTGAAGAAGGCGTTTGGTATGCTTTCCTTTATTGGTCAGAGTATTGAGTACAGGAGTTGGGAGGTCATGTTGTGGCTGTACAGGACATTGGTTAGGCTACTGTTGGAATATTGCGTGCAATTCTGGTCTCCTTCCTATCAGAAAGATGTTGTGAAACTTGAAAGGGTTCAGAAAAGATTTACAAGGATGTTGCCAGGGTTGGAGGATTTGAGCTATAAGGAGAGGATGAACAGGCTGGGGCTGTTTTCCCTGGATCGTCGGAGGCTGAGGGGTAACCTTATAGAGGTTTACAAAATTCTGAGGGGCATGGATTGGATAAATAGACAAAGTCTTTTCCCTGGGGTCAGGGAGTCCAGAACTAGAGGGCATAGGTTTAGGGTGAAAGGGGAAAGATATAAAAGTGACTCAAGGGGAAACCTTTTCACACAGAGGGTGGTACATATATGGAATGAGCTGCCAGAGGAAGTGGTGGAGGCTGGTACAATTGCAACATTTAAGAGGCATTTGGATGGGTATATGACTAGGAAGAGTTTGGAGGGATATGGGCTCGGTGCAGGCAGGTGGGACTAGGTTGGGTTCGGATATCTGGTCAGCATGGATGGGTGCTGGAAAAGCACAGCAGTTCAGGCAGCATCCGAGGAGCAGTAAAATCGACGTTTATCTCTCCACCCTTCAGGCACTCTGTCTGTATTCCTGATTACTGCTCTTTGGATGCTCCATACTGTACATCTCTATGACTCTATGATTCACTCCCCTGTTGCAGAGGAAATTTCTCCTCATTCCTGGCTTCAATGTGTGACCCCCCCCCCCATTCTGAAATGATACCCTCTGGTCCTAGACTCTCCCCCAACCTCTCCACACCTTCCCCTGTCAAGGCCCCTCAGAATCTTGTATGTCTCAATAAGGTTTCATCTCAACTCTGAGTACAGGCCTGACCTACCCGATCTCTCCAGCTACGACTGCATTATTTCATTTGAATGATGGTCTGCAACTACATCATGAATTACGATGCCTTGTTTTATTTGAAGCAACATCACAGTTTGACACCTGCTGTTGGGATGAGTTTTCAACAAACTCACATCAACCTTTTCATCTTCACTCTCTCCCTCCCCATCCCTGCTCCTGGGTGAACCAGTTACCTCTGGAGATCTGCATGGCCTGTCTGTTTATGCGACACAACGGAGATTACTTCCCATCCCAGCTTCATGCAAATCATTTATCTAGCCCATTAGCAGCCACTGCAGTTGGGAGCTAAGGGTTTTCAATCTTTAGCGCTGTGAAAGCTGTAGTTGCTGATGGCGGAAAGATAATGCCCTTCTGTGTTTACTGTTAGCAAGACAAGCCGCGACTCCTGTCCCTTAAGCCAACTCCACCCCATCCCAAAAAAATTAATAATAATCAGCGCAAAGTTTACACATAAATATTTCCACATTGGGTGAGAACGTTTCTATTTTCTTGTCTGTTTTTCCCCCTCACTTGAAAATATTGTCTTCTAGCTGGGTACATGCAGGTCCCACAATCACTTGGCAAAGAGTAAGCTGGGTTGATTCAATGTATGTTTCAATCACATGATCTACAACTGCCCCCTCCCAAGGTAATCAGAAAGTGGTCAGAATCTTTCCAATCCCATTGGATAACTCTTCAGTGACATCCAGAGGCTTCACCTCGGGAACAGGAGTAGGCCGTTCAGCCCCTCCAGCCTGTTCCTCCACTGTTCAATGAGATCATGGCTGATCTGTGGCCTAACACCATCTACCTGCCTTTGGCCCAAATCTTTAAAATGTTACTCATGGGGGACATCTAGAATGAGGGGGCACTGTTTCAAAAGAAGGCATCACCCGATCAACCCGAGCTACCTGATTAATTCTTCTTCAAATCCCTAAAATCTTCAACTAAATTAATTTAAGGTTGCCAACACTCCAGGATTGGCCAGGAGTCTCCAGGGATTGAAGATCCCAGGCTAATGCTCAGGGAACACAGGTTTGACTCCCTCCATGGCAATTGGTGGAATTACAATTCAATTAATAAATCTGGAAATTGAGATTTAGCTGAATGACAACCATTGTCAATTGTTGTGAAAACCCATCAATGTCCTTTGGGAAAGGAAATCTGCCCATCCTTATTTGGTCTGGTTGACATGTGACTCTAGACCCACAGCAATATGGTTAATGGCTAACTCTTTGAGATGGACTCGAGAGCCACTCAGTTCAAGGGACAATTAAAGATGGGTAACTTTAGCTGGCCTGTGATACCCACATCCCATGAGAGGACAGAGAACAGACCAGTTTCCAGGATATTGTGTGGAGAGAGACCAGAGGAGTGTTAAAAAAATGGATTTTTGTCATTTTCTCTTTCCCAAATAGAAACACAGAAGATAGGAACAGGAGTAAGCCATTCAATCCCTCAAGCCTTCCACACCATACAATTTGATCATGGCTGATTATTGAGTTCAGTGCCATCATCCTGCCCACTATCCTTGATCCCTTTAGACCACAGTTGTATTGACTTCCTTCTTGAAAATATAAATATTATATACATAGGTTATTTGACTTTCTGTGTGGAGTTTGCACATTCTCCCCGTGTCTGTATGGGTTTCCTTCAGGGGCTCCGGTTTCCTCCCACAATCCAAAGATGTGCAGGTCAGGTGAATTGGCCATGCTAAATTGCCCGTAGTGTTAGGTGCATTAGTCAGGGGTAATTATAGAGTTGGGGAATGGGTCTGGGTGGGTTGCTGTTTGGTATGGACTTGTTGGGCCAAAGGGTAGGGCATCGAATCGAATCTAATCTAAATATTGCAAAGGGACCCAAAAGGCTGATTGGCTGACAGTTTGACACCACCCAAGTGGGTCATAAAGTTTTGTGTTTTCCCATTGGTGGAGGAAGGTATTGTGCCATGCATTAGCTGACCAATGGCTGGAGGGTGAGAGCATGTGATGACCCCTCCAGGAGAAGACTTCACCACAGATGGCAGCTCTTGCTCAACCAGAACTGACTAATGTGCCATCTCCTTATCATTAAAATATGGAATCATGGCAACATTCTGAGTGAAACTGTGCTCCACTCATTCATGGCCACCCAAGGTGCGATGTAGACAGAGCTCTGGGTGGGGTCAAACCGGGAATATATACGGTTATGGCAAACCTTCCTCAGTGCATTCCAGCCTCCACTTCCACCAGCCTTTTAGATTGACCGTGTCATCGATCAAGAGGCAAAGGATGTAGAGATACGCCAAACAAAAATGCTGGAAAGTCAAAGGGAAACGGAAAGTGGAAGAAGGTGAGAGAAGAGCAATAGGGGAGACAGCTGCCTGGTGGTATTATCGCTAGTCTATTAATCCAGAAACTCATTTCATATCCTGGGTCCAGGGTTCAAATCCCACTACAGTAGATGGTAAAATTGGAATTCATTTAAGAAAAGAATCTGGTGTTAAGGATCTAATGATAACCATTGCTAACCATTGCTAATTATTGGGGAAAAACCCATCTGGTTCACTAATGTCCTTCAAAAAACTGTCGTCCTTACCTGGACTGGTCTATGTGTGCCTCCAGCAACGTGATGGACTCTTAACTGTTAATTGGGGGCTGAGTAATAGCCAGAGATGCCCACATCCCATGAGTGAATCGAGAGAAAGGAAAGAGAGAAATATGGATTGAACAAGGGATGGGTTAAAGGTGAAGCATGGGAGGGAGCTAGAGTCTTGGGGAGATAATGATATCATAATGGATTGATGAATTCTCCCTCCGTTATTACACACTCATCGACAGCTGCATGTCCCAAAGGATACTCACCAACAGGAGGCAATGGTGCTGGCTCCAGTTTGAGAAACACTTCATCATCGGTGGGACGAACCTGATGGTAAGTCTTCTTTATCTTCACCAGAAATGATCGTGGCATTGTGACAGCCCTCTGGAGAAAGATTGGGGAAAATAAAGCATCATCATTTGAAAAGAGCTAAAAACAAGATGTAGACAGCTGTTTGGCCCATCGTTTATTCATTCTAACCCCAGACTAAATCAAAAATCTCATTTTCCACACTTTTACTGGGCAGCCCCGCCATCGACTCTATCTGAGAACCAGTTCCAAATATTGACCAATGAGGGTGCAGAGGAGATATAAAACCGTAAAATATAAGGAGCAGCAGTAGACCATTCAGCCCATCGAGTCTTCTCCACCATTCATTGGGATCATGATTGATCTGATCATCCCCAACTCCACTTTCCTGCCTTTTCCCCATAACCCTTGATCCCCCTTCCTGATTAAAAATCAGTCTCAGCCTTGAATATACTGAATGACCTCATCCTGACAATAAAGAATTCCACAGATTCACCACTCCAAGAGAAGAAATTCCTCCTCATCTCTTGTATTAACTGTGCCACCCCGTATTCTGAGATGCTCGTAGACTCCCACACATTGAAACAACTGCTCCATATCACCCCTGTTCAACAAAGTCACATCTCATTCTTATAAACTCCATCAAGTACATACTCAACCTTCTCACCCTCTCCTCGGCTGACAGTCCCTCCATCCCTAGGATTAGCCGAGTAAACCTTCTCTGGACTGCCCCCCAATGCCAGTCTATCTTTCCTTAGATAAGGGACCCAATCCTGTTCACAGTATTCCAACTGGGGTCTGATTAATGTCTTGTATAGTTTTAATAAAACCTCCCTGTTTTTATACTCCATTTCCTTTGAAATAAAATCTAACATACGTTTACCCTCCCTATTACCCACTGAATATGGCTGCTAGCATTTTGTGATTTATGGATAGGACTCCCAAAATAATCAGTTCTGTCACTTTCTGCAGTCTTTCTCCAATTAAATAATCTTCACCTCCTCTATTCTTTCTGCCAAATTGCATAATATCATGTTTTCCCATATTACATTCCATCCGTTGAGTTTTGCCCACACCTTTAACTTGTCTCTATCCCTCTGCAAACTCCTTGTGCCATCTTCACCACTTGCCTTCCCAATTATTTTCATATCATTTCCAAATTTACTTTCCTGGGTCCCAGCACTGATCCCTATGGCATTCCACTAGTTATATGTTGCCATCCTCAAAAATGTCCCCTTTATCTTAACTCTGATTACTTTGTCAATCCTCTATCTGTACTAATATACCACCCCAACACTGTGGGCTCTCGCCAACTCTGAGATACCCTATCAAACTCCTTCTGAAAATCCAAATATATTACATCCATTGCTTAACCTTTATCTATCCTGCTTGTTTCTTCCATAAAGAGCTGTAATAAATTTGTCAAGAATGAATTCCTGTTTATAAAGCCACACTGACTCTTCTTGATTATATTACGTATTTCTAAAGGCACAGGGATTTCATCCTATGTCATAAATCTGGCATCTTGCCAAGCTATGCTAATTGTCTGATATTTACCTAATTTTTTTCACGTCATATATTTCTTTCTCTCTAGTCGAATGGTGAGAAAGGGAGGGAGAGGGGGTTTAAATGACCAGAGACAGTAATGGATTTTCAACAGATCCCAGAAGATCCCTGGAATGTGATCAATGTTCAAGTCAAGTTTAGAAAATATTTATTTATTGATGTGGGCATCACTGATGGAGCATTTATTATTCACTCCTGGAGAAGGTGGTGGTAAACTTAACCAAATGTTTATTTTCCATTTGAATTGTAACAATTCTAATCACACCAAATTCAGCACTTGTATCATTTCAACAAGCTGGAGTTAAAACAGAAAAGCAGGAATGTTTTGCTACATTTGTGCAGGGTATTGGTCAGATCCCTTCTGGAGATCTGTGGACAGCTTTGATCTCCTTACTTGAGAAAGTATTTAATTATTTGAAAAACCAGTTCAGTTCAGAGAAGTTTTGTAGGGCTGAATCCTTGGGGTAGGAGAGTGGAGTTATCATACGAGGGAAGGTCTTGTATCTGTTGGAGTTCGGAAAAAATGAGAAGTGATCTTACTGGGACATAGACAATCCTGAGGGGACTTGAGAGGGTGGACACCGAGACAGTGTTTCTGTCCTCTTGGGAGAGACTAGAACTGGGCGACACAGTTTTAAAACAAAGGCTCTCTCATTTAAAAACAGAGAGGAGGAAAACTGTTTTCATTCAAAGAGCCAAGAGTCTTTGGAACCGTCTGCCCCAGACAGCAGAAAGAGGGAATCGTTCCAGATCCCTCATGCCTACTCCAACTTGTTCAATGAGCAGCTTTCCCTCTGTGCCAATCTCCTGCACCCTCCCCATACCCTTGCACCTTATTTTTATCTAAATAAATGCCCAATGCAGTGGAGGCAGGGTCCTGAGTTCCTTTATGACAGAGGTTAATGGATTATTGATTAATGAGTGAGTCAATGGTTAATGTCAAGTAGTCTTGACATTACAATCCTTTGAAGCATGATCTTCCTGACTAGCTTGCTCAATGGGCTGAATGGCCTACTCCTTCAAGTTCGTAGATTCTTATGTCTGATAAAAAGATTCCACTTCCAAGCCTCCAACATCCTCAATGAGATTAACATGGTTTTTATGAGGATGGCAACCCTTTAACAAACTATTTTTAGGAACAAAGCAAATTGCCGAATTAGTTCCTTTAAATTCAGACCAGGACTGGGACAGACTGGAACTGAGGGAGACTTGGACAGGGACAGACTGAGATTAGAGAGAGGCTGGGATTGGAACAGACTGGAGAGGGACTAGGATAAAGGAGACTGGAATTGAGGGAGACTGCATTTAGGGTAGACAGATCGAGGAAGACTGGGATTAAGGAAAATGAATTGGGACATAGTGAGATTAGTTCGAGCTGGTATTGGGTCAGAGACTGGGAATGGAAGAGAGACCGGGAATGGAGCCGATCCAGGATTTGGGCAAGATTTGGTTGGAGAGAGACTGGAGTTTGGAGAGACATTGGATTTGGAGAGAGATGCAGATTAGGAGAGAAACAGATTGGAGAGGAGACTGGGATTGAGAAAGAGATTGGGATTGGAGACTGGGGTTGGAACCAGGAACTAGACAAGGATTGGAGCGATGGATTGGGAGAGAGAGGGATTAGGAAAGAGGCATTGGGAGGGAGATTGGGATTGGGAGAGAGGGTTTGGAAGAGAGAGGGATCTGGGAAAGAGATTGGGATTGGGAGAGAGAGGTGGGGAATGGGAGAGAGAGAAATCAGGGGAGAGAGATAGGGATTGGGAGAGAGCGGTTGGGAGAGAGAGAGCTGGGGATTGGGAGAGAGAGAGAGATCAGGGGAGAGAGATTGGGATTGGGAGGGGGATTGGGAAAGAGGGTTTGGGAGAGAGAGGGATCGGGGAGAGAGATTGGGATTGGGATTGGGAGAGAGAGATCTGGGGATTGGAAGAGAGAGGGATGGGGGAGAGAGATTGGGATTGGGAGAGAGGGTTTGGGAGAGAGAGCTGGGGATTGGGAGAGAGAGGGATCGGGGGAGAGAGATTGGGATTGGGATTGGGAAAGAGAGATCTGGGGATTGGAAGAGAGAGGGATCAGGGGAGAGAGATTGGGATTGAGAGAGAGGGTTTGGGAGAGAGAGAGCTGGGGATTGGGAGAGAGAGGGATCGGGGGAGAGAGATTGGGATTGGGACAGAGTGGGTTTGTAGTTTTCTGGGACTAAAGGCGGATTCACTGGCACGGACGGAGTGACCAGGATGAGGATTAGGGATTCACTCCTCTCGGAACCTGGGAACAGGGTGAAGTTCCTGCCCCGGTCACAGAAAACAAACACAAGCCCCTGAGCAATAGGCAACCGGTTCACTATCACCTGGCTCCCTCTCGCCGGCAGATTCCCAGATTTCCAGCTGCTCCTTCCTACCCCCGGGCTGGGATGGAGTCTCCAATACCCTCCGCCTTCAGCAACCGGCAACCGCGATCCTGGAGAGACGCAACTATCTCCGCAGCTCAACCCGCCGGTCTCCGCGCTCCCCGGCTCTGCCGCTTCTCTCTGTCTCTCTCTGTCTGGGTGGGTGTGTGTGTGTGTGTAACCCGCCCTGATTTTTCAATCTGATAATGACATTCCCCCACACACCCACAAATCTGTTTTTGGGGAGGCACTCACTGGCCAATGGGGAACGGGACAACTTCAAACTGTTTCAACCGAGAGAGAGAGACAGAGTCAGTGACTGGGTGTGAGAGAGAGTGACAGAGGGAGACACAGAGACAGAGACTGGGTGTGAGAGAGAGTGACAGAGGGAGACAGAGAGACAGAGACTGGGTGTGAGAGAGAGTGACAGAGGGAGACAGAGACACACAGACAGTGACTGGGTGTGAGAGAGAGTGACAGAGGGAGACAGAGACACACAGACAGTGACTGGGTGTGAGAGAGAGTGACAGAGGGAGACAGAGACACAGAGAGACAGAGACTGGGTGTGAGAGAGAGTGACAGAGGGAGACAGAGACACACAGACAGAGACTGGGTGTGAGAGAGAGTGACAGAGGGAGACAGAGACACACAGACAGTGACTGGGTGTGAGAGAGAGTGACAGAGGGAGACAGAGACACAGAGAGACAGAGACTGGGTGTGAGAGAGAGTGACAGAGGGAGACAGAGACACAGAGACAGAGACTGGGTGTGAGAGAGAGTGACAGAGGGAGACAGAGACACACAGACAGAGACTGGGTGTGAGAGAGAGTGACAGAGGGAGACAGAGACACACAGACAGTGACTGGGTGTGAGAGAGAGTGACAGAGGGAGACAGAGACACAGAGAGACAGAGACTGGGTGTGAGAGAGAGAGTGACAGAGGGAGACAGAGACACAGAGTCAGTGACTGGGTGTGAGAGAGAGTGACAGAGGGAGACACAGAGACAGAGACTGGGTGTGAGAGAGAGTGACAGAGGGAGACACAGACAGAGACTGGGTGTGAGAGAGAGTGACAGAGGGAGACAGAGACACAGAGAGACAGAGACTGGGTGTGAGAGAGAGTGACAGAGGGAGACAGAGACACAGAGAGACAGAGACTGGGTGTGAGAGAGAGAGTGACAGAGGGAGACAGAGACACAGAGTCAGTGACTGGGTGTGAGAGAGAGTGACAGAGGGAGACACAGAGACAGAGACTGGGTGTGAGAGAGAGAGTGACAGAGAGACACAGAGACAGTGACAGAGACTGGGTGAGAGAGAGAGTGACAGAGAGACACAGAGACAGTGACAGAGACTGGGTGAGAGAGAGAGTGACAGAGAGACACAGAGACAGTGACAGAGACTGGGTGAGAGAGAGAGTGACAGAGAGAGACACAGAGACACAGAGACAGAGACTGGGTGAGAGAGAGAGTGACAGAGAGACACAGAGACAGTGAGACAGTGACAGAGACTGGGTGAGAGAGAGAGTGACAGAGACACACAGAGACAGTGACAGAGACTGGGTGAGAGAGAGAGTGACAGAGACACACAGAGACAGTGACAGAGACTGGGTGAGAGAGAGAGTGACAGAGAGAGACAGAGACACAGAGAGAGTGACAGAGGCTGGGTGAGAGAGAGAGTGACAGAGAGAGACAGAGACACAGAGAGAGTGACAGAGGCTGGGTGAGAGAGAGAGAGACAGAGACACAGAGACAATGACAGAGGCAGGGTGAGAGAGAGAGAGACAGAGACTGAGAGACAGTGACAGAGACTGGGTGAGAGAGAGAGTGACAGAGAGAGACAGAGACTGCGACACAGAGACAGTGACAGAGGCTGGGTGAGAGAGAGACAGAATCTGGGTGAGAGAAAGTGAGAGAGTGATAGAGAGACAGAGAGACAATGACAGAGGCAGGGTGAGAGAGAGAGAGTGACAGAAAGAGACAGAGACTGGGTGAGAGAAAGCGAGAGAGTGATAGAAAGAGACAGGGTGAGAGAGAGAGAGAGACAGAAAGAAAGAGAGAGAGAGCGATTGAGAGAAACAGAGTCGGACAGGAAGATGGAAAAAGAAAGAGAGACCGGAGGACACAGTGACAGTGAGTGAGGGACAGAATGAGACATACACACAGGGAGACACAGAAAGACACATACACACAGCAAGAGACAGAGAGAGATACACACAGGGAGACACAGAAAGATATATACACACAGCGAGAGATAGAGAGAGATACACACAGGGAGACACAGAAAGACACATATAGACAGGAAGACAGAGAGAAACACACAGGGTGACAGAGAGATAGAGAGAGACGCACATACACATAGGGAGACACATAGAGAGACAGACACACAAGGAGACAGACAGAGAGATACACATGGGGAAACACAGAGAGACACATACACACAGGGAGACAGAGAGAGGGAGAGATACACAGGGATGGACAGAGAGAGTGAGACACATACATACAGGGAGACACAGAGACAGATACACACATAAAGGTACAGAGATGGACACAGATATATAGAGAGAGATACACACAGAGATTCACATAGCAACAGGGAGACAGTGACAAAGAGTCTTATGGAGAGAGGGGCACAGTGTGACACAGAGAGTGACACAGATACACATAGGGAGACAGGTAGGGGGAGAGAGACGCATAGGGAGAGAGAAGGACACATAGACATGCGAAGGGAGAGACATAAAAGGAACTGAATAAGACAGAAATCTGCACAGGAATAGAAGGATAGACACACATGGACAGACAGAGAAATGTACACAGAGACATAGACTGAGACACTGGGGAGCAGAACCAGAACACATCTGCTGTGACACACAGACATACACAGACACACACACACACAGACACACAAGCATGTGAACACACATGTACACAAGACACACAGACACAGATACACACACAGTGGAAACGCAGAGATGTATATATTAAATGACAGATTCCAGTGGGCATTCTCATACAAAGCAATACTTTGTTATAAATCACACAACACCAGGTTATAGTCCAACAGCTTTATTTGGAAGCATTAGCTTTCGGAGCGCTGCTCCTTCATCAGGGAGGTGTGAAGCAGTACCGTAAGACACAGAATTTATAGCAAAAGATCACAGTGTCATGCAACTGAAACAATACATTGAATGAGCCTAGATTGCTGTTAAGCCAACTTGGTGATTTTTAACTTTGTTAACCCCAATCCAACACTGGCACCTCTGTATCAAAGGAATACTTGACAGACCCACAAATATCATGGGGAGTATTAATCACATTTTGTTTTTGAAATAATGTTTTGTTGTCTCACGTTCCTGGTAGTCACCCAGGTCAGGATACTTGATTGGAGACTGCAGCTCTTGTCTGAGAAAGTTATGAAGAATCTAGAATCAATGTCTGTTTACAGAGGCATTGAATACAGTATACAGATACCTGTTGCTGAGAGCATAAGGTTTCACAGTATATTTGCATGGATGTTTTTTTCAAGGGAACATACAGTTTGGGAGTGTATTTAAGACTAGGACTTTCCCTCACTGACTTTTTTTTTTAACAGCACATTAAATGTAAGATTGTGTTGCCACTGGAAGCTGTGTCTGTTTCAGATTCAGAAATGTTTATTCCATTTCTCTCTCTGATCTGATGTATCTTTTTTAATTCCTTCTTTCTGAGCTATACCCTCACATCTGACTGATAACAAAGCTCTTATCTAAGCCATACAGCGAAAACTTGGGGTTTGGTAAGACAGAAAACCGCTCTACTCCAAGTGAAGCTGAGAGATAGGCAGAGAGAAGGAAGGAGAGAGCAGTGAAAGCAAAATCGCAAGGAAAAAAGAGGCAGAAGGAAGGAGATATGATGGATAGAGAAAGAAGACAGTCATGTTTATAACAAACAGCAGCCAAGGTATAATTTCACATGCAATTGCCCTGTTAATTTGTGCTTAATATAAACAGATCTGAAACAGTCCACTCAGAGTTTATTGACCCTTGTGTACTATAATTTCTAAAATTGAAGAATATTCTATAGATTCACAAAGAATTCAGGGAAATGTTTGAGATAATGTGTAAAATACAAAAAACACAGATATCAAGACTCACTCAAATAGAGATATTCCTCTCTCTCTCTCTCTCTCTCTCACACACACACACAAGACTCACTCAAATAGAGATATTCCTCTCTCTCTCTCTCTCTCTCTCACACACACACACACAAGACTCACTCAAATAGAGATATTCCTCTCTCTCTCTCTCTCTCTCACACACACACACACAAGACTCACTCAAATAGAGATATTCCTCTCTCTCTCTCTCTCTCTCACACACACACACACAAGACTCACTCAAATAGAGATATTCCTCTCTCTCTCTCTCTCTCTCTCTCTCACACACACACACACAAGACTCACTCAAATAGAGATATTCCTCTCTCTCTCTCTCTCTCTCTCACACACACACACAAGACTCACTCAAATAGAGATATTCCTCTCTCTCTCTCTCACTCACACACACACACACACACACGTTCACAGACCCCACAATTATAGGCATCTGGACAAACAGACACAGACACTCATACCCACAAGTACAGACAGACAGATACACACATTCACAGAGACAAACACACACACACACTGACAGAGGCAAACACACACATACACACACACATACCCACAATCACTTACACAGACAGAAACACATACACACACTTATACAGACAGATAGACTCACACACCCCACATCACAAACAGACACACACACACCCACATGCACACACAGCCACATTCGCAGACAGACAGACACAGGCACAAAAACATACACACCCACAGTCCCAGACACAGACAGACAGATGCACACTCAACCACAATCACAGACAAACACTCAGACAGACAGACAGAAACACACCCATCCACACTCATGGATACAGGCACACACACACACATCCCAAAACACACTCACACACACCTCCCAAAACACACACACACACCTCCCAAAACACACAGACATACGCACACACAGACACACACACACACACCTCCCAAAACACACGCACAAACAACCCAAAACACACACCCACACCTCCCAAAACACACACACACGCACACCCACCACCCAAAACACACACACACTTCCCAAAATGCACACCCACCTCCCAAAACACACACACCCACCTCCCAAAACACACACACACCTCCCAAAACACACACACACACCCCAAAACACACACACACGCACACCCACCTCCCAAAACACACACACACGCACACCCACCTCCCAAAACACACACACACACCTCCCAAAACACACACACACGCACACCCACCTCCCAAAACACACACACACACGCACCCACCTCCCAAAACACACACACACCTCCCAAAACACACACATTAGATTAGATTACTTACAGTGTGGAAACAGGCCCTTCGGCCCAACAAGTCCACACCGCCCCGCCAAAGCGCAACCCACCCACACCCCTACATCTACCCCTTACCTAACACTACGGGCAATTTAGCATGGCCAGTTCACCTGACCTGCACATCTTTGGAATGTGGGAGGAAACCGGAGCACCCGGAGGAAACCCACCCAGACACGGGGAGAATGTGCAAACTCCACACAGAGAGTCGCCTGAGGCAGGAGTTGAACCCGGGTCTCTGGCGCTGTGAGGCAGCAGTGCTAACCACTGTGCCACCGTGCCACCCACATACACACACCCACCTCCCAAAACACACACACAAACCTCCCAAAACACACACACATGCACATCCACCTCCCAACACACACACACCTCCAAAAACACACACCCACCTCCCAAAACACACACCCACCTCCCAAAACACACACACACACACCACCCAAAACACACACAGCAATGCCCTATATAACTGCAGCATAATCCTCCGAGTGCAGTGCCCAGCAGGGCTCTGTTACATTGTCAGGGGTCTGCCAAAGGGAATCAAATATCAGACAAATCAGGTTGGTGTTGGATTGACTGAAATAACTCCAAAGGCCAGTATCCCATCACCAAGTCACCCTCAATTTACACACAATGAGTCATGATACTGAATCAGCTCCCTCAGAGCCAGGTCTCGGAGAGAACAGAACCTCTGAAACTCCTGTTTCTATCTGTCAGCCAGGGCTCCCTGATTGATTCAGATCAACAGCCCCAATCAGGGAACTCCTATTCTAGGAGGTCCACCTGGCTGACCTTGTTATAATCACTACAGAGACAAGCAGAGACATCTGGTCAACATTTTCATTAAACAGCAGGAAACACAAACTGACCAGAGACCCTGATCTGACGTAAATTCATTTGTTGTGTGTTGGATCAATCTCCCACTGCAAGACTTCGGTGGTCTTTTTCAACATGATGACACTTGCAGCACAATCATGAACTTGTTGAATCTACAATTATTTTATTCACTCAGTGCTGGCTTGGCCAGTATTTATTTCCTACCTCTAGCTGCCCCTTGAGAAGGTGGGGGTTAGCTACCTTCCTCACTGCTCCACTCCATGTGCTGGAGTTTGATTCCAGGATTCTGACCCAGTGACACTGAAGGAAGGGCGATATATTTCCAAGTCAGGATGGGGAATGGCTCGGAGGGGAACTGGCAGGGGGTGGTGTTCCCATGTACCTGCTGCTCTTGTCCTTCTAGATGGAAGTGGTCGTGGGTTTGGAAGGTGCTGCCTGAGGAACTTTGGTGAATTTCTGCAGTGCCTCTTGTAGATGGTACACACCGCTGTTACTGAGCATTGGTGGTGGAAGGAGTGGGTGTTTGTGGATGTGGTGCCAATCAAGCAGCTGCTTTGTCTTGGTTGGTGTTGTGTTGTTACAGCTGCACCCATCCAGGTAAGTGGGGAGTATTCCATCACACTCCTGACTTGTGCCTTGTAGATGGTGGACAGGCTTTGGAGAGTCAGGAGGGGTGTTACTCACCACAGTATTCCTAGCTTCTGACTTGTTCTTGTAGCCACTGTGTTTATATGGTGAGTCTGGCTAAGTTTCTGGTCAATAGTAACCCCCAGGATATTAATAGTGGGGAATTCAATGATGGGAACACCATTGAATGTTAAGTAGTGATGGTTAGAGTGTCTCTTATAGAGTCACAGACTCGTGTTAACACAGAAACACCCTTCGGTCTAACTCGTCCATGCTAACCATAATCCCAAACTAAATGAGTCCCACCTGCCTGTGTTTGGCCTATATCCCTGTGAACCTTTCTTATTCATGAATGTAACTCAATGTATTTTAAATGTTGTAACTGTACCCACATCCACCACTTCCTCTGCTGTTCATTCCACACACAAACCACCCTCTGTGGAAAAGGTTGTCCCCATGCCCTTTTTAAATTTTTCTCCTCTCACCTTGAAAATATGCCCTTAGTCCTGAAATCCCCCACCCTAGGGACAAGACACCTGCTCTTCATCTGCTGTATTCCCCTCATTATTTTAAAAACCTCAATAAGGTCACCTGTCAGCCTCCGACGCTCCAGCAAACTCTTATTGGTGATGGTCATAGCCTGGTATTTGTGTGCTGCAAACGTTACTTGCCCCTTGTCAGCCCAAGCCTGGATACTGTCCAGATCTTGTTGCATTTGCAGATGGGCTGCTTCAGTATCTGAGGAGTTGTGAACGGTGCTGAACATTATGCACTCATCAGCGAACATCCCCACTTCTGACCTTATGATGGAGGGAAGGTCATTGATGAAGCAGCTGAAGATGGTTGGGTCTAGGATACTCCCCTGAGGAACTCCTGCAGAGATGTCCTGGAGCTGAGGTGACTGACCTCCAACAACCACAACCATCTTCCTTTGTGCCAGCTATGACTCTAACCAGTGGAGAGTTTGCCCCTGATACCCATTGATTCCAGTTTTGCCAGGGCTTCTTGATGCCACACTCAGTCAAATGCAGCCTTAATGTCAAGGGCTGTCCCTCTCCCCTCCCCTCTGGAATTCAGCCCTTTTGTCCATGTTTGAACCAAGGCTGTAATGAGATCAGGAGCTGAGTGACCCTGGGGAAACCCAAACTGGGCGTCACTGAACAGGTTATTGCTGAGCAGGTGCTGATCGATAACCCTGTTACTGACACCGTCCATCACTTTACTGATGATCAAATGGGACCCTATCACCCTCCTCTCCCTCCTCTCCCTCCTCTCCCTCCTCTCCCTCCTCACCATCCTCTCCCTCCTCTCCCTCCTCTCCCTTCTCTCCCTCCTCACTCTCCTCACTCCACTCCCTCCTCTCCCTCCTCTCCCTCCTCTCCTTCCTCTCCCTCCACTCCTTCCTCAAACTCCACTCCCTCTTTTCCTTCCTCTCCCTCCTCACCCTCACCCTCCTCTCCCTCCTCACCCTCACACTCCTCTCCCTCCTCTCCGTCCTCACCATCCTCTCCTTCCTCAACCTCCACTCCCTCCTCTCCCTCCCTCCTCTCCCTCCTCTCCCTCCTCAATGTCCTCTTCCCCTCACCCTCCTCACCGTCCTCACCGTCCTCTCCCTCCTCTCACTCCTCTACCCCCTCTCCCCCTCACCCTCACCCTTCTCTCCCTCCTCACCCTCCTCTCACACCTCTCCCCCTCTCCCCTCTCAACCTCCTCTCCCTCCTCACCCTCCTCTCCTCCTCTTCCTTCTCTCCCTCCTCTCCTTCCCTCCCTCCCTCCTCACCCTCCTCTCCTTCCTCACCCTCCTCTCCCTCCTCTCCTTCCTCTCCCTCCTCTCCTTCCTCACCCTCCTCTCCCTCCTCTCCTTCCTCACTCTCCTCTCCCTCCCTCCTCACCCTCCTCTCTCTCCTCTCCCTCCCTCCTTCCTCTCCCTCCTCTCCTTCCTCACCCTCCTCTCCCTCACTCCTCTCCTTCCTCTCCCTCCTCTCCCCCTCTCCCCTCTCAACATCCTCTCCCTCCTCACCCTCCTCTCCCCTCTCCCTCCTCTCCTTCACTCCCTCCCTCCTCACCCTCCTCTCCTTCCCTCCCTCCTTCCTCACCCTCCTCTCCCTCCTCTCTCTCCTCAAACTCCTCTCCCTCCTCACCCTCCTCACTCTCACTCCTCTCCCTCCCTCCTCTCCTTCCTCACCCTCTTCTCCCTCCTCTCCTTCCTCACCCTCCTCTCCCTCCCTCCTCTCCCTCCTCTCCCTCCTCACCCTCCTTTCCTTCCTCACCCTCCTTTCCTTCCTCTCCCTCCTCACCTTCCTCTCCCTCACCCTCCTCTCCCTCCTCTCCCCTTCTCCCTCTCCCTCCTCTCCCTCTTCTCCCTCCTCACCCTCCTCTCACTCATCTCCCCCTCACTCCTCTCCTTCCTCTCCCTCCTCACCCTCTTCTCCTTCCTCTCCCTCCTCTCCCTCCTCACCCTCCTCTCTCCCCTGTCCCCCTTCACCCTCCTCTCCCTCCTCACCCTCCTCTCCCTCCTCTCCCCCCCCCCACTGTTTCTCAAGCCCAATTCTCCCCCTCTGCAATCTCACACACTCCTGTTTATCCCCCCCCCCCCCCCCCCGCAGTCTCTCCTGCTGCAGACTCTGTCTGTTTGAAACATTTGCATTGGAAATTACTTTGACTGTTTCCATCTGATTTGAGTACAACTGTTGTGAGAAACTGTTGATGGGACAGAATTTATGGAAATGACAGTCAGAATCCTGAGCAGGAGATAAAAGTTTAAATCCTACAGTGAAATCTCGGCTTTTATCAGTGTCTGAACATCACCCTGGAAACCCAGCCATGAGACTGGGGGACTGACCATTTAACCGAAAGCAAACATCAGTTTCTCCCCGACCAAAATTTAGACCAGGCCAGTGACAGATTGAAACAACTTCTCCTGATCGCTCTGGGGCTGCATGAGGGCTCAGTGGTTAGCACTATTACCTCATAGCGCCAGGACCCAGGTTCGATTCCAGCCTCAGGCAACTGTCTGTGTGGTGTTTGCACATTCTCCCCGTGTCTGTGTGGGTTTCCTCCGGGTGCTCCGGTTTCCTCCCACAGTCTAAACATGTACCATTTAGGGTGGATTTGCCATGTGAATTTGCCCACAGAGTCCAGAGATGTGCATTAATTAGAGTTAAATGTAGAGTAATGGGGAATGCATTTGGGTGGGATACTCTTCGGTGTGGACTTGTTGAGCTGAAGGGCTTGTTTTCACACTGTTGGGATTCTATGATTTAAAAGGGACGCGCTGAAGCTTGGGGCAGCTGCCGCCAAGGCGCGGTGGGGAAAGACCACCGTGTAAGATCGGCCTGCCGAAAGAAGAACAGGGGGCCCATACAGACGGTTTTTTGGGCTCTGCTGATGCCTCAGCCAAATATATGTATATATACAAGATTGAAAAAATGCACAGGATTGTAAAGGACAAGAATAAAGTCGAATCTGTGTTTGTAAATATGGACATATGTATGGCATGATCCAATGTACAGACCATCAAATCATTTATGAATAAAGTATATTTTTGAAATAAAAAAAATGATTTAAAATAAACCAACAACTTCCAATACCTTCAGCACTGACCCTCCGACAGTGCGGCACTCCCTCAGCACTGACCCTCCGACAGTGCGGCACTCCCTCAGCACTGACCCTCTGACAGTGCGGCACTCCCACAGCACTGACCCTCTGACAGTGCGGCACTCCCTCAGCACTGACCCTCTGACAGTGCGGCACTCCCTCAGCACTGACCCTACGACAGAGCTCACTCCCTCAGCACTGACTCTCCGACAGAGCCCACTCCCTCAGCACTGACCCTCCGACAGTGCGGCACTCCCTCAGCACTGACCCTCTGACAGTGTGGCACTCCCTCAGCACTGACCCTACGACAGAGCTCACTCCCTCAGCACTGACTCTCCGACAGAGCCCACTCCCTCAGCACCGACCCTCCGACAGTGCGGCACTCCCTCAGCACTGACCCTCCGACAGTGCGGCACTCCCTCAGCACTGACCCTCCGACAGTGCGGCACTCCCTCAGCACTGACCCTCCGACAGTGCGGCACTCCCTCAACACTGACCCTCCGACAGTGCGGCACTCCCTCAGCACTGATCCTCCGACAGTGCGCACTCCCTCAGCGCTGACCCTCCGACAGTGCGGCACTCTCTCAGCGCTGACCCTCCGACAGTGCGGCACTCCCTCAGCACTGACCCTCCGACAGTGCAGCACTCCCTAAGCACTGACCCTCCGACAGTGCGGCACTCCCTAAGCACTGACCCTCCGACAGTGCCCACTCCCTCAGCACTGACCCTCCGACAGTGCGGCACTCCCTAAGCACTGACCCTCCGACAGTGCGGCACTCCCTAAGCACTGACTCTCCGACAGAGCCCACTCCCTCAGCACTGACTCTCCGACAGAGCCCACTCCCTCAGCACTGACCCTCTGACTGTGGAGCTGACTCTCCAACAACTTGTCCAGATTGAGGGAGGTGGGAGTGAGTATCACGGGAGTGTTGATAAGAGTGGCCATGAGCTGGGAGAATGTGGAAGGACAGTACAAGAATAACGCCCTTCAGTCTGTGTCTGAAGCTGAGCTGCTGCTGCTGCTTTGGTTTCTCTGAGACAAACACTTGACAAGCACTTTCTCCAAAAGTCTGGAAATTTGCAAAGAGTTTGCGAGCAGTTGGGGAACTGATTGCTGCAATGAAGGGAAGCTGTCTTTGCTGCTGATGGAGACTGTGGCCAGGGAACAGAGTTTCAACATCAAAGCTACAGCTTTCAAAAGCAAAATTCGGAAACATGTTAGCACACAACAGCGGATAGAGATCGGAATCAATCCGAGATGCTGCCTGACCTACTGTGCTTTTCCAGCACCACTCTAATCTTGACTCTGATTTCCAGCATCTGCAATCCTCACTTTTGCCTGGAAGAGGTTGGAACCCTGTTCGCAACCAGTTGTTAATACCTGCTCACTTGTTCATTTCAAATCTGAAATTATTTGAAAATTAACAAAGGTCTTACTGATGGGCGGAACAGTCTTGAGGGGCTGAATGGCTCCCTGCTGTTCCTTTGTTCTGCACTTGCCTGTTCTCTGACACTTTCTGCAGATTTTCTAGCTAAGACTGTAATAAGATCTAAAGAAATCGGAACAGCAGTAGGCCATTCGGCCCCTCGAGCCTGCTCTACCATTCAATAGAATCGCGACTGATCCGACATTCCTCCCTTCCACTTTCCTGCCCTTTCCTCATAACCATTGATTCCCCGACTGATCACAAATCTAACCCTAACCCTAACCCTAACCCTAACCCTAACCCTAATGAAGGGCTTTTGCCTGAAACATTGACTGTCCTGCTCCTCAGATGCTGCCTGACCTGCTGTGCTTTTCCAGCACCACTCCCTCAATACAAATCTACCAAAGTCAACCTCAGCCAAGGCCTCTGCCCCCTACAGCTCTCTGTTGCAAGGAATTCCAAAGACTCTGAGAGAAGAAATTCCTCATCTTTGTCTTAAATCGGTGTTCCTTTGTTCTGAGACTGTGCCCTCTGGCCCCAACAAGGGGAAACACTCTCTCAGCATTGACCATTTCCAGCCCATTAAGAATCTGATTTGTTTTTATCAGATAAGATGTGTACAAGTTACAGCCAGTAACCAGGACATGAGAGACTCCCGACTCGGCTGGAGTCTGTCTCCCGAATCGATCCAGCTCAGTGCTCACTGACAATCCTGGAGTTAAGTTGGAAATTGCAGGTGGTGCAGCGCCTGTGGAGAGAGGAACAGAGCTGAGGTCTCAGGTCCAGTGAGCTTTCATTATTTTTTTTCCGAATGATGTGAGTCCAATGCCAGAGGCAGTCGCTGAGGAGTGAGATGTGGCTGTGGAAGTGAGTTTTGGCAAATATCTTGCCAGAGGAGGAGGGATAGTGAAAGAAATGATTGTGAACAAGTAGAAAGATTGGAATAGAAATCCTGTCAGAGAGAGTCATACAGTTTTACAGCATGGAAAGAAGCCCTTCGGCCCAACTCATCCCTGCTGACCAGCTTCCCAAACTAATCTAGACCCCTTGCTTCCATTTGGCCCATATCCCATTACCTGTCCAAATGTCCTTTGAATGTTGTAATTGTCCCTGCATCTATCACGTCTTCTGGCAGCTCATTTCCACACATGACATTCCAGATGGGTACACGTGGACGAGTGGCAGTGGGTTAAACCCTAAAACAAAACCTGGGAATAGCAAGGGTTCAGCCCCCCTCATGGGGAGGCTGAAAGCTTGCACTACAACTGGACCGCCAGTAGGAGGCGTTCTAATTCCGTTGTGGCGGCGACACAGGCACGTCCTCTGCTGGTGATAAAGCGACATGACATGCACCAGCAATCCCGCTCTCAGCCAGCAGATGGGAGTGGTGCGCTGTTCCAGGATTGTTGAACCTGCTCCAAAAGCTTGTGATAAACCTGTTGGACTATTACCTGATGCTGTGTGACTTGTCAAAAATAATGAAGGTCTTAAGAGTGGACAGGGAAGGTCTGTTTCCCCAGTCAGTTATCAGGAGGTGATAAGGATATAGATTAGAGAGGACATGAGGAAAAGTTTTTCCACAGGGACTCGGTGTGGATTAAGACAGGGACAGCAGACTTTTGGATGAACTCAATTCTGCAGACGATGGAAAATGGGAATGTGGCCAGGAAGCTATTGGAATGGTCAAGACTGGAAGTGACAAAGACATTGATGAAGGTTTCAGCAGGGACGAATAGGGATGGGTGACAGTATGTCCATGGAAATAGATGATTTGATGATGGAGAAAACGGGTTAGAATATCTTCACAAAATATGATTTTTAAAATTCTTTCTTTGCACAACAAATAGCGCCAATAGTTCAAAGTCTAATCTTATTGGAGGATAAACATTGCATGACAATCTGAGGACCCTGGTATGTCTCAAACTGCAGTTGGGTGTCACACTGCCACCTGTTGGTAGCAATGAAAGGTACCCAGAAAAACACTACCACTCATGTCCAGTTGGAGGCAGTGTGTGAATTGAATTGAATTTATTGTCATGTGTACCAAGGCACAGTGAAAAACTTTGTCTTGCGAGTAATACAGGCAGATCACAGAGTTAAGTAGCACGGATAAGTAAATAATAGGTAAACAGCAGCAAAAACAGAAACACAGGTGTAGGTGAATGTTAAGAGTTTGTAAGTCCATTCAGTATTCTAACAACAGGAGAGGTGAATCTGTTTCAAAATTGGCTGGTGCGTGTGTACCTTCTCCCCAATGATAGAAGTTGTAGGAAAACATTGCCAGGGTGGGATGGATCTTTGAGAATGTTGGCGGCCTTTCCTTGACAGCGGGCCTGGTAGATGGATTCTAGTACAGACGTGTATACAAGGGAGAACTCCCCCAGACACTCTAAGAGGCTTTTCAATCGTTCAGCAGGTCTCCAGTGCTTTTGTACCATTTCACAGAATCACGGAAGGAAGCTATTCAGCCCATTGTGTCTACACTGGCTATCCCCAATAATGAAAAGGCACTAAGCCATAATCCTAAGGTTTCTGCTTAAAAGACCAGCCAATGCCTGGTTGAAAGTTTCAGTTGAATCGCATTTCCAGAAGTGCGTTCCAGACCTGAACCACTTGCTGTGTGAAAAAAGGTTTTCCTCACATCATATTTGCTGTGTTTGCAAATCATTTTAACCCAGCACCCTCTCGATCTGGATTCTGTTACGAGTGGAAACCATTTCTCTCAGAACGCTCGTGATCTTGAAAACCTCTATCAGATCACCCTCTCACCCTTCTCCTCTCCAGGGAGAACAGTCCTAACTTCTTCAGTCTAATCTCCCTGAACTTCCTCAACCCTGGAGCCATTATAGAAAATGACTGTGCTTTCTCCAAATAAACTTATGCCACATCTTACAACATTATTTCATGGACCCCAGTTACGTTACGGATCACTGCTCCTTATTTATGCTGTTGTTCCTTACACAGATTGTGGAAAAAAAAATTAATCATGTCCCCTCCCCATCTCCTTTCCTCTTATTCCAAAACATCCCATGGACTGCCCTTAGTCCACAGGACTTTAAACTAAATACAGGGCTGGATTCAGATGCATGTAAAATTAGAAAATCAAACGGAAAGCAGAAGGTAAGATTGCAGGTTAGTGATGGAGCTGATTATTACCAGAAAATAAAAGGAAAGGGCAGAATGTGTGAGTGTCATATTGTACCAAGGGAACTATGAATGTCTGGGGAAATGCAATAATAGACCAAACTCAAGGCTTTGTATCTTAATGCATGAAGCATTTGGAATGAGGTTGATGAACAGCAAATTGAGGTAATTGAATGTCATCTCATCACCTTTATGGAAACAGGGAGATCAAAACTGGGAACTTAACACATTTATCCTTTCAGACAGACAGGAGGGTATAGAATTAGAATTAGCATTAGCCTTATTGTCACGTGTAAAAACAATGACTGCAGATGCTGGAAACCAGATTCTGGATTAGTGGTGCTGGAAGAGCACAGCAGTTCAGGCAGCATCCAAGGAGCTTCGAAATCGACGTTTCAGGCAAAAGCGATTGTCACGTGTACTCGAATGAGTACTTTTTCGGCACCATCTTAGGGACAAAGATGCCTAGGCACAGCTTCTTCAGTTACATTTATTGGAATAATAGGGAAATAAAAAAGGGCAACATTGCTGGAATAAATTAAAATGGAGAAAAAAATGGTTCAGAACAATGGTCTTCTGACCCAGTCCGTACCAGCCCGTGACTCCAGTCCACACCGGGCTGTGATCCAGTGCAGGCCAGGCTTCACAAGGCTGGGAGACCGGTCTGGAATCACCTCAAAACTGGAAGTTCAAGCCGAGGCCACGCCAGGCCGAGAGACCACCACGCTGGGCTGAGAGACCATGGGCTGCTGGGAGATCTCCACGCTGGGAGGCCACCATGTTGGGCCTGTGCTGAGGGTGGGAGTTCTGAGCCTGAGAGCTCTGAGGCAGTGAGGTCAGAGGCCACAAGGTCAGAGACCACGAGGTCCAGAATGGAAAAGCTGGTACGGTAGCCCTGTTATTAAGACATGCAATGAGGACAGCTGTGAAAGGTGATCCAGGTTGAGGTGATGTAGAGTCCATTTGGGTGGGGGTACAAAAAAAAGCAAGGGAACAAAGACATTGGTAGCAGTAGTGCACAGACCCCAAACAGAAGCCATTCTGTGGGAAAAGAAAATGAGAGGTGATCTTATTGAAATATATAGGATTCTTTAGGACCTGACTCTTTCGGGTCAATGCTGAGAGGGTGTTTCACCCACATGGGAGAGTCTAGGACCAGAGGGCACAGTCTCAGAAACAAGTGGTCCCAATTTCAGACTGAAGTGAGGAGGAATTTCTTCTCTCGGAGATTTGAGAGTCTTTGGAACCCCTTGCCACAGAAAGCTGTGGGGGCAGAGTCCTTGTGTATATGTCAAGCTGAGACAGATTCTTGATCAGTCGGGGACTCAAGGGGTACAAGGAAAGGGCAGAAAAGTGGATGTGAGGGGTGTCAGATCATCCATGATCCCATTGAATGGTGGAGAAGTTTGAGGGGCCGAGTGGCTTTCTCCTGTTCCTAGCTTTTAACATCTGTGCTCTAATCTTCTCAATTTCCCTTCCTCCCCTTTAGCCCTTTTCCTGTCACATGTTAATGATTCAATATTAAAAATTACTTTTTAGTATCATTGCATTAATTAATTGAATGTTAAATGTTTTAAATCTATATTAATATTGTTATTGTCAGCTAAATATCTCCCCCTTAGAGCATCAGTTTTGCTCTTGCCCTGCTGATGACCTACGCCTCAGCTTATTAGTTAATCCCTAACTCGTTTCTGCAATTTTAGCAAATCTGTCTACAGGATTTTGACATTAACCCTTCACAATGTATCAGCCGTAATCAGAATCAGAAGCACAATGTGAACATGAACCTCATTCACTGGGAACAGAATAAAAAGAAAGGCTGTATCAATGAGAGAGGGAGAAAGTGACTTGTTATGTGGTTAAAAGCCAATCAGGGAATGGTTAAGCATCAGAAGTGGTATCAATGTGTGGCTACTTCTGCTCCCCCCCCCCCCCTCCAATTCTCCTGGTTCCATCCCTCTCCCCACACCTTTTCTTGTGATTGAATCAGATTGTCTGTAACCTTCAATTTGTATTTAACAGCAAAATTAATCAGCCACGCATCTATGGTGCCACTACAGCTCCATACTTACATCTTCATTCTATTCTCTTCTCTGTCCCTTCCTTCGATTTGCCACTCCTGAAATCCTCAGCCATGCTTTTCGTTACCTCCAGGTGTGACAATTCTAACAAAAGCCTCTTATCCTCCAGAGACGTTGCTGCCTGTGTCCTGACTCGTACCGAATGCTATTTATCGTTGCCCCATGTTCATTGCTGTTCCCGTCAACCAACACCTTAGTTCTAAGATTCACAGTATTGTTTGCGAATCCACCTTGTGATTGCCCCTTCCCTACCTCTTCCAGCTCCACACTCCTCCGAGCCCTCTGCATTCCTCCAATTCTAGCCTCTTGTGCAGCCTCACTTTTAATTGCTGTATCACCCACAGACAGACCTGTGTCATCAGCTCTGCAACTCCCTTTCTTATAGCTCAGCTTCCCTTTTAAAACTATCCCTTTGATGGAACCTTTAGTCTCCTGCCCTGAAACTTCCTTTGAAGTACACCTGCGAGGCACCTTAAGATGTTTAGTTATTTTACAAATGGATTATTCATTTTGTTAAATGTTAAAGATGCTAAATAAATACAAGTTGTTCTTGACAAGAATTTACCAGTTTTAGTTAACAGTGTTGTCAGTAAATTAAAATCAAATTACAAAGACATTGCAAGGCTGTGCTCTGAACCAATGTCACCATCCATTGCTAAAGATCACATAACACCAGGTTATAGTCCAATTGGTTTATTTGGAAGTACGAGCTTTTGGAGCACTGCTCCTTCGCCAGGTAACTGTGGGACAAGATCATAGGACACAGACTTATAGTAAAAGATCAAACTGTCATACAACTGATGCGACTTATTAATGAATCAAAAACTGCATCCCCATTCTAAGTGATTAAAGACTTAACAGCAATCTGGGTTTGTTCGACACATCGCATTAGTTGGATGACACTTTGATCTTTTATTATAAATTCTGTGTCCTATGATCCTGCCCCACTAGTTACCTGACGAAGGAGCAGCGTTCCGAAAACCTGTACTTCCAAATAAACCTGTTGGGAGATTTAGAATCTCCTCAGTTTAGGGGATTGACTCTGTGCTGATTGGGCCACAGTTAGTGTGTTACTGCTGCAGTTGGTTTCTGTTTTTTTGGGGGGAAACCTGATTCCTGAACAGGCTGAATTATATAGCCAGTTTATTAACTGGTATTCCTTTTCTTTTATATAATATATTTTTATGAAGAAAAAATAGATTTTTAAATATTACAACAACTACAAAACAATGCAATTCAAAACAGTACAAAAATAATACAAAACTAAACCCAAATAATAAAAAATATTCCCCAGCCCACCCTCCTATATGAATGTATAAACATATATAGAGAAGTATAAAATTAAAAAAAACCTAAACTAGCTATTGAACTCACTAAATAAATACCTAACAACAAACAACTTAATAGTAACAACTCAGCCCAGCCAAACAAACCACTCATACATTCACAGTTCCTCCTCCCTGGATATTGGACTCATGAAACACAATCGTCACGGATATATAAAAGCCCTTGTTCGTGTGGCAGATAAATCTGTGTCCAGGTATTTCAAAAAGGGCTGCCATGTCTTGTAAAAATTCTCAGTTTTGTGGTGTACCATATTTGTGAGAAAATCCAGGGGAATATGCTCCATAACAATCTTCTGCCAACCCGACAGGCCTGGGGGGTTTCGGATATCCAACCGAGCAAGATATTCGTCCTTGCACAGAATGTAAGAATATTGAAACGTTTTTCCTTATGCGAGTCTGCAGGAAATACAATGGGTAGGCCCAAAAGGAGAGAAATAGGGTCCTTCTCCACCCCTACACCTAAAATCCTCTCCATTGCACCCACCACAGCACTCCAATATGTTTGAAGCCTGTCACAAGACCAAAGACAATGGGTAAGAGTACCCATACAGACCTTGCACTTGGGACATGCTGAAGGTATCCCTGGTTTGGGGGTCTGTGGCTAAGTGGACCCTGTGGAGAATCTTCAACTGTAAAGCATGGGTCCTATTGCAAATTGATATCTTCCTCGCATTCTCCCAAATATCCTCCCATGCCTCTGATGAAACTTCAACACCCAGTTCTCTTTCTCACATCTTGCAGAGTCGATCAGACTCATCTGAGGTGGCACCCCCCAATTGGTGATATAGAGTACTGACAGAGAGTGTATCCTTAGCCCTTAGTACCCCTCTTTCTATGTCAGATTTGTTGGGATCAGTTAAAAGTGTGGTCTTGTTTTGAATAAAATCCCTAACTTGAAAACAAAATGAAAGAGGTCTCTATTAGGTAACTCGTACGTCCGTACTAATTGATCGAAGGACATCATTACATCTCCCTCAAATAAATCACCCATGCAAGATACCCCCAGCTGCCCAACGTTTAAATCCTGAATCTATCAGACCCGGTTGAAAACTCGGCATACCCACTAAAGGTGTAAACAAAGATGTTTTGCCAATATTACCTTCCATCTGCCGAATTGCCCTCCAAGCTTTAACAGTATTGATGACAATTGGGTTATGGCAATATTCCCTAACTGTCCTCACCTTGTCCTAAAACAGCAAACTGGTAAGGGGGTACCTTGCCTGGGAGACTTCGATATCTAGCCATATTGAAAGAGGGTCCCCACAAACCCAATCACTTACGTAGGTCAAAAGTGAGCTTAATTGGTAATTTTTAATGTCTGGAAGGTCTACTCCCCCCAATCTGTGAGGCAACTGCAGTTTGGCTCATTTAATGAGGGGCCATTTACGGTGCCAGATAAAGGAGCTGAACCAACTGTTCAGTCTCCTGAGTGTTTGCTTATTGAAAATCAGGGGGAGCATCCGTATAGGGTATAGCAAACGAGGGAGAATATTCATCTTAATAAGTGCTATCTGACCCAACCATGAGACTGGAAGTGCCTCCCATCTTTGGAGATCTTGTTTAATTTTTTCAAATAATTGAGTAAAATTGGCTTTGAACAGCCAATCCAGAACTGGAGTAATGAATATGCCCAAATACACAACCCCCCCCCCCACCCCCCCAACCACCTAAATGGGAATCTATAGTCACTCTCAAGGGCCAACTCTTTCGTAAGACCACCCATAGGCAGAGCCTCTGATTTAGCAAAATTAATCTTATACCCTGAAAAAGCACCAAACGCGTGAATGCATTGTATCAGGCAAGGCACTGAGACTGCTGGATTTGTCAAGAAAATTAGATCATCATCTGCATACAGCGAGATCTTATGTAATTTTGACCCCACTTCTGCAGCTGATATATTGAGATCCCCACGAATGGCCTCAGCCAACGGTTCAATCACCAACGTAAAAAGTAACGGTGAAAGGGGACAGTCCTGCCGGCTGCCCCTAGAAATATTAAAATTGCTTGATCGTACCCCGTTGGTAATGACCGCAGCGAGAGGTACACTGTAGAAAACCTTTAGGTATTCCTTTTTTATTAAGGACTGATTTTTAACCTGCCTGTTCTACACAGTTAATGTGTTTCGGGTGTAACTCAGTTCTCATTAGGGAACATAGAACATAGAAAAGTGCAGCACTGAACAGGCCCTTCGGCCCACGATGTTGTGCTGAGGATTACTCCTAATCTAAAATAAAATAATCTAACCTATGCACTCCTCAATTCACTGCTATCCATCTGCATGTCCAGCAGTCACTTAAATGTCCCTAATGACTCTGTTTCCACCACCACCACTGGCACCGCATTCCATGCATTCACAGCTATTGGTTCACTGTTTGGTTACAGCCTGTGTAAAAAAAAATAAAATAAACCTGTTGGACTATAACCTGGTATTGCATGGTTTTCAACTTTGTCCACTGCAGTCTAACACCAACTCTTCTCCATCATGGTCACCATCCATTGCAATCAATTTGAATCATTGATATTTTCCTGCAGTGGCATCATCATTCAGCAGGGGGCATTGTTGCACATGTTGTGGTCCCAGTTGACATGAGTAGGGGACGAAGAGCAGAAGACAGACCAGCAGAAGGCAGACCAGCAGAAGACAGACCAGCAGAAGACAGACCAGCAGAAGGGCGATGGGGAATAACTGCTGACCCTACCACATGACAGAAAACTAACGGAAATTTTGGGGTGCTTATAGCTTTAGACATTTAACAGCAGCACTGTGATCAACAGGATTCACTGCAGAAATTCACCAAAATACCTTGGATGGTACCTTCCAAACCAATTTACATCAAGATGGACAAAGGCAGCAGATACATGGGAACTCCATTCCAAACTATTCACCATCTTCACTTGGATACATATTGCTATTCCTTATGTGGTACTGAGTCAAAATCCTAGTAATCCCTCCCTAATAGCATTGTGGATGTAACTAAACCACACAGACTGCATAGTTCATGAAGGCAGCTCACCACCACCTTCTGAACAGTATCCTGGGGAGGGGCGATAAATGCTGGTCTCAGCAGCGACACTCACATCCCTAAATGAATTTTTTAAACAAGGACATGAAATGTTAACTGTTGAACTGTTTCTCTCCCCCAGGATGCTGCCAGACCTGCTGAGTTCCACCAACATTTATTTAGAGTCATAGGGATGTACAGCATGGAAACAGACCCTTCGGTCCAACCCATCCATGCCGACCACTTATCCCAACCCAATCTAGTCCCATTTGCCAGCGCCCAGCCCATATCCCTCCAAACCCTTCCCATTCATTTACCCTTCCAAATGCCTCTTAAATGTTACAATTGCACCAGCCTCCACCAGCTCATTCCATACACCACACCACCCTCTGAGTGAAAAACTTGCCCCTTAAGTCCCTTTTATATCTTTCCCCTCTCACCCTAAACCTATGCTCTCCAGTTCTGGACTCCCCACCCCACGGGAAAGACCTTGCCTATTTATCATATCCATGCCCCTCATGATTTTATAAACCTCTATAAGGTCACCCCTCAGCCTCCGACGCTCCAGGGAAAACAGCCCCAGCCTTTTCAACCTCTCCCTATAGCACAAATGCCCCAACCTTGTCAACATCCTTAAATCTTTTCTGAATCCTTTCAAGTTTGACAACATCTCCCCTCTCTCTCTCCCCATCCTTCTCCCTCTCCCCTCTGTCTCTCTCCATCCTTCTCCCACCCTCCTCTGTCTCTCTCCATCCTTCTCCCTCTCCCCTCTGTCTCTCTCCATCCTTCTCCCACCCTCCTCTGTCTCTCTCCATCCTCCTCCCTCTCTCCGCCTCCCCTCCCCCTCTCTCCCGTCTCCCCTCCCTCCTCTGCCCTCCCCCCTCTCTCCCTCCCCCCTCCCCTCCACCCCTCTCCCCCCGCCCCCCGCTCTCCCCACCACCCTCCCTCCCTCTCCCCCTCTCCCACCTCTCTCCCCTCCCCCCTCTCTCCCCTCCCCCCCCTCTCCCCTCCCCCCCTCTCCCCTCCCCCCTCCCCCCTCTCTCCCCTCCCCCTCTCTCCCCTCCACCCTCCCCACTCTTTCCCCTCCACCCTCCCCACTCTTTCCCCTCCACCCTCCCCACTCTCTCCCCTCCACCCTTGCCCCCTCCTTCCCCTCTCCCCTCCCCCCGTCCCCCCTCTCTCCCCTCCACCCTTGCCCCCTCCTTCCCCTCTCCCCTCCCCTCCACCGTCCCCCCTCTCTCCCCTACCCCTCTCTCCCCTCTCCCCCTCCCCCCTCTCCCCCTCCCCTTTTTTTCCCCTCCACCCTCCCTCCCTCTCCTCTCCCCTCCCCCTCCTCCCTCACCTCTCCCCTCCCCCCTCCCTCACCTCTCCCCTCTCTCCCCTCCCCCCTCTCCCTCACCTCTCCCCTCCCCCTCTCTCCCCTCCTCCCTCTCTCCCCCCTCCCTCCCCTCCACCCTCCCCCCTCTCTCCCCTCCACCCTCCCCCCTCTCTCCCCTCCACCCTCCCCCCTCTCTCCCCTCCACCCTCCCCCCTCTCTCTCCTCCACCCTCCCCCTCTCCCCCCTCTCTCCCCTCCACCCTCCCCCCTCTCTCCCCTCTCCCCTCCCCCCTCCCTCACCTCTCCCCTCCCCCCTCTCCCTCACCTCTCCCCTCCCCCTCTCTCCCCTCCTCCCTCTCTCCCCTCCACACTCCCCCCCTCTCTCCCCTCCACCCTACCCCCTCTCTCCCCTCCACCCTACCCCCTCTCTCCCCTCCACCCTCCCCCCTCTCTCCCCTCCACCCTCCCCCTCTCCCCCCTCCCCCTCTCCCCCCTCCACCTCTCCCCCCTCTCTCCCCCCTCCTCCCTCTCTCCCCTCCACCCTCCCCCCTCTCTCCCCCCCTCCCCTCCACCCTCCCCCTCTCCCTCCCCTCCACCCTCCCCCTCTCTCCCCCCCTCCCCTCCACCCACTCCCCTCCCTTCCCTCCACCCTCCCCCCTCCCCTCCCTCTCCCCCCCTTCCCCTCCCCCCCCTCCCCCTCTTCCCCTCCCCCTGCCCACTCTTCTCCACCCCCTCCCCTCCCCCCCTCTTCCCCTCCCCATCTACCACCCTCTCCCCCTCCCCCTCTCCCCCCTTCCCCTCCCCCTCCCCACCTCCTCCCCTCCCTCCCCACCTCCTCCCCTCCCTCCCCCCTCCTCTCCCTCCCCCTCCACCCTCTCTCCTCTCCCTCCCCTCCACCCTCCCCCCTCTCTCCCCCCCTCCCCCCTCCACTCCCTCCCCCTCCCCTCACTCCCCCCTCTCTCCCCTCCACCCTCCCCCTCTCTCCCCTCCCCCTCTCCTCCCTCCTCCCCTTCTCCCCTCCCCCCTCTTCCCCCCCTCCCACCTACCCTCCCCCCTCCCTCCACCCCCTCCCACGCCCCTCCCTCCACCCCCTCCCACCCCCCTCCCCCGTCCCCCCTCCCCTGTCCCCCCTCCCCCCTCCCCCTCTTCCCCCCCTCCCCCCTCCCCCTCTTCCCCCCTCTTCCCCCCCATCCCTTCCCCCCTCCTCCTCCCACCCTCCTCCTCCCACCCCACCTCTTCCCCCCCTCTTCCCCTTCCCCCCTCCCCCCCGCACCCCCCCCCCCCGCACCCTCCCCCCCTCCTCCACCCTCCTCCCCCTCCCACCCCCCCCTTCCCCCCTCACCCTCCCCCCAACCCACCCCCCTCCTCCCCCTCCCACCCCCCTCCCTCCTCCCCCTCCCACCACCCTCCCCCATCCCCCCTCCCCCGTCCCCCCTACCCCACCTCCCTCCCCCGTCCCCCCACCCCCCTCCCCCGTCCCCCCCTCCTCCCCCCCACCCCCCTCCCCCCCTCCCACCCCCTCCCCCCCTCCTCCCCCCCTCCCACCCCCTCCCCCCCTCCTCCCCCCCACCCCCCTCCCACCCCCGTTCCCCCCCACCCCCGTCCCCCCCTCCTCCCCCCCACCCCCCTCCCCCCCTCCCACCCCCCCTCCCCCCCCTCCCACCCCCGTTCCCCCCCACCCCCGTCCCCCCCTCCCACCCCCGTTCCCCCCCACCCCCGTCCCCCCCTCCTCGCCCCCACCCCCCTCCCCCCCTCCCACCCCCCCTCCCCCCCACCCCCCTCCCCCCCCTCCCCACCCCCCCTCCCCCCCTCCCACCCCCGTTCCCCCCCACCCCCCCGCCCCCCTCCCCTCCACCCCTCCACCCCCCCTCCCCCGTCCCCCTCCGCCCACCCCCTCACCCTCCCCCGTCCCCTCCCCCCCACCCCCCTCATCCTCCCCCGCCCCCTCCCCCCCACCTCCCCACCCCACCCCAGCCCCCCAACCCCACCCCCCTCCCACCACCCCCTACACTCCCCCCCGTCTCCCCCCCTCTCATCTCCCCCCCCTCTCGTCTCTCCCCCTCTCCCCACCCCGTCTCCCCCCCCCGCGTCTCCCCCCCCACCCCCCGGTCTCGTCTCCCCCCCTGGTCTCGTCTTCCCCTCGTCTCGTCTCCCCCCCCGTCTCGTCTCCCCCCATCTCGTCTCCCCCCCCTCCCCCCCTCCTCCCCCCCGTCTCGTCTCCCCCCCTCCCCCCCTCCTCACCCCCGTCTCGTCTCCCCCCCTGGTCTCGTCTTCCCCTCCTCGCCATCTCGTCTCCCCCCCGTCTCGTCTCCCCCCCTCCCCCCCTCCTCCCCCCCGTCTTGTCTCCCCCCCTCCACCCCTCCTCACCCCCGTCTCGTCTCCCCCCCTTCCCCTCTCCTCACCCCCGTCTCGTCTCCCCCCCTCCCCCTCTCCTCACCCCCGTCTCGTCTCCCCCCCTCCCCCTCTCCTCACCCCCGTCTCGTCTCCCCCCCCGTCTCGTCTCGTCTCGTCTCCCCCCCCATCTCGTCTCCCCCCCCGTCTCGTCTCGTCTCGTCTTGTCTCCCATCTCGTCTCCCCCCCCCGTCTCGTCTCCCCCCCGTCTCGTCTCGTCTCCCCCCTCCCGTCTCGTCTCGTCTCGTCTCGTCTCCCCCCCGTCTCGTCTCATCTCGTCTCGTCTCGTCTCCCCCCCCCCGTCTCGTCTCGTCTCGTCTCCCCCCGTCTCGTCTCATCTCGTCTCGTCTCGTCTCCCCCCCCCCGTCTCGTCTCGTCTCGTCTCGTCTCGTCTCCCCCCCGTCTCGTCTCATCTCGTCTCGTCTCGTCTCCCCCCCGGCTCGTCTCCCCCCCTCCCCCCGTCTCGTCTCCCCCTCCGTCTCTCCCCCCCGTCTCATCTCGTCTCGTCTCGTCTCGTCCCCCCCCCCCGGCTCGTCTCCCCCCCTCCCCCCGTCTCATCTCCCCCTCCGTCTCTCCCCCCCGTCTCGTCTCTCCCCCCCCCCGTCTCGTCTCTCCCCCCCCCCCGTCTCGTCTCCCCTCCTGTCCCGTCTCCCCCCCGTCCCGTCCCCCCCCAGCCCGTCCCCCCCCAGCACGTCCCATCTCCCCCCCGTCCCGTCTCTCCCCTCCCCCGTCTCGTCTCCCCCCCCCCGTCACGTCTCCCCCCCGTCTCGTCTCCCCTCCCCCCTGTCTCGTCTCCCCCCCGTCTCGTCTCCCCCCCGTCTCGTCTCGTCTCGTCTCCCCCCCTGTCTCGTCTCGTCTCCTCTCCTCTCGTCTCCCCCCCGTCTCGTCTCCCCCCGTCTCTGCCCTCCCCCCCGTCTCGTCTCGTCTCCCCCGTCCCGTCTCCCCCCTCCCCCGTCTCCCCCCTCCCACGTCTCCCCCCCTCCCCCGTCTCGTCTCGTCTCTCCCCCACCGTCTCGTCTCTCCCCCACCCGTCTCGTCTCTCCCCCACCCGTCTCGTCTCTCCCACCCCCGCCTCGTCTCCCCTCCCCCCCGCCTCGTCTCCCCTCACCCCCGCCTCGTCTCCTCCCACCCCCCGCCTCGTCTCCTCCCACCCCCCCACCTCGTCTCCTCCCCCCACATCGTCTCCTCCCTCCCCCCCCTCGTCTCCTCCCCCCACATCGTCTCCTCCCTCCCCCCCTCGTCTCCTCCCTCCCTCCCCCCTCCTCCCCCCTCCCCCCCCCCTCGTCTCCCCTCCCCCTCATCTCCCCTCCCCCTCCCCCCCACCCCCCACCCCGTCTCCCCTCCCCTCCCCCCCGTCTCCCCTCCCCCTCCCCCCCCGTCTCCCCTCCCCTCCCCCCCTCCCCTCCCCACCCCGTCTCCCCTCCCCCCCGTCTCCCCTCCCCACCCCGTCTCCCCTCCCCTCCCCACCCTGTCTCATCTCGTCTCCCCTCCCCACCCCGTCTCATCTCGTCTCCCCTCCCCCCCGTCTCGTCTCGTCTCGTCTCCTCTCCCCCTCCCCCGTCTCCTTCCCTCCCCCGTCTCCCCCTCCCCCTCCGCCTCTCTCCCCCCCCCACCCCTTCCCTCTCCTGAACCAGGTCTGGACACGCTGTGACTGACAGTTGGGTGACCACGCCCCCTTGACCGTGAATTACCCCTGTTTACCAGGGCCCGGTGACGTCATGCGGGTCCGCGGCTGGCGGCGCAGGCGCGCTCCGGACACCCGCAGTCACGCGCAGCCGCGTCCCTCCACCTGGTATCCGTCCGCAGACAATGGGGGGAGGGGGTGAAAAGACCGTGGGGACTACTTCTCCACCCACTCTCCTAAAGAAATGAGCGGCCTGGACGGAGTGATGATCGGGGGGAGGGGGAGTAGAGTTTCGACTACGACTGTGGTTGGCGCCCAGCAGTTTGTATTTCAGGATTTGAAAGGAGATTGTAAGAAGTAGTCCCGAGTTTATTTTTTATATGGCCCAGGCTGGCGGATGTGGATGATCCGTCTGTGGTGGGGGGTGGTGAGGCGGTTAAGATGGCGGCGCCCTGTGGAATGTCGACTCGGTGAGAGGTAAACCCCCTCCCCCATCCCCCCGGGGCCAGGGCACCCCAACATCTCCCCCGCTCCCACAGCGTCTCCCCTCAGGGCTCGGGATCCTCCCCCTCTCCCCCCTCATCACCAACCCCCCTCCCCATCACCCCCACCGCCCCCCCCACATCACCCCTCCCCCCACCCCACCATCTCCCCTTCCCCGAATCCCGAATCCCGAATCCCGAACCCCGGAGGGGGGGGGGGGGGGGGGTTACTCGACTCCCAACCTGAGCCTGGGGGATGGGGGGGAATACGAAATGAATGAGTGAATCTGATGAGAAACTGTGGGTTATATTTTAGGTTTGGGGTCGGGGTCGGGGTCTTGGCCGCGGGGATTAAGCTGAGGGTCAGTTTATTTGGGTTTTCTCCTCCGCCCGCGTTCGCCCTGGTCTGATCCCCGCCTTGAGTCTGGGCCTGGTCCGGTGCCATAGGAGCTGCTTTCTGTCCAGTCTCTTGTTATGATCCATTGTGTGTGTTTTTTTTAAATATATGGCGAAAGTTAACCTGTAAAGTCAGATTTTGCCTTTCCTCTTCCTTTTTGTACCTCGGCCCCCGCGTGTGGTGCAGGGTTTATCTCCGACTCTTTGCAAAGAGAAAAACAATTCTTCTAACCGCCCCCTTTGTGTTATTAAATGATCGGGATTGCAAAGCTCACTTCAGACTGTTTTCAATTTATCAGAGATCTTTCTTTAATTTTCACAACTGAGAATCAGTAATGTCTGGTCTATAGATCCAAGCTAACCTGGGACTATGTTATATTTGTAAATAGCCCTGTTTTTAAATGGGCAGGAAGTATCAATGGGTTCAGAATGAGTTCATCTCGCATATCACCAGAATTGATTTGAAGGGCTGAAAGGCCTGTTCATGTGCAACTACAAGATGGAGCATTGATTGGCCATTCAGTTCTGATCCACCTCATGCAATGTGAATATGACTGTTCTGATAACCCTGAACTCCACTTTCCTGCTTTATCCCCATAACCATTGATTCCCTTCCCGATCAGAAATCTGCCTCAGTTTTGAGTATGCCTCCTCATCTGATCTTGATCGTCTCTGTAGTAAAGAATTCCACAGATTAATTATCCACATGAGGAAAAAAATCCTCATCTGTTTGAAATGAGCAACCCCTTACTCAAAGATTGTGCTGTTTGCTTATGCATCCTCCCACAACAAGGAAACAAATTCGCAGCATCTAGCTTGTCAAGCCTGCCAGGAATCTTGTGTATTCTAGTAATGACTCCTCTTCTTCCTATAAACTCTAAAATGGGTACAGGCCCCACTTACTCAACATCTCCTCATATAGTCCCAACAGGTGTATTTGGAAGCACTAGCTTTCAGACCGCTGCACCTTCAACAGGAGCAGGGCTTCAACATTTTAAGACTCTATTTCCAATGAATTAAAGGCCACTTGTCCGTTTGCGTTCCTGTTATATGCTAGCAATTTGTTGATTCATGCATGAGGATCCCAAAGTTCCTCCACTGCAGCTTTCTGGAGGTTTTCTTTGTTTAAATGACATCCAACTCTTGTTCTTCCAACTAAAGTGTATACCTCACGTTTTCCCTTCTGCCAAATTTTGCCCACTCACTTTCCCTGTTTGTATCCTTTTGCAGGCTTCACGTCATCCTGACTACCCCCCCTTCCCACTTATTTTTGACATCTCCAAATTTATAAGTGCAAATCATGAATGTATATAGTAAATAATTTTGAGCCCAATGCTGACCCATGCAGCACTGCCCTGGGTATAGGTTGCGATAGAAATAGAGAAGCTAGGAGTAGGCCAACCCTCCCCTCGAGCCTGCTCCACCAGTTAATATGTTCATGGCTGATCATCCAGCTCAATACCCCTAATCCTTTGATCTTTGTGGCCCCAAGACCTGTATTACCTCTTTCTTGAAAACAGTGTTTTGAACTTTTAGCCGCTTTAAGTGGTAATGAAGTCCATGGGCTCACTACTCATTGGGTAAGGAATTTCTCCTCGTCTCAACCCTTAAAAAAGGAATCCCTTTTCCTTAAACTGTGACTCTGGTTCTGGACTCTCCCACTGTGTGAACATCTTTCCTGCATCTAACCTGTCTAGTCCTGTTAGAATTTTATAGATTTCTGAGATTCTCCTGCTTAATTATTCTAAACATCAGTGAATATTATCCGAACCAACACAATCTCTCTTCTTATGTTAGTCCTGCTGCCCCAAGAAACAGTTTGGCAAAATTTTGCTGCATACCCTCTATAGCAAGAGCATCCTTCTTCAGTAAAGAAGACAAAAACTACGTACAATGTTCCGGTGTGGTTTCACTAATGCCCTGCACAACAGCAGCAAGACATCCTTGTTCCTGTATTTGAATCCTCTCACAGTGAAGGCCAATATACTGTTTGCCTTCTTTACCACCTGCTGCACCTGCATGCTTACTTTCAATGATTGGTGGACATGGACAAGGTCTCGAACATTTCTCGCTCTCAGCTTAGTTGTTCAAATAATTATCTGCCTTTTAATTTTGCTACCAAAGTGAATAACCTCACATTTATCCACATTAAATTGCATGTGCCACATTATTCTCTATCTACCAGGCATTTGCCCATCTGGCCTGTTCAAATCACACTGCAACATAGTGTATCCTCCTCAGCTCACCTTCCATACAGCTTTATGTCATCTGCAAATTTTGGGAAATTACATTTGATTCCCTCATTAACATACATTGTGAAGAGCTGGGGATCTAGTACTGATTCCTGCAGTACCCCACTAGTCGCTGCCTGCCACAATGGGTCACACAAAGACCCATTTATCCCTATTCTTTGTTTCCCCTTTGCTAAGCAATTTTATATTCATCTCAATACACTGCCATCAGTCCCATATGCTTTAATTTTACATATTAATCTCTTATGAGGGACTTTGTCAAAAGTCTTCTGAATGTTCAAATAAACCTCATCCACTAGCTCCCCGATCAACTCTACCAGTTACATCCTTGAAGAATTTCAGTTGATTTGTCAAACACTAATTCCCTTTTGTAAATTCATGCTGACTCTGTCTGATTCTGTCACTGTTTTAAGACCATAAGAGACAGGAGTGGAAGTAAGGCCATTCGGCCCATCGAGTCCACTCCGCCATTCAATCATGGCTGCTGGGCACTTCAACTCCATTTACCCGCATTCTCCCCGTAGCCCTTAATTCCCCGAGACAACAAGAATCTATCAATCTCTGCCTTGAAGACATTTAGCGTCCCGGCCTCCACTGCACTCTGCGGCAATGAATTCCACAGGCCCACCACTCTGGCTGAAGAAATGTCTCCGCATTTCTGTTCTGAATTTACCCCCTCTAATTCTAAGGCTGTGTCCATGGGTCCTAGTCTCCTCACCTAACGGAAACAATTTCCTAGCGTCCACCCTTTCCAAGCCATGTATTATCTTGTACGTCTCTATTAAGTCTCCCCTTAATCTTCTAAACTCTAATGAATACAATCCCAGGATCCTCAGCCGTTCCTCATATGTTAGACCTACCATTCCAGGGATCATCTGTGTGACTCTCTGCTGGACACGTTCCAGTGCCAGTATGTTCTTCCTGAGGTGTGGGGACCAAAACTGAACACAGTACTCCAAATGGGGCCTAACCAGAGCTTTATAAAGTCTCAGTAGCACAATGGTGTTTTTATATTCCAACCCTCTGTGATCTGCTATAAAATCCTTGATAGTGGATTCTAGCATCTTCTCCATTATTGACATCAGACTCACTGGAGTATCGTTCCACTTTCTCTCTATCTGCCTTTTCTAAATTGTGGGGTTCATTAGGTACTGTCCAATCTATAGGAAGTGTTCCAGAGTTTAAAGAGTCTTGGAAGTTAACCACCAATGCATCCACTACTTCTAGGGCCACTTCCTTAAGTACCTTAAGATTTATCAGTGTTCAATCCCATCAATTTCTCCAACACCATTTTTCTTATAATACTGATTTGCTTCAGTTCCTCCCTCTCACTAAACCCTGTATTCCCCATCATTTCTGATGTGTTATTTATATCTTTCATTGCAAAGACCTAAAGCAAAGTATGAAATTCATTTGTCAACCATTTCTTTATTTCTCATAAATTTGCCTGTTTCTGACTGTAAGGGATCTACATTTAGTTTTTACCCAACTTTTTCTCTTTGAAACCTTTGGAGTCCGTTCTTATGATCCCTGAAGCTTACTGTCTCACTGTATCTTAGTCAATCTCTGTCCTCCTTTGCTGAATTCTAAACTTTCCCAATCCTCAGTTTTCTTTTTTTTTTGCCCATTTGAATGCCTCTTTTTCTGCATCTGATGCTATCACTAACTTCCTTCATAAGCCATTGTTCTCTTTGCACTCTTGCACCAGACAGGAATAAACAATTTTTGTAGTTCAGCCATTTGCTCTTTGAATGTTTACCACTGCCTACCCACTGTCATTCCTCCCAGTAACATTTCCTAATTCATCTTGGCTAACTCAAACCTCATGCCATTATAGTTTCCCTTTATTAAGATTCAGGACCCTTGTCTCAGAATCCATTACCTCACTCTCCAATTTGAAGAATTCTATCATGTTCAATCATAGCCATTTTTTCCCAATTTTCTATTTTCTAGTAGTTAGCCAACATTCATCCATGCAAATGCACTAACCCTAACACCTTTTCAGTAGCTTGATAAGATATTGAATATAAATGTGCTGTGTCCTGCACCGATAGTAAGTTGCATATCTTTTCAGAAAAGTCCTGTCCTTTTTTTGATTTGCAGTGTAAGCTGCCTTTTTAACTTCTGTAGAATCTCTGTAACAGGGACTATATCTTTAAAAGTTAGCTCACCAATACTTTGTTTAATATGTAAATCAACTGTGCCAAAGGCTTTCATTTATGTAATCCTTTCGTGTAGACAACATGCTTCAGAGAAACAAACAAAATTTGATGCTGAGTCTCGTAAGCAGACCTGAAGAAGGCAGGTTCAATTAAAGCTTTCTAGAAAGAATTAGACTTTTATCCGAAAAGAGAGACTGCGCAAGATTATGAGCAAGTTCTGGATGAATGGCATTTAGTGAAATGCTAATTAATTGAAGCAGTACAGAGAAGATGGACTCCCTCCTACCTCTTGTGCTTGAACAATTCTATGATTGGTGTAGATGATCAAAACTTTGGTAGGTTATAAAGAGCTTTCTAAAGGAGGACGGTGAGACTTTACGACCGAGACACCTGAGGGCAGCCTGTGGTGAAGTGATGAAAATTAGCAATGCTCTAAAGGCTGCAATTGGGATGAGCACAGATACATCTGTGATGAGTGGTGATGAGTAGGACTGGCGGAAGTGAGAAGCTGTAAGTGACTTGAACACTAAACCAATGCGTGTTTGTCAGTGAGCACAGGATCTGAGTATGACTTGGTGCACGTTGGCAGTGGAGGTTTGCAGTTGACCAAATTTACAGGAAATAGAATGTGGAGGTGACCCTGGAGTGCATTGGAATAGTGAAGTCGAGAAGTAACTAAGCCGTTGAGGATTTGAGCAGTTGAAACTGGGAATTGGGCGATATCATCAAATTGAAATTGAGCAGTGTTGATGTGGTCAGGAACTCCACTTTGGTCAAGTTTGTCATTACAAAATGAACAATTTATTTCAGCCTTCCATTTGTCGGGCAAGGATAGAATTTGAATAAGTTATAACTTTTCATGCTAATCCCTCCTTGACATTATTCAGTTGTTTTAAACTTGAGTTCTGTTGCAGAGAGCATCTTGGGTGAAGTACGAGTTTTACCTGGCTGTTTCATTAATACATTCCCCAGCTTTCTTCACTGTTGCCTTACCAAGTTGCTACATCTTGTTGAGGTACAATTTTACAGGTGTTAGTTGTTCTCTGCTAATTCACCTGAATGATCAATCTGTAGTAATCTGTCAGTATCTGAGGGCTTGATCCTAACATTGCCTCCTCTCCCAGTGTTTGTTTTGCACCAGGACTCCATGTGAACAGGAACAGCAGCTTTTTTTTTCCCACTGAACCTCCCCACAGGAGGTGAGGATGAACCTCTTGGAGTAACACATCTGCCCACCCCCAAATCAGTGAAACTTGTTGGAAGGGGCATGGGGTTGCTGGTGGTGTTAGTGGGTGCACACTGTCTCCAGCAATACTTCACGTCAGTTCCGGTTCTGTACCTTGATAGGGATGCTTGCTCCACACAGCAGTGCCATTCATGCATTGCATAATGTGTTGCTTGTCCTGTTAAAGGGCACAAAACCTGACTCATTATAACTAAAGCCAAGAGAGCTTTGCTAATGTATACATTTAGAGCTAGTTTGTATTTTTTATTCATACAGGAGACATGGGTGTTGCCAAACCAGCTTGTATTTATTGTCCTTGAATGGGTGGTGTTGAGTGGTTACCTTGAACTGCATTGGTGAGATCACATCTGGAGTACTGTGTACAGTATTGATCATCCCATTTAATGAAGTAAATACATTAGAAGCAGTTCAGAGAGTGTTTACTGGGTTAATTTTTGGAATGGGCGAATAGTCACATGAAGAAAGACTGGACAAACTGGATTTGTATCTGCTAGAGTTTTGATGAGTGAGTAGAATTTAACTTGACTAAAGTACAAGATCTTGAGGGATTTTGGCAGGGTGGATGTGGAAAGGATGTTTACCTTTTGTGGGAGAATCTAGAACCAGAGGTTACTGTATAAAAATAAATTTGACCATCCATTTAATACAGGTAATAATTCGTTTCTCAGAGACTGATGTGTCTTTTTAACATTCTTCCTCAATAGGCGATGGAAGTAGAGTCATAGAGATGTACAGCACAGAAACAGACCCTTCGGTCCAACCCGTCCATGCCGACCAGATATCCCAACCCAATCTAGCCCCACCTGCCAGCACCCGGTCCATATCCCTTCAAACCCTTCCTATTCATATACCCATCCAAATGCCTCTTAAATGTTGCAATTGTACCAGCCTCCACCACATCCTCTGGAAGCTCATTCTATACATGTACCACCCTCTGTGTGAAAAAGTTGCCCCTTAGGTCTCTTTTATATCTTTCCCTTCTCACCCTAAACCTCTCCTCTCTAGTTCTGGACTCCCCGGCCCCAGGGAAAAGACTTTGCCGATTTATCCTATCCATGCCCCTCATAATTTTGTAAACCTCTATAAGGTCACCCCTCAGCCTCCGACACTCCAGGGAAAACAGCCCCAGCCTGTTCAGCCTCTCCCTATAGCTCAAATCCTCCAACCCTGGCGACATCCTTGTAAATCTTTTCTGAACCCTTTCAAGTTTCACAACATCCTTCCGATAGGAAGGAGACCAGAATTGCACGCAATATTCCAACAGTGGCCTAACCAATGTCCTGTACAGCCGCAGTATAACCTCCCAACTCCTGTACTCAATACTCTGACCAATAAAGAAAAGCATACCAAACGCCGCCTTCACTATCCTATCTACCTGCGACTCCACTTTCAAGGAGCTATGAACCTGCACTCCAAGGTCTCTTTGTTCAGCAACACTCCCTAGGACCTTACCATTAAGTGTATAAGTTCTGCTAAGATTTGCTTTCCCAAAATGCAGCACCTGTCATTTATCTGAATTAAACTCCATCTGCCACTTCTCAGCCCATTGGCCCATCTGGTCCAGATCCTGTTGTAACCTGAGGTAACCCTCTTCACTGTCCACTACACCTCCAATTTTGGTGTCATCTGCAAACTTACTAACTGTACCTCTTATGCTTGCAATCCAAATCATTTATATAAATGACAAAAAGTAGAGGACCTAGCACTGATCCTTGTGGCACTCCACTGGTCACAGGCCTCCAGTCTGAAAAAGGACCCTCCACCACCACCCTCTGTCTTCCTTGAATGTATTTAAGGCAAATACTGATAGATTCTTGTTGTGGGAAGTGGATGCAAGGTTATTGGGGGTATGAGGCTAACAATCAGACCAACTGGAGCATTGAGGGGTCAAATGGCCCGCACCCTGTGTGTGACCACCCTTGTTCGACAGATGGAATAGGGAAAGAGTGAATAGGCTGGGGCTATTTTCCCTAGAGAATCAGAGTCTGAGGGATGACTTTATAGAGGTTTACAAAATCATGAGGGGCATGGATATGGTGAATAGCCAAGGTTTTTTCCCGGAGTGGAGGAGTCCAAAACTAGAGGGCATAGGTTTAAGGTGAGAGGGGAAAGATTTAAAAGGGACCTAAGGGGGCAACTGTTTCCATGCAGAGGGTGGTGCTTGTATGGAATGAGCTGCCCGAGGAAGTGGTGGAGGCTGGTACAATTACAACATTTAAAAGGCATCTGGATGGGGAACATGGATAGGAAGGATTTAGAGGGATATGGGCCAAATGTTGTCAAATGGGACTGGATTAATTTTTGATACCTGGCCGGTGTGGGCGAGTTGAACTGTAGGGTCTGTTTCTGTGCTGTATGACTCTTGAGTCTGTGCATGAGTTCTTTCAGGTGAGGACTTATGTTGAAGTAAATTGAGTCGACATCGCAAAGAAGTCTTTTGTCCTCATCAATCTCTGGCAGTGTTATTGCTCCAGAAAAACCTCCTGCCACTCGCCCAGCTCTCCCTGTCAACATATCCTCTCTACCTTGCTCGCTCATACATATCCTGTTTCCCATACAATGCATCCAAGTGTTTTGCCTCAACCACACTCCATGGAAGAGAGTTTCATATGCTCCCTACTCTCCAGTTAAGTTTCTCCTGAATTCCTAATTGCATTTCTTTGTGAGTGTTTTAAATTTATGACTGTAATTGAACCCACCCCCAAGTGGAAATATTACACTGACTCAACACCTTCATAATTGAAGCACCTCTACTATAGCCCAGAAACTGGTTGCTGAGTCTCATTGATCTACATCTATGTTTATACTGCATAAAATAAAAAGTGGAAAATTATTTCTGGTGAGAAAACCTTTAATCTGTCTTTTCTGTTTCTGAATACTTACTGATCAGATATGTCTTTCAGCAGTTTTCTATTGTTTTCATGGGGTGCTACTACACTTGACAAAAACTCAGTGACTAATCAGCTAAAATAGAGTCCATGTTGTAACATTTGATCATTGCTTTTTTTTTTGAAAGAAAGTTGCATGTTCCCAGTCCCACAGCTTCTGTTGTTATTCTCCATTTTAACTCTAACTTTGAGCAGCATGAAACCCAGCCTTAGTAACTAAGGTTGAGTGTTGCCGCTTTTCTGGGCAAGTGGCCAGCAATTTGAACTTGAGGCTCCCAATCAATGTATTGAGTGTTAGTCTCCTGCCAGGGCACAAATCATTGCTTTGTGGTTGTGTTTTCTTAAATGGATATTTCTATTCGCAAGCAGCAGTGAGCACTCCTCATCAGGATATCTTAAAACTGACGTTTGAGGGAGGGGTGAAAACTTTTCAGGTCTGTTCCTTGCTTTTCTACTGAGTTTGATTTTTCAATTCAGCTATCACCAAGCAGCGATCGAATGAAAAGACCCAGAATTTGTGGTTTTGATCCCTTCCCGTGTTGCCAGCCTATAGAAACAGGCTGAATCATCCGTTTGAGTGTTTGGTCATAACAACTACTTGAGTACAGTCATGATTTGGAGATGCCAGTGTTGGACTGGGGTATACAAAGTTAAAAATCACAGTGGAGTGATAGTGGAGGGCTCAGTCCTAACGCAGAATTTACATCACACTGTAAATTTTTGCTATAAGTTCTGTGTTCACTATCACCTGATGAAGGAGCGTCACTCCGAAAGCTAGTGTGCTTCCAGTTAAACCTTTTGGACTATAACCTGGTGTTGTGTGATTTTTAAATTTTGAGTACAGAATAGTGCTCTTCATGACTGGAGCTGCTGATATGAATGGTGTGCACCCCCCAATCTCTCTGCAGCACTTGAGAGTGCGTAAGAGTGCAGTGGAATAAAACTGTCCTCTTTAAATGATAAACTTAATTTCTATAACACTTTTCCTGTCTTTGGTGCATCCTAAAGCACTTTATAGTCACTTATTCTATAGGAAATGCTGCAGCAGCAATTAGCACATAGCAAGCCCCCCACAAACTCAACCTGGTAACTAAATATGTGTTTGTGGTATTGGTTGAGGGATCAGTATTGACCTACTTTCAAGACTCATTTCCCTTCTCTTCATAGTAATACCCAAAAAGGCAGATGGGGCTTTTAGTTTAAAGAATCATTTAAAAGGCAGCATTTTTGACAATGTAGCACTGCTTTGGCCTTGCATTCGGGATGTTGACGTGGAATTTATATCGAAAGTATTAAACTAAAGATGCTCTATGGTCAGAATTATTTCCAGCTTGCTCATACCATTTTCACCTGAAATATTTGTGTGATCTGGATTCTGTGAAATCTGCCCCTGGAAGGAATCAGTCAGTCTTAAAATTTGAGCATTTAATTTTAAATTGCAATTATCTGATTCGGAAGAGGAAGTTACTACAGCAGTCAGTGAATCTATACAGGTTGTTAGTTAATTGTTCCTCATGCTCTAAGAGTACTGAGGTCGATGCTAACGCAGCAGTCATCTCGACTGAGATCAGTTAATTTGATCTGGACCTGGGATCAAATACTATTAAGTAGCAAAATAAACATTAAGATAATTTCCAAATCCAAGTAACGTTGGTTTAGAAGTGAACCTAGACCAGTGAGCAGAAAGATGTGTGATGAGCAAAATCTGATGTGAGTTAGGATATGTGCGGCAGAGTCAAACATGGTTCTGGACGATGGGAGAATGACCAAAACAGTGTTTGGTTAAGCTTTCAGGCAAGAGGAACACAAATGAGTTTGAGGAAGGCAGGTATAGTGACAACAGGTTGCACCTATGTCGCGTCTTTAACATTATAAGCTCGTGATGTTTCCGAATAACCTCTTAACCTTCACATCTGTTGCAAAACTAATTTTATACTGAAATTACTTGAGTCTAAGAATGAGTAACGATGACTTCTGCTGTTTTATCTTTGTTTACAGTATTACCCTGCTAGTCAGCAGCCAGGGTCGAGTCGGTTCAGACCTGGCGTGGGCTGAGGGTGCCGCCTGGGTTTGAGCTAAGGAGACGGGTCAGAGGAAGCTGGTACAGCATGACGCAGCCGGTAAACGTTAGTGACCTGGTTCCACTGCTGGAGTCCACAGACCTGCAGGTTCTCGAGGAAGTCAAGGGAATTGTCACTGAACACCTCCGCTCAGGTGTCAGACTGTACTGGAACTTATTTGTGATTCAGTCTTCGATTCTGATGAAGGGGTTCAATAATAGTCGTGTTTTTTATATTTCCAGAATTTGATGTTTTTGTTTGATTTCTTACATGTGAGCTTTTGTTCTTAAAAGTAACTTTTTCTAATGTGCGTGAATCTTGCAGTTTTGCTATTTCTGTAAATCACCTATTTCTAAGTTGGGAGTGGTCAGTATTTGTCTTCATCCACTCTTGTTTGTCTACTATTATAGTTCTAAGGCCACTCAGTCTATCATCCCTGTGCCAGCTTTCTGTTAATTGGTGTCCTATTCATTTCTCAGCCTAAGTAATTGTACATTTCTAAGTGGTTTCCAATTCACTTTTGGAAGTTGCAATTTAATTGGTTCTGCCAGACTTTCAGACAGTACATTCAAATCATCACAACAATTCGCATCTCGCCTCTGATTCTTTTACTAGCTACTTTAATTCTGGTTTCTCTGGTTACCATTGGAAGCAATTTCTCCTTATTTACTCTCTCAAAATCTCTCGATAACCTGATCTGACTACATCTCCTGCTATCCTTCTCCACTCTGAAATGGCCAGCCTGTGTTCAGACAAGCGGAGTTTTGACTTCACTGTTATCCTCTCTGCACATTTCCAAAGTGTGGCGACCAGAATTAGACCATAAGAAATAGGAACAGAAGTAGGCCATTCAGCCCATTGAGTCTACAGTCCCATTCATGAGGTCATGGCTGATCTGATAATCCTCAACTTTGCTTTGCTGTCCCATCCGTATAGCCCTTGATTCCCTGACTAATTAAAAACCTGTCTGCCTCAGCTTTGAATACATTTAATGACCCAGCCTGGACAACTCTCTGCAGTAAAGAATTCCACAGATATGCAACCCTAAGAAGAATTTGCTTCTCATCTCTGTCTTAAATGTGCGATTCCTTGTTGTAAAATGATGTCTTCTGATCTTAGACTCCCTGTACCTACCCTGTCAAGCTTCTTAAGAATCTTGTGTGTTTCAATGATGTCTAACCAGTGTTCTGTTAAAATTTAATGTAACTCTTCATGGGAGGAATTAGGAATTGCCTCCTTGGGCAACTCAAAAGTGTGATATTATGAAGTCCAGTTACACAAACCCATTGAGAACACTTGCTCTGTCAGTAAAAAAAAAAAATCTGTGCTTACCATTGGTGATATTATCTGTCTACAGACCGTGGCCCCCTGCTGCTGAATGCTTTGGTGGATCATTATTTGGAACATAATTCTGTGTTAGCTGTACAGATTCTTTCAGCTGTACAGGAACCCCATGATAAGGTACGTGAGCTTCAAGATGTGTTTGGTTTTAAATGGAGTTGCTGAATCTCCCACTTTAACAGGAGGGTTGGCAGTAATCAGATGAATACACCTCCAGAATGTTAGCTCATTCCTGTTTATTTATAAGAATACAAAACAAAAGAGAAACCCAGAACCATTTCAATAGGTTCCTTTACGTTGTACTGCAAGAAATTGGGTTTGAAAAGTGTGGCACTGGTGAAGCCTCGCAGGTCAGGTGGCATCCGATGAGCAGGAGAGTTGACGTTTCGGGCATAAGCTCTTCATCAGGAATGTGGAGGGGGAAGGGAGCTGAGAGAAAAATAAGGGGGTGGGGCTGCAGGAAGGTGGATGGGATGATGATAGGTGGCTAGAGGTAGGGGGTGATGGTGATACGTCAGTGGGGAAGGTGGGAAGGAAGATGGACAGATCAAGAGGGCAGTGCCGAGATGGAGGGCTGGATCTGGGATGAGGTGGAAGGAGGTTAAATTTGGAAACTGGTGAAGTCGATGTTGATGCATTTGATTGGAGGGTCCTGAGGCAGAAGAAGTGTTCTTCCAGTTGGCTGGTGGGTTTGAATTGGCGGTGGAGGTCCTGGGCTTTTATATACTTGGGGGAGCAGAAGGGGGAGTTGAAGTGGTTGGCCACAGGGAGTGGGGTTGTTGATGCATGTGTCCCAGAGATGTTCCCAGAACCCCTCTGTGAGACTGGTAGTTGATGCTTCAGTCCTGATGGATAGGATTTGTAGAACAGACCACGAAGAATTGTCACCCATCAGATGTGTCTTAAGGTTAACATACAACTTTGCAAATACAGGTAAAGTGGATTCACTTCACTAAAAAGAGTGAACTGTATTGTCTAAAGGCTATTTTATGAATGCCACTTTTTCCTTAAATGAAAATCTCCACATCTGCTTTAAATCATAAATTGAGGACCACCACAACTTGGGTTTGAGTTTGTGATTTAATACTTTTGAGAGGTGAGAGTCAAATGTCTTTAATTGTGATTTCAGTATGTGAGAGTTGCTGAAATGACATTAAAGCCTCTGAGAGGACTGGCTGCCTTTTGTATTTAACTGGCTATTTCCTTTTTTGTCTAGACAGTGTTAGCAGTTTAGATTGCTGTAATCGCTCCAGCAATCTGGTTTATCTTGAAAGTTTTTGTATTTTCCAGCATCTTCTGGATCGATTAAACGAGTGCATGGGAAAAACAGCCACCCGACTACCTGCTGTGACCTTGCTGGGGCATGTCATTCGACGTGAGCCAACATGGATTCATAAACTCTTTCGTGCACCTGTGCTGGTTTCACTACTCAAGTGTCTGAAGGTTCAGTACACATGTTTCAAAATAGCTTTGTTTCCCACTGTTAGCATCTAAAATATGCTTTGTTGATTAGCAAACGTGGTACTGCTAGAAGTGAGCAATGGACTGCTTCAATTTGCAATTAGGCTATTGGTTAGCTTGTTGAGATGTTTATTAATCCTTGACAAATCCTCTGAGTCTTAGTAATGTACTTATAATTAGAAATGTGTTCAGCTCATATGTGGTTGGCTAGATGCTGGTTTGTGATTTAGAGTTGAATTCCTTTACTGGCTGAGGTTACCATGAAGGTCCTGCTTCTCAACTGTGTGCCTCACCTGAGCCATGGTGACCCTTGAGTTAAAGTCACCATTGGTCATCTCTCTGTTATCACAGGGCAGCCTATAGTGCCTCTGAGGCCAAGCAGCTTTCACTTTCTGTCATTATCCAATGCACTTACCAGTTGATTAAATACCTTTTTGGAAATGTAGTCACTGTTAACTTGGAAGAAATACAATCAATTGACTTGCAACAAGCTCCCACATGTAGTAACCCCATAATTACCAACTAATTTCTCAGAGTTGTCATTTGAATGATAACTATTAGTCAGTATATTGGGAAGAACTCCCCTGCTCCTCAATGATTGAGGGTATGGGATCTCTGTGTCCGACTGGGAGAGCTGGAGCCTCTGTCTAATACCTCACTCCGAAGGCAGTGCAGTAGTACTGTGCTGTAATGCTGGCTTATGTGATGGGCTCTGGAGTGAGACTTGAACCCACAGCTGTCTTAATTGCAAAGTGAGAGAGTTTCCAACTAAAATGTGGTCAACAAAGAATGTAGAATTTCTGCTCTCCCATTGATAGAAATTCTGCAAAGAAGCTATTCTCTGATTTGGAAGAGTGCTCCTTTTATTTCGAAAGTGTGCGATCCTCTTCAGTTATTTCCCCACACACTGGCATCTTTCACTGCCAATCCACTACCAGGCAAAGAACAGTGTTGAGGTATGGATTCATTTTAAAACAATGTTACAACTATGGTTTGATAAATGTTTGTTAGATGGGTATGGAGAGAATGAAGAACCATGAAATACAGAAGTATAAATCAACCAAAGTCCAATTCGATGACTTAACAGCCTTGATGGGGTTGGGTGACTACTGTAGTTCATATAATGTCTTGAAATGCGGGAGTGTATTTGTGCAGCTTCCTGTTTCCTGTGTGTTCCTCTTCCTCCCTGACTCTGTTCGAGGACAATTATCACGTTGTACTAATGTTCTCTTTAATGCTAATGTCTGTCTTCATTGACTCGCAGCTGTTGATCTTCTCTCTGCAGACAGAGACTGAAGTTGTTGTGCTCACTACCGGACTCCTTGTGTTAATCATCCTTCTGCCCATGATACCACAAGCTGGGAAGCAGTATCTCCTTGATTTCTTTGAAATCTTTGGCCGGTTGGCTGCGTGGAGCCTACAAAAACCAGGTATGACTATGGGACACTGAGGTGATGCCTGATTCTGCTAGTGAAGGCCGAGTATATGGGTCATCAGCAGTTCTCTCTTTTGTTTTCCTGGAGGACTTGGCTATGAATCTGAGTCTCTTGGGATGAAAATTTCTTTGGCCCAAGAGTATATTAAATGGAAACAAAGTGGGCAAACTCACCCTGGTGTCTCTGGCTGGTTGTGTTACAAGTATAATTAGCAGTTGAGGAGATGAATGATTGGGTGTTTTTTGTATGGGTTGTTCTTCTATAACGCGATGGTTGCGTTCTTGTGCAACCCCATGTCAATCGGCTTTAGAAACAGCACTTAGTGTTGGCGATGTAATCATGTTACAGCAACGCACATTTGAAAAGTTTGCACTTCAGAAACAGTGTCTCCAATTCAATCGTGTTACAGCAAACTTGTGTTAATGAAACACTCGGTATAGCAGAACGACCTGTACTTAAATCTTGCTCTATTCTCCCCGGGGCAAAAAATAGTTTTTAATTGTTTAGAGGCTTTCATAACTTCAGGAAGTTCAAAAGTGCCTCATACTCAGTGAAGAACTTTTGAAGTGTAATTACTGTACTCAGTGAAGGAAACTCGAGCTGAGTTGCACACAGCAAGATCCCACATAGACCAGTGTGATAAATGTCAAGATAATGTGTTTGTTAATGATTTGAGGAATAAATATTGACTGCACCGAGCAAAACCCCCTGCAATTCTGAAACAATGCCCTTTTTTAAACTTACCCAGGGGAGCAAATGGCTTTGTTTTAATAGATCAGCTGAATTAAGTTCATTCTAATTCCAGCAACTGTCAAAGATTCTTTAGAATCTGTAACTTGGTGTTCCACTTCTACTGGTGCCCTCCCCACCTTTATTTTTGTAGCAAATGTAAATTAGTTCTAATGTTGATGACCTGAAATGAAGATTACAAAATACAGGAAACAGCAGGCCAGACCATGTATACGGTGAGAGATTCAGAAGTAATGTTTAAAGTTCCTGACTATTCATCAAAACGTGGTTTTCTGTACATTGACTTTAGGAACAGCTTGCATTTATATAATATTTCATATGGTAAAACTGGCCTAATAGATGATAATGGGTTGTCATGTGAAGAAGCAGCAGATCCTGGGACTTGTACACAATAACTGATATGATGCAGAGCTACTGCTAAGCAAACTGGGTGCAAGTGGATTAGGAAGCAGGAGGGGGATATTTTAATTAGTGCTTAACTTGCTGTTTTGCAAATGGATTTTTTCCTGCATTTAAAATTAGATTTTGTAGAAGTAAAAAGGATACTTTGAATGACATTAAGGGCTGCTCTAAGTGTATCATATTTTCTGTTCTCTATTGCTATCAGGCCAAGTGCCAGAAGTATATCTGATCCACCTACATGCCAGTGTTTATGCATTATTTCACCGTCTCTATGGGATGTACCCGTGCAATTTTGTGTCCTACCTCCGCTCCCACTACAGTATGAAGGAAAACATGGAAACATTTGAGGAGGTGGTAAAGGTAAGGCTTAAGTCAGATACATTTGTTTTCCAAAGTGCTTGGACATTGTAACATTGGAGGGAGAGCTCCAGGTTTGGCAGTCAATGCTTGGGCTTTGCTTTAGGGTTGTAAGACTGGGGGGAGTTTCAGGTTTGAGGTGCTGTGCTCCCTTCGGGGCAACATGATGGCTCAGTGGTTAGCCTCACAGCGTTAGGTATATGGGTTCAATTCCAGCCTTGGGTGATTGTCTTTTCAGAGCTTGCACATTCTCCCCGTGTCTATATGTGTTTCATCGGGGTCCTCCGGTTTCCTCTTGCAGTCCAAAGATGTGCAGGTTAGGGTGGATTGGCTGTGTTACATTGCTCACAAGAATGTCCGGCTAGGTGAGTTAGCCATGGGAAATGTAGAGTTATAATAGAACATAGAACATTCTAGCACAGTATAGGTCCTTCGGTGCTTGATGTTGCACTGATAGAACATAGAAGAATACAGCGCAGTACAGGCCCTTCAGCCCTCGATGTTGCGCCGATCAAAGCCCACCTAACCTACACTAACCCACTATCCTCCATATACCTATCCAATGCCCGCTTAAATACCCATAAAGAGGGAGAGTCCACTACTGCTACTGGCAGGGCATTCCATGAACTTACGACTCGCTGAGTGAAGAACCTACCCCTTACATCAGTCCTATATCTACCCCCCCTTAATTTAAAGCTATGCCCCCTTGTAATAGCTGACTCCATACGTGGAAAAAGGTTCTCACTGTCAACCCTATCTAACCCCCTAATCATCTTGTACACCTCTATCAAATCACCCCTAAACCTTCTTTTCTCCAGTGAAAACAACCCCAAGTGCCTCAGCCTTTCCTCATAGGATTTTCCTACCATACCAGGCAACATCCTGGTAAACTTCCTCTGCACCCGTTCCAGTGCCTCCACATCCTTCCTATAGTATGGCGACCAAAACTGCACACAATATTCCAGATCTGTGGAACCAATCTGAAGCCTATCCTACACTATTCCATTATCATCCATATGTTTGTCCAGTGACCATTTAAATGTTGTTAAAGTTGGCAAGTCTACTGTTGCAGGCAGTGCATTCCACACGTCTACCACTCTGAGGAAAGAAACTACCTCTGATATCTGTCCTATGTCTATCATCCCTCAATTTAAAGCTCTGTCCCCTCATGCTAGCCATCATCATCTGAGGAAAAAGGCTCTCACTGTCCACCTTATCTAGCCCTCTGTTTATCTTTTATGTCCCAATTAAGTCACTTCTCAACCTCCTTCTCTCTAATGAAAACAGCCTCAAATCCCTCAACCTTTCCTCATAAGACTTCCCTCCATATGAGGCAACATCCTAGTAAATCGCTTCTGAACCCTTTCCAAAGCTTCCACATCCTTCCTATAATGCAGTGACTAGAACTGTACGCAATACTCCAAGTGTGGCCGCAGCAGGATTTTGCACAGCTGCAACATGACCTCGTGGCGCCGAAACACAATCCCTCTACCAATAAAAGCTAATGCACCATATGCCTTCTTAACAAACCTCTCAACCTGGGTGGCAACTTTCAGGGATCAGTGTACATGAATTTCTGCTCATCTACACTAGCAAAAATCTTACCATTAGCCCAGTATTCTTTATTGCTGTTGCTCCTTCCAAAGTGAATCACCTCACACTTGTCCGCATTAAACTCCCTTTGCCACCTCTCAGCCCAGCTCTGCAGCTCATCTATGTCCCTCTGTAAACTGCAGCATCCTTTGGCACCACCCACAACTCCACTGACCTTAGTGTCATCTACAAATTTACTAACCCATCCTTCTCATCCAGGTCACTTATAAAAATGACAAACAGTAGTGGACCCAAAACAGATCCTTGCAGTACACCACTAGTAACTGAACTCCAGGATGAACATTTCCCATCAACCACCATCCTCTGTCTTCTTTCAGCTAGTCAATTTCTGATCCAAACTGCTAAATCACCCTCAATCCCATGCCTCTATTTTCTACAATAGCCTACCGTGGAGAACCTTATCAAATGCCTTACTGAAACCCATATATAACACATCAATGGCTTTACCCTCGTCCACCTGTTTGGTCACCTTCTCAAATAAGTCAATAAGGTTTATGAGGCACGACCTATCCTTTGCAAATCGTGTTGACTATCCCTAATCAACTTCTTCCTTTCCAGATGATTATAAATGCCCTCTCTTATAACCTTTTCTAACACCTTAACTATAACTGAAGTAAGGATCACTGGTCTATAATTACCAGGGTTGTCTTTACTCCTCTTCTTGAACAAGGGAACAACATTTGATATCCTGCAGTCTTCTCGTTCTGTTCCTGTAGACAATGATGACATAAAGATCAAGGTCAAAGGCTAAGCAAAGATAACATAAGGGTGTGGATTCTATGGGCCGAATGCCTCCGATTTAAAACTGTACAGATTCTGTAATTTGTGGTTGAGTTGCCTGTTGGCATTTGCTCAACAGCCACAAGTGGTGAGTTGGGTATGGCATGAACGCAGGCAGCATTCTGTCTGGGTTTATATTTCAGAACAGATTAGCAACTTCAGTAACAGGAAGAAATTTGGAGTGTGGTTGGGGTAGCAATTTCAGTGGACCGTGGTTAAATGCAAATGGCAGAAAATTAAAGTTAGGGATTTAAAAAATTCTTACATGGTACTTGGGGGTCATTGATAAGGCCAATGTTTGTTGTCCATTCCAAATTGCCTTCTTGCTAAATAGCTTCTTGACCATAGTAGAGGGCATTTAAGAATCAACCCCATTACTGTATGTCTGGAATTATATGTATGGTCAGGTAGGGATGACAGATTTCCTTCCCTAAAAGACAATGGGTTGTTTAACGGCAATCTCTGATTTTATGTTCACCATTACTGAGACTGGCAATACATTTCAGATTTTATTCATTGAAGTTAAATTCCACCAACTGTAGTGGTAGGATTTGGACATTCATCCCATAAAAAATTAATCTGGGTCTCTGGCTTACTCGCACCACACTACTGTCTTCTCTGTACTTGATATTTAAAGAAGTAAAACTTCAAAATGTTAATTGTGTTGGAGATGTTTACTTATTCTCTTCATTGAGATCTGAAATTTAAATTCATCTGCACAAATTATTCTTTGCTCAAGTCTGAGTTTTATTGAGGGAGAGGTGAAGTGTGCATGTGTTTGCATTTGTGTGCGTTTCACAGTGGCTGGTTCAGCTTTTCTTCGGAGCCCTGTACAGTTCTTGGGCAGTGACAAGTTCTTGATTGCATTGATTTTAATTTTACTGCATTCCTCAATAACTGTTGCAGCCGATGCTGGAACATGTGCGAATCCACCCTGAACTAGTGACTGGAACCAAGGACCGTGAACTGGATCCCATTAAGTAAGTGATGGATGAACTAAATGTTGAGGACTCTTCTTTGCTTCATTTTCACTTGCTTTCTCATTTTTATATGTCGACTTGAATTTTCAAGGAGCATTTTAATCTGCAACATCCCCATTACTTTCAACTGTATTAAACTTCGTTTCCATCTGATCAGATTAACCTCATGGACTATCAACACACTTTCTCCCCCCCATCCACTATTGCATAAATGCTGCCCCCTCCACACTTCACCTCAGCTCTGATGAAGAGTCAACTATGTTTGTGTCTGTGTTGGAATCAATCCTAGCACCTCTCTCGAATGACATTTTTATTTCTCTGTTCCTCTAAATCTAAAACAGAAACTTGACATTTGTACAGCAGAATCTCAGGAATTTGTGTACTGCTTTACAGCTAACAAAGTACCTTGTGAAGTGTAGTCATTGTTACAAATGCTGGAAATGTACTGTACAGTAAGGTTCCACAAAAGCAGAGCAGGCAATCTGTTTTGTAATGTTGTTCATCGCATATACATTAGCCAGAACACTAGAAAATAAGACTCCTGTCTTTTTTTAGAAAAGTGCCATGGTGTCTTCTATCTCCCAGAGATAGCAAACAAAGAGTCCCTGATGAGTGTCTCATCTTAAAGCCAGCATCTTTGACAGTGTAGTACACCCTTAAGGACTGTTAGCTCGGATTACGGGCTTAATTCCCCGGAGTAGTGTGATTTGAATAAGATCTCAGTGCAAAAATGGTTAATTATCTTGTACTAGATACATACAATTGGGCATAATGGAAAGTTACTAACAATCAAATGTTTACAGGACTGGAAGAGGCTGCTGGTCTCTTGAACCTGATCTGGCACATGCAAGAACAATTTCACCAGTTCTACTTCTCCATCCTTTCATTGATGCCCTGTAGATCTTTTCATTTGAAATGCCAGTCCAACTCCTTAATAAAAACCATTATTGAAACTTTCTCAGATCCTAACCATTTTTGAAAGCAAAATCCTCACTTCACCTTTTAGTTCTTTAGCTGGTCCCTTTACATCTATTTCTTCTGATTTTTGACCTTCCAGCCATTGCAAGCAGTTTTTTTCTCTGGACCACTTATGATTTTGAACAGCTATCTAAGTTTCATCTAAGTCTTCAAAATTGGGGGAATTTTTTTTTAACGGAAATTGTTTAGGATGTAGAACTTGCTGATGACATGGCTGAGCTCAAGTGACAGTTTGATGCCTACATTCACAAGAAAGGAATTAAGAGTTAATTCAAGTGGCAGGCAGCTCGGCTGGACTATAAATGCTGTAATCAAAGTGACATTGAGTGGAAAAAACTGAAAGAACTGCAGATGCTGGAAATCTGAAACAAAAACAGAAATTGCTGGAAAAGTGCAGCAGGTCTGGCAGCATCTGTGGAGAGAAATCAGAGTTAATGTGACCCTTCTTCAGAACCTTCCTCACTGGACCTGAAATGTTAACTCTGATTTCTCTCCAAAGATGCTGCCAGACCTGCTGCGCTTTTTATCTGTTTCTGATTGAGTGAGCGGTGTCTGCTGGTATCAAGGACAAATGCCCGTACTCTGCCATTATTTTATGAAAATGGATACTAACATATTGGTGACCAGATAGGTAGATATTGGCCAGGACATGCAGGGGATCTCTCCTGTTGCTTTGAAATAGTACCACAGGATCGTTTACGTCCACCCAAGCAGGCTTGGTTTAAAATCTTTTGTTTGAAGAATTCCCTCAGTACTGCACTGGAGTTGCAGCTTTGGATTTTTTTCTTGGTGATCAAGCTCTAGAGTGGGATTTGAACCTGAAATTGAGAGATTTAGGGGCATGTGTGCTACCAATTGATCCACAGCTGAAGCAGAGCCATGCAGTAGTGGAATGTAACACGAGTACCTGCCTGCACCTTGTGAAATAGATGTGAAATTGGGGAAATACCATAACTATTTCGATTCTGAAGAGTTGCAGCAGCGCACATGCACGTGTTATCCTAAGCACTGGAGGTAGAAGCTTGAAACTCGATCTTTACAACAGCTGACTTGGTTAGACGAACCCTGAAGCAACAAGTTCTTAATCCCTTTGTTACTGAAATGTGATCATTGGCAACAACTAATTGTTCGTTTTCCGGTTCTGTTGCGCAGGTGGAAGCGATTTGAAACACATGACATTGTCATAGAATGTGCCAAAGTTTCTCTGGATCCAAAGGAGGCTTCATGTGAGGAAGGTTACACGGTTATGCCGAAACATTTCTCTACCCATACTCAGCATAAGCCCGCTGACCACAGCTCTAGCCCGTTTTCAGATTCTCAGAGCAGCTTTGGTAAGAGACTATTTTAAATTAATACAAAGTTGTACAGAAATTACAAAACAAACAGGCCATTCAGCCCATCTATTCTGTATTGGTAGTTGCCTTTCTCAACAGTATTCTAGCCTTATATGCCCTGGGGGCAGGTGCTCAGGCCCCAGAATTATTAAACTCTGTTGCATCTGGAAGGCTGCAGGGTCCTCAAGCTGAAAGTGAGATACGGTTCTCCCACTTGTGCTGAGCTTCGCTGGAGCATTGCAGCAAGCCTGAGACACACATGTTGGCCAGGGTACATGGTAGTGTGTTGAAGTGGCAGGCAACAAGACCATCGGTCATTTTTATGGACTGATATTGATGAAGGCTGAGAAAGGAAGAAAGGAGCACCTCCGTCCTATCTTCACTGAACTTCCACACTCACCAGACTCCTCACTTTACACACTCTGCTCCAAAGCAACTCTCACTACAGACCAATGCAGGTCTTTTTATGCTCCCTGAAGAAAAAAAACTGAATTCAAGCTTCTGCAAATCATCTTTAACCTGTCATCTTGTTAACCAGTGCAATTGCTACAAGTGCTTGTTTCAAAGCTAAAATAACATCCTTTCATAATTTCGTTACAATTACTAAGTTAAATTAAAGAAAAACTAAACTTTAGATAGAAATTAACACATTAACCTCTCATCAGCTCTCCATGCAAATGTTGGTGCTAAGAAATAAGGTTCCAGTATATGTTTTACATTGACTTCAAAAGTTTGTGACCAGGGCGGGGAAAAATAAAAAGGGCAAATGTTGCTTGTGGGGGATATTTTATTGCAGTTTTTGACTGGTTTAATTTATTTGTGAAGAGGTTTTATTGAGCTAATTATTTCCCTTTTGCTGAATTTTATTGCAGGTAGTGCATCATCATCAACCTACACGCCCCGGGTTCCCTTCTCCAATCTCCCAGGGTCCCAGGCTCATTACAAGACACCACCAACCTTACAACGCCTCCCTGCAGATGGGATCCAGGTAAGCCAAGTTCTTGCGAAGCAAGAAAGATCCAGCTCAAATTTTGAATGTCCTGTATTTTAAATTTCTGTCTTCATTGTAGGACACACTCTGGAGTCCATCTTCAGCGTGTGGGCTGTCGACACCTCCATCCTCCAGAGGACTTTCTCCCAGCCCATTTGAAAGTGCCTCCTGCTTACACAGAGTTCACAGTACACCAGGTGTGTATACCCCAGCCCACTGCATGCTACACCTGAGCTGTGATTGTGTAACCTACACTAGGAAAACCCTTAGGTGCACTGTTCCATTTGACTTTGCACAGTTGGTGTCATCACAAGCTTTGCAGTGAAATGCAGTTGTGCATCCTTTCAAATGTCCCTGCTTTGGAAATAACATCTGACATAAATAACAAATTATTCCTCTCCTCTGGGTCATGTTGAACTCTGATATATTGCGATTAGAGAGTATCACAGGTGTTGTGAAAAGAGCAATTGGGGATAGTCATATCGTACGGAAACAGACATTTTGGTCCAACTCATCCATGCCGACCAGACAACCCAATCTGCCCTAATCCCAGTTATCAGCATTTGGCTGATATCCCTATAAACCCTTCCTGTTCATGTACCCATCCGCTTGCCTTTGAAATGTTGTAATTGTACCAGCCTCTACCACTTCCTCTAGCAGCTCGTTCCATACAAGCATCACCCTCTGCATGGAAACAGTTGCTCCCTTAGATCCCTTTTAAATCTTTCCCCTCTCATCTTAAACCTATGCCCTCTAGTTCTGGACTCCCCCCACCCTAGGGAAAAGACCTTGGTTATTCACCCTATCCATGCCCCTCATGATTTCGTAAACCTCATAAGGTCACTCCTCAGCCTCTGACGCTCCAGGGAAAACAGGCCTAGCCTATTCAACCTCTCCCTATAGCTCAACTCCTCCAACTCTGGCAACATCCTTGGAAATCTTGTCTGCACCCTCTCGAGTTTAACAGCAATCTTCCTATGGAAGGGTGACCAGAATTGTAAGCAGTATTCCAAAAGTGGCCTCACCAATGTCCTGTACAGATGCAACATGACATCCCAATTCCTATACTCAAAACTCCTATCCTGATCAATGAAAGCACCTTCACCACTCTGTCTACCTGACACTCCACTTTCAAGGAATTATGCACCTGCACCATTAGGTCTCTTTGTAAATACTGCCCTGGTTTGCCTTACCAAAATGCAACATTTATACATTTATCTAAATTAAACATCGTCTGCCTCTCCTCAGCCCATTGGGTCATCTGATCAAGGTCCCGTGTACTCCAAGCTGATAATTTTCACTGTGCACTAAACTACCTATCTTCATGTTATCTGCAAACTTACTAACCATGCTTCCTATGTTCACATCTAAATCATTTATTTAAATAATGAAAAGTATTGGGCACAGCAGATATCCCTGTGGCATATCACTGGTCTCCGACCAAAGAAAGTTAAGAAGAATTCAAAGAGATTCTATGTGCATTAAGGGCAAAAGAGTAACTAGGGGGAGAATAGGGCCCATTAAAGATCAACTTGGTGGTGTATGTGTGGAATCACAGTAGATGCGTGAGATGCTAAACTATTATTTTTCATCAGTATTTACTGTGGAGAAGAGCAGGGAACTTGGGGAAATAAGTAGTGATGTCCTGACAACAGTTCATTTTTCAGAAAAGGAGGTGTTAAAACGCGTGTATCACTCCCCAGGACCTGATCAAATGTTTCACAGAGCTTTATGAGAAGCTAGGGAACAGATTGTTGGGCCCCTTGCTGAGAAATTTGTATCATCGACAGCCACAGGTAAGGTGCTGGAAGACTTGGAGATTTGGCTCGTGTGGTGCCATTATTTAAGAAAGGCTGTAAGGAAAAGCCAGGGAGCCTAGGACTGATGAGCCTTATGTCAATGGTGGGCAGGTTATTGGAGGGAATTCAGAGGGACAGGATTTACATGCATTTGGAAAGGCAAGGATTGATTAGGATAGTCAACATGGATTTATGCATGGGAAATGGCGTCTCACTAACTTGATTGAGTTTTTTTTTGAAGAGGTGACAAAATTGATGAAGGCAGAGCAGTGGACATTGTCTGTATGGACTTCAGCAAAGTGTTCGATAAGGTTCCACATGGTAGACTGGTTAGCAAGCAAGGTTAGATCACATGGGATCCAGGGAGAGCTTGCCAAATGGATCCAAAATTGGCTTGAAGGTAGGAGATGGAAGAAGGTGGTGGAGGGTGAAGAGAACCTCACATTCAAATGCATTAACTTAGGGTAACCATTACACTAAGACTGGAGACAACACAGTGCAGTGATGTAAATTGAAGTGTAAGTTATCTAGATGGATGTTGAATCCTCTTTGTAGTGCCTCAATGTTTTAACATCATGTTGTATGCTTTACACATCCCTGTGTCAGAAGCAACCTTTGGTTTTGGTCACTGGGAGGTTACTCGCTCTGACCAAATTTCTTGGCGCAACATTCTTGTTTCACATATTGGGAAGACAGATGAAGAAATTGGGAAGACAGATGAAGAAATTGCAAATACAAAAAATGAGATATAAACTCACTAGTATTTGGAAGAATGAGGGGATCTTATAGTAACATGTAAAATTATAAAAGGGTTAGAAAAGGTAGAGGCAGGCAAGTTGTTTTTGCTGATGGGTGAGACTATGACTCTGGGACATGGCCTCAAGATTAGGGAGAGTAAATTTAAGACAGAGATAAGAAGGAACTGCTTTTCCCAGTGAGTAGTTAATCTATGGAATTCTCTGCCCGAGGAAGCGGTGAAGGCAGCTTTCATTAAATATATTCAAGATACAGTTGAATGGGCTTTTGCATGGTAGGGGAATTAAGGGTTATGGGGATAATGCAGGTGGGAGGAGCTGAGACGATGGATAGATCAGCCATGATCTTACTCAGCCTGGATGGGCCAAATGGCCCACTCCTGCCTTTATTACTATGGAACTGAAACATGTACAATACTTTGCATACACAAGAGATCAATCAGCAAAAGGAAAAGAGAAGTGATGATGTTTCGTTGTGAGAAGGTTATTCACGTTGAACCTCTGATCTGCAGCAACTAACTTCTACAAGTTTGATCACAGATCATTAGTTGGTGGGGAGATTAAGGGTGTAAATGTGTAATTTGTTAATTTTGGTTCCCTTTTTGCAGTAGGTGGAAAAGGATCATCTACTGAAGCACCTACTCTCTCCCCTCCCCCTCCATGTCCTGCAGATGAGCTCATGCACAGTTCATTACCAACAGCAGCATCACTGCCAAGAAAGGTAAAATTCATTGGGTGGGTGGTGTTTACTGATCCAAATTTACGGTTGAGTAATAGCAATCATCATTGTTAGATACTGTTCTCAAAACAAGCCGATGGAATATTTTGAAGGTGTTTTAATTGCAGGTTCTGTGTGCCTTCCTGCCTTTTTCTTTTTCATCTTTATCTGGGCTATCTTAACTATTCTCTCTTTTCCATCTCTCTCCACCACCACCCCACACACACACACGTCACTATCATTTCTCCCGTTTCCAAGCTTTATTTACGAGCAAGGGCTGCTGTGAGAATCAGCGTGGATATGAGTGAAGCCCTTCTCAACATGCTCAGTCATCCTTATAGCTGGTTTTATTGATCTGGGTGCAGTGGGTGCTGTCCAGTTCAATGTTAAGGGGCTTTGCTCAGAATCCAGAGATTCCCAAATGTTTTACTTGGAACAAGTCATCCTACCAGTGCCTCCATGTATGCTACCCTTTTAAAGTGAGAATGTCCACTGTGAATTTGGAATGGTGATTGCGTTCTGCCTCCAGCTCTCTGCAGACTGTCGGTAGTTGCTGCTCTCGGGCACTGCTAGACTATTTTGCAGACTCTTTTCCCTACCTCACCCATTCTACCCCATCCCCTTCTGTGCCCTAGGGAACTTTTTGTGGCTGCCAGTCTAAGCAATATTCCACTGGCCTATCGGTCAGCTTCTGGACTAGTATTTGAAAAATTGCAAATTCAAATCCTGACAGTCATGAAACTCAATTTAGTGTACATGATGTGTAAAAAAGATAACAAAAATTTAAATGTCCAACTGGGTCACTATTCCTTTTATTGTGGAATAGAGTGCTAGCTTTCCTACCTGGTCTAGTTTACATGCAACTCTAATCCCAATGATGTAGTTCACTCTTTATTGGGGCAATTTTTGGAGGGTAATGAAATACTGCCTTTATTATTGTTGTTCATTTCCCAATAAAGACGAAGTCCGGAGTTGTTTCTTTCCAGTGTGTCTTTGATATTCTGTCCTGTTTTCCTTCCTCTGTAATATGATTCTTTAACTTGACCTGTTCAGGGTTCCTTTGGTTTGAAGGTTTCAGCTCCTGTTGCAATTATTAATTACAGCAAAAATGCCTGCCATTGCAGCCTCCTCTGGTGTTCTTAATTGAACCCTTGCATTCCTGTTATCTATTTGTATACAGTTGCTTTTTTAATGCCTCAGTGGTGTACCACTATAGTGTCTTATTTTTACTGCTGTTACAGGATGGTAAACTGGAGAGTGGAAAGCCATTAATTAAACAGCGGCATGTGACTAGTGATAAAGGAGCCGCTGACAGCCCAGGTGGTGAGTGGAATGCCTGCTTTGTCCATATTCTGAGTCGATTGAGGTGCTCTGCCTCTCCTCAAAGTACGTTCCAGCATGAAGAAAAATGGATTAACCAGCTAGATTGGGAGGGGTTGATAAAAGTTTGTTTCTAGAAATTAATTTTGTGCATACACACCTCAGAAATAGGCCATTTGGCCCAACTAGTCTCTGCTGGTGTTTATGCTCCACCTTAGTTTCCTTCATTTTACTCTATCACCATATACATATCTACAGTTTTCACCTTAAAATCCATTCATGTCATTTGTCTCAACCATTCAATATTGTAGGAGGTATCACTGTCTTAAGTAAAGTTTCTGCTGAATTCTGTATTGGATTTATTATTGACTGTCTTATAGTTTCTAGTCTTGTCATAGCATCTTATCTAGGTTTACCTTATCAAACCCTTTAATTTCAGGGTATTTATCAGGTTACCAGTCTGTGCAATATTGTCTTGTAGTTACTTTACTATGAGACCTTTGTAGACCAGAATTATTAGCTTTCTTGTTGCACAAGCAACTTTGTGTATCGGAAGCATATTGTTTCAATGTTATCTCCAGCAAATTTCTTCTCTTTTTATTTGGTCTCTGTATTCAGGCTTCGAGAATGAGAGCATCAAAACTGTCTCCTTGAAAGAGCTGCCGGAGGTTATAAAGGGGTTGAATCTACAGCCAGATGGAACGGAGAAGGAGAATGAAGAAGGTACATTCCTTGCAGCAAATGCTGAAAATGACAAGCCAAGGGTATTGAATGCAGAGGTTGTGAAGGACTTCCCATCCCTATTTTCCCACCCTGCCCCCCTCATTATTTCCAAACTGTTTCTCTGCCCTCGCCTGAAGGTACAGATACCGAGCATCTCTGTAAAGAATCCTGCCTTGTTCTCCTAAAGTTAACCATGTCGATTTTATAATCTGTGATGACAAACCAATTTCCAAGACCCTAGATAGTTAATGCTGATAAATTCTTCACCAGGAGTGCATTAATTCTCTAACTGTTCTCTTCATAGACTTCAGAGTTCCACTCAGTTTTGAATTTTTTTTAACTTTGAGATCTAGATAGCAATATCCTTTACGCAGAACGCTTACACAATTGGAAAAGGTACAAACTCTTAATAGGAGATGCAGTGACAAGCTGGTATTTTGACAGCTTGTGGAGTTTGAATTAGGGAAGTTAGTAACTATCACTTAAGATCTTGGGAAAGCAACAATGATCTTGGTTTGAACATGGGGAGGGTACTGGAAGGAAGAAAAAGGGTGTTGTGTTCTAAAACCAGAAACAATAGTCTTTTTAAAAGAAAGGGAGGCCTTATATAAGTTTGATGTTTTAGTTACACTAATTGCGGTCCACCTCCTGTCCCTCCGACCTGGGTGTTCAGGTCTCCCTCCACTAATCAAGCACCTAATACAATACAGGCTGCCTGGTCGGAAACATAATCTTTTGTGTGACTTAAATAAAGTTAAAATTCCGCAGCTGCTGAAAACCTGAAATAAAAATTCCAGCTGGAGAAACTCAGCAGACCTGGTAAATCTGTGGAGAGCAAAACAGAGTTAACATTTTGAGTCCAATGTGACAACTTCAAAATCTGGCAAAGAACTGTTGGACTCAGTGTTAGCTTTATTTCTTATATATAATTGTTATTGTTAGGCAAGTGTGTTAAAGGTTATCAAGGATGGATGGGAATGCGAATTTGAAGTTTTAATGAGATCAGTCATGATCATATTGAATGGTGGAGCAGATTCAGAGTCTGAATTTGCAGCTTAATTCGTCTGTTTGTATATGGACTGGCTGAGTTTCTTTTGGGTGAGAATTACTTACTCAATTAGATACAAAGATCCTGTCCTAATTGCTGGAAAACAGCTACTAGGTTTTGCCAAGAGCTTTGGCCAGTTAACAAAAGCAGATTTGTCATTATTTTATTGCTTTGAGCAATCTTGTATTTCACTGTCAGCAACATGTAACCACAGTTGATTGGTAAACTAATGACTGAAAGTGTTTGGGGATGTCCCAAGGCCAAGAAAGGTGTGAGTGGGAGGTGGTGCTCCTGTAGTAATATCACTTGCTGAGTAATCCAGAACTCCGGTCTGATACCCAGAGACATCGTTCAAATCCCACCATGGCAGATACTGAAATTTTAATTTAATATAAATGTGAAAAAAGAAATGCTGGCCCATTGGTAACCATGTTAACATTGGATTTTCATAAAAACCCACCTGGCTCCCTAATATCATTCAGGGAAAGAAATCTGCTGTTCTGACCTGGTCTGGCCGACGTGAGTGGGCCACACACTCTCAAGAAAGACTCTGAACTGCCCTCTGGGCAATTCTGGAAAGGGCAATAAACGCTGGCCTACCCAGTGACTTCCACACACTATGAACAATTACTTAAAAAAAAAAGCAAGTTTGTTATTTTTGCTGTTGCTTTTGATGGGTCTAATGTTTGAGCACACTGAGAATTTAGACGCACATTCCTTACACAGGCAGTTTAGAATCTAGAATTCTCTTCCACAAGTGTGGAGGGTGAAGAGAATTTGTTTTGTTTTTGAGCAAAAGGAAGGGCAGGAGAGTCTGAGTACTGCTGATGACTCATAGGAAAAAAAATCTCCAGCTCAAATCGGCCAAATAACTTGTTCAAATCTGTTTCTCGTTCCAGCTAATGGGTAACAGGAGTTAACTTTTAACACACATTAGCAAAATAACTGAATTTGTGATTTATTTGATGTAAAGAAAAATAACCTGGCATCTGAACAAATAAGGGATAATGCACCAACTTCACAAAAAAAACTTAATAACTAGCATTTCAGAGGTGTTGCATTTCATCTGGGCTTTTTGTGATGTGCAGTAAGATAAAATTGTTTTCTCTCAATTGATGTCTTGTCCTTCACAGGGCGTCTGAGCAGGGTTAGTGACATTGCAGTTGATACTCAGCCACTGTTCGATTTCCAGCATTTCCCTTCAGCCCACCAATAAAATAGCAGGCACACCTTCAGTTACTTTTCTTCTCTCTCTAAAACCTTTCCAACTCTATCTTCAACATGCTCTTGAAAATGCCCACCTCCTGAACTTTTGTTTACTTTTCCTAATTTCACCTTTATGTGGCACTGTGTCAACTTTTGTCTAATACTCATGTGAACTGTTAAGAGTCATCGTACTGTGTTAAAGATGATTTTTGATGCAATTTGTTTTGTTTTACTTGACTAACAATGGAAGGTGAACCTAAAGCAGAGCTGATCAATTCTCTATACAGATAAATGAGAGGTGATACAGTTAGGCCTGTACTAGGAGTTTTACTGATAATGAGATCTGCATTTTTATTTTGGCAGCTGCTATTGCTGATGAACTTTCTGAAATTACGCCCATGGATCTTCAGTCCCTGGTTACTCGAGGAGGATTCGACTCGCCATTTCAACACAGGACTGAGACACTCACTGGTCCTCAGATGAAACGTGAGCAGGAATTTTACTCTTCAGCCAGTGAGCAGGGGCTGTGTCCCGAGCCCCAGCAAGCCCCGCCTTCAACTTGCAAAGCGTCAGACCATCACAGACGAGAACAATGTCCTATCAAACAAGGGTTCATGCCCATTGAGAAGCCAAGTGAGAATTGCTCTGGAAGCCCAGTCAAACAGGAGATGCTCAAAGCAGGTTCAACATCATTGGATGTTTTTACCCCCAGCCCTTTGTTAAAGGTCCAGGCACTGAGGCATCCTTCACTTGGTAGTGGTCATCCCCTCCCATATGAACACCTCTTCGATTTGGCTTTGCCCAAGACTGCGAGTCTCTTCATCAAACAGAAGACCTCTGAGCTGCAAAAGGTAGCTGCCGAGCACTCTGAGGACCCAGTGTTGCAGTCACCTGTGCCAATCTCACCCCTCGATGTGCTGGACAAGCTTATTCAGCATGGAGGAGATGCACATGTGAAGGAGCTTAGCAGGTAAGATGGGAGGGAACGGGGGAATACCATTGTAGTATTGACTGAGTGCCATACTGTCACGTGCCATCTTTTCAAAGGAATCATTAAACCCAGACCCTGTCAGCTTCCTTGGATGGACATGAAAGATCTCACAGTACTCTTTCAATGAAGAGCTGTGTAGTTCTCTCTAGTGCTCCCCGGCCTTCAATTATTCCTCAACCAACTGCTTTATATTGTTCCAAGGAAATGAGAATTTAACACTTTAAAAATGCAGGTTTTTATGAAGTTTCAAAACATTTTTATTTTAAATGCAGCAGTGTACAAATTCTACATTTCAAATGAAGGCAATTGTCCTCAAGAGACTTTTCTTTCTTTCCTGATTAAATTCCAATTGACATTGTTCAAGATTATTAAGCACGATTTTTAGGGGGAATATTGTAAAGCAGAAGACTTATTTTTAACAAAATGTAAAGAACACTGTCATTCATTCCAGTCTACACCTGATCTCCTTGCCAACTGCTGTTGATAAGTTAGTCTTGGACTGGCTGCACCTCTGACCACCAGTTTAGGTGTCAGGCCTGGTGGTTTTTTTTTGCTGTTGGGTGGCTGGTACAACTTGCCACCTAAAGATATTTTCTGTTGCTGAACAATTTGGATAGGAAAGCTAACTGATGGAAGTGCGTCCCCCATGTTTGTTTTAGAGTTTGTCCTGTGCAGCATGAGCCCCAAAGTCAAAGAAAAATGGTCAGGTAAGTGTGGAATTTGCTGTCATGATAAATAATAACCAATAATTAATTGAATCCACTAATTGTTTCTAACTCTGTGATTGCTGTGGATAATTTATTTGATCAATGGGAAGTCACAATGTCCTGGGTGAATCTTGAGTTTCCCTGTGGTTGTGTAGACTCCTGCAGCATGGTGGGAGACATTATTAACTATTATCTTCATACTTTTGTTCCTTGGTTGTACAAGCATGGAGATGGGCAGGATGAATAGAATCTGTTCGCTGGGTGAAATGGTTGCAGATTATGTAACAAAACTTTAATGACTACACTGTGAGGAATCTACATAAGGTGTGTTTGACTGACTGGGGATATATCACCTCCAACTGTTAAGTTACTGGAGGGTGTTTAGTCACGGAAGCAGGCAGCTGATTTTCTTTTTCTTCCTTCCAAGCGCTGCCAAAGTGCTTCTACCACACTCCACTCCCTCTCTCATCGCAATGACCTTTCTGTTTTACTATTGGGACAGCAGTAGTTTTCAAACTTGGCGTTTCAAGGTCAATGTTCAAATAATGGGACTCCCTTTTACCACCCCAGATCCTCCAAACCAGGTTTTTTTACTAAAGGTTGGTGTTATATTAACTCAGATGATGTTTCCTAATTTAGTAATATTTTATGTATACTAACATTGAAACAAAAATTGCACATCTCTCAACCTTACTATTAAACTCTTGCCCAATCTTGCAATCAGTGTTTGCAATATTACTTTTACATGATTGAATCTGAATAGCATGTGGACTTCTGGTCAATGAGCATCTACTGTGTTGTACCAAATGTTTTACTCTGCCTCTTGGCTTTCTCTATCTGATCTCAGGAAATACCTGCCACTTTGGGCATGTAATTCTATTGCCGAGCACTGGCATCTGTTAGGGACAGCACAGAATCTAACCAAAATTGGAAACCTCACTCACCCTGAGGATCTGAAGATAACGTTGATGAAATGTATCTTTGTCATTGTTTCTCTTTAATCCCTGTGAAAGGCAAAACCAATATAAATCTATATTATGCACTTAAATGTGCTGTGTCAATTAAAGAAATTGTTGTTTTGTTGTGGTGGTGGCTGAGAATCTTGGTGAACTTTTTTTTATCCTCACTTTTTTATTATCATCAGAATTCCATTTGTACTGTAGCCCAGTGTGTGCCCAGGCCATGTGTCCCAGCACCAGAGATGAGTTTTACCGACAGCCACCTGAAGTTCAAAATGAGACTAAGTGTAGTTGGCACATCCACTTCCATCAGTGGTAGTGATTCAGCATATTTTTCACAGCCTTTCTCCTCTGTGGTACTAATTCCCCACCCACTGATCCCCAGCAGGATATACTCCCTCTTACTTACTGTTTCTCTCAGCTGACCATTCTTTATGTGTGAGTCTACATGTAGAGTGTCAAGAGGTTTACCCGATCTTATCTAGGCATTCCATGTCAAACCGAATACTATTTTCACACTGATATCCATCTACTCATTTGCTAGCGTCAGCTGCAGGAAAGAAACCAGTGAGTGGTGGAAGGAAGGGGAATGGAGGCTGGTAAGATTCCCCAAACTGTCATTAACAAAGCTATAACTTTGTATTGTTGATTTGTAACCTAATCTCACATCTCAGGTTGACTTTTTTCCCTTTTTGGTCCTTGACCAATTGAATTTTGCTAACTATTATGTGACTAGCAAGTTTGCACAAGTGCCCCTTGACCTGAGTCATCTTTCTCACTGTTTGTTTTTGTGCACTAATTTTAGATTGCCTTTGCCCAGCAAATCTGCAGATTGGACTCACTTTGGAGGTATGTTGCATATATTATCGTGACTGCTGTCTGGGTTGCAATGCTTAACTGGTGAGTGAAGCTGACACATCAATCACAAATGATGCAGCCAGTACTATGAACAAAGGTTTAAACAAAACAGTTCTAAAAAGCAGACTGATTGCAATGTGACGTAAATGCAATGTTTTAAGTGCTAGATTATCCCCTCTCATTGCCTATGCTTCTAAATCCTTTAAAACAATACTGAGGCAGTGTGGGCTCATGTTTTGAGAAGGTTCCCTGAACCTCTGTATTGTGAGTTTCTCATAAATCACTAAAGCGATGCAGTGGGCACTGAGCAGCAGCTTCCAGGGTTGTGTTACTGTGATGGAAGTTTGGAGAATTGCTGGGCACTCATTGGGAGAGTCTAAAATATCAGAGAAGAATGGGGCAGCATGGGAGCTCAGTGGTTAGCACTGCTGTCTCAGAGCACCAGGGACCCGGGTTCAATTCAAGCCTCAGGCGACTGTGTGAAGCTTGCACATTCGTCCTGTGTCTGTTTGGGTAATCTCTTTGTGCTCCAGTTTCCTCCCATAATCCACTTTAGGTGGACTGACTGTGGGAAGTGCTGGCTAGGTGGGTTAGCCATGATAAATGTAGGATTAAGGGATAAGGTAGGGAATCAGTGGGGGTGGGGTGATGGGTATGTGTGGACTTGACGACCAATTGTCTTGCTTCTACACTAAAGGGATTCTATGATTCTAAATGAAGCGTTGCTACGTGAGTAGGTATCTTTGTTCACAGTACTTAGAATACTGAACTAATACTTATTTAAAATTGTCAATTTTTCATTAAAATTACAAACTATCAGTAGCTTCTGCACAAAACTGAAATGGTAACATTTGTTTTTATTAAGTCACTTGAGTGCCCAGGTTTTTGTGTGTGTGTGTCTCATATATGTGTTTGATGGAGTTTTGGTGCCAAGTATAAATCCTCTTCCCTCTTCATGTGCAGATCTCTCATTCCTGATTTCAAACACATCTCACTGCTTTGGTTTAGAATGGGACAGCAGTGTTGTGAACAATTCTTTTCAAACCCACAGGCCACAATATTCAAATAAGCAAATAAATAATTTAGACATGAAAAAGATTGAGTTGCCTCAGTTTCAAAGGAGCAGGGAGTTACAGATAAGAGACTGCAAATGTCTTTTCACTGTTTGCTTCTGAGGCGGTCTCCCTCACGAGTGGAAACATAAATAATTAAAGCGCGGTTGTTCTTATTATGTGCTATTTATATAAAAATATGTTAATATGATTTTAAGAGTGCAACTTTGAAAGTAATGCCATTTGGCTGGGTTACTTTTTATTAAAAGATTTAAAACCTATAACTGGATCAGACAATCCTTCTGGAACAGTGATGTAATGCATTCAGTATGTGTCAGAGAGCAGAAACCCTTAGAGTGTTCATGGAAGATTTTGTACTGCACTGGTTTATGATAGGGAATTGTTTTTTGCTTGTTTCTGGTTCATTGTAATCAAGGGTTGACTTTTTAGCTTTGGAAATCCAGAGATTAAAGGTTTTTGAACAGTTCAGAGGAGACCTGACTGGGGTCAGAAGCGACGAAGTTTTCTCTCCTCAAAGGAAGCAGTGTAAAAACTTCCATATAAAAGCTTTGTTTTTGTAATTTCCAGACAAGGAATATTTGATTGTAAATCTACATAAAGTCAGTTTGCAAATTCAGTTCTTGGATTGAGTATGTGTATATTTTGGTTAAGAATATGTATAACTATTTAATTTTTGTAAACCTAATTTAGCTTATAGTTGGCACTAAAATCAAACTTGGAATTTAGACACTCTGGTTGTGGGATTTAAGCAGTTCCATTGATGGAGTAGCCTACTTGAGAACCAGCATAAACTGGATCCTTATTAACTCAGTGAGCTAGACCCTTTGTGTTGAATGCATATATAGGTAACCGACTTAGTATGACTTAGCACATGAGTGTTGGAGTTGAGCATGTCAGAGTTCAGTAAGGGCAGGAGAGAGATGTTTGGTTGCTTTTACCCAAGCAAAGAAGCTGATAGGGGTGTAGAATTGGTGAGTATTTATAGTCTTTTGAGTAAAAAATAAGGTGTTTGTTTTGTGTTGAGGTTTTTTTTCCCTTTCTTATAAATCACTTGTTAGGCATAAGATTGGTAATTGTGCACTAAAAATAATTACAAATGTACCAGAGTGGTTAATAACTTAGAGTATGATACAGATGGCAGGTTGAGTGATGTGTTGCAGCTGTAGCATGTGGGAGCTGCTAGACACAAAGGTGATCCACAGTGAGCTCCATGGAGTCAGGATGTGGTCACACCCTTCATAAATCAAGAGCTTTAGCACAACGCGTGTTTCCAAATTTTGGTCTCTTATGCTGATTTGCATTGCCTCAACATTTGTGAATGTGCCTGTGGTGAAATTCTCTTTTGCCCTCCCAACCACCCCTCTCCACTCCCACTCACATCTCTCCAACTCCTGTCAAAACACTCTATATCAGATTGTGTCAGTTGTGAAGTGCTATTTAAATGCAGGTTTTTTGTAGCTGATGCACAGGTCTTTGGATTTGGTAATTTTTTGAAGTCCGGTCAAATTGTTATTAACATAATCCAGCAAAACAGGAAGTTTATCTAAAATCAAAAGAGAAAATGCTGGAAAATCTCAGCAGGTCTGGCAGCATCTGTAAGAAGAGAAAAGAGCTGACCTTTCGAGTCTAAATGACCCTTTGTCAAAGCTGTCGAAAGTTTATCTAAAAGCTGTTTCTAACACTGTTCAATTGATCTCAGGTTCTGTCCCCATGGATGAGCTACAAAGGCTTAGGAATCAACTAATCTTATTGCACAACCAGCTACTGTATGAACGCTACAAGCGAGAGCAGCATGCTGTTCGGAATAGGCGTCTGCTGCGCAAAATTCTCAAAGCAACTGCACTGGAGGAACAAAACTTGGCTATGGTGAGGCTTTAAAAAGAGAATTATAATGCATTATCTTGTTAGGTATCCATGGACAGGCTCACTGTCCAGCAGTTGCACTTGTGACAATGTTCATAAGATATCTGTAAGAAAACCCCTCATGACTCTCTTCTGCTTTTTCTTTGCCCCCTTTGTTCATCTTTCTCTGGGATTCAATAAACGTACATTGTTTTATGAGGAAAGGCTGGACACCTAGACTTATATCCCACAAGTTTCGAAGGAAAGAGGAAACTTGATTTGAAACATGCCAATCACAAGGGGTGTTGACAGAATATGTGTGGAAATGGATGCTTCCTGTTGTGGGAGAATCTCAAACTCTGGGACATTTGAGACAGAGATGCAGAGGATTATGAGTACTTGGAACACTTTTCCTGATATGTGGTAGAAGCAGAGTCCTTGAGTTTTGTTTTTAGCAGAACTGGGTACAGTGAGAGAATGTAGAGTAATGAGATCAGCCGCGATCTTATTGGATGGTGCGACAGGCACCAGGTCTATTCCTGCTCCCAGTTAATATGTATGATTAGGAGAGTTTCCTCTCCATCTGTAAATGTTAATCCAATAGGTGAAATGGGTATAAAAATCCCTTGGGATTATTGGAAGAAGGTGCCTTCCTGATGACATGATCAATGTGACCAAGATCGCTCATCTAGTCATTTCTATGTCTTGTTTGTGGGATCTTGCTGTGTGCACATTGGCTACATTGAGTCCCCCCGTCCCCCCCCTTTGTCCTGGAACCCTGATGTAGTCAGGCTGTTAATTCTCAGTGGTTAGCACTGCTGTCTCACAGCGTCAGAGACCTGGGTTCGATTCCACCCTTGGATGTCTGTCTGCACGGAATTTGCACGTCTTTGTGTGCATTTCCTCCAGCTGCTGTGGTTTCCACCCATTGTCCAAAGATGTGCAGGATTGGCCATGGGAATTTGCCTATCATGTCAAGGGAATTTCAGGCTAGGTAGGTTAGCCATGCAAAATGCAGGGTTGCAGGGATAGGACTGGGAACAGTGAGTCTGGGTGAGATGCTCTTTGGACAGTCAATATGGACTTGATGGGTCGAATGGCCTGCTTCCACACTGTAGGGATTCTATGATCTATGAAATATGGGCCTTTGGCACCTCATTATGGTAGGAATCAACAGCAGCAAGTTCAGAAGCTTGTCAAAGCTTTAATATCGGCTGGATGAACAGGAGACTTGAGGTGATGATTATAGCTTTCCTCGTTGATTGAGGACAAAATGAAGTTTACGTTTCACTGCTGTGAGCAACCTAAGCCTCTATCCCTCTTGTGACCAATTCTGTGTGCAGAAGGACCAGCTGAAACTCCAGGAATTAGACATTGGATCCCTCAAGCACAGTTTGTTCATTGAGCAGAACCAGTCTCGGCTGCTGCGAGAAGAGAAGGAATCTATTGTCAAGCATCTCAACAGCCAGATCGCAGACTTACAGAAGGAGCGAGGTGACTATCGAGCCAGCTGCCAGGAGTTACAGGTACAGCACAGCTCATGGACAGAAGCTATTTTCCTATTGGGAAAGGAATAGGGTGAGGTTAAACTAGATAGTAGAGACTCCTTTATCTTCTGTTAACACCTGTAGAGAACTCAGGCTGAAGCTCTGACCTGTGGTTAATTGCCGAGTGCAGGAAAATGGGATTAGAACACATGGATGTTTGACCAGCACAAACAAGAAGGGCCAAAGGCCTCATTCCATGCTGTAAAATACTCTGACATTTTACATACCATCCGCTTAATCAGTCTGAAAGTTTACTAACCAATGAAATTCAAGTGAGTCTGTATTTACAGAGTTCATGCACACTCATGAGATTTTACTTCACAGTTTTATATTACAAATGCATTTGTATAATGGGTATGGCTGGCGTTTATCACTCATTCCTAATTGGCTTTGACAGTGGTGATGAGTTACTGCAATAGAGAGAGAGAGTCTTTGTCCAGATGCCTGTGGAGGGCATCCGAATCATAAGGATGTAACTTCTGATAATGTTTATACATTCGAGGGAATAATAGAGTTCATGGCTGGGTGCAATGTACATCAAATTCCACAGCGTTACAATGTGGAAGGACCTCATTCAGCTGATCATATCTGCACCAGCTCTCTCAACCTTACTCAGCTCCTTGTCTTTTGACCACAACCCTGCAAATTTTATCTGTTGAGATAATTATCTGGTTTTCTCTTGCAATCTTTTGTAATAGATTCTGCCCCCACTTCTGTTGCTTAATTCACAGATTAGTCTGATATTCCTAAATTAAATAGATCATTGACCAGGATCTCCTGTTTCCTGAGTGCGTGCTTTAACCAAGTTTGTGCCGGGAACAAGGATGAAGGACTTAATGGCCTTTGTGGGTTCGTTCTTTGTTTGTTTAATTTCCACCAAATTCGAGTGTGTATTGTACCTTTTTCCTTTTAGAATAAACTACAGGATTGTCAGAAGATGATTGGGGAGTTGAAGCTGGAACTACAGAAGGCCAATAACAAAGCCTGTAACACTGCATATCTGCTGAACCAAATGACTGAGAAGGTGAGGGGTGTGACCATCTGCTTAAAGCCTGAACTGGCCTATATCCAACCGCAGTTGGCGCTGACTCCTTCAGTGTATGGTTTATAGTTGAAGATCCCTCTGCCTGTGAAACCTCTGTGAATTGTTCCATACCCAGCCCTTTCTGCCATTCTGTGCAGGTAGCCCACGCTAATAACCATCGAAATGTCTGCTAGGTTTGTCAATGGCCACATGGGGTTAGATACAGAGTAGAGCTCTCTCAAACTGAAGTTAAAGCTGTCTTTACTATTGTAAAACTGTAGATAAAGTTTCCTTCATACTGTCCCCATCAAACATTCCTAAGAGAGGTACAGCATGGGGCTAGATACAGAGTAAAGCTTCCTCTATATTGTTGGTTAAGTGGTGCATGTTGCCTAGTTCTTTGCCTCACAGGGATCCCAGAGGAGATTTTAAAAGATTACTCTCCAGTTTCTGTTGTCAATCTTCGGGCCTAAGTGCGCCAGTAAAAGGCTGATCATTTCACTGAATTATTCCTAGTTTACCAGCACTCAGTCTGTACAGCAGCAAATGGAATGGTTGAACAAGCAGCTGCTACTCCTGAGTGAAGTGAATGAGCTACATATGGAGAAGTTGCTGCATTCTCAGATGGGATCTGCTAAGGTAAGGATAATCGCAAAGCATTGAAAGTTTGTGTGTTTAAGGCAATGATCATTCATGTTCAGGAATACTGTATGAAACTCATAATCACTGGTGATACAAGTCAAATCTGTAAGAATAGTATTTAGGGTTAAGAAAACTATAACTTTTAAGATTTTACAATTCAATCCCTTGTAGAGTTGAACATGGGTATTTGGGCTAAGTAAAGCATATTAAACTGTGACAATCCTTACTTGATTTTTAAAATTTTCATCTTGGTGTTCAAATCCTTCCACATGTTATTCCTTGCTATCTTTTTCACCATTCCCAGCCTATCAACTCAAATCTCTGCGCTACTCTTGAGTTTGGTCACTTGTATATGCCTAATTTTCCTCCCCACTCATTGATGGAAATCGCTTTGGTTGTCGGGGTCATGTGCTCTACAATTCTCTCCCTAAATTTCCTTCCACTCTGTGTGCTCCTCACAGTCACTCCATAAACCATACCTCTTTGACCAGCCTGAGCAAACAGCTTGGTGTTGAATTTTGTCTTGTATGCCTGTGAAGTGCCTTGGGACTACTTTTATCATGTTTAAAAAACTGTATAAATGCACATTATCGATTGGGCAAAGGCAGTAGATTTAATTAAGTTTCTATTTTAGAAGCATTATTTTGTATTAAGTTAAAAATCACACAACACCAGGTTATTTATAGTCCAACAGGTTTAATTGGAAGCACCAGCTTTCGGAGCACTGCTCCTTCATCAGGTGAACCATCTGATGAAGGAGCAGCGCTCTGAAAGCTCGTGCTTCCAATTAAGCCTGTTGGACTCCAGCCTGGTGTTGAGAGTTTTAACTTTGTCCACCCCAGTCCACCACCAGCACCACCTCACCATTATTTTGTATTATCCACATAGATATGCTACTTAATTGGACACATTACCAGTGCACTTGAGCCCTCGTCCCTTTGTCTAACTCCATCAACATCCTTTTCTGTGTTCCTAATCACATTTAGTGGAACAAGCCTTTATCATATAGCCATTCCATGACTACACGTTCTCAACAGCGCTGTACTGCTTCCACTGGTAGGAGGGTGTAAGTTTACCTAGGCTAATTCCGTTATAAATATGGACAAATGTTTTCTGTTGCAAGGGGCAGCCCCACAACTGAGATGTTGAGCCGTCTGTTCAGGTGGGCACATGAGAAAAAGGTAATGTGCCAACTTGTATCTTGCTCTGACTCAGTTGTCAATAAGCACAAAACATGGGGAAGTTCTGCCAATCAGTATAAAAGCTCCCTGTATTTAAGTGCATCTTCTGCTCTCATCGATTTGTTCAGGCAGCAGAGGCAGAGATGCTGCAGATTTCTTTAGTCCGAGAGAGGGAGAAGATGAAGCACCGCATTCAGCAGCAGAACCAAAGGTTAGAGGCATCGCAACGCCGTATAACGGAGCTGGAAAACCATCTGACAAAGAAAGAGCACCTTTTCCTGGAGCAAAAGAAATACCTGGAGAATGTCAAAAACATGGCCAGGTATGGTGGGCGAGTGTTTGGCACGGGGTGGGTAAGGGGTTAGTGCATTTAATCTTTTGACCATCCTTTTGGGTGGCACAGTGGCTGTAGCATTGCTGCCTCACAGCATCAGGGACCCAGGTTTGATTCCAGCCTCTGGCGACTGTCTGGGTGGAGTTTGCACATTCTCCGCGTGTCTGTGTGGGTTTCCTCCAGGTGCTCCAGTTTCCTTCTGCAGTCCAAAGCTGTACAGGATAGGGTGGATTGCTCATGTTAAATTGCCCATAGTGTCCTGGGATGTGCTAGGTGGATTAGCTTTGGGAAGTTACAGGGATAGGGTGGGCAGGTGGGTCTGGATGGGACGCTCCACGGAGGGTCGGTATGGAACTACGGGCTGAATGGCCTGCTTCCACAATGTAGGGATTGTATGGTGTCTGTTGTTTAAAGAATGGATTGACTGTTTCCTCAATATGACCATTGTGAAAGAACTGAAATAACCATGCAGTTCGGCTGCAGTGTTTGGGTACTGGGTGGCATTCAGCTGAAACTGAATGTTCCGGGGTCGGTTTGTTTCCAGTGGAGAGCTGCAGGCAGCAGAAAGCCGCTATGAAGCCCAGAAACGGATAACGCAGACTCTACAATGCGAAATCCTGGAACTCTACAGCAAGTTGGAACGGGCCGGACCTCCAGAGAAACCAGTGACAGCAGAAAGAACACCTCGGCCTGTAGAGGACATGTGAGATATTTCTACCTTTTAAATTAAATTGGGGTGACCTTTAGGTGGTACATTGAGTTGACACGCTGCTCTTTTACACCACATCCTGGAGTCCTGATATGTTTCAGACTGACTGCTGTAAGGATTCTACATGAAATACCCTTGATGGATGAATAGTGGCAAGACATTATGGCAGGGATTGTAACAAACTAAAATTTACAGCACGATCCCCAAATGGAAAAAAATTACTAATAGGATTCCAATTTGTACCTTGTATTTTACGTGGATTTACATGTTTCCTTTAAAACACGTGTTTTTTAAAGGAAACATGTATTTGATGAGCAAATTACAATCAGTGCAAACTCTAAATTATAAATGGAACAGTCAAAACTATTTTATGGGATGACCAGCATTCCTATACAAATATGGCCCCGCAAGCAATCTCAGTCTTAATCTCCTTATTAAATAAGAAACACAAACTGCTGGAAAAACACAGCTGGACTGACACCATCTGTGCAGAGAGAAACACAGTAAACATTTTGAGTCCAATATGAATTGAGTTGAGAAGATGGTCTTACAAATCACAAACCCAGGTTTGGACCAGAAGTGTGCCCCTGTAAAATTTATGATGTGAAGGTGCATCTGTTGGGGTGGACAAAGCCAGAAGTCAGACGACACCAGGTTATAGTCCAACGGGTTTATTTAAAATCTCAAACATTTGGAGTGCTGCTCTGAAAACTTGTGATTTCAAATGAATCTGTTGGACTATATCCTGGTGCGTCTTGACTTCTGACTTTGCAAAATTTACACAACAAAATCTGAGCTCTAATAATATCCATATCAAGTTTGCAGAGCATTAACTAAAAGACTTTTGCTGTCCTTTATCCTTTTTTTTAACAAAATAGGTCTGAAAACACCAGTGCCATTTCTGACTCATTTGATAAGAGCCCAGCTACGGAGAGCGCAAACCATCAAGTGCAGCCTGCTGTGGGCCCCAGCACCTCGACTGACCGGTCTCCCGAAAGAAAGCTACAGCCTTCCTTGATGGTGGCGGAGCAAGAGGGGGTCAGTCAAGGAACCCTGAGCCCAAACCTCCTGGAGCAGCCCACCGCCCCAGTCACAGTCGGTTCCTACCCCAGCTCAAAGAGTCTCCTCGGGATGCGTGCCCGTGAGTTGTTCAGGAACAAGAGCGAGAGCCAGTGTGACAACGAGCGGCCCAAGATGGACAGCCTCTTTGACTCCCTCAAAACAGAGTACAGCGTGGAGCTGGGAGACTCGCTTGGGCCCATGAAATTGCAGGTGTCCAGTCCAGAAAGCGTCAGGCAGCTCAGCATAATGGACTATGATGGAACACATCATGACCAGAATTAATGGGGGTGCGGGGGGAGGGGAGTGGGTCGGGAAGCAAAGAAACGTAGTCAGTATTATTCTGAGCAGTTAATGCCTGCTTTGCTTTGTAAGCATGTCGTAAGTTTATAACAAGGTACAATCCAGTTAAGGGTCACGTGCTCCCTTCAGTGGAATGTTTATATATCCCAAGAGGAAAAAAAAATGCAAAAAAAAACTTGACATCAAATCCCTGTGTAACTGTGAACAAATAAGTTGTCTTTCATGTTTTGCACTACATTATGTTGTACGTATGGTATGTCTGTAGATGATGGCCACCCAGGTATGATGGAACATCTGATTGGAACCTTTTCTACTCCCTCCCCTTCAAATGCTTGCTGCTGACCCAATCGGACTGCTCCTCTTCAGTTGGACTGGAGGTGTGACTTTAAAGACGTTCATCGTACAAGCGGATGAATTCTCTTGCGGTGTTCAAAAGAAAATATAGGCTGGACCAACTTCCCCGCAGGATCTTTGTATCAAGACTTTAAATAATGAAACAGTGCTGTGATTTCAAACCTCCTTACTTTTATCCTGACATTTCCAGTCATTGCTTCCCAAGCTGTGATGATTTAGACTGTTGAAGTTACTTGCCAATTGAAATCAAGCCAGAGACCGGGGGCAGAACTACTCGTGGATTTGAACGAGAGACCCTGATTCGCCATTTGAAGTGAGGAGTGGTGTTCAGTGTTCTCTGCCAAATATGTCTGTCTTTCGGAGGGTGGGGTGGCCACTGGAAGGGGGAGGGTTTGTCGTCCTACTCAGACTCAGTATTTTTTTTGGGAGGGCTGGGGGTTTGAAGTTAAGTTGATGATGAATATTGCGCAGTGATTTAATAAAGGGCTACCCTCCACACTTGCATCTCTCTCTTGGTTTTGATTTATTTACCTCTCCTGTTCATTGTCATCTGAGCTGACTTCTCATACACTGTAAAGGTCTGTCTAAGGTTGAGCCTACACTCCTGTGATCTGGAATATGAGCACAGTGATCCAAAATCTTAGGTAGCTTGGTGAGGTCTTATATCAAGTGAGGTGTGCTTCAAAATTGAATAGTTGTCATATTCCATCCTTGGAGGTCTTGTATGAGCTGATCTGTGTACATTTGACTATAACTGTGCATAGTTTGTTATGAAAATAAACAAGTTAGAGCAAACTACAGGTTTCACTAGAACATAGTTTAATCCCCGTTTCAAAAATTTTAATAAAACATTAAAGCGTGTATTATTCTTGACTAAGTGGGATCTAAATGATCTAACCTAAGTGGGATTCCAGGAATGGATTATTAAACAAAGATTACCAACATAATTTAAATGCATCTCCTCAAACATTGAAGTAGTCCATATCCAAGCACAGCAAGTCTAGGATAATATGGAGATTTGGTCTGATAAGTGGCAAGTAATATTTGTGCAATACAGCTGCCAGACAATGATCATCTCTGCTGAGAGAATCTAAGCATCGCCTTTTGATGTTCACTGAGTCTACACAATCAACATCCTGGGGATTACCATTAACCAGAAACACTGGACTAGTCATATAAATACTGTGGTTACAAAAGGTATGTCAGAGGATAGGAATCCTGAGAAACCAGTCTTTTCCCAAAGCCTGTCAACTACAGACACAAGTTAGGTGTGAGATGGAAAGTCCCCCATTTGCCTGGATGAGCAGCTCCAACAACACTTGAGAAATGTGACACCATCCAGAACAAAGCAACCTGCTTGACTGGGCACTACACTTCACTCACTCCACAGTAACAGCAGTGTGTAACATCTACAAGTTTATTTACCAAGGCTCCTTAGACAGCACTTTCCAAACCATGACCTTTGCCATCTTAAAGGACAAGGGTACATGGGAACAATACCACCTACAAATTACATTCCAAGTCACAAACTGTCTTGACTTGGGTGTTCCTGCACACCAGGGACTACAGTTCAACCTAAATAAATCTTTTAGTTAACATCTCAAACATGCCTCATCTATTTACAAAACCTCTCTGATAGGAATAGCAGAAAATTTCTCAAGGCCTATGTTCTCTACCATTATAGGAAAACAAATTCTAAAAGCCCTATTTTCCATTAATACTATATTTTTCCCTGGTAATCGTTCTCAGTATAGCTCTGACTTATGATCAGCACTTTGAGGCAGGCTAACTCTTGGTACTTAAACACCAGTTAACCTTCAAAATGACCGTGACTCCTTGAAGATTATTGAAAAACACAGTATACAATAGCTATGCAAGAGGGTTCCATTAATAAAATGACATCAAATAAAACAGAAAATTTTAATATTTCTAGATATTAGGTGTATTATCAAAATGTATATAAGAAAGGATTAGAATTATCAGTAACATGATAGAAATTATGACCATATATATGCAAACCAAACCATACATTTTTATTGTACATATATATAATTTAATGTGAGGAGTGGTTTGAAGCGGAACCTTTGTTGTTGTTGTTGCCCGGACTTTCTGTTCGACCCGCTGCTCTCCAGTCGGAGGCGGTAGGTGTGTGGGGCCGGATGTTGACACACACACGGCGGCGGTGGTGGCGGGAGAATGGAGTCCGGCTCCGGCCAGTGTTCAGCGCCAGGCCCCGGAGCTCAGGCCACGGCGATCAGGCTCCGGTTTGACCCGGACAAGCGGCTGGTCTGCGCCGAGTATCCGGGGGCCGTTCGCGATCCGCGGAAGATGCTGGATACCCTGGGGGGAGAGGAGGGGGTGTCCCGGGTAAGAGCCTCCCCCACAGAACAAACAGCCCAACACCTCCCCCCCCCACACCCCCTAAACAAACACCCCCACCCCCAGATCCCCAAACACCCCCACCCCCCCACCCCCAAAACAAACACCCCCACCCCCAGATCCCCAAACACCCCCACACCCCCAACAAACAGCCCAACCCCCCCCCCACCCCCAGATCCCCAAACAACCCCAAACACCCCCAACAAACAGCCCAACCCCCCCCCCACCCCCTAAACAAACACCCCCACCCCCAGATCCCCAAACAACCCCAAACACCCCCAACAAACAGCCCAACCCCCCCCCCACCCCCTAAACAAACACCCCCACCCCCAGATCCCCAAACACCCCCCCACCCCCAAAACAAACACCCCCACCCCCAGATCCCCAACAATCTCCACACCCAAACACCCACAAAACAAACACCCCCAACAAACAGCCCAACCCCCCCACCCCCAAAACAAACACCCCCACCCCCAGATCCCCAAACACCCCCACACCCCCAACAAACAGCCCAACACCCCCCACACCCCCAGATCCCCAACAACCCCAAACACCCCCCACACCCCCAAAACAAACACCCCCACCTCCACCCCCAGATCCCCAACAACCCCAAACACCCCCCACACCCCCAAAACAAACACCCCCCCCAGATCCCCAACTCCAAACACCCCCACACCCCCAACAAACACCTACATCCCCCAATGTACCTCCCCCCATCTCAAATAATCACCGCCCAACTCCCAATACACACCCCTACCCTATCAAACACTCCCCCCCCCCCCCCCCCCCCAAACACCTCCCATCCCAATATACATCCCCACCTCATCAAATACCCCTTACCTCAAATAAACACCCCCTCGTCCCCATCCCCAATAAGCATGCACCCCCCACCTGACCCCAATATAGACCCTGCTCCTATCAGACACTCCCAGGACAAGGACAGCACGTGGTTAAAAACAGAGTAAAGCTCTCTCTACACTGTCCTCACCACCCAGTTGCAGAATAGGGACAGAACTATATTAGATATGAAGTAAAACTTTTTCTATCAAATGCTCACAGGTTAGCGACAGTATGGGGTAAGATACACACTAAATCTCTCACTACACCAAACTTTGTTTTGATTTTTGAACTGTTTAAGCTGGCCATTTAACGTGGCAGTGTGTGGGCTCTTGCTGGGTGGATATTGTTACATATCCTACATTACAACATTTAAATATGTTATTGCTTATAAATTACCAGGAGATATAACCAGGAGTTGCCATATTAGTGCTATATTATTGGAAGTCTTGTTTATTCTCTTTCACTCTGCTGTACAGCCATTATTCTCACAATACTATTTCTAAACCTGTTTACTTTGGTATAGACCTATGCTGACCCATCCCGGAGGCTGGAACTGCACTTCCGCCCAAATGACCCTTACTGCCACCCAGTGTGTGCCAACCGTTTCCCATCGACCAGTATGCTGCTCAGGGTAAAGAGGATGCAGAGAAAACTGAGAGCTGGAGCATCTCCTTTGGGGGAACGCAAAGGAGAAGAGGTTAAATATGAAATGGAAATCCTGGGACTTATTGGGACCACTTACAAATTCCAGGGTAATGCATTCTTGGATTGTGTGTGAATGCTGTTTTGTACCTCTGAAGAATTGAGGAAATAACTATTCGTGTTGACTCAATGACGGCCTGAGTTTGGGGGTAGTTGATGTAAAAAGCTTCTACTGAGTCAGGAATTTTTGGTGCCGATTGAGGAGAGACACTGGGAATGAAACTGCAGAAGGTTAGAGGATTTGAGCTATAGGGAGAGGCTTAACAGGCTAGAGCTGTTTTCCCCAGAGCATCGAAGAATGAGGGGTGACCTTATAGAGGTTTATAAAATCATGAGGGGCATGGATAGGATAAATAGACAAGGTCTTTTTCCTGGCGTGGAGGAGTCCAGAACTAGAGGGCATAGGTTTAGAGTGAGAGGGGAAAGATATAAAAGAGATCTAAGGGGCAACTTTTTCACACAGAGGGTGGTTTGCGTATGGAATGAGCTGCCAAAGGAAGTGGTAGAGGCTGGTACATTTGCAACATTTAAGAGGCATTTGGATGGGTATATGAATAGAGGAAGGGTTTGGAGGGATATGGCCTGGGAGGTGGCAGGTGGGACTAGATTGGGTTGGGATATCTGGTCGGTGTGGATGGGTTGAACCGAAAGATCTGTTTCCGTGCTGTACATCTCTATGACTCTATAAACGTAACCAGTGAACATTACAGTAAGGTGCCTGTAAAATGTTGGAGCAGAAGTGGACCATTCGGCCTGTTGAGTATGCTCAGTCATTTGATGCAATCATGTCTCTTCTGATAATCCTCATCTCCACCTTCCTGCCTTATTCTACAACACTCGACTCCTTTATGGATTAAAATCTGTCTGTCTCAGCCTAAGATGTATTTAATGACCCAGCCTCAACAGCCCTCTGTGGAGATGGAATTTGACAAATCGTCTATTCTCATAGAATCATAAATCCCTACAGTGCAGAAAGAAGCCCATAGAGTATGCACTGACCCTCCGAAGAGCATCCCTCCCAAATCCTGTTTCGCACCCTATCTGCATAAGCCCACATTTCCCATGACTAAGCCACCTAGCCTGCACATCCTTGGACACAAGAGGGGAATTTAGCATGCCCAACCTACCCTAACCTGCACATCTTTGGTGGGAGGAAACTGGAGCATCTGGTGGAAACCCACGCAGGTACGGGGAGAATGTGCAAAACTTGACACAGACTGTCACCTGAAGCTGCAACCAAACCTGGATCCTTGGCACTGTGCGGCAGCAGTGCTGACCACTGTGCGACCATGCTGCACTCTGAGAGGGCTTCTCTCGTTCTTCTAAACTCTAATGGGTACAAGCCCACCATGGCCTCCTGATTCATTGACACCTCTCCTCACTATATGTCTACAGTTAATGAATGTGGTCTTCTGATTATGTCTGATAGGAATGTCCGATTTCCAGTTTCTGGTCATGCACACAACAGCAAGTGGCTCACAAGTGTCCATGTATGACAAGGTCATTCTCCACAAGCCCGAACACAGAGAGTTTTTTGACCAGGAATTGCCGCTTTACATTCCTCCACCAATATTTTCCCGCGTGGATAACCCCGTGGATTATTACTACCGGCCAGAAGTCCAGCACAGGTCAGTGGAAGCATTCAGTGCCAGGGTATTAACTCATTAAACACAAAATAGTGCACATGTCGGAAATCTGAATTAAACACTGGAAGTGCTGGAGAAACTCATCAGGTCTGGTAGCATCTAGGGACTAGGGTGGACAAAGTTAAAAATCACACAACACCAGGTTATAGTCCAACAGGTTTATTTGGAAGCACTAGCTTTCAGAGCACTGCTCCTTCATCAGGTAGCTAGTGGGGCAGGATCTTCTTTGTCTGAGGTGTGGTGACTCTCACAACAATCCACTACCAGTTGAATCTCTAAGGCTTCTGGGACTTTTTTTTTTCTCTTTTGTTTCTTAGTGAGGGACGTTAGCAGGGATGGCAGAGTTGGTGATGCAAGGTTCCTCCTGTGGGATGTTAGAGTTGAGAGGCACCATTAGTATCCCAGCTGAGTACACCTGCAGGAAGTGCACCCAACTCCAGCTCCTTGAAGACCATGTTAGGGTACTGGAGCTGGAACTGTCTGAACTCAAGATCATTCCAGGGACAGAGACAGTTATAGATAAAAGCTACAGGGAGGTGGTTACTCCTAGAATTGAAGATAGTTGGGTGACTGTTAGAAAGGGGTAAGAAGCAGTCAGTGCAGGGATCCCCTGGGACTGTTCCCCTGGTATAACAAGTATACCATTTTGGATACTGCTTGGGGGGGAGTGACTTACTTGGGTAAGCCATGGAGTATAGGTCTCTGGCAGAGTCTGTCCCTGTTGCTCAGAAGGGATGGGGGGAGAGGAGCAGTGCATTAATCGTTGGGGACTTCATAGTTCGGGGGACAGATAGGAGATTTTGTGGGAACGAGAGAGATTCATGGTTAGTGTGCTGCTTCCCATGATGTCTTAAGGGGTAGGGGGAGCAACCCCAAGTCATGGTTCACATAGGCACCAGCGACATAGGTAGGAAAAGGGGTGGGGACTTAAGGCAGAAATTCAGGGAGCTAGGGTGGAAGCTTAGAGCGAGAACAAACAGAGTTGTTATCTCTGATTTGTTACCCGTGCCATGTGCTATCGAAGAGAGGAATAAGGAGAGAGAGCAGTTAAACACGTGGCTACAGGGATGGTGCAGGTGGGAGGGTTTCAGATACCTGGATAATTGGGGCTCGTTCTGGCGTAGGTGGGACCTCGACAAACAGGGTGGTCTATACCTGAACCAGACGGGTGCCAATATCCTGGGGTGAAATTTGCTAATGCTCTTCAGGAGGGTTTAAGCTAATTCAGCAGTGGGATGGGAACCTGAATTGTGGATCCAGTGTACAGGAGGTTGAGAGAACTGAGATTATGAATAAGGTTTCAAGGTCGCAGGACTGTATCAACAGGCAGGAAGGTGGTTTTAAATGTGTCTACTTCAATGCCAAGAGTATCCGGAATCAGGTGGATGAACTTGCAGCATGGGTTGGTACCTGGGACTTTGTTGTGGCCATTTCGGAGGCATGGATAGAGCAGGGACAGGAATGTTTTGTTGTTGGAGGTTCAGTGATTTAGATGTTTCAGTAAGAACAGAGAAGATGGTAAAAGAGGGGGCGATGTAGCATTGTTAGTTAAGGACAGTATTACAGTGGCAGAAAGGACATTTGATGAGGACTCGTCTACTGAGGTAGTTTGGGCTCAGGTTAGAAACAGGAAAGGAGAGGTCGCCCTGTTGGCAGTGTTCTGTAGGCCTCCAAATAGTTCCAGAGATGTAGAGGAAAGGATTGCAAAGATAATTCTTGATAGAAGCGAAAGTAACAGGGTAGTTGTTATGGGGGATCTTTAACTTTCCAGCTGTTGATTGGAAACGCTATAGTTTGAGTCAGCTCTTGTCCAGTGTGTGCAGGAGGGTTTCCTGACACAGTATGTAGACAGGCCAACAAGAGGCAAGGCCATATTAGACTCAGTACATAGAACGTAGAACATAGAACATTACAGTGCAGTACAGGCCCTTCGGCCCTCGATGTTGCGCCGACCTGTCATACCAATCTGAAGCCCATCTAACCTACACTATTCCATGTACGTCCATATGCTTGTCCAATGACGACTTAAATGTATTTAAAGTTGGCGAATCTACAACTGTTACAGGCAAAGCATTCCATACCCTTACTACTCTCAGAGTAAAGAAACTACCTCTGACGTCTGTCCTTTATCTATCACCCCTCAATTTAAAGCTATGCCCCCTCGTGCTCGCCGTCACCATTCTTGTAAAAAGGCTCTCACTGACCACCCCATCTAATCCTCTGATCGTCTTGTATGCTTCTACTATGCCAACTCTCGACCTTCTTCTCTCGAACAAGCAGCCTCAAGTCCCTCAGCCTTTCCTCATAAGACCTTCCCTTCATAGCAGGCAACATCCTAGTAAATCTCCTCTGCACCCTTTCCAAAGTTTCCACATCCTTCTTATAATGTGGTGACCAGAACTATACACAATACTCCAAGTGCGGCCGCACCAGAGTTTTGTACAGCTATAGCATAACCTCATGGTTCTGGAACTCGATCCCTCTATTAATAAAAGCTAAAACACTGTATGCCTTCTTAACAACCCTGTCAACCTGGGTGGCAACTTTCAAGGATCTGTGTACCTGGACACCGAGATCTCTCTGCTCATCTACACTACCAAGAATCTTACCATTAGCCCAGTACTTTGCATTCCGGTTACTCCGACCAAAGTGAATCACCTCATATTTGTCCGCATTAAACTCCATTTTCCACCTCTCAGCCCAGCTCTGAAGCTTATCTATGTCTCTCTCTGTAACCTACAACATCCTTCGTCACTATCCACAATTCCACCAACCTTAGTGTCGTCTGCAAATTTACTAACCCACCCATCTACGCCCTCATCCAGGTCGTTTATAAAAATGATGAACAGCAGTGGACCCAACACCGACCCTTGCGGTACACCACTGGTAACTGGACTCCAGGATGAACATTTCCCATCAGCTACCACCCTCTGTCTTCTTGCATCAAGCCAATTACTGATCCAAACTGCTACATCTCCCACAATCCCATTCCTCTTCATTTTGTACAATAGCCTACTGTGGGGGACCTTGTCGAACACCTTGCTGAAATCCATTACACAACATAAACCGGTTTACTCTCATCTACCTGTTTGGTCACCTTCTCAAAGAACTCAATAAGGTTTGTGAGGCACGACCTACCCTTCACAAAACTGTGCTGACTATCCCTAATCAAATTATTCTTTTCTAGATGATTATAAATCCTATCTCTTATAACCTTTTCCAACACTTTACCAACAACCGAAGTAAGGCTCACTGGTCTATAATTACCAGGGTTGTCTCTATTACCCATCTTGAACAGGGGAGCCACATTTGCTATCCTCCAGTCTTCTGGCACTATCCCTGTAGACAATGACGATTTAAAGATCAATACCAAAGGCTCGGCAATCTCCTCCCTGGCTTCCTAGAGGATCCTAGGATAAATCCCATCCGGCCCAGGGGACTTATCTATTTTCACACTCTCTGCAGGATTTCTAATACCTCTTCCTTGTGAACCTCAATCACACATAGTAGCCTGCATCTCAGTATTCTCCTAGACAACATTGTCGTTTTCTAGAGTGAATACTGTTGAAAAATATTCATTTGGTGCTTCCCCTATCTCCTCTGACTCCACACACAACTTCCCACGACTATCCTTGATTGGCCCTAATCTTACTCTTGTCATTCTTTTATTCCTTAAATACCTATAGAAAGCCTTAGGGTTTACCCTGATCCTATCTGCCAACAACTTCTCGTGTCTCCTCCTGGCTCTTCTGAGCTCTCTCTTCAGGTCTTTCCTGGCTACCTTGTAACCCTCAAGTGCCCTAACTGAGCCTTCACATCTCAGCCTAACATAAGCCGCCTTCTTCCTCTTGACCAGAGATTCCACTCCCTTCGTAAACCACGGCTCCCATGCTCTACAGCTTCCTCCCTGCCTGACAGGTACATACTTATCTAGGACACACAGGAGCTTTTCCTTGAATAAGCTCCACATTTCTAATGTGCCCATCCCCTGCAGTTTCCTTCCCCATCCTATGCTTCCTAAATCTTGCCTAATCGCATTGTAACTGCCTTTCCCCCAGCTGTAACTCTTGCCCAGTGGTATCCATTTATCCATTTCTACTGGGTAATGAACCCGGCCAGGTGTTAGATTTGAAGTTAGGTGAACACTTTGGTGATAGTGACCACAATTCGGTTATGTTTACTTTAACGATGGAAAGGATGGATATATACTGCAGGGCAAGTGTTACAGGTGGGGCAAAGGCAATTATGATGCAATTAGGCAAGATTTAGGATGCATAAGATGGGGAAGGAAACTGTCGGGGATAGGCACCTTGGAAATTTGGAGCTTGTTCAAAGAACAGCTACTGCGTGTCCTTGATAAGTATGTACCTGCCAGGCAAGTGGTTGAACGAGGGAACCATGGTTTACTAAAGAAGTTGAAACCCTTGTCAAGAGGAAGAAGGAGGCTTACGTAAAGATTAGATTAGATTAGATTACTTACAGTGTGGAAACAGGCCCTTTGGCCCAACAAGTCCACACCGCCCCGCCGAAGCGTAACCCACCCATACCCCTACATCTACATCTACCCCTTACCTAACACTACAGGCAATTTAGCATGACCAATTCACCTGACCGGCACATCTTTGGAGTGTGGGAGGAAACCGGAGCACCCGGAGGAAACCCACGCAGACACGGGGAGAACGTGCAAACTCCACACAGTCAGTCGCCTGAGGCGGGAATTGAACCCGGATCTCCGGCGCTGTGAAGCAGCAGTGCTAACCACTGTGCCACCGTGCCGCCCACAAAGATGGGGCGTGAAGACTCAGTTTGGGCTCCTGAGAGTTACAAGTTAGCCACGAAGGACCAAAAGAGAGAATTAAGAAGAGCCAGGAGGGGACAAGAGATGTCTTTGGCAGATAGGATCAAGGAAAACCCTAAAGTTTTCTGTAGTTATGTCAGGAATAAAAGAATGACTAGAGTAAGATTAGGGCCAATCAAGGACAGTAATGGGAAGTTGTGCATGGAGTTTTAAGTGATAGGAGTGACTCTAATTGAATATTTTTCGTCAGTATTCACACAGGAAAAAGAAGATAACAAATGTTGTCCCCTTGTTTGAGAAGGGGAGTGGAGGCAACCCTGATAATTATAGACCAGTGAGCTTTACTTCTATTGTGGGCAAAGGTTTGGAAAGAATTATAAGATATAAGATTTATAATCATCTAAAAAGGAGTAATTTGATTTGGGATAGTCAACATGATTTTGTGAAGGGTAGGTCATGCCTCACAAACCTTATTGAGTTCTTTCAGAAGGTGACCAAACAGTTGGATGAGGTTAGAGCAGTTGATGTAGTGTATATGGTTTTCAATAAAGTGTTTGATAAGGTTCTCCATGGTACGCTATTGTAGAAAATATGGAGGCATGGGATTGAGAGTGATTTAGCAGTTTGATCAGAAATTGACTAGCTGAAAGAAGACAGAGGGTGGTGGTTGTTGGGAAGTATTCATCCTGGAGCTCAGTTACCAGTGGTGTACCGCGAAGATCTGTTTTGAGACCACTGCTGTTTGTCATTTTTATAAATGACCTGGATGAGGGCAAAGAAGAATGGGTTAGTAAATTGCGGATAATGCTAAGGTCGGTGGAGTTGTGGATAGTGCAGCAGTATGTTGCAGGTTATAGAGGGACATAGATAAGCTGCAGAGCTGGGCTAAGATGTGGCAAATGGAGTTTAATGCAGAAAGGTGTGAGGTGATTCACTTTGGAAGGAGTAACAAGAATGCAGTGTACTGGGCAAATGGTAAAATTCTTGGTAGTGTAAATGAGCAGAGAGATCGCAGTGTCCATGTGCATAGATCCCTGAAAGTTGCCACCCAGGTTGATAGGGTTGTAAAGGAGGCATTTGGTGTGTTAGCTTTTATTGGTAGAGGGATTGAGTTTCGGAGGCATGAGGTCATGTTGCAGCTGTACAAAGTCTGGTGCGGCTGCAATTTGGAGTATTGCGTACAGTCCTGGTCACCGCATTATAGGAAGGATGTGGAAGCATCGAAAAGGGTGCAGAGGCAATTTACTAGGATGTTGCCTGGTCTTTTGAGAAAAGGCTGAGGGACTTGAGGCTGTTTTCGTTCGAGAGAAGGAGGTCAAGAGGTAACTTAATTGAAACATACAAGATGATCAGAGCGGTAGATAGGGTGGACAGTGAGAGCCGTTTTCCTCGGGTGGCGATGGCTAGCACAAGGGGACATAGCTTTAAATTGAGGGGTGATAGATATAGGACAGATGTCAGAGGTAGTTTCTTTACTCAGAGAGTAGTAGGGGCGTGGAATGCACTGCCTACAACAGTAGTAGACTCGCCAACCTTAACGGCATTTAAATGGTCATTGGATAAACATATGGATGAGAATGGAATAGTGTAGGTTAGATAGGCTTCAGATTGGTTTCTCAGGTTAGTGCAACATCAAGGGCTTTACTGCGCTGTATTGTCCTAAGGGAGATCAACTGTATGGTCCAGTAAGACTCTGGTAACTTTACCTAATGGGAGAACAGTCAAATATCCAGTTTCTGTGAAAGCATTCCAGTGAAGTTTGTTTTCTTTATTTGTGGCTTTCCTTGTTTGCAGGGATGGTTACCATCCTCCAAAAGTATCCAACGAGAACCTGATAGGCCTGGGGCGTGCTCGCCGTCCTCACAACGCCATATTTGTGAATTTTGATGATGCAGAGGTGCCATCCCAGCCTCTTGAAGCTGCTGTTCAGAACTGGAGGAAATTCAACACGCAGACCCCAGACCGGAGAGCCGAAGAGGAGCTGAAGAGGGTGAGTGCTGAAGGTGTCTCTGCTCTGTCTACATCTCCCCTGGTATTTCTTCAGAACAACATCACTTTCAAACTGAAGTTTTAAAGAACAGGGCAGTTTTGCACAGTATTCTGCCACTATTTATCAGTTGTAAAACAAATTATCTGCGTGTTTGTACACTACAGTCTACATTGGCTGCTGGGTTTCTTACATTGCAACAGTGACATTTTCAAAATTGCTTCATTTGAAACTTGAGGTTGTAAAATGCATGTCTTTCCCAGTGGAGGGATTTACTTAAATTGGAGCTTGGCTGTATCTGATACAAACTAAGTGGCTTGGTGGGCCACTTCACAGAGCAGTTTGAAGCCAACTAGCTGAGGCCTATCCTTGGGGTTGGCTCTCTGTGTGCAGTGCTGCAGAGTATTAATATATTTAAAATTAAATTCCTCAGCTGCCTGAGGAATGGACTTTTTCTGACGTGGAGCCATTTCTCCCTCAGTACAAAAGCTGGGTGACTGTTATGTCCTTTTTCTCGTGAAGAATTAGTTGTGTTTCCATAAGCTTTTAAAGATATAGGAGTTTAGTTGGGATCACTGCAACCCAGAGATTTGATTGTTCACGTCTGTCTCTGTCTTCACAGCTTTTCGAAATCCGGCCCATTTGGTCCCGGAATGCAGTGAAGTCGAATATTGACATTCACCCAGACAAACTGAAGCTGCTTTTGCCTTTTGTGGCATACTACATGGTGAGTTGCTGCTTTAACTCTGCTTCACTGACTGGTTCAGTTCATGAATGCATCATCCTTTGTGAAGGTGAACTGTGTGTGCGTCGTTAACACCAAGGTCAGAGCTGTGGGGGTGTCTCCCTGGGTCTGTGCATCTGCCCAGGTACTGGTCCTATCACAGGCTTGTCACCCCTGCTAAAGCAGGAACTGTGGCTCCTTCCCCAAGAAGTTGAATAGTTGACAGCACCAGGGAGGATGGTGTGTTGTAATGTCACTGGATGAGTAATCCAACAATCCCAGACTTTGGGGCGGGGGGGTCACAGGTTCAAATCCCACATGGCACATATGGAATTTAAATACAGTTAATTTTTTTTTTAAAAGTCTGGAGTTCATCTCGGTAATGGTGAGCGTGAGAACTGTCATTGTTATAAAACCCTAGGCGAAAGTGAGGACTGCAGATGCTGGAGATTAGAGTCAAGATTAGAGTGGTGCTGGAAAAGCGCAGCAGATCAGACAGTAACCGAGGAGCAGGAAAGTCAATGTTTCAGGTAAAAACCCTTCATCCCTGATGAAAGGCTTTTGTATGAAAGGTCGATTTTCCTGCTCCTTGTATGCTACCTGACCTCCTGCGCTTTTCCAGCACCACTCTAATCTTGTTATAAAACCCTGTCTGATTTGTGAACAAATTTAGAGAGGGAAATCTGCCACTCTTATTCAGTCTGACCAAAATGTGACTCCATAAGATCACAAGATGTCAGGTGTTATGTCACGGGGTAAACCCTCCTGCTTAATTTAAACCAGCAACACAGAAAAGATTTATCCCATGCAGTAATCTGTGAAAATTCAAGAGGCCAAGAACTATTACGTTGAATTGAACAACTTTATTTCTTAAAGTATAACAGAGAGTAAACAACTATTTACAACTCCTTCCTCTAATCTATCTTTGACTTTCCCTTCTATAATACTAGTTTGATAAACCCCTGATTGAGATTTACCAAAATTCAAATTTCAAAACCAGCCAGTTGTCAAATCTTCTTCATATATCTTCGTCTGTCTTCTTTTCTTTTTCTTAGGGATTTCTGTTTCATAGGTCACTGATCAATAAAGGTACCTTTAAGAGAACTATTTTTGGGTAGCCTGTACTGGCTTGGCAGTTCTCTTCTCAACTGTTCAATTTTTCCCAGTCTTATACCCCTAAAGCATCGGATTATGTCATTGGCTTTTAATATTTAATACTAAATTCAAACTTGATAGGAGTTTGGTATTTTTCGGGGTATAATTTAAACAGATTGGCCTAATTCAAATTTGCTTTTTTTTTGTCTCCAGGCAACCAGCTACACTAGCTGCTGGACCAAAAGGTTACACTATATCTTGTTCAGAACACTTGGTGCTGTCAGGTAGTTCTGCCATCTTTTAACTCTGTTAAAGGTACAGTACACCCCACATTTTCATAACACAGAACAGAAGTAGCCCACTCAGCTCATTTGAGTCTGCTCTGTCATTCAGTGGCTGATCTGATAATCCTCAACTCCACTTTCCTGCCTTATCCCCATAATCCCGCTTCCCTTTACTGATCAGAAGCCTGCCTCATTCAGGCTTGAATATACTTAATGATCCAGTCTTGACAGCTCTCTGAGGTAAAAATAAAAATTCCAGAGTCACTTATTCTGAGATTATGCCCTCTGGTTCTAGACTGGCCCACAAGAGGAAACAACCTCTTCACATCCAGTCCTATCAAGGTCCCTAAGAATTGTGCTTATTTCAATAAGGTCATTCTCTTATTCTTCTTCCAGACCTACAGTAATGTGGCTGACTCTTAACTGCCTTCTGAAATAGTGCTAGCAGGCCAGTCAGTCCAAGGGCAATTAGGGATGGGCAACAGATGCTGGCCTTGTCAGCAACATCCACATCCTATTCAAAGAATTTTGAAAAATTTCGAGTTCACTCACGAAGAATTGGAAGCAACATGAGAAAATGTGTGTGTGTGTGCGCGTGCGTGCGTGTGTGTGATGGTGGGGGAGTTGTTTGTGGACTGCTGTCATTCCTTCTCAGTACGGGCCCCAACATCAAGAACAAAGATGAAAGAAGTTGGATCTGGTGTGGTGGAAGAGAGGTGAACTCAGTCTGTAACTGAGGCCTATGGAGTATTATCGTTCATTAGCAGAGGGATTGAATTCAAGAGTCGTGAAGTGATGTTGCAGCTGTACAGGACTTTGGTTAGGCCACAGTTGGAGTACTGTGTGCAGTTCTAGTCGCCTCACTTTAGGAAAGATGTGGAAGCTTTGGAGAGGGTGCAGAGAAGATTTACCAGAATGTTGCCTGGAATGGAGAGTAGGTCGTACGAGGATAGGTTGAGAGTTCTCGGCCTTTTCTCGTTGGAACGGCGAAGGATGAGGGGTGACTTGATAGAGGTTTATAAGGTGATCAGAGGAATAGATAGAGTAGACAGTCAGAAACTTTTTCCCCGGGTACAACAGAGTGTTACAAGGGGACATAAATTTAAGGTGAAGGGTGGAAGGTATAGGGGAGATGTCAGGGGTGGGTTCTTTACCCAGAGAGTGGTGGGGGCATGGAATATGCTGCCCGTGGGAGTGGTAGAGTCAGAATCATTGGCGACCTTTAAGCGGCATTTGGATAGGTACATGGATGGGTGCTTAATCTAGGTTAGAAGTTCGGCACAACATCGTGGGCCGAAGGGCCTGTTCTGTGCTGTATTGTTCTATGTTCTATGTAACGAAGGTTTTACTGAATTCAGACACTTGTTTCTGTAGCGTCTGGCTAATTACAGTTTGCATTTGGTACCATTTCCAGGCTTGATTGCTGAGGATAGATGTGTTGCTGTGAGAGATGGTTGGGTAGATGAGAAAGGAATGGGTTAGCACAGGGTGGATGATGAGCTTTGATCAGGCTGAAACTTCTTGAGGGTTGAAGGTATTTCCAGCTGGCTGGGGGAAACCCTGTTAGGGTAAACTTCTAACAGGGTGTATGACTCTGTGGCTGGCCAGTACATGGAGGAAGGATATTCCTGATGATCAGGGATCACAGTCTGAGGATATCAGTAGGACTTGTTTAGGACTGAAATGAGGAGAAATTTCTTCACACAGAGAATGGTGAGACTGTGGAACTTTCTGCCACAATAAGCAGTTAAGGCTAAAACACTGAATGTTTTCAAGGAGTTAGATATTGTTCTTAGGGCTAAAGGGATCAAGGAATGTGGGTACAGGGTACTGAGTGGATAACCAGCCATGGTCATATTAAATGGAAGAGCAGGCTCAAAGGACTGAATGACCCACTCCTCCGATTTCCTTGGCTTTTCTGAGTAGAAGTTGCACCCTCCCACTCCTTTCTAATGCTGTACTGGCCCATTGCATCATCTAATACTGGATTCTTACAGAGTCTGTCTATGAAATCACTCAAAGCCGGCTTCTTCCCCACAGTGCTTTCTTGTAGAACTGAGACTAGATGTCATGTTTCAGCATTGGAGCAGACTGACAGGTACATTAAAAATGCAACTCTGCAGCTGTTAGTAGATTCTAACCAGGATAATCAAACTAAGATACATCGATTTTATTTATGAAGACTGTTTATTGCTTATATAAGTCCCACAGTTCTCCCCCCAGTCCCAGTTCTTCCCAGTTTATAAAAACTATTGTCAATCAACCTGTTTGGACATGTTAGGTTAAGTCTTCACGGCAGATGGGACTTGAACATACTGGCCCTCAGGGAGGGACATCAACTGCATCATATTTTGTTCGGACTAATTTTGTCCTCTCTTTGTCACAGCTTACAGGGCCCTGGCGGAGTCTCTGGGTCAGGTTTGGGTACGATCCACGAAAAGATCCCAAAGCAAAGATTTACCAGGTGTTGGATTTCAGGCTACGATGCAGCACCAAGCACGGTAACTGGCAGCAAGACGTGATTCGACTGTACCCAGCAATAACAGCAGAACAATCCAATCGACCCTCCGACAATGCCCGCTCCCTCAGCGCTGACCCTCCGACAGTGCGGCACTCCCTCAGCGCTGACCCTCCGACAGTGCGGCACTCCCTCAGCGCTGACCCTCCGACAGTGCGGCACTCCCTCAGCGCTGACCCTCCGACAGTGCGGCACTCCCTCAGCGCTGACCCTCCGACAGTGCGGCACTCCCTCAGCGCTGACCCTCCGACAGTGCGGCACTCCCTCAGCGCCGACCCTCCGACAGTGCAGCACTCCCTCAGCGCCGACCCTCCGACAGTGCGGTGCCCCCTCAGCGCTGACCCTCCAACAGTGTGGAGCGTGCTCAGCACTGACTCTCCGATACTGCAGCACTCCCTCAGCGCTGACCCTCTGATAGTGTGGCACTCCCTCAGCACTGACCCTCCCAACAGTGTGGCACTCTCTTAGCCATGAACCAGAGATGAGTCCTGAACAGTGTGATAGCCTAGAGGAGAACAATCGAACTGGAATCTGGAACTGTTTTTATATAACAACAATGATGCTGATGTAATATCATTTTTTTTTTGCAGGTTACATGCCCTCAGACATGCCAGTGAAGGCAAAGCGCAGCACGTTTAATTACAGCCTCCCCATTACCATCAGCAAGCCAGGTACTGAACACAGACAAGCCTAGAAACACAAACAGAAATTGCTGGGAAAACTCAGCAGGTCCGGCACCATCTGTGGAGAGATAGCAGAGTTAACGTTTCGGGTCCAGTGACCCTTCTTCAGAACTTAGTTCTGACCCCGTGTCAGGAAACTCTTAGAACAGAAGGTTACTTTGTGATAGACTCCTGATAGACCCTGTTATCCAAACAATGTGATCCACACAACTTGTGACACTTTGTGTGTCCCGACTTATTTGGAAGGGCCACACAATTCAATCAAAAGCCCAAATCACTCCGGGCTTGTCGAGGATCTGAGAAATCTCTGCAGAGCCTGTAGATTCCGGCCCAGGGTTAGGGATACTTTCACTGTACCTCAAGATGCTGGAAATCCTTCTCCAAGCCCCCCGAACATTTTACTAATGATTTGGTAGGCTTTGGTTGCCGCTGACAAGCATTTATAGCCCATCCTTCACTCCCCTTGAACTGAGCGGTTTGCTTGGCCATTTCAGAGGGCACTTTTGAGGCAGCCATATTGCTGTGGGTCTGGATTCACGTGGAGTGAATCAGTGTCCACTGCCCATGCTGAAGACCCGTTGTTCTCTGAGGAGTTCTTTCATGCTGCATTGCTGCTGCCATTTCAGTTTGGACACTGGAGGTGCTGCCCAGGCAGAGAGCTGAGATCATCAGGTTCTTGGTCAACTGATCAGTCACTGCTATCACAGCCCCCTCTGTGTAAATAGTTGAATTGGAAAGAGAGAGTGGATGTGGAAATTTGTTCAAATGCGTCAGTGACATTGTCCCTCCCCATCTCTGTCACCACCGACAACCATCGATGTAGAGATGAACAATGTTTGTACATTTGAATTTTAAAGAGGGGTTTGGTGTTGAGGGGAAGGCACTCCATGATCTCCCGGGTTCTGGCGAGCTCTTTGCTCACTGAGGGGGCCATACACACTGTAAACAGGCTGGATACCCTTCAGTCTGGGCAGGTACATGTGTCCCATAGGCTGGTTTCAGGGATCTGGGAAGGAACCAGTCCCCTTGGCCCACGGGGATACGCGACCTGCAGGGAGAAACCGTCCCCCTCTCCTCACCGCTTTGGGGTTTAGTGGGATTTGCCAGCTTTGGGCAATACTTGTCAAAAACGAAAAGCCAAGTCAACTAGCATTTCTGTTTCTTTAAAAGCTGCTCTGCTCTGAATCTCCTCAGTAAGACACGGCAACCAGTTCTGAAGAGCTGATTGAGATTGTTTGAAGAGTTGACTTGGCTGAATCATTAAGAATGTGTTCAGACTTGTTGACTGACCCAAAAGACTGTGTGGCCAATCCAGGTAGCTGCCTTGTCAAACATGAGTAGTGTAAAGGGTGTGGAGACTATATTTGTGCGAATTAATTGTATGATTTAAGTCAGACTGAGTGTAGAATTGATGCTCTTCCTCCATCTCTTAGCCCCCCAGGTTGTGAGTATTCAGGATTTGGGAAAAGCTTCAGTAATTCCCAATGTCCCAGAGAGGAAGAAACTCACATCATCTGGATACAAACTCAAAGTAAGTTTCCAACACAGGTCTATTATTGTTGGGGTAACATCGGTGCTTTTATCAGAACAAACCTTACAGAGGTGGGAGTTCATAAGCTAAAGCAAGTCAGGGGGCGGCTCTGTGTAAATACCACTGGCTTATTGATAATGGGTTGAATCGTTCCTCCTTCCCCTGTTGTTGCTGTCCCTTTAGCAATGCTTTAGCTATTCCTGCCACAATATCTTTGAGGCCCTGGTAGTCCCTCTACTCAGGTGTTAGTCTGAATAATCCAAAATCCCGGTCTCAGCAAGGACTCGATTTAAACCAATCTGCACTTTATAAAATGTGAATCTGTCAATGACCTGTTGTTGCTGTTTTTGTAATTCCAGCCGTCGGCCTACATATTCCGGGAGGACACTTTGCCACCTTATCGTCAGATGTTTTACCAGCTGTGTGACCTGGACGCAGAGAGGTAATGACTGGGTAGTAACTGGGGAATGGGAGCAGAGTTTTGGGAGTTGCTGCACTGTGGATGTATTGAGAAGGGTAAAAACTGAGCACGTTTGTTTCAAAGGCTTGGTCTCCTTCAGTATTGTGCAGCTAAGCTGCTTGAAGAGTAAATATTGACCATCACACAATGGAGAAAGACCCAGTTTCTCTTCACATACTACTACTCTTCACCTCTATCTGAGAAAAAGGGAGATTTTCAGCTTAAAGTTCCATTTGAAAGGTGGCACCTCTGATAATGTGAGACTCCCACAGTACTTGCTGTCTGACGACACAGCACTGATTCACCAACAGTGCAGCACTCCCTCAGCACTGACCCTCCCGACAGTGCGGTGCTCCCTCAGCACTGACCCTCCAACAGTGCAATGCTCCCTCAACATTGATCCTCTGACAGTGCGGTGCTCCCTCAATACTGTATTAGCAGAGATAGATGGAATGTGCGGACATGACTTGAAAACGAGAATCAAAGAGATGTATAGTACGGAAACAGACCCTTTGGTCCAAATCATCCATGCTGACCTGATATCCTAAACTAATTTAGTCTCATTTGCCAGCATTTGGCCCATATCCCTCTAAACCCTTTTTATTCATGTCCCCATCCAGATGCCTTTTAAATGCTGTAATTTACCAGTCTCCATCACTTCCTCTGGCAGCTCATCCCATACACGTATCACCCTCTGCGTGAAAAAGCTGCCCCTGAGGTCCCTTATAAATCTTATCCTTCTCGCCCTAAACGTATGCCCTCTCGTTTTGGACTCATCTCCCTTGGGAAAAAGACCTTGTTTATTTACTCAATCGATGTCCCTCATTATTTTATAAACCTCTATAATGTCACCCCTCAGCTTGCCCCCTGCAGCCTATTCAGCTTCTCTCTATCACTCACCCTCCAACCCTGGCAACATCCCTGTAAACCTTTTCTGAACCCTTTCAAGTTTCACAGCATCCTTCCTATAGGAGGGAGAGCAGAAGTGAACGCAGTGTTCCAAAAGTGGCCTAACCAATGTCATGTAACAGCTGCAACACTGTTGCTGAATAGCAGAACCTGGATCGGATGTGCTCTGCTGGTTGCAGTTGCACATTCAGGTCTGGATAACTCTATCTGTACTGTACCCTCCAGTGAACTTTCTCAGTGGAAATAAAGTGGTTGCTGCAAAATAAAGAACTTTAATTGATTTTAGATTTAGATTACTTACAGTGTGGAAACAGGCCCTTCGGCCCAACAAGTCCACACCGCCCCGCCGAAGCGTAACCCACCCATACCCCTACATCTACATCTACATCTACCCCTTACCTAACACTAAGGGCAATTTAGCATGGCCAATTCACCTGACCCGCACATCTTTGGACTGTGGGAGGAAACCAGAGCACCCGGAGGAAACCAACGCAGGCACGGGGAGAACGTGCAAACTCCACACAGTCAGTCGCCTGAGGCGGGAATTGAACCCAGGTCTCTGGCGCTGTGAGGCAGCAGTGCTAACCACTGTGCCACCGTGCCGCCCATATTCTGAGTGTATCTTAAGAGTTGCAGGGAGATGGTGGCATAGTGATAATATTGCTGGACTGGTAAGCCAATGAGCCAGGACATGTGTTCAGATCTCATCAAGGCAGCTCGTGGAATATACAGTCCGTTAACTAAATCTGGAATATAAAGCTAGTCTCAGGAACAGGGACCAAAAACTTCTCATTGATTGTCTCAATAACCCATCTGGTTCACTAATATCCTTTAGGGTTGGAAATCTGCCGTCCTTACGGGTCTGCTCATCATGTAACTCCAGCAATGTGATACATTCTTAACTGCCCTCTGAAATGGCCAAACAAACCAAGGGCAAAGGGCTTGTTCAAGGGCAGTTAGGGATTGGAAGCAACAAATGCCAGCAATTCCAGTGAGACACCTGTCCCATGAATGAATTATTTTAGAATTTGGGAACATCAGATTATAATTAAACCGTTCTAATTAAAAACTGAAAGAACCGCAGATGCTGGAAGTCAGAAACAAAACCAGATATTGAGGGTAAAGCTCAGAAGGTTTGGCAGCATCTATGGAGAGAAATCAGAACTGAGGAAGTGTCACTGGACCCAAAACATTAACTCTGATTTCTCTCCACAGATGCTGCCAGACCTGCTGAGCTTTCCCAGCTGTTTTGTTTTGTTTTTGAAACAGTTCTAATTGTTCCCTTCTGGCGTTTCAGTTTAAGAAAAATAATTCATCGCAATGAGGGCAGAGAGACGACCTGTACTGAGCGGGACGGATGGTGTCTGCCCAAAACCAACGATGAGCTCCGAGACCGGATGTCTAACATGATTAAAGAAATCTGGCACAAGAACAAAGCAGGTGAAGCCAGTGTGCATGCTGAGAAAGGGATTCTGAAATCTGTGCAGTTTAACCACCTCAGAGTAAGGGTTAGTCCCCTTGGTTGCCCTTCTCCATTTTCCCTCTAACTGTGACCAACTCCTCGAAACCTCCTGTGTGTGTCGCATGGTGCCCTGTCCTCCCAGAGTGACAGCACCTTTCTCAGCGCATTGTTCCCCTGCCCTTGCAGTGCCATGCCTTCGGTCAAAGAGATGTACAGCATGGAAACAGACCCTTTGGTCCAAATCATCCCTGCTGACCTGATATCCTCAATTAATTTAGTCTCATTTGCCCCATATCTCTCTAAACCCTTCGGGGTTCGGTGAGATCTGTTCAGTTTTGACACTGTCAGAAACGCACTGTCTGAGTTTGGCTGTAACCTGGGCATGATGCTCTTCCTCCCTCTACAAGGATTTCATTGAGTCCCTCTCTCACTGCACACCCCAGGTCATGATGCAGGGGAGTCAGTATTCCTGTGTGAAGGTCTTTTACATACAGCTGTGTTTGTGAATGACCTGGATAATGGGGTGGTCAGAAGAACAGGTTATAGTTTGTCACCGGAGCCACTGTGTGAGACTGACTGACTGACTCCATATTCCTGATAACGGGATTTTCCTTTATTTTGGGTTTAGTTTCACCCTCTTCAAAAAAGAAGCCACTGGTCACACAGGGGAGAGAAGACTCTGAATCTGCCGAGGATGAGGAGGATGAAGAGGAAGAGTATCCACCATCAGAAGGAAGTGAAAATGAAATGGAGACTGAAATTCTCGATTACCTGTGACGTGAGTGACCGGGAGCTGCCGTTGGAGACGTGGAGGGAGAGTGGAGTGGTGGTGATTCTGTTAGACAGATTGTTCTGCTTCCCTGGAGGAGTAAAGTGGTACTCCTGCAGCCACTGTGTACAGCTGCCTGGGACTCCTGCAGTTGGGGAACCAGTGAGCAAAGAGGCTTGCTGATCATGTTGGTTACTGGTGTTCAGCCAACAAATTCACATGCCTCCTGTTTGCTTTTCACCTTGACAGCCAAAAACTTTAGCACGGTTGTGCCACCGACTGGGGATGGGACGTGGAGTCACTGTGCTGTATTGTAGCATTGTCTGTCTCTCTGTTACATTCATAGGGAGGGTTTGTGGTTTCTTTGACTCCTTGGGTGCAGCAGTTTATTAGACTTTTCGCAGTCTCATTATGAGGTGTCAAACAGGTCCTGTCACATGGTGTTAGGGCTAATGAGCCGCAGGTTATTAACTTTTGTCTGTTATTATTATCTGAATCTTCCAGCAGTGAATTCCTGTTGCCCTTCTGCAAAAAACCTCAGAACCAGCCTCCAGCCGATGTCCATAGTGTTGGTTCCAGTATTTCTGATGTATTTTGAGGCCTTTACTGTATCTCATGTATGTTCTACAACAGACGGGTGGCCAATTACATTCCAGTAGGGACCACTCTACCATGCAACAGATGAGCTACCCAACTCCTTAGCCTGGACTCACTTCAAACCCTGATCCCAAAAGGGATGCGATGGGGACTTCCCAGGATAGAGGGGTGATTACCATCAGGTTATTGCTCTGAGAGTGTAATTTCCATTAAACCTCTTTTCGCCTCTAACCTCTGAAAGGATGGCATTTAAAACATTGTTTTCTCTTGTTAAATATAGTTTTGCTTTCAAATGGTGTTGTGATTATTTTTGCATTTGGGGTGAAATGAGGGTATGTCTGCCTAGTGATGAGAGATTTACAAACTCACCTCTCCCACCTTGACCTAGTTCTGGGGCCTTGCACAGGATTGTCTTTAAGAGCCTGCGATAACAGAGCTAACTCTGCGAACAGAGATTGTTGCCATTCACCTGCAGTAATGCTGCAAACCAGTAGGTGGGGCAGTCCTGGGACGTCTCTTAGTCCTCTGTACAGTCTTCACTGGTTAGAACGTCAGTAGTGCTCCTGTTTGATGTTTCACTGGTCTTCGCTTTGCAAACCCTGTTGCTGGAAGACATTGGGTACAAAGATATCAAAGTGCTGGGTGGGAAAACATAAACTGGTCCATCAGCCTGTCCATATTCATGATGTCTGGAGCATTGCAGACAGACACTCTGCACAGTAATACTCCTGACATTCCCGTAAAGACGTCCACAGATGGTGAAGCTCTCAGGAGTTTGATTTGGAGATTGTTGACTGCATGGACTATGTGTGACTCAGATAGCTCAGCTGTCCTGTGCAGGTAGAGGTCACCCTGTGCCAGGAGACTGCAAGCTTTGAGCAGTTTTTTTTATCCTTGAAGTAAGGTTGGCCTTGACCTTGATGTGTGATTGCATATTTGTTGCTGTATCTGGACTGACTGGGTCTGTTTCTGAGTGTGTCAGGTCAGGATTACAGTACTGTCTTGGAGCTCAGGTCAATATAAGGAGGAAAGGCTTTAAATGCCAACACTTTAAGGACAAGTTGTGAGACTGATGGGAGGCGAGGGAAGGGGGAAGCTGGGTGGGTAAGTGGTGTGGTCTGGGACTGGATGGGTGCAGAAGTAGCAACACATAATGAGAGGGGAGATACATTCTCATCAAATTTAAATTCACTCTGTCGTTCTTCCATCTCCTCCCCTGGACGTGTTGCTGTTCTAAGGTGGCAAATGCATTCCAAGGGCACCTGACAACTGAAGAGAAATAGGGAACATGCAAGCAGCAGGTGACTGCACCTCAGAACTCAAACTAATCTCAAGCCTGAGAAACACTCAGCTGTTAAAACGGTTACTTGGACAAATGAGAGTTATTTGTGGAGCTGTTTATTTGCAGCAGACGTGGACTGCAGGGAAAGGGAGATGCTTTTATTGTACAAGGTTATGTAGTATGATTTTTTTCTTGCTGCTTTCATGTAATTGGAGTGTTTTTCCAACCTCAAATGAGAACTGTCAGCAATTCCATCGAGATCTGCAGCTGTACCTTCCTAATAAAATGAACATGTTGTACCGGCTGTGCTTGTTGAAGTGATGGATTAACTTCACCCTCAGTCACACCCTGATTGATTAACTTAACTTCAGGACAGCTTCGAAAGAGGCAAATATGACACATCTCTAAATTTAATTTTCCAGGTTTGTGGACTAACTTTGCAGAATTATTAGTGTGGAAGAAGGCCATTTGGCCCAGCATACCTGTACTGATGGTTTTGGGGTAGCTTTTTTTGGAGTTGGCACACATGGGACAAGTTATAAACACCCTCTTCTGGGACTGTAAGATTCTATAATCCTGTTAATGACCTGCACAACCAATGGGAACACCACCCCCCTGCAACTCGCCCTCCAAGCCATTCACCATTCCAACTTGGAAATATATCGCCATTCCCTCAGTGTCACTGGGTCAAAATCCTGGAATTCCCTCCTTAAGGGCACTGTGGGCTACAGCCCACAGACTGCAGCAGTTCAAGAAGGCATCTTATCCCCACCTTCTCAAGGGGCAACAAGGATGGGCAATAAATGCTGGGCTCACCCAGTGTTGGCCCATATTCCCACGAATGAATAAAGAATTACTTTCCAAGTGCAGCCTCTGTTGTAAAGGGAACTGCAATAAGGCACTTAGACACAGCAAGCTTTTGTAAACATCAGAAATAAGTGCTTTCAATCCGCACACACCCCAGGCCTTGTCATCACATGGGCTGCTACTACACACAGCCCATTGACAGCTAATAGATTCCACTGGCAGCTATTCATTCACCCAGACTGTCTTTACCTACTCCTTTGTCCAACTGTGTTCCTTTTTTGGGCTATATCTCCGGTTTACTCCTATTCCCCATCCTATTTTCTGTATATAAAAAAATCTTTTTCCTAGTTACCATCAGTTCTGAAGAAGGGTCACTGGAACTGAAACATTAACTTTGATTTCTCTCCACAGTTGCTGCCAGACCTGCTGAGATTTTCCAGTGATTCCTGTTTTTGTTTCAGATTTCCCTCATTTGCAGTTCTATTAGGGTTCTTATTTGGTTTTAATCTGTATTTAGCAATGCTGGTTAATTTGTGTCTCTTTACCCAAGTGATCAGGCAGAACCCCCATATTTTCGGACACGTCTTGTGCGCATCCTTAACACTGCCATAACCTGGCAGACAGGTTGAACACCTCGACTAGTTGTGAATGCTGTTGCCATTTACTGTTGTTAGACAATACTCCTCTTGAGCATTCTCAAAATTATAGATTCCATCAAGAACATTTGCTGCTCTACTTTCCCCTGGGAACACTATTTAAACAGAGAAAAGCAAGGTGTTTGCTGTCACTTCAGTCCTTACTGAAACCAAATTCCAGTCATAGAAACAGACCCTTCGGTCCAACCCGTCCATGCCAACCAGATATCCCAACCCAATCTAGTCCCACCTGGCCTATATCCATCCAAACCCTTCCTATTCATATACCCATCCAAATCCCTCTTAAATGTTGTAATTGTACCAGCCTCCACCATTTCCTCTGGCAGCTCATTCCATACATGCACCACCCTCTGTGTGAAAAAGCTGCCCCTTAGGTCTCTTTTATATTTTTCCCCTCTCACCCTAAACCTATGCCCTCTAGTTCTGGACTCCCCGACCCTAGGGAAAAAACTTTGCCTATTTACCCTATCCATGCCCCTCATAATTTTGTAAACCTCTATAAGGACAACCAAAATTGTTTTGTCCCCACATCTTTTGCACAAATTCTTTGCTGACAGGAAGCATTCACTGGGTTAAATGATGCTGGCTACTTCCAGTGGGCAGCAACCGATATCTCACATCCCCCTGATTATTTTTAAGGCAAAAGTAGGGCAATTCTTGTTACGTGAGGAGGTGAAAGGTTATCGGAGTAGGTGGGGAATGTGGAGTAATCATATCAGCCCTGGATAGCAAGGAAGGGTCTGTGTGGGGTGTTCCTGATTTGTGTGTACGTGCTAATTTAAATAACTTGCACACTCTGTGGAGGATGTCGGACTTATTTCAAAGGACCTGTTCCTTGTGTCATCATTTCACCTTCCTCTGTTTCCACTATTTCATGGGAATAGTAGTCTGGCCTGTTACTGGCTGCTCTGGCAGTTCACTCCCTGGACAACAAACGCTACATCTGGCCCTGAGGCTTGCTGACAACAAATAACTGGCTTCATCCACGTAATGGCCAGTAGCCACTTCGGAGACATCTTACACAAAGAGAAATCTGTCTTTCTAAATGCCGCCCATTGCAATTCCCCCTCCAAGCCACTCACCATCCTGACTTGGAAATATATCACCGTTCCTTCACTGTCACTCGGTAAAGATTCTGGAATTCCCTTTCAAAGGGCATTGAGGGTTAGCCTACAGCACATCGACTGTGATGGTTCAAGAAGGCAGTTCACCCCCCACCTTCTCAAGGGGCAATTATGGATGGGTAATAAATGCTGGGCCCAGCCAGCATTGCCAATGTTCCATGAGTGAATTCTTTTAAAAAGCATTTTATTTGAGTGTAGCACCTTCTCCCATACTCTGGTGAAGATGTTTTTCCTGAATCCCCCTTTGGATATATTTGGAACACTCTTCAACTTATGACCTTAAATAAAAGTGAAATACAGCGGATGCTGGAAATCTGAAATAAAACAAAGTGTTAGAAAAGGTCAGGAGTTCTAAAGAAGTCATATTGGACTCTTAAGCATTAACTCTGTCTCTCTCCGCATAGACATTGCCAGTCTCTGCCATTTTCTGTTTTGCTTCAGATTTATAGCCCCTGGTTTTGGCTTCCTGTCAAGTGAAAACATTTGTATGTCTGCTCTTATCATATTAATTTCATAATTTTAAAGACCTCTATGTACTAACACCTTGAACTCCCTTTCCTAGAGATAAAAGCACTTACCAGTTCAGCATTTCCCAATATTGTTAACCTGTATAAAAGTTGTAAAGAAGACAGACTCCTACTTACAATATTGAGTGCTGAAACAGAATCTGTTAGCAAGTAGTGGAACAACACCGGTTCTGAACTCACCACCACCTCTTCGGTCATTGGGAAATGGGATGGTGCATAGTAAGTCTAAAAGTGCAGTCCATAATACCTCCCGGAAGTTAGCTCTATAAAGTATAGACAGCACACAAAAATATATCAAGGTTATGGGGAGAAAGCAGGAGAATGGGATTGAGAAACACATCAGCCATGATTGAATGGGCTGAATGGTCTAATTTCTGCTCCTATGTCTATGGTCTTATATGGAAGTGAGAATCACACACTGAGCCAAACCTGAAAAAGCAACATTTCCCGACAGTTCAATGTATCTAGTAACCAGTGAAAGATGCCACAAAGGTTTTTTTTCTCAAGTGTGTCCCAGGGCCCAGCTCACTCCGTTCCAATCTTCTAGCTCTTTCACTGCCATCTTGTGTGTACATGAGCAAGGCACATTTTCAAGCTGTGATTTATAGCAGAAAGCCTGGTGGATTCACCATGGTTGGAGCTGACAGTTAACACTGGCCGCTTAGGCAGCAAGTTGCCTCATTTAAATGTCCTTTTGCTTTAATGTCAATGGGTTAATGGGGCCTGTTGTCTTCCTGAGCTTTGCAAGATAAATTTTAATGTATCTTTTGACACCTGCCTGTGCTAGACAGCCTGTCGTTTTTGTCTTCTTACCTGTTTGATTTGATGTCAGAGGTCCAATTTGAATGAGGATCTGGAGATGAGCGACATTGACAAGAGGCAGCTGTCTCAAGAGTGAAGAAAGAAAATCTGATTCAATCGGTTTGCATTTCTCTATGAGTGAGCAGGAGACATTAAGATGTATTTAGTCATTTTCCCTGTAATATAGGAGCAGAATTAGGCCATTCAGCCCTTCTAGTCTATTCTGCCATTCGATCATGGCTGGTACATTTCTCAATCTCATTCTCCTGCCTTTTCCCCGTAACCCTTAATCCCCTTACTTATCAAGAACCTGTCTATCTCTGTCTGAAAGACACTCAATGACTTGGCCTCCACAGCCCTCTGCAACAATGAGTTCCACAAAGTCACCACCCTCTGGCTGAAGAGATTCCTCCTCATCTCAGTTCTAAAGAGTCGTCCCTTCATTCTGAGGCTGTGTCCTTGGGTCCTAGTCTCTCCTACTGATGGAAGCATCTTCTCTACAACCATTCTATTCAAGTCTCTCAGTATTCCACAAATTTCAATCAGATTCCCCCGTTAACCTTTCAAACTCTGAGTACAGACTCAGAGTCCTCAACTGCTCCTCTTATGACAAGCCTTTCATCCCTGGACTCATTGTTGTAAACCTCCTCTGGACCCCCTCCAACATCAACCCATCCTTTCTTAGATACAGGTTGGTGGATACGAGATGGTATTGAAGAGTAGTAACCTTCATTCTGCCAGCGACAGTGTGACAAAGGGGACTCATGCGTGGCCACCATTTTTCTACCTTTATATTTTGGTTTATTCTTCTGTGGTTTAAGGTGATGTCAGAGGGTGTGGCAACACAATACAACACTTTTGTAACAGGATACACGTGACAATAAATAAATCAAATCAAATAAAGGGCCCAAAATTGCTCACAATGTCCCAAATGCCGTCTGATCAGAAGCCTTATACAGCCTCAGGAGTACATCTCTGCTCTTGTATTCTAACCTTCTCAAAATGAATGCTAACATTGCATTTGCCTTCCTAACTGCTAAATGAACCTGCATGTTATCCTGAAGAGAATCCTGAACTAGGATTCCCAAGTTCCTGTGTGACCGAGTTCAGGATTCCCAAGTTCAGGGTGTAGGTTTACTCAAACCTACAGCTCAGCGAGCAAACCTACACCCTAAACCTCAACCTGAGCTACAAACCTTGCAATTCCCAAGTTTCTTTGTGACCCTGTGGAACTCCACTTGTCACCAGCTGCCATCCTGAGAAAGACCCCTTTTTTGCCACTCTCTGCCTTCTGCCAGTCAGCCAATCCTTTATCCCATGCCCTTAATTCCATGGGCTCTTAGTTTACTTAGCAGCCTCCCATGTGGCACCTCACCAAAAATTATCCCCATCGCTGTCTTATCTGCAACTTTGTGCACAAGGAAATGATGGGATCATTCACACAGGGCTGTGGTCAACTCCACAAGGAGCTGTGACTGGGTGATGGTGATCCACATGCCCAGTTTCCCGGGCAGCAACGAAAGCCTCTGTGATCCTGGGGAGGGACTGGAAAATGACATCGGACCCTGATCACTGTCCAGAAATCACAGCTGGAAACTGTGTGGGGATCAGAGGAAGCTGTTACCCTTGGGGTGACAAATCCTTAGCTCCTTATTGGGTGTACTCCAGAACTCTGTGGGATGCTAAGAGAAGTAATTGCTGGGTCCCGTGCTGAGATATTTCTATTACTGATGGTTATAGGTAAGGTGCTGGAAGACTGAAGGTTGGCTAACATGGTGCCACTATTTAAGAAAGGTGGTAAGGACAATCCAGGGAACTACAGACCAGTGAGCCTGATATTGGTTGTTGGAAGGAATTCTGAGGGACACAATGTACTTGTATTTGGAAAGGCAAGGGCTGATTAGGGAGAGTCAACATGGCTTTGCGCATGGGAGATCATGTCTCACGAACTTGATTGAGTTTTTTGAAGAAAAATGAAGAGGATTGATGAGGGCAGATGTGGATGTGATCTATACGAACTTCAGTAAGGCGTTTGACAAGGTTCTTCATTGGTCGACTGGTTAGCAAGGTTAGATCACATGGGATACAGGGAGAACTAGCCATTTGGTTACAGAACTGGCTCAAGGTAGAGGACAGAGGGTGGTGGTGGAGGGTTGTTTTTCAGACTGGAGGCCTGTGACCAGTGGTGTACCACAAGGACCAGTGCTGGGTCCTTGATTTGGATGTGATCATAGAAGGTACAGTTAGTAAGTTTGCAGATGACACCAAAATTGGAGGTGTACTGGACAGCGAAGTTGCTTACCTCAGAGTACAATGGGTTCTTGATCAGTTGGGCCAATGGACCGAGGAGTGACAGATGGAGTTTAATTTACATCTATGTGAGGTGCTGCATTTTGGAAAAGCAAATCTTAGTAAGACTTATACACTTAATGGTCAGGTCCTAGGGAGTGTTGCTGAACAAAGAGACCTTGGAGTGCAGGTTCATAGCTCCTTCAAAGAGAAGTCACAGATAGATAAGATAGTGAAGAAGGCGTTTGGTATGCTTTCGTTTATTGGTCAGAGTATTGAGGACAGGAGTTGGGAGGTCATGTTACAGCTGTACAGGACATTTTCCCTGGGTTGGGGGTGTCCAGAACTAGAGGGTATAGGTTTAAGGTGAGAGGAGAAAGATTAAAAAAGGAAGTAAGGGGCAGTTTTTTCATGTAGAGGGTGGTACATCTGTGGAATGGGCTGCCAGAGGATGTGGTGGAGGCTGGTACAATTGCAGGATTTAAAAGGCATCTGGATGGGTATATGAATAGGAAGGATTTAGAGGGATCTGGGCCAAGTGCTGGAAAATGGGTCTAGATTAGGTTAGGATATCTGGTCGGTGTGGATGAGTTGGACCGAAGGTCTGTTTCTATGCTGTACATCTCTATGACACTATGACAGGAGTTGGGGCTGTGGGCAATGTAGCCAGGTTGTGGGAAATGACTTGATAAACCCAACTCCTATGTTAAATGCTGACATTACTATTTCCTGGAGATAGAGGATAATTCCTGTTAGAATAATTTTCTTAATGTTAGACGTATTTAGTTGCCTAGACAGGATGCCTCAGTGGTTAGCACTACTGCCTCACAGCGCCAGGGACACAGGTTCAATTCCACCTTCAACTGTCTGTGGGGAGTTTGCATGTTTTCCCTATGTCTTTATGGATTTCCTCCCACAGTTCAAAGATGTGCAGGTTAGCGTGGATTGGCCATGCTAAATTGCATATGGTGTTCAGGGATGTGCAGGCTCGGTGGATTAGCTGTGGGGTTACAGGGATTGGGTGGGATTCTTTTCAGATTCTTTTCAATTGGCCGACCAGTTTGTATCTGCACTTAGGGAATCTATGATGTTAGCCTGATAGAACTTTTACTGTTACTATTATGGACTCTGATGCAGCCTATGTACGAGCAAGGAGCAAGCAGAGGCCACTTGGCCCTTCTAGCCTGCTCTCCTATTCAATAAAATCATGGCTGACCTGATTGTAACCACATCTCTCCATTCCTGCCTTCCCTCGACAATAATTCATCTGGTTGGTCATCAAGAATCTATCTCTCTGCCTTAAAAATATTTAAAGATTCTGCATCCACTGCCTTTGGAGGAAGGGAATTCCAACGCTCTGAGAGAAAAATAGATCTGTTTTAAATGAGTTTTTAAACCAAGACCTCAGTTCTAGATTCTCCCACAAGAGAAAACATCCTTTCCGCATCCACCCAGTCAAGTCCCCTCAGGGCATTATACATTTCAATTAAATCACTCTGACTCTTCTGAACTCCAGAGAATACAAGCCTGGTCTGCCTCGCCTTTCCTTACAAGGCTATCCACTCATTCCTGGTACTAGTCTCATAAATCTCTGAACTGCTTCCAACAGATTAACGGCATTGTGTAACTATAGTGAACAGTACTGTACACAGATCTCTAGTTGTAGTCTTATCAATTCACTAGGAGAAAGTGAGGACTGCAGATGCTGGAGACTGCACTCTATGGCTTAATGAACACGTAAAGATGCAACTATACTACTGCAATTCTCAATATACCAATAAGCCTTCACCTGAAGTTGTGGATGCACTAATGAAAAATCACAACTTTAAGTGAATCATTATTTCCCATAGAAAATGAAAAATCACAACTTTAAGTGAATCATTATTTCCCGTAGTACTGTATTAGGACTTGCTTTTCAGAATAAACCATTAAAGTATTATAACTTATCTGTTGAAATACTTTAAATAGCAAAATTCATAAACTGCTAAATCAAATAACTTTTAAATTTAAAAAAAAACTAACCTTCTACTTCCAGTACACATACCTCCCGCTTGCATTTACACAAATCTGAGCACCAGGAAGAAATTTTAATTTTTGAGGAGGGAAGGTGGAAGGCTGACAAAGTGAACATTGGAATAGTTAGGGTGTAGAGGTAACAAACTATGGGGAAGGGTTTCAGCAGAAGGGCAGACACTGACAATGTTACAATTGCCAAACGAGATACAGAATGCATGGGGTCAGAAGCTCAGTTCGGGACCACATAGAATCCCAAAGCTATGGATAATCTGGTTCAGTCTCAGGCAGTGGCCAGGGAGGGGATTGCAATCAAGGGTTTAGAACTGAGGAATTAAAGACAGTGGCTTCAGACTTCCTAATGAGATTTCTGCTCACACAATTTATGGTCTCCCCTTCCATAATTTTGAAGACCACTCTGAGGCCAACTCTTAATCTTTTGTTCTAGTGAAATGAACCCAGCCTTTTCAATCTGACCTCAACGTTAAAACCCTGGTTTCTAATTGATTCCAATGTTTCACTTCAACTCTGGGCATACATTTCCTGATCAACCTGGTATCTGAGGAGGAACATTACCTTGTACCATTTTGTCCAGGTGCTGTCCTGTGTCCTTAACTTTTAAGACAATTTGAATTCATTTTTCTGTTGTCTGTCTCCCATTCTATTTACTGTCTAGAATGTCCAAGCATTGATCAGATTTTTCTCAGCTTTGTACATCTGAGGTCTATGCTGATTCTTCTGGTGCATTTATAGAGCTCCTTCTTGTGTTTTCTACCCAGCGCAGTCCAAGCATCACAACCTCCATCATAGGCAGGTTCAGGAGCTGGTCCCACATTCACCCAGACCGAATGGTGGTTAAACCCAGTGCTGTTGCCACTCATCTAATCCATACCAGCCCACTTGCCCCCAGTGGCTCTGGCAACATCTACTTTGGATGCTGTTCGAAGCCGAAGCTATGGATGATAAAGGTAGAGGCTCTAATTTCTTCCCATCACACAACTGGCCAGGAATCTATCTCACTCTTCCTGCTTGCTATTGGCACATCTTCCTCGACCAGAGAAACTGGGAGTGGGACTTGAACCCTGAGCTTCTGGCTTAAAGGAGAAAGTGAGGATGGCAGATGCTGCAGAGTCAGAGTTGATCAGCATGGGCAAGCACGGCAGGTCAGGCAGCATCCTGAAGAAGAGTCCAGCCCAAACAGTTGGCTCTCTTGCTCCTTGGATGCTGCCTGACCCACTGTGCTTTCTCCTGCGCCACACTTATCATCTTATAGCTTAAAGGCCAGGATACTACTCAGCCCCACAGGATTTCCTCACTGCATTGCTAAGAAAGTCAAAGCATTTGTTTCTTTGCATCTTGACTTCACCATTACTCGGATTAGATACACCCAGCATGTGATAATTTTCTACAAATTTCACGACTTTCTGGACTAAATCACCAGGGGGAGGAAACCATCTGAAACATGTTCCTGAAAGGAGCACACTGTTTACTGAATATCAATTTATTGGCCATGTGTTGCTGAGGTGACCTTGAAAGAAGCCAGCCTTGCCTTGTGATGAAACAACTGTCTACCCACATTAAATAATAACTTATTAAGATATGCCTGTCGACCAGAATAAACAGACTGACCTTGACGGAGTTTAGCTGCAAGTTATAGATATATACATCGGCAGCTTGGATTGTGGTGAAGTTGGACTTCAAGATGGCTAGCTGGCCGTTACTGTACCTTTTGCTCAGTAATTGTCTCCTCAGTGTCACAGCGAGAGCCACGGTGAGATACAGCACACACTCCACTATTCAGTGATTTCGGGGCAGGGCTGGGTCATTTGGTGCATTGTCCTTTCCCCAAAATGACTTCAGTTTCAATTCAGAGCGATTAATGTAAGTCCTCCAATAACTAAAGATGTACTGTCAAGGGATTGGAGAAGCTTCAGTCTGATTATAAATCCATTTTACTAGGGGTTAGTACGAATTAACATTATGGGAAGATACGGTGAATTACTGGAAAATCTCCATGGCATGCTTGCTGCTATAGAGAGTCTCTTCTGTGTGTTTGAAAATGTTCAGACATTTTAGAGGCAGCTTCCCTCTGAATCAAAGGAATGGTTCTGGGGATAAGAAAATACAATTACGAAGATTAATTGGAGAATTTGGGACCGTTTTCCTTGAAGAGAAGGTTGAGAAGAGATGTCAGAAATACACTCAAAACCATGAGACATCTGGTCAGAGTTAACGGAAAGAAACTGTTCACAAAAGGTCACGGATCAGAGAGCCAGATTTAGACTGGCAAAAAAAAATGACAATAACATGAGGAGAAACATATTTTTCAGGTGATTAGCAGCTGGAATACTTTCAATGAGATACATTTAACAAAGGAAATGCATGATTAGAAATGGAAAATGTGCAGGACTGCAGGGACAAAAGCAGGAGAGTGGCATGAAGTAACATGCTACACCCGTCCTGGGAACATTTGATGGGGGCAGTGTAGAGAGCACTTTACTCTGTATCTAACCCCGTGCTGTCCCAGTCCTGGGAGTGTTTGATGGGGACAGTTTAGATGGATCTTTACTCTGTATCTAACCCCGTGCTGTCCCTGCCCCTGGGAGTGTTTCATGGGGATAGAGTAGGGAGAGTTTTACTCTGTATCTAAACTCATGCTGTGCCTGTCCTGTGAGTGTTTGATGGGAATAATGTAGAGGGAACTTTACTCCGTATCTAATACAGTGCTGTCCCTGTCCTGGGTGTGTTTCATGGGGACAGTGTAGAGGGAGCTTTACTCTGTATCTAACCCCGTGCTGACCCTGTCCTGGGTGTGTTTCATGGGGACAGTGTAGAGAGAGCTTTACTCTGTATCTAACCCCGTGCTGACCCTGTCCTGAGAGTGTTTCATGGGGACAAAGTAGAGAGATCTTTACTCTGTATCTAACTCCGTGCTGTCCCTGTCCTGGAAGTGTTTCATAGGGACAGTGTAGAGAAAACTTTATTCAGTATCTCTTGTCATGTTGTACCTGTCTAGTTCAATCTCTCCTTCCCTGATATTCCTTTTTCTAATTTTCTCTCCCTCTCTACACTGGTTAATTCTTGTTTTGTCTCCTTCTCTGCAGCTGGGGGTGGTGGAAACCGAAGGTGGCCGTGTGGAAGGAATTAATAAAAGGGACGGGCTTTTCTCCTCCATGGATGTTTTTAAAGGAATTCCTTTCGCTGCAACACCAAAGCGATTTGAGAAAGCTGAACCCCATCCAGGATGGACTGGTAACTCATTTCCTTGTTTGCCTTTTTCTTTGTTTTTAAAAAACAAATGGATAACATCCTGAAGTGTCTGGTTGCAGCAGGTTAGGGAGTTGCTGAGTAGAGGCCAGGGAACTTAGAAAAACCTTGAATGCTCTTAAACTCAACTGAATAACCTGTAACTTAACTTCCCAGCATTTTCACTCAGTCCAACTCCCACTCTAGAGACTTGAACACAAAGTTCAGTAAAGTACCCACACCAGACTCCCGAGTACCAATTCTGGATGACTGTTCTGGTACAGTACTGCTATAGATGCCACCTTTTGGATGAGATTTAAAACACAATGCCATCTGTCCTCAAGTTGATAATGACTCAATGTTTTGCAAAAGACCACAGGATCTGTTTCTGTAATTTGAGATACCACATCGTTACCTACATTACCACAGAGTCTGCTCTTCAAATGTAATTAACTGTTAAATGCTTTGGTTCATCTTGAAGTTGTGAAAGGAGCTACAGAGATACGAGTTCTCTCTGGCTAAGTGGCAAAACACCTTCTGTATGGTGCCTGCCCACATTGACCCAGGCACTGGTTGAGCCTTGCAGAGCTGACTGGACCCAGTCTCAAGGACCATCTTGTTACCAAGTTAAGCAGATGTCCATTGGCCTAGAATGTGCTCCTGATTACGGTGCAGTGGTCTGTGCTGGAGGAGAACGAAGATTGCTCAACCAAGCTCACCTGCAGAATTCCAAGAGATTTCTGTGAGCGAGAAATGCAAGGGGAAGGAACCAAAGTTTATAATCAATTTTAGGTTAGACTGAGGGAGGAGCTGGATCAGCAAATACACACTTGGTCCACAGCTGTAGCATTGTGTGTGGTTTTGGTCTCCTTACCCATGGAAAGACTTAGGAGAAAGTGAGGACGGTAGATGCTGGAGATCAGAGTTCAACAGTGTGGTGCTGGAAAAGCGCAGCTGGTCAGGCAGCATCCGAGGAGCAGGAGAGTCAACATTCAGGCATAAGCCCTTGATCAGGATTCCTGATGAAGGGCTTATGCCCGAAACGTCGATTCTCCTGCTCCTCGGATGTTGCCTGACTGGCTGTGCTTTTCCAGCACCACACTCTTTGACCATGGAGAGATATACCTGCTGCAGAGACAGTGCAATGCAGGTTTGGCAGACAAATTCCTGGGATGGAGGGATTGTCCTATGAGGAAAAATTAAATAGGCTGGGCCTTTGTTCTCTTGAATAAGAGCAAACCAAAGATCTATGGCTGTTTTTTTTTCCTTGTGGGATGTGGCCATCGCTGGCTGGTCAGTATTTATTGTCCGTCCCTAGTTGCCCCTTGAGAAGGTGGGGGTGAGCTGCCTTCTTGAACCACTGCAGTCCATGTGCTGTGGGTTGGCCCACAATGCCCTGAGGGAGGGGATTCCAGAATTTTGACCCAGCGACAGTGAAGGGACAGCGATATATTTCCAAGTCAGGATGATGAGTTGCTTGGAGAGGAACTTGCAGGGGGTGGTGTTCTCATGTATCTGCTGTCCTTGTCCTGCTGGATGGAAGTGGGTGTGAGTTTGGAAGGTGCTGTCTGAGGATCTTTAGTGAGTTTCTTCAGTGCCTCTTGTACATTGTAAACACTGCTGCTGCTGAGCGTCGGTGATGGAGGGAGCAGAAGCCCGAGGATGTGGTGCTGATTAAACAGGTTGCTTTGTCCTGGAGGGTGTTGAGTGTTGTTGGAGCTGCACCTATCCAGGTAAGTGGGGAGCATTCCCTCACACTCCTGACTTGTATCTTGTAGATGGTGGACAGGCTTTGGGGAAATCAGAAAGTGAGTTACTCGCCACAATATTCCTAGCCTCTGATCTGTTCTTGTAGCCACTGTGTTTATAAAATGAGTCCAGTTGAAGTTCTGGTCAATGATAAGCCAAGGATGTTGATAGGGGAGGATTCAGTGATGGTACAGCATTGACTGTAAAGGGATGGTGATTAGACTGTTTCTGATTGGAGATGGTTATTGCCTGGCATTTGTGTGGTACAAATGTGGCTGGAAGTCAGAAACAAAAACAGAAATTGCTGGAGAAACTCAACAGGTCTAGCAGGATCTGTGGAGAGAGAGAGAGAGAGAGAGAGAAAAACTTTGGGTCCAATGACTGTTCTTTGTCTGTTGAGTTTAGAAAAATGAGAAATAATCTCAGTCATAGAAAATTCTCACAGAGCTCCACAGGGTAGATGCAGGAAGTGTGTATGTGTGAAAGTGTATTTGTGTGTGTGTGTACGTGTGTGTATGAGACCTTTCCTTGAATCAAACCCGCTATTACGTGTGGTCTTCCCCTGCTGGTTATATACCTGTATTGTGTCAGTTTAATGCTGTTTCCACTTACATTTCCCTCTAATACAACAGTAACAGTAATTTAGAAGTACTTTGTTGTCTGTAAACTGGCTGCAATGACCTGAGGCTCCTAAGAAGTGCTTTATAAAAACATTTCTTTCTTTGTACTAACACCTCATGTCCATTTCCAGGTGTTCTGAAGGCCAAAGATTTTAAACCCAGATGTTTGCAGACAACCCTGTCACAGAAAGCTGTCTTTGGGAGCGAGGATTGTCTCTACCTGAACATTTGGGTCCCTCATGGCAGAAAAGGTAAAAACAAAACCTCCAAACTAAAACACACCTTTAAAATGTACCCAGCTGAGCAATGCCACCACAGAGTTATAGAGATGTACAGCACAGAGATAGACCCTTCGGTCCAACTTGTCCATGCCAACCAGATATCCTAACCTAATCTCTTTCCATTTGCCAGCATTTGGCCCATATTCCTCTAAACCCTTCCTATTCTTATACCCATCCAGATGCCTTTTAAATGTTGTAATTGTACCAGCCTCCACCACTTCCTCTGGCAGCTCATTCCATAGACGTACCACCCTCTGTGTGAAAAAGTTGCCTCTTACGTCCCTTTTATATCTTTCCCCTCTCACCCTAAATCTATGCCCCTCTAGTTCTGGACTCCTCCACCCCAGGAAAAAGACCTTGTCTCTTTATCCTAACCATGCCCCTCATGATTTTATAAACCTCTATCAGGTCACCCCTCAGCCTCTGAAGATCCAGGGAAAACAGCCCCAGCCTGTTCAGCCTCTCCCTATAGCTCAAATCCTCCAACCCTGGCAACATCGTTGTAAATCTTATCTGAACTCTTTCAAGTTTCACAACATCCTTCCAACAGGAAGGAGACCAGAATTGCACGCAATATTCCAAAAGTGGCTTAACCAATGTCCTGTATAGCGGCAACATGACCTCCCCAACTCCTGTACTCAATATTCTGACCAATAAAGGAACGCATACCAAATGCCTTCTTCACTACCCTATCTTCCTGTGACTTTACTTTCAAGGAGCTATGAACCTGCACTCCAAGGTCTCTTTCTTCAGCAACACTCCCCAGAACCTTACCATTAAGTGTATAAGTCCTGCTGTGATTTGCATTTCCAAAATGCAACACCTTGCATTTATCTAAATTAAACGCCATCTGCCATTCCTTAGCTCATTGGCCCATCTGATCAAGATCCTGTGTAATCTGAGGTAATCTTCTTTGCTGTCCACGACACCTCCAATTTTGTTGTCATCTGCAAACTTACTAACTATCCTCCTATCTTCACATCCAAATCATTTACATAAATATTTGTATCAATTTTAGGAATATGCTTCCCTGTATTTTGTTCACCCTGTTCTTTTCAAAAATGTATAATTTGTTAAATGTTGTGCTTGAAAATACAAACTAGACTGTTAAGAAGAATTGCCTTTTACATTTCCCACTGTTCAGGATGAAACTGTATCAGTTGTCATGTACTGGATTCCATGGTAAGAGTTAAGGATCTTCTGCACCATCACAATATTGTGTCTCTAACCTAGTCGTAAATCTCCTACAGTTGCTCCTCTCACGTCACAAATTCCTCTCTCCATATCTGCAGAGAACACATGTATTTTAGAACAATTTCTAGTTATCTAGTGGCCTGTCATCTGCTGAATCCCATCTGCCTCACTGATACCAGATTAATTCTGAAGATTCTGAAGCTATTGTGTCACAACTCCTTTTCAACGTTCAGTTTCCATCTAACCCCATGCTGTCCCTGTCCCTGAGAGTGTTTGATGGGGACAATGTAGAGAGAGCTTTACTCTGTATCTAACCCCGCGCTGTCCCTATCCTGGCAGTGTTTGAAGGGGACAGTGTAGAGAGAGCTTTACTCTGTAACTAATTCTATGTCGTACCTGTCCTGGGAGTGTTTGATATTGATAGAGGCTTGTGTAAGACTGTGTGCCACTGATAATTCTCATCCTAATCAGCACATGTCAGTGAAAAGATATTCAGATTCTGGATTAGTGGTGCTGGAAGAGCACAGCTGTTCAGGCAGCATCCGAGGATCAGCAAAATCGACGTTTCAGGCAAAAGCCCTTCATCAGGAATAAACGCAGAGAGCCTGAAGCGTGGAGAGATAAGCTAGAGGAGGGTGGGGGTGGGGAGAAAGTAGCATAGAGTACAATAGATGAGTGGGGGAGGGGATGAAGGTGATAGGTCAGGGAGGAGGATGGAGTGGATAGGTGGAAAAGAAGATAGGCAGGTAGGACAAGTCATGGGGACAGTGCTGAGCTGGAAGTTTGGAAGTAGGGTGAGGTGGGGGAAGGGGAAATGAGGAAACTGTTGAAGTCCACATTGATGCCCTGGGGTTGAAGTGTTCCGAGGCGGAAGATGAGGCGTTCTTCCTCCAGGCGTCTGGTGGTGAGGGAGCGGCGATGAAGGAGGCCCAGGACCTCCATGTCCTCGGCTGAGTGGGAAGGGGAGTTGAAATGTTGGGCCACAGGGCGGTGTGGTTGATTGGTGCGGGTGTCCCGGAGATGTTCCCTAAAGTGCTCTGCTAGGAGGCATCCAGTCTCCCCAATGTAGAGGAGACCGCATCGGGAGCAACGGATACAATAAATGATATTAGTGGACGTGCAGGTAAAACTTTGATGGATGTGGAAGGCTCCTTTAGGGCCTTGGATGGAGGTGTGGGAGGAGGTGTGGGCACAAGTTTTACAGTTCCTGCGGTGGCAGGGGAAGGTGCCAGAATGGGAGGGTGGGTTGTAGGGGGGCGTGGACCTGACCAGGTAGTCACGGAGGGAATGGTCTTTGCGGAAGGCGGAAAAGGGTGGGGAGGGAAATATATCCCTGGTGGTGGGGTCTTTTTGGAGGTGGCGGAAATGTCGGCGGATGATTTGGTTTATGCAAAGGTTGGTTGGGTGGAAGGTGAGCACCAGGGGCGTTCTGTCCTTGTTACGGTTGGAGGGGTGGGGTATGAGGGCGGAGGTGCGGGATGTGGACGAGATGCGTTGGAGGACATCTTTCACCACGTGGGAAGGGAAATTGCGGTCTCTAAAGAAGGAGGCCATCTGGTGTGTTCTGCGGTGGAACTGGTCCTCCTGGGAGCAGATACGGCGGAGGCGGAGGAATTGGGAATACAGGATAGCATTTTTGCAAGAGGTAGGGTGCGAAGAGGTGTAATCCAGGTAGCTGTGGGAGTCGGTGGGTTTGTAAAAAATGTTGGCTACATAGAACAGTCGATCTTCCGTAATTACACCGGCACCACTCCCCACCTCTTCCTCCGCTACATTGATGACTGCATTGGCGCCACCTTGTGCTCCCGCGAGGAGGTTGAGCAATTCATCAACTTCACCAACACATTCCACCCTGACCTTAAATTTACCTGGACCATCTCTGACACCTTACTCCCCTTCCTGGACCTCTCCATCTCCATTAATGACGACCGACTTGACACTGATATTTTTTACAAGATATTCAGAGTACAAATGATATTAACAGGAACCTGGGAGTTTATTTGTAAACACCACTGCCTATAACCTGAATGTTTTAAATTGTCTGCTGCCCCATTGGTTTTAATCTGATCATTCTGATTTAGTGAATAAACTAAAATTAAAACTGAAAGTGCTAGAAACACACAACGTGTTTGGGAATATTTGTGGGGAGAGAAGAGTTAATGTTTCACATTGATGACGTTTTGTCTGATAACTTTAGTAACTCTGTTTCTCTCTGCATAGATGCTGCCAGACCTGCTGAGCATCTCTAGCCTGTTCTGTTTTTATTTCAGCTTTCTGGCAACTGCAGTATTTTGCTTTCGTGACAATGACTAAACGATGGTCTCCTTCCCACCCTCCCCAGTGTCCACTAACCTACCTGTCATGGTCTGGATCTTTGGAGGGGGATTCCTGATGGGAGCAGGGCATGGAGCCAACTTCCTGAACAACTACCTGTATGATGGGCATGAGATCGCCTCGCGTGGCAAAGTGATTGTTGTCACCTTGAATTATCGGGTTGGCCCACTGGGCTTCCTGAGCACAGGAGATACCAATGCCCCAGGTTAGTGGACAATTCCCTGAAAGTCAATGGTTTTGATGCAATGCATGAAAAGAAATTATTAAGTAAATGACTGAATAAAGAATGCTTAGTTACGGGGTGATAGTAGTCATTATGCTTTTGATTCATGCCCCTCAAACTTGCTTGAACACAGCTAACATGATCTTCTATTAACCAGTTGTTAATGTGTAGGGTGGCCAGCAGGTTCAGGAGATTAAGAGGTATACAATGCATTCTGAATCTTCAGAAATTGCTGGTTGATTCACACTGTTCCACCATTTGAAAAATAGCATTCTGTGTGCCACACTGCATTCTCTGTGCTCTCCCCATCATAATAGTCTTTTTGCGGGCTGTGTTATTGTCATAAACAGGTAACCAAGGTCTATGGGACCAGCACATGGCCATCAGTTGGGTAAAGAGGAACATTGCTGCTTTTGGTGGGGACCCGGATAAAATCACCATTTTTGGAGAATCAGCAGGAGGTGCGAGTGTCTCTTTACAGGTACAGGTGGTTCCGCTGTAACACGCCTTTCGTTAACGTGAATTCGCTGTAACACAATTGACGAAATGGGGACACTGTTTCTAAAGTGCAAATGTTTAAAACGTTTGTTGGCTGTAACATCGCCAACACGTTAAATTCCGTTTCTCTAATGTACAACTTTTCTATAATGCGGGGTTGCACAAGAACACAACCATCGGATTATACAAGAGCTACCTGTAACTCAAGTATGAAATGGGGGATGTGGCAGGTTAGTGCAAGCTACATATTCAGTTGTAGTCTCAGTGATTAGTTTGTCTGAAATGGAGCAGCAGTGAGACTGTTACAATTAGGTTCAGTGATTCTGTGCTACAGAGGGGAAGTAACATTAGTCAGGATAGCTTGACAGCATCATTATCCGGGCTGAAATTGATGATAGGATCTGTGATGATCCACACAGTTACATAGTTAATTGACTTTCACAGCGAAGGTTGAAGGCTAATTCAGCAAGGTATGTGACTCCAGATCTGTAGCAATGTGGTTGACTTTCAACTGCTCTTGGAGCACCAACTAGCGATACCCACACCCCACAAAACCTAGAAGAAAACATTTTTATATGTCCTTTTACAGAACTCTTCCCAATCATTGAAATATTTTTGAAGTGTAGTCACTATTGTAATGTAGTACCCTGTTTGCACAAATCCCACAGGCAGCAATGCTATATAATAGTGTAAATGTTATGTTGACTGAAGGATAAATATGAGCAACTCCCCTGCTCTTCCAAATAGTCCTGTGAGATATTTTACATCCACTTAAGAAGGGCAGTTGTGGCCCTTGGTTTAACATTGACCCTGAAAGATGTGCATCTCGGAGAGTGCAGCAATCCCTGTGGGAGACTTCATCTTTATGCTCAAGCCCTGGATTGAAACTTGAAAACACAAGCTCATGGGTTGGATATGAAAACACAATAAACAAGAAATCTCACATTGCTACCTACTGTAACACTTTAAGCTCCTGTACTACATCAGACAAGCTTAATGTGAATCCAGTGTGCACATATTGCAAGGAAACACTCCAAATTCTCTACCAGATCTGAAAAAAAACATCTTCAATTAATGTATTCTACAATTTGAACGAAATATTATCTTTCCGATGATGTTTCCACTTTCTTTCACAGACCTTGACACCATACAACAAAGGAGTAATAAAGCGAGCAATTTCACAGAGTGGGGTAGCGACATGTCCCTGGGCAGTTCAGAGAAATCCCATGCACTGGGCCCAGCAGGTCAGTACAGTTGCACAAACAGAGATCACACTTGGTAAGTCCTCCTTCAGAAGTTAAGAACTGAGTCTGTAGAAATCTGTGAAATATAAGCAGGAGTGGGCCATGCTGCCCCTCGAGCCTGCTCTACCATTCAGTAAGACCACGGGTGATCTGACTACTCCACATTCCCATCTACACTCCCTCTCATTTATTTTCCTTCTACATGGACCTCTGAGGAGGGTGCCTGCAAATTCCAAGAAGTCAATGTGTCAGCACGCTGTTCAGCCCGCACAGAAACTCCCGAGTGGCTCTAAAGGGGGAAATGTTCATACCTGTCTAGCCACTATAATTTCTCATGTCCTTGCCCATCAACGGTTTATCTACCTCCAACTTAAAACGATTGAAGGCGTCAACTTCCGTTGCCTTTTGAGGGAATTCCAAAGACTCATCAGCCGAAGATAAGTTGTTTATCCAAAGAACAAGAAACATCTTCTCCACATCCAACTTGTCAAGATCACTCAGGATCTTACACGTTTTGATCAAGTTGCTTTTTATTCTTCTAAACTCCAACATTGAAAACAGGTCAGAGAAAAGTTTACTCGACTTGAAGTCTAGCATGACCAACGGTTTCTCATAAGACAACCCATTGCAGAGATTAGCCGAGTAAACCTTAGAGTCATAAAGTCACACAGATATACAGCACAGAAACAGACCCTTCAGTCCAACTCATCCATGCTGAACAGATATCCTAAATTAATCTAATCCCATTTGCTAACATTTGGCCCATATCCCCATAAACCCTTCCTATTCATATACTCATCCAGCTGCCTTTTAAATATTGTAATTGTACCAGCCTCTACCACTTCCTCTGGCAGCTCATTCCATACAAGTACCAACCCCTGTGTGAAAAGGTTGCCCCTTAGGTGCCTTCCACATCTTTACCCTCTCACCCGAAACCTATGCCCCCTGGTTTTGGACTCCCCTACCCCAGAGAAAAGACCTTGTCTACTTACCCTATCCATTTTATAAGCCTTTAGAAGGGCACCCCTTAGCCCTTCTCTGAACTGCTTCCAACATTGTTGCATTAGAACATAGAACATAGAACAATACAGCACAGAACAGGCCCTTCGGCCCACGATGTTGTGCCGAACTTCTATCCTAGATTAAGCACCCATCCATGTACCTATCCAAATGCCGCTTAAAGGTCGCCAATGAATCTGACTCTACCACTCCCATGGGCAGCGCATTCCATGCCCCCACCACTCTCTGGGTAAAGAACCCACCCCTGACATCTCCCCTATACCTTCCACCCTTCACCTTAAATTTATGTCCCCTTGTAACACTCTGTTGTACCCGGGGAAAAAGTTTCTGACTGTCTACTCTATCTATTCCTCTGATCACCTTATAAACCTCTATCAAGTCACCCCTCATCCTTCGCCGTTCCAACGAGAAAAGGCCGAGAACTCTCAACCTATCCTCGTACGACCTACTCTCCATTCCAGGCAACATCCTGGTAAATCTTCTCTGCACCCTCTCCAAAGCTTCCACATCTTTCCTAAAGTGAGGCGACCAGAACTGCACACAGTACTCCAACTGTGGCCTAACCAAAGTCCTGTACAGCTGCAACATCACCTCACGACTCTTGAATTCAATCCCTCTGCTAATGAACGATAATACTCCATAGGCCTTCTTACAAACTCTATCCACCTGAGTGGCAACCTTCAAAGATCTATGTACATAGACCCCAAGATCCCTCTGTTCCTCCACCTGACTAAGAACCCTACCATTAACCCTGTATTCCGCATTCTTATTTGTTCTTCCAAAATGGACAACCTCACACTTGGCAGGGTTGAACTCCATCTGCCACTCCTCAGCCCAGCTCTGCATCATATCTAAGTCCCTCTGCAGCCGACAACAGCCCTCCTCACTGTCCACGACTCCACCTATCTTTGTATCATCTGCAAATTTACTGACCCACCCTTCGACTCCCTCATCTAAGTCATTAATAAAAATTACAAACAGCAGAGGACCCAGAACTGATCCCTGCGGAACTCCACTTGTAACTGGACTCCATGCTGAATATTTACCATCTACCACCACTCTCTGACTTCGACCGGTTAGCCAGTTTTCTATCCAATTGGCCAAATTTCCCTCTATCCCATGCCTCCTGACTTTCCGCATAAGCCTACCATGGGGAACCTTATCAAATGCCTTACTAAAATCCATGTACACGACATCCACTGCTCTATCCTCATCCACATGCTTGGTCACCTCCTCGAAGAATTCAATAAGACTTGTAAGGCAAGACCTACCCTTCACAAATCCGTGCTGGCTGTCCCTAATCAAGCAGTGTCTTTCCAGATACTCGTAAATCCTATCCCTCAGTACCCTTTCCATTACTTTGCCTACCACAGAAGTAAGACTAACTGGCCTGTAATTCCCGGGGTTATCCCTATTCCCTTTTTTGAACAGGGGCACAACATTCGCTACTCTCCTGTCCCCTGGTACCACCCCAGTTGCCAGTGAAGACGAGAAGATCATTGCCAACGGTACTGCAATTTCCTCTCTTGCTTCCCACATAATCCTAGGATATATCCCATCAGGCCCGGGGGACTTGTCTATCCTCAAGTTGTTCAAAATGTCCAACACATCTTCCTTCCTAACAGGTATCTCTTCTAGCTTATCAGTCCGTTTCACACTCTCCTCTTCAACAATACGGTCCCTCTCGTTCGTAAATACTGAAGAGAAGTACTTGTTCAAGACCTCTCCTATCTCTTCCGACTCAATACACAGTCTCCCACCACTGTCCTTGATCGGACCTACCCTCGTTCTCGTCATTCTCAGGTTTCTCACATACGCATAGAATGCCTTGGGGTTATCCTTGATCCTATCCGCCAGGGATTTTTCATGCCCTCTCTTAGCTCTCTAAATCCCTTTCTTCAGGTCCCTTCTGGCTATCCTGTATCCCTCCACTGCTCTGTCTGAACCTTGTTTCCTCAACCTTATGTAAGCCTCCTTCTTCCTCTTTACTAGACATTCAACCTCCCTCGTCAACCAAGGCTCCCTCACACGACCATTTCTTTCCTTTGATTTAAAAAAAGCAATATTGTATAGAGTAATCTGGATCCATAGTAAATTGATGCAAGTTGATGGAACATTAGCCTCGTCTGATCCAATGTTAAAATATGAGAAACAAAGCTCACTCACTTCAATAATTTCAGTCCGAGACAAGATCTGAATCAGTAGTGTCATTTATTTTACACTTGCAAGTGGGTGTGATGTCCAGTGCCTATAAGGCAGAGGACATACACACCCCAAATTCAATTCATATACAACATTTATATGATTTGATTTCTTTTGTTTTACACTGCTCCCTCCCCTGTTTACATCCTCCACTTCCCTAAGACCGGCCCCCATTACCCCTGTTTATCTCTTGCCTTATCCGGCCTTGTCTGTGATAAAATGCTTATTCCTGGCCTCACAAAGCTGTTTGACCTCATCCTGCTGTAGGTCATTGTTAGGCATATTCTTTCTTCATCATTATCTACCCCCTTCATCTGTGCCTTTCCCGAGGCCGTTCTGATCCCTATGACCCTTTTAATTGGGGTTTGTTCCTGTGTTTTCGTAAAAGTGGGAAACAGATGTGTATACCTACTGTTTGTACAGGCGTATCTCGCTTAACTTCATCCCCTCACAACATCTCATCTATTTGCCCGTAATGTCTACCATTGTTTTGCAGTCACATTTCATTCTGACATACAATTTTAGCTAATGCAAAAACAATTATATATTTCCTCCACATCGTTTCCATTCTTGTTGACTCAGCTCTTGGCTAAAACAATTACACACTGGTGTGAGCTCATTTTACTTTGTAAAATGGAATTGCAGAATTGCAGAAGTAACATTAATTTACCTATATCCCACAAAATATCACATTTGGTTAGTATGGTAAAGGCAAACATGGCCTTGTGTTTGCAGCTTTCCCAAGGGAGACTCTTGACATGGCTGGACCTGGGGAAATGGGCCTGGTTTCAGACCCTCAGAATCTCTAAATGAAAGGAGGGCGGTATCAGGAGAATCAGCCCAGAATTGTTCCTGTGCATCTGTCCTTTCAAGCAGCAGATGGTGTCTGACAAAAAGAAGTTCAGTCAGGCAAGGGCGGTTTGGATAGTAAATTGGAAAGGTTTCCAATAATCTTCTCATGCCCCACCACAGGGTGTGTCATGGTTATAAAAGTTGTTGTTGGTGCAGAAGGGTGCCTGGAATCACAGAAATTCCCAAAGCACCCCACACAAAGTGGAAATCTTGCACACCCTCCCTGGATGAATGGCGCTGGAGATGAAAACAATTCACAGGAGCCCACAGTTTCTGAGTTTGTCTCTAAGTTACATTCTCAGCTTGAATGGACGGTACTTGATCTGGGATAGTTTGGGCTTTCGATATGCTAATGGGAGTGACACTGATTGTGAGGTGAATGTACTAACGGCCAATCTGGTATCTTGCAGCTTGCTCAGAAGGTTGGCTGTCCCAGAGATGACCCTGCTGCCATGGTGGCCTGTCTGAAGATCACTGACCCCAAAGCTGTCACTCTGGCTATTCCCCTGAAGCTTATAAATTTGGAAAGTAAGACACAGGAGAGGATAATGTCAATGTTTCTGCTCAAGAACGTTTGAACATATTTCCACAAAAATGATTTGGAAACACACCGCTTTCTAAAACCTTTGGACCCTAAAAAGCAAAATGTTTTCACCACATTCATAAACGAATACGGTTTGAGGCAGAAGTGGGTTAAACTGGAGTTGGCTGGGTGTTAAAAGTTGTTTCTCCCAAGACTGAGAAGTAGAAGCAAATCACTAACCTGTCTCAGTAATCTGTAAGTATCTGGCACCCACTGAGTGATCCTGAGCACTAAGCACAGTGGTACAGGTTCTCCTCCTCCTCAGGGAGTTAGAAATGGTCACAGAGGGGCAGGGTTTTTAAAAAATGGATAGTTGTGACAGGAAAGCATTCACTGGACACAAAATTAGAATTCATAAACACAAGCGAAAGTTATTTTGTTCGAGTCAAGCAAGATAGCCCACTGATGTTGGGAAGTGATAAATATTCAGTATTTGAAGAAATGTTGTACAGGTGTCCCCCGCTATCCGAAAGTAGAATGTTCCTATGAATCCTTCCGTAAGCAGAAATGGCCTAAAGTGAAGAAGTAATTACCATTAATTTACCTGGGAAAATAAAAAATAACCCACAAAGCCTAAAATAACACTAACATTTTGTAAAAGCAGGAATGATATGATATATACATTAGAAATAATATATATACAGTGGAACAAAGAACAAAGAAAATTTACAGCCCAGGAACATGCCCTTCGGCCCTCCAAGCCTGAGCCGGTCCAAATGTACCGTCTAAAGTTGTTGGTCAATTCCTAAGCATCTATATCCCTCTATTCCCCACCTACTCATGTATTTATCCAAACGTATCTTAAATGAATCTACCGTGCCTGCCTCTACCATCTCTTCTGGCAACGCGTTCCAAATGCCCACCACCCTCTGTGAAGTATTTACCATGTGTATCCTCCTTAAACCTTCCACCTCTCACCTTGAAAGCGTGACCTCTCATTATTGAATCCTTCACCCTGGGAGAAAGCTTGTCTCTATCCACCCTGTCTATACCCTTCATGATTTTATAAACCTCAATCCGGTCCCCCTCAATCTCCTTCTTTCTAATGAAAATAAATCTAACCTACTCAACCTCTCTTCATAGCTAGCACCTTCCATACCAGGCAACATCCTCGTAAGTCTTCTCTGCACTCCCTCCAAAGCGTCCACATCCTTTTGGTAATGTGGTGACCAGAACTGTACACAGTATTCTAAATATGGCTGAACCAATGTCTTGTACAATATTAACATGACTTGCCAGCTCTTATACTGAATACCCTGTCCAATTAAGGCAAGCACACCATATGCCTTCTTGACCACTCTATCCACCTATGCAGCAACATTCAGGGTACAATGGACCTGCACACCCAGATCTCTTTGCCCATCAACGTTTCCCAAGGCTCTTCCATTCATTATATAATTTCACTCACCAGGATAAGGAAGACAGTGAGCACACTGGAAGGCTGAGGGGTGGTGGTGATGATGGTATGTTAGACAGAATCAGAGTTTGGGGTGGTGGGAGGTACAGGAGACTGGGGTCTAGGAGAGAGAGTAAGAGGATCATCTATTAACACTTCCAAGGAAGGCGCTTGGTGGTGCCACTCTCGCTAGGCGCGCTTTTTTGTAAAAGCAAAAATCCTCTTTTGGTTAATGAAACAGGTACTAATGTAGGTCTTTCATGAAAGTAAATTGGCGTAAACTGAATGTTTGAAAAGCGGGAGATACCCGTATCTGTTGGAACAGCTGTACGACTGTCCCACTATCTCTCTTAAGCAACGTTGTGTGGGTATGCACAGTCTGTTTGTACACAGTCTCTGTGCCATTAAAATGAAGAACATAACTGACTAAAATTACAAACCAAAAGAGAAAATGCTGGAAAATCTCAGCAGGTCTGGCAGCATCTATAAGGAGAGAAAAGAGCTGATGTTTCGAGTCTAACTGATCCTTTGTCAAAGCTTTGACAAAGGATCAGTTAGACTCGAAATGTCAGCTCTTTTCTCTCCTTACAGATGCTGCCAGACCTGCTGAGATTTTCCAGCACTTTCTCTTTTGGTTTCAGATTCCAGCATCCACAATAATTTGCTTTTATTTGACTAAAATTACAAACCGCTTGATATCTATGAAATAAACTGTGAATATACTGACCTCATTCTAGCATGGAGAGCCATGTTGAAAGCCCCAGTGTGAGTTATGTTGAGGGTTATGCTGGTGGCCTAAAGAGATTGGAAAAAGTAATCGGATTGGTCACTCATTGAGATCTTCTCTACCCATTATAATTGAGCAGCTCGTTAGAATTCCTGCAATGGAAGTATTGCCTCACTCCTGTGGAAACTGCCAGCTATGGTAACATTGTCTTCAAAAGCTTCCCTTAGATCAGTTTGATTTATACATTATAACAGGACATGTGACCCAACCAACCTCGGCCACTGTTTACGTTCTAAAGAAGCCTGGTCTCAATCTACTACATTTCAATTTATCAGAATTACCATTGTTTTTTTATGAATCAATCCAGTTTATCCATTTTATTCACCTCAGTAATTCCACATGATAAGCGTTACACATTCTCATTACTCCACAGGTAAAAGATTGCTTTGACCTGTGTCCCCTCGACCTGCTTGTCTTCTCTCCTGCTCAGTCAGTGATGGTTTGTTACCACTGCCTGATAAAATGTCCTGGGAAGCCACACTGCCCAGGAGAGGGAAAGGCAGGATGTGGTTGGGTTTCCTCTGACAACCAACATAGTGCCTTTTGAAGCAGGTTATAAGGACTGGAAACAATGCCTGAATAGTATCAGTTCTCCATTAAGTATAGAACGTGTTCACTTTATTATTTTGTGCAAAAGATGGAGGGGAGAATGGATTGAATCCTTTGCTTTCCACTCTTTCAGCTCCACTCGTATTCTACCTGATATGGGCTCCAGTCATTGATGGGGACTTCCTTCCTGATGAACCTAAGAAGCTCTACCACAATGCTGCTGGTGTCGATTACATCGCCGGGGTTAACAATATGGATGGCCATATTTTTGCTGGCTTGGACGTTCACTCAATCAATCAGGCTGGGCTAGGAAAGACCTATCCGTATGGAACATGATTTCTTTAATTGTGTTACTTCCGAATCCTGTTACTGAGACATTTCTTTTCCTTCTGTAGGTATCTTGCATCATAAACGATTCTTGCTCAGACTGCTCCCAGACTGGCTAGACGCTGGGGAGATCTTGTGGATAGTGTCCCTACCTCTAAGCCAGAAGCTCTAAGCTTGGGTCCCACTTCAAGACTTGATGGCCAAGGAAATTCTGTCCATATCAAGCCCAAACAGTTTGAATAGCTCCTTATAAATCCTTTCGACACCTGCCAATTGCAGGTGGTAAGAGTGGGTAAGAGTTCAGCCATGCGAAGGAGAGAAATTGAAACTCTACCCCCCCCACCCCCCGCCCCCATCATTATCCGTAGTTGTAAACTACAAAAATGCCCGGAAAAGAGCATGTTTCTGCGGGAGAGCAAAATCTTTGGGAGGCTGGTTAGCTCAGTTGGCTGGATTGCTCTACCAAAATCCAAAATAGACTCGATGGGATCCAATGGCTCCCTTCTGTGCCATAAAAGACACATAAACAAATAAATTAGAAACATGAAAGGCCCATTTAACCCCGTGAGCCTGCTCCGTCATTTAATAATCTCAACTTTGCTTCCTGTCTATCCCTACCTCCTTTGGCTCCCTTGTTGACTGAATACTTAGAAGTATTTTTAATGAGCCAGCCTCCACTGTTCTCCGGAGAAAGAAATTCCATAAACCAATAAATCAGAGAAAAATGTTCTCAGCTGTCTTCAATGGAAAACTGCTCATGGCTCTATAAGAAGTTGCTATAGTGAGGAGATTGGGCATGCGTTTATATCCTGGCCCCTTCCAACTGCCAACTTTGGATAACTAAGGAAATAGAGGGGACACGACAGCAAATCTCAGGATCACGAATGGGAATGTAGTTGACGATGGGTTCACCTGAGACAAAGAACAAAGGATAAAATATTAAATTGGCAGAAGTGAAAGACTTGCAATTAATTGTCAATCACCATCAAATGGGTACATTCTCCATGACAATGCTTCAGAATCCACTTGTCAACCAATCAGCACTCCCTGTACACACTGTATGAATTGTTCTGATGAGAGCAAGATGAGAAGCTTCAACAACATCTTTTTAGCAATACTGCAGTCAAAAACTATTAATTTAAAAGAAAATAAACATTAACCTGAATGACATGAAACCTCAGAGACTAGGCCAAACAAATTTGTTACACACATCTATTGGAACCAAAGAATGCAGAGAGAGATTGGTCAGGTAGCTGTACAAGATTATGTCATGCACTGCATGGACAATATTTTGATAAAAACAGCATGATGTAAAATGTAAACTCAGTTTCTCTCTCCACAAATGCTGCCAGACTTGCTGAGTTTCTCCAAGGTTCTGTGTGTTTGTCCCAAAATTTTGGATTTTTAAAAAATAAAAACCTATTCTACAATTGCTAATCCAACCATAGAAAATAGAGTCATAGAGATGTACAGCATGGAAACAGACCCTTTGGCTCCAACCCGTCCATGCCGACCAGATATCCCAACCCAATCTAGTCCCACCTGCCAGCACCCAGCCCATATCCCTCCAAACCCTTCCTATTCATATACCCATCCAAATGCCTCTTAAATATTGCAATTATACCAGCCTCCACCACTTCCTCTGGCAGTTCAATCCATACATGTACCACCCTCTGTGTGAAAAAGTTGCCCCATAGGTCTCTTTTATATCTTTCCCTCTCACCCTAAAGACTTTGTCTAGTTACCCTATCTATGCCCCTCATAATTTTGTAAACCTCTATAAGGTCACTCCTCAGGGACGCTCCAGGGAAAACAGCCCCAGCCTGTTCAGCCTCTCACTATAGCTCAAATCCTCCAACCCTGGCAACATCCTTGTAAATCTTTTCTGAACCCTTTCAAGTTTCACAACATCTTTCTGATAGAAAGGAGACCAAAACTGCAAGCAATATTCCAAAAGTGGCCTAACCAATGTCCTGTACAGCCGCAACATGACCTCCCAACTCCTGCACTCATTACTCTGACCAATAAAGGAAAGCCTTCTTCACTATCCGATCTACCTGCAACTCCACTTTCAAGGAGCTATGAACCTGCACTCCAAGGTCTCTTTGTTCAGCAACACTCCCTAGGACCTTACCATTAGGTGTATAAATCCTGCTAAGATTTGCTTTCCCAAAATGCAGCACCTCACATTTATCTGAATTAAATTCCATCTGCCACTTCTCAGCCCATTGGCCCATCTGATCAAGATCCTGTTGTGATGACTAATCTATTTGCACAGGTTGTGGAAATAAGTACCTGTATTATTATCTTGTGAGCTGGACGTTTGTTGGTATTTGCAGGAGCGACCTGTATAATCTCATTCGAGGTCTGACCATAGACAAAGGTGAAAAAGCTGCCAACATAACTTATGACCACTACACCAAGAACTGGCCTGCCGATCCGAGTCAAGAGCTCATTAAAAGGACAGTAGTGAACTTGGAGACAGATGTTCTGTTCTTGGTCCCGACACAACTGGCTCTGGATCTTCATTATCGACATGCTCAGTAAGTCAACTGACAGACATTTCCATCCAGTGCCACACATTGTGTGGCCAAGCAAGTAGTGAACCATTGGGTAGGAAGTGGTACAGTCTAATAATCTCCATATGTGAAGGAGCAGAGAATATAACCCATTGCTTTTGCCTCTACAACCAATCACTTTATAAATATTCTTGTAAGGGATGTGGGATTTGCAGACAGGGCTAGCATTAACTGCCCATCCCAGGTTTCACTTGCATTGAGTGGCTTGCTGGGGCCATCTCGGAGGGCAGTTAAGAGTCAACCACATTGTTGTAGGTCAGATCAAGAAAAGATGGCAGATTTCATTGCTTCAAAGACATTAGTGAACCAGATAGGTTTTAACAACAATTGGCAATGGTTACACAGTTGTCATTAGACTAGCTTTGAATTCAAATTTCACCCTCTGCTGTAATGGGATTCCCCAGAACATTAGTCAGTGTCTCTGCATTACTAGACTGGTGACATTCACACTATGCCACCATGTGATCCACTTTGGTCCAGTAACACATCAGACACTTTTTAAAAATCTTTTTCGGAGAAGGTCCTTGTCTGTTTCTCTCTAGCCTGTAGTCTTCCTGGACTATTGAGGGGAATAGGAGAAAGTGAGGAGATCAGATGCTGGAGATCAGAGCTGAAAACGTGTTGCTGGAAAAGCGCAGCAGGTCAGGCAGCATCCAAGGAACAGGAGAATCGATGTTTCAGGCATGAGCCCTTCTTCAGGAAGAAGGAAAGTGTGCCAAGCGGGCTAAGATAAAAGGTAGGGAGGAGGGACTTGGGGGGAGGGGTGTTGGAAATGCGACAGGTGGAAGGAGGTTAAGGTGAGGGTGATAGGCCGGAGAGGTCAGGAAGAAGATTGCAGGTTAGAAAGGTGGTGCTGAGTTCGAGGGTTGGGACTGAGACAAGGTGGGGGGAGGGGAAATGAAGAAACTGGAGAAGTCTGAGTTCATCCCTTGTGGTTGGAGGGTTCCTAGGCAGAAGATGAGGCGCTCTTCCTCCAGCCATCGTGTTGCTATGGTCTGGTGATGGAGGAGTCCAAGGACCTGCATGTCCTTGGTGGAGTGGGAGGGGGAGTTGAAGTGTTGAGCCACGGGGTGGCTGGGTTGGTCGGTCCGGGTGTCCCAGATGTGTTCTCTGAAACGTTCCGCAAGTAGGCGGCCTGTCTCCCCAATATAGAGGAGGCCACATCGGGTGCAGTAAATGATGTGTGTGGAGGTGCAGGTGAATTTGTGGCAGATATGGAAGGACAACCCAGATGGCCTCTTTCTTCAAAGACTGCAATTTCCCCCCAGATGTGGTCGACGATGCCCTCCAGCGCATCTCCTCCACTTCCCGCTCCTCCGCCCTTGAGCCCCGCCCTTCAATCGCCACCAGGACAGAACCCCACTGGTCCTCACTTACCACCCCACCAACCTCCATATACATCATATCATCCGTCGCCATTTCTGCCACCTCCAAACGGACCCCACCACCAGGGATATATTTCCCTCCCCTCCCCTCCCCTATCAGCGTTCCGAAAAGACCACTCCCTCCGTGACTCCCCACCAACCCAACCTCCACTCCTGGCACCTTCCCCTGCAACCGCAAGAAATGCAAATCTTGCGCACACACCTCCCCCCAATCCAACCACCCCTTGGACTCCTCCATCGCCAGACCATAGCAACACGATGGCTGGAGGAAGAGCGCCTCATTTTCCGCCTAGGAACCCTCCAGCCACAAGGGATGAACTCAGACTTCTCCAGTTTCCTCATTTCCCCTCCCCCCCACCTTGTCTCAGTCCCAACCCTCGAACTCAGCACCACCTTTCTAACCTGCAATCTTGTTCCTGACCTCTCTGCCCCCACCCCCACTCCAGCCTATCACCCTCACCTTAACCTCCTTCCACCTATCGCATTTCCAATGTCCCTCCCCCAAGTCCCTCCTCCCTACCTTTTATCTTAGCCTGCTTGGCACACCTTCCTCATTCCTGAAGCAGGGCTCATGCCCGAAACGTCGATTCTCCTGCTCCTTGGATGCTGCCTGACCTGCTGCGCTTTTCCAGCAACACATTTTCAGCTATTGAGTGGAATAGACAGGGTTTGATAGATTCCAATTGCCCAGCAGTATTGCTGCTATACACAGCACAAAGCGAGAGCAGTCTCTTTGACATTTTTCTCTCATTGTCCAAGAGGCGTCTGGCCAATGCTGGATGCCTTCCTATAGTTTACACCAGGAAATAGGAGATAGGAGTGGTTAACTCTTGTAACCTGCAAATCAGCTGTAATTCCAGAGGATGCTAGATTAGTGGATGAGGGATACAGGAACAGGAGGGTTGAGATGAACAAGATAGGAGGAAGTTCACGTGAAGTATAAATGGCAGCAGACCTCATTGGGCTGAGTACACTGTTTCTACATAAATCCTTTATAACGTTGTGTTGTTCTTTTCTTTATATCGTCGTTTTTTCACAGGGGAGCACAGACGTTCAGCTACCTGTTTTCCTACCCCTCTCGGGCTCCCATATACCCCAAATGGATGGGAGCTGATCACGCCGACGACCTCCAATACGTCTTTGGAAAACCGTTTGCCACTCCACTCGGGTACCGGCCAAGTGATAGAGACGTTTCGAGATATATGATCGCCTACTGGACCAACTTTGCTCACACAGGGTACAAAAGTAGAATAAATAAAGAGCTGCATTTATATAACACCATTCTCAGCCTCAGGATGTCCCAAACCCACCCAAGTTCTTTGAGGAGGTGTCAGATGGGTTGACGACGGTTGAGCAGTCAATGTGGTGTATATGGACTTCAGCAAGCCATTTGATAGGGTTCCCCATGATAGGCTCATTCATAAAGTCAGGAAGTATGGGATAGAGGGAGATTTGGCTGTCTGGATTCAGAATTGGCTGGCTGACAGAAGGCAGAGAATGGTTGTAGGTGGAAAGTATTCTGCCTGGAGAAGAGTGTTGAGTGGGGTCCCACAGGGCTCTGTTCTTGGGCCTCTGCTCTTTGAAGTTTTTATAAATGACTTGGATGAGGAAGTTGACGGGTGGGTTAGTAAATTTGCAGATGACACAAAGGTTGGCGGTGCTGTCGATAGTATCGAGGGCTGTTGCAGGCTGCAGCACAACATAGACAGGATGCAGAGCTGGGCTGAGAAATGGCAGATGGAGTTCAACCTGAATAAATGCGAAGTGATGCATTTTGGAAGGTCGAACTTGAATGCTGAATATAGGATTAAATGCAGGATTCTTGGCAGTGTGGTGGAACAGAGGGATCTGGGTGTGCAAATACATAGATTCCCTCAAAGTTGCCACCCAATGGATAGGGTTGTTAAGAAAGCATTTGCTATTTTGGCTTTCATCAACAGGGGGATCGGGTTAAGAGCCGTGAGGTTTTGCTGCAGCTCTACAAGTCCCTGGTGAGACGACACTTGGAATATTGTGTCCAGTTCTAGTCGCCTTACTATAGGAAAGATACAGAGGCTTTGGAGAGGGTGTAAAGAAGGTTTACCAGGATGTTGCCTGGACTGGAGGGCTTGCCGTATGAAGAAAGGTTGAATAAACTTGGACTTTTCTTTCTGGAGGGAAGGAGGAAGAGAGGAGACCTGATTGAGGTGTACAAAATAATGAGAGGAATAGATAAGAGTCAATAGCCAGAGACTTTTCCCCAGGGCAGGATAGATTGGTATGAAAAGTCACAGTTTGAAGATATTAGGAAGAAGGTATAAAGGAGACGTCAGAGGTAGGTTCTTTACACAGAGTTGTGAATGCGTGGAATGTGTTGCCAGCTGTGGTGGTGAAAGCAGAGTCATTGGGGACATTTAAGCGACTGCTGGACATGCAAATAGATAGCAGTGAGCTGAGAGGTACGTAGGTTAAGTTACTATATTTTACATTAGGATTAAATCTCAGCACAACATTGTGGGCCAAAGGGCCTCTTCTGTGCTGTACTTTTCTATGTTTATGTTCTGACAGCCGGTGAAGTACTTCTGAAGGTTGTAACTTAGGTGGTACAGCAGCCACGTTATGCACAGCAGGATCCCAAAAACAACACTGTGATAAAGATCCAATTGCTTTGGTTTGGTGACAATCACTACATACAATTTGAACATTTGAAGGCAAAGCCCTCATCTCATCAGGACTGGTATAGGAGAAACCAAATTTAGAAAAGAGTGATGGTCTAGTGGTATTAATCATGAGAACATTAATCCAGAAACCCAGGTAATGTTCTGGGGACCTGAATTCAAATCCTGCCATAGCAGATAGTGGAAAGTGAATTCAGTAAAATTCTGGAATTAAGAGTCCAATGGATCCCATGAAACCATTGCCAATTATCCAAATGAACAAATGTTCTTTAGGGTAGGAAACGGTCAACCTTACTCGTCTGGCCTAAATGTGACTCCAGACCCACAGCAATGCTCAGCTGTATCGGCAATAAGTACTGGACTGGCCAGTGACTCCCACATTTCATGATTGAATAAAAACAGGGCATCAGTTTAGACAGAATGAGAAGAGTGTTCAGATTGCTAAGGCCATGGTAGGTGTGGAGATGAAGCAGGAACTGGTAAATTGTCAATATTAGCTCTAGAACAAGAGATCATTGTTTTAGAGTAAGGGATAGCAGATTTAAAAGAGAGATGAAGAGGAAATATTTCTCTCAAACGTCATGAACCTGTGGAATTCACTATCTCACAGTATGGTGGATGCTAGGACATGGAGTAATTTTAAGAAAAAAAAGACAGATTTTTAATTAATAGCGGCTTGACAGGTTATTGAGAGTGGGCAGGAAAGTATAGTTGAGGCCATAAGGAATAAGAATGGACGTAAGGCCATTCAGCCCATCGAGTCCTCTCCGCCATTCAATCATGGCCGATGGGCATTTCAACTCCACTTACCCGCACTCTCCCCATAGCCCTTAATTCCTTGCGAAATTAACAATTTATCAATGCCTACCTTGAAGACATTTAATGTCCCAGCCTCCACTGCACTCCGTGGCAGTGAACTCCATTGAAGGCCAAGATGAAATCAGCCGTAATTGTATTGAATGATGCCTCCTCTTGCTCCATATTTTATGTAGTTAAACCAAGCAGGCAGACTCTAACCAGAATGCATTGCCATGGGGAACTCAGCAAGGTTTGGCAGTTCTTTGTAACTCAGAAAGGTGCAATGGAAGGACATGTTCCATTTGCTTATAAATTCCATAATTTCTGTTATTGTATGTGACTTCCAGCATTCACAAATGAATCACTGTGAATCCCAATGCTACTCTTAAATTGCTTAATGGATATTAGTCCAAGACACACAGGGAAACAACCCTGCTCTTAGCAATGGGATCTTTGAGGGGGGCAGATAGGACCTCAATTTGCTATCTAATTCAAAAGACAGTCTCTGAACTGGGAGTACCAGCCTGGATTGTTGTGCTCAGCTCGCAGTGGCATGAGAGTACTATTGACAAGACACACTGTAGCAACTTGCTAAGGCTCCTTCGAAAGTACCTTCCCAAACTGTGTCTTCTTACAATCTAGACAGATGAGGGCAGCCACTGAATGAAAACACTTCTAACTGCACATCATTTTGACTTGGAAGTATCTATCTTGCTGTTTCTTCCCTATTGCACATCAAATACCTGGAAATTTCCCAATAAGGCTGTTGGCGCACCAACACTAGATGGACTACAGCATTTCAAGCAGAGGCACACTATCAGCTTCAAGGAGAGCACGTGCTGGCAATGTCCAGCATTGCTCACAGCTCACAAAATATTTTTCTTTTAAAATGATATCCTCTTTGTTTTACAAGTCTTCTCTAATGCACCATTGGCAGAAGTGAGGATAGTTGCCAGGCATTCAGTCATTGACCACTTGGTGGGGCCGGCCCAAGAAAACCTTTCTTCTTAGTTTGAGTTTCAGCTTGTCCGAATTGTTTTTCTTCAGCTGGAATCAGGAGGTTGTAGTTCCAAGACTGAGGTGAACATGTCAACACAGTATAGAAGGAATGCTGCACTGTTGAACTTATCTTCAGATCCAACAAGTAATGCCACCTGTTCTGGGGACCTGAATTCAAATCCTGCCATAGCAGATAGTGGAATGTGAATTCAGTAAAATTCTGGAATTAAGAGCCCAATGGATCCCATGAAACCATCGCCAATTATCCAAATGAACAGTTACAACATTTTGCCACCAAATAAAGGGCATTTCTATGACCAATGCTCCAACCTCCATCACAAACAGTAACTGTGAGATCTTACTGTTCCCAGAATGTGAAGTGCGTGCACCCACATAACCATGTAAAGCAATCCCTGCTTTACAGCTGCAGCAAGGTGTTCTATGCAGTAGTTCAAAGAGAACATAACCAGCAAAGACTATGTTTTTCTCTTGCAGCGATCCTAGTCGGGGTGACTCGGACGTGCCCACCCCTTGGATCCCTTACACATCGATGTACACCCAGTATCTGGAAATTAACAAGGACATCAACATGGGCTCTGTCAAGCAAAGGCTTCGCTATGATACAGTCACCTTCTGGAACCAGACCTTTACTGCTATACAGCAGTGATACCCTCACCCTGCACAGACAGGTTTAATCAGCATTCTGAAATAAACCTTTTTGTTAAAAAAAAGCTGTGCTGCTCTTGTGGATCTTTACATCAGTCTGTTTGGTTAGGTTGAGTTGACTGCATTTGTGATGGAATTGGGTGTTAACAGGTGTGTGGAATCAGAGGTTTTCTTGCTTTGCCCTCATGGTCCCCAAGACGGAGACTAACTTCCAATTCTAGATTTTATTGGCTGAATCTAAACTGCACCAACTATCGTGGGCTTTGAAACCTTGTTCTCAGAGCATTAGCCTGAGCCACTGGATTACTATCCAGTCAATACCATATGGCTACCATCTGTCCCCAATAAAGAATGTTCATATACTTTTTAGTCAAGCAAACAAAATATAGAGAGAATTTAAGTTGCATAAGCTGTCATAATGACACTTAAACCTGTGACCTCTGGATTTGTAGTCAAGTGACATTGCCACTATCTCATGTTACACCCCAAAAGTACAGTCTTGCTAGTTTTGCCTGGAGTCTGACTCCATATAACCTCCATTCCATGACAAAAATCAGTCTCAATGATCAAGCAGCCAAGGAGATTGCTGATGGAGGAGTTGGAGTCTCCAGTGATCCAAAGTGCACATTAAAACAAGGTACTGTAGGGAGGACTGACATTGATAGAAGCATGAGTAGATGCAGTATACACAATATAAAGCCATACTTACACCTAGAGATAGAACATTACAGCGCAGTACAGGCCCTTTGGCCCTCGATGTTGCGCCACCCTGTCAGACTAATCTGAAGCCCATCCCACCTACACTATTCCATGTACGTCCATATGCCTGTCCAATGAGTTAAATACATTTAAACTTGGTGAATCTACTACCGCTGCAGGCAAAGCATTCCATACCCTTACTACTCTCAGAGTAAAGAAACTACCTCTGACGTCTGTCTTATACCTATCTCCCCTCACTTTAAAGTTGTGTCCCCTCATGTTAGCCGTCCCCATACTTGGGGAAAGGCTCTCCCTGAGCACCCTATCTAACCCTCTGATTATCTTGTATGTCTCTATTAAGTCACCTCTCAACCACCTCTCTAACGAGAACAGCCTCAAGGCCCTCAGCCTTTCCTCGTAAGACATTCCTTCCATACCAGGCAACATCCTAGTAACCTCTGCACCCTTTCCAAAGCTTCCACATCCTTCTTATAATGCGGTGACCAGAACTGTACACAAGACTCCAAGTGTGGCCGTACCAGAGTTTTATACAGCTGCAGCATAACCTCCTGGTTCCGGAACTCAATCCCTCTATTTATAAAGGCCATAACACACTATGCCTTCTTAACAACCCTGTCAATCTGGGTGGCAACTTTCAGGGATCTGTGTACATGTACACCAGAATCTCTCTGCTCATCTGCACTCCCCAGAATCTTACCATTAGCCCAGTACTTTGCATTCCGATTACTCTGTCCAAAGTGCAGCACCTCACACTTGTCCACATTAAACTCCATTTGCCAACTCTCAGCCTAGCTCTGCATCCTAGCTATGTCTCTCTGCAAACTACTACATCCTTCGTCACTATCCACAACTCCACCGACCTTAGTGTCATCCACAAATTTACTAACCACCCTTCTAAGCCCTTATCCAGGACATTTACAAAAATGACGAACAGCAGTGGACCCAACACCGACCCTTGCGGTACGCTGCTAATAACTGGACACCAAGATGAACACGTTCCATCAACTACAATCTTCTGTTTTCTTTCAGCAAACCAATTACTGATCCAAACTGCTATGTCTCCCACAATCCCATTCCTCCCCATTTTGTATAATAGACTACTGTGAGGAACCTTATTGAAAGTCTTACTGAAATCCATGTACACCACATCAACCGGTTTACTCTCATCTACCTATTTGGTCACTTTTGACAAAAAACTCAATAAGATTAGTTAGGCACGATCTACCCTTCATAAAACTGTGCTGACTGTCCTTGATCAGAATATTCTTTGCTAGATGGTTGTAAATCCTACCTCTTATAACCTTTTCCAACACTTTACCAACAACTGAAGTGAGACTCACTGGTCTGTAATTAACAGGGTTGTCTCGACTACCCTTTTTGAACAAGGGAACCACATTTGCTATCCTCCAGTCCTCAGGCACTGTTTCTGTAGACGATGATTTGAAGATCAATGCCAAAGGCTCGGCAATCTCTTCCCTTGCTTCCCAGAGGATCCTAGGATAGATCCCATCCAGCCCAGGGGACTTGCCTATTTTCACACTGTGCAATATTTCTAATACCTCTTCCTTGTGAACTTCAATCTCTTCTAGTCTAGATGCAAGTATCTCTGTACCTGCCTCGCCAACATTTTCATTTTCTATAGTGAACACTGTTGAAAAATATTTATTTAGTGCTTCCCCTATCTCCTCTGACTCCACACCCAACGTCCCACTATTATCCTTGACTGGCCCTAATTTAACTCTCGTCATTCTTTTATTCCTGACATACCTATGGAAAGCCTTAGGATTTACCCTGATCCTATCCGCCAACAACTTCTCATGTCTCCTCCTGGCTCTTCTGAGCTCTTTTTTTTAAGGTCTTTCCTTCTGAGCTCTCGTTAGGTCTTTAGGACACCCGTTCCAACTCCTAACCCTAGAACCAGGAATATTGGAAGTCCAATATCAGAGACCTGATCCCACCCTCTTTATGCTTGTATTTCTTAACTGCAGTGTCAAAGACTGCCTCTAATTCAGAATAGATACGTTAGTTTCAGTAGTTGGGCAATTGTGCGAAATAACAAGTGCAGAAAATGAAATGTGCCTCCCGATGCTCCCTGAAAATTAAAGACACTGAAGCATTTGCAGCAATTTTTCATCACTTGCTCTCAAAATTTCTTAGCTGAAGGATCCCTTTTCAAAAGGATTAATACCGACACTCCTACAATTTAAATTCTACTGTATAAAACCTCACCAAGTGCATTGCACGTAAAGTGTTTTAATAATCCTTTTAAGTGAACAGTTACAAAGGTCTGAAAAACGTGTTTGCCAGCTTCTTGTACCACTTTAAAAAAAACAGAAATGTTTTAAAAATAAACTTTTATTCAAAACCTAAGTGACATAATTCATTAATAATACACCTTTCAAAATAAAGGGCTGCCTACTTAAGAGACAGAGGCAGAGAATTACTTTCTGACAGCAAGTTGTCAAAATTCTCTTCCTCAAATAGGTGGTGCTAGCAGAGTCCTTGAATTTTTTTTAAAAAAAAGATGAAAGATTATCGGGGGCAGGTAGGAATACGGAGCAAAAAGGTAAAAACAATGACTGCAGATGCTGGAAACCAGATTCTGGATTAGTGGTGCTGGAAGAGCACAGCAGTTCAGGCAGCATCCAAGGAGCTTCGAAATCGACGTTTCGGGCAAAAGCCCTTCATCAGGAATAAGGGCTTTTGCCCGAAACATCGATTTCGAAGCTACTTGGATGCTGCCTGAACTGCTGTGCTCTTCCAGCACCACTAATCCAGGAATACGGAGCAGTCAGGGTCATGATCTTATTGAATGGCAGAGCGGGCTTGAGAGGCCAAATGTCTCACTCCTGCTCTTAGTTCTTAAGTAAATAACCAGACTATACTTCGGAATTGTAATACTGTGTGATGATCCCAAGAAAAGCACTGGAGGAACAGTTCGTCATACATCCAGAAGAGCTGCAATCAGCAAACAGGTTTGATTTACTCCATTCAGTAGGAGTCTGACAGTAAACCACAGAAGTGATACCTGAGCCAGACTAAAGCCAGCAATATTCATCATTTATTCCTGTCCTCATCGAGTTGATGCATTGTTTGCGGATGAATCAAGTTATGATTAAATCTTCATCACCGTTTCACTGTTGGAAAGCACATGTTGCAGGAGTACACTGCAGAATTTCAACATATGCACTCTCCCATTTCATCACAACCCATCTACAATCAGGCTCTGGGGTCAGTCAGGAAGATGAATAACAGCCGGTGAATGCTGGTCCTTCATGATGTTAGCAGATTGCAGGGGTGGCACGCTGCAAAATGTTTACACTTTCAATTTGAAGCAGAATTTCCGACTGCCATGTCAACCTTTGGTCGTAATGTGGATAGGGTAATGAGAATAGCTTCCTGGAAGATGACAAAAACACCAATCACTGTAAACCTTAACCACCAAAAGAATACGTTGTTTACAAAAGCACATTCTTTCAGGAGATGTGGGTGCTGCAGGCATTTGTTACCCATCATTAATTGCCCTTGAACTGAGTGGCTTGCTCAGCCATTGGTGACTCAACTGCATCATTGTGCTCCAGAAGCAAAGTCCAGACCAGGTAAGGATGGCAGATCTCCTTCACTAAAAAGGTGAGAGGGAACTCGATGTGATTTTATAACAATTGATGATAGTAATGGTGACTTGAAACGGAGGCATTTCAAAATATATATAATTAATATAAATCACACCACCTGCTGTGGGTACATTTGAACTCATATCTCTAGAGTTTCAAACTGGGTCTCTGTTTTATAAATTCAGTGATATTACGACAACTACTACCCTTGACTAAGGGGAAATGCTGGTCTGACTGAAGGGAACAATGGGCCCTTTCCTAAAGGAAAGTTTGATGTGAAACTGTGGACAGTGAGAAATTCTTTCAACTGAAAATGAATGGAAGAAATCAAATCATCAACATTCCAAAGTGACCATTCTCTGATTCAGTACAATCAGCTCAGTAAATGTTAGCTTTGAAGAAGGGTCACCGGACCTAAAATGGTGACTTTGCTTTCTCTCCACAGAGGTCATCAGACTGGCTGAGTTTGTTCAGTAATTTTGGTTTTTGTTTCAGTAAAGGTTACACTCCTCAGAAAGCAAAACAATTGGCAGAAGGATCATATCGGACTTGAAAACTTCAAACTCATTTCTCTTTCCACAGATGCTGAGTTTCTCCAGCATTGTATGCTCTTATTTAAAAACAAAATCATATTTTGTATGAAGTCACAACACCATAAATTCAAACATTGATCTTAATTTCAGTCGTACTAATTACCCATGTAAGCACCAAATTGGCCCAGCAATTGACTGAATCAAGGTAAATACCAGAATTTGCATTCTGTGTGTGGCTGTTCTTCTATGAAATTAGTTTTTTGGTCACAATCTGAGGGGTTCTTATGAGGAGAGGATTTGAGGGGGATTCTGGATGCAGTATCCATGCCACAGCCACAGAAGACACCAGCCTGAGAAACCAAACTAAATGCAAAAATATTGCAGATGCTGGAAATCTTGAACAAACACAGAATGCTGGAGAAACTTCAGACCAAACAAGAGCCTTAACACACTCAAAAGGTAGGTTTGTTTGTTTCTTCACTCTTCCTGTCTGAACTGCTGTGACTCTCTAATGTTCACTGTTGTTTAGGAAGCCTAAATACCTATTGCTGCAGGAGGGCAACAGCCAAACAGCACTCGAAGGTACACAGTGCTGTGTTTTGCATAATTGTTCACTTCTGTAATGAGTGAGTAAAGAACATAAGAGGACTACATGAATTATTACAACAGTGTGCTGACCAAGACGAGAGAGTCAGGTTTGAATTGAATTGCAAGATTTGCGAAGGTTTGAATTGAATTGGTGATTCAGAGCATGTCCAAAGCACTTTAAGTCACAGAGAAATACAAGAATAAATTGCGCTAAATGCACTAAAGTGCAATAATTTCCCAGTGTAATGTTGCTGGAATCTGTGAAGCAGTTCATGGTCATGTACTGGACCATCGCACTTGCCTATGAGTACATAAGGCTGGAAGGAAGGGAAAAGGAGACTGGGAAAATGTTGCTTTAGTTGCTGGGTAGATGACAAATGCCTTTAAATCTGAACCTTTATACCTCCTTACAGTCTCTGGCACAATAAGTTCCCTTAGTTACATACCTCAGTACGGATGGTACGACTGCCCTGACCAGGGCAGGTGTTGAGATACTGGTGAAAAAGGACACTGGGATCTGTAAAATTGAGGTTCTGATCAGCTTCTACACTGGCCTCAAGTCCATGAAGGCCACCAAACACCACCAACAAATTCCTAAAACAGGGAGGAAAAATATTATGGCATCTTCTTCATAGCATGTGCAAAATGAGGGAGTGTGGGAAGATGCAACAAATCGGTATTATTAAATTACTGATGGTAAAAGTGAGCAACCCTCCAAAAAAAACTCAAACATTATCAGAATTTAACAGAAAATATTAAACAGTGGCTTATTGGGTTGGCTCTGAACTCCATTAGACACAGCTGCATTTGTGGTTACATACAAGATCGGAAGAAACAGAAACAGAATTTCTAGGATGAGTGCCATTTATAAGCAAATCAAATTTATGCAATATCTTTAACACTGCCAAACATCTCTGTTCTTCTTCTGTTCAATAAAGGTTATGCCACGAATTGCACAAGGAGATATTAGGAAGAGGATGATCAAAAGCTCAGTCAACCAGGTTTTAAGGAGCATCAGAAATCCGAGCGCATGGACAAGTTTTGGGACACTGAGAAGGCCAGGGAGTAAACTATCAAGACAGCAATGGCAAAGCCATTTAATGGGAATGGCAGAATTCAAGGCGGAGGAAGGCGGGGGCGGTCAAAAGGCCAAAACTAAAAGAATACAGCAATCTCAGAGGGTTGTCAGGTCTGAGGTAGTTGCAAAGGCAAGGAGATGAGACCATGGACTGACTTGGACACAAGAATGAGTATTGCAAACATAAGGCACTGTAGCTTGGAAAAGAGATGAAATGAAAGAGAAATTTCTTCACCCAAAAGAGTCTGTGACAATTGTTAAACAGAAAGCAGTCAAGGCCAAAACATTGTATGATTTTAAGGTGGAGTTGGATATAGTACTTAGGGCGAATGAGATCAAAGGATATGGTGGAAAAGTGGGAATAGGTCACAGAATTGGATGATCATAATGAATAGCAAAGTAAGCTCAAAGAGCCAAATGGCTCACACCTCCTGCTATTTTCTACATTTTGATATTTTACCCATTTACAGGCATCCTCAGGCTGGATGAGCAGGCTGTGATTTCCACTCTGAAAGCAATGCTATCATGTAAGGAGTTTAAATAGAGAACTATGAACTGTTTCTGAATGGCAACAGACATCTCCCCGACATATGGAGGTTTTCCAATTATACAAACGATGCACAAACCGCCAACATTACTGACAATTATAGTTTTTCTGTAAGGATGCGAGGACCATACCAAATAATACAAAAGTAAATTGCTGCGGCTGGCCGGCAATAAGATGAAGGTCAAAAAAGTTGGGCCAATACACACTTTCGTTTCGAAGAATGAGAGATGATATTATTGAAACGCATAAATTTCTGAGAGGGCTTGACAGGTGCTGAAAGGATGTTTCCGTTGTGGGGAAGACTGGACCTAGGAGTCACAATTTTAAGATTAAGAGATCTCGCTTTTGAGAGAGATTAGGTTAACTTTTTGTCCCCCCCACTCAGGATTATTAGTCTGGAATTCTCTTGCTCAGAAAATAGTGGAAACTGGGTCATTGAATTTATTCAAAATCAAGTTAGACAGATTTTGACAGTGTGACATTCAAGGGCTATGGGGTTGACAAGGAAGTAGAGTTGAGACTATAATCAGATCAATATTACCTTATTGAATAGCACAGCTTCTTAAGGGGCTGAATGGCCTACTCCTATTTCAGGGTTCTTAAGATATCTTACTAATTAATTTGCAAGTAGAATTACTTTGTTTTGCTGTTATGGATGCTTCCCTACAGATTGGAAGTGATTGCAATCTTAAAAAGAGGAAGCTGGCAGCCAAAGTCTAATATCAAGGCTGGGGAACTAAGAGCATTTAATTAGAGTTGTGGAGTCCTACAGCACGGAGACAGGCCCTTTGGCCCAAACTGTCCCTGCCGACCAAAATGTCCACCTACGCTAACCCCATTTCCCTGCACTTGGCTCATATCCTTCTAAAATCTTTCCTATCCATGTATTTGTCCAAATGCCTTTTAAAATGTTGTTAATGTACCCGCCTCAACCACTTCCACAGGCAGCTCATTCCATTTGCATACCACCTTCTGTAAAAATGTTGCTCCTCACATACCCTTTTATTCTTTGCTCTCCAACCTTAAACTGATGCCATCTACTCCACGATTCCACAACCTGGGGAAAAGATTGAGTGCATTCACCCCACCCATGCCTCTCATGATCTTATACACTTCAAGAACTCCCCTCAGTTTCCTACACTAAAGGTCCTAGCTTGTCCTAACGCCTCCTATAACTCAGATTGTTCAGCCCTGGCACACATTCTTGTCAATTTCTTCTGCACTCTTTCCAGCTTAATAACATCCTTCCTATAGCAAGGTGACCAATATTGAAAACAATACTCCAAGTGCAGCCTCACCAATGTCCTGTACAACTGCAACGTAACTTCCCAACTTCAATACTCAATGCCCTGACTAATAAAGGCCAGTGTGCCGAAAACCTTCTTCATTGCCCTGTCTCCCTGTGACTCCACTTTCAGAGAACTGTGCACATGAACTCCAAGATCCCTCTGTCCCACTACACTCTTTTAAGGCCCTACCATTCACCATGAAACTCCTACCTTGATTTGACTTTCTAAAATCCAACAAGCACCTTTCCACTATTAACCTCTGCTTCCTACCATCAAGCCAATTGTGCATCCAATTTGCCAGCTCCCCCCTGGATTCCTTGCGATCTAACCTTACAAAGCAGCCTACCACATGGAACCTTATCAAAAGCCTTACCAAAATTCATACAGACTACATCTATTGCCCTGCCCTCGTCAACCTTGCTGGTTCCTTCATCAAAGATCTCTTAAATTTGTGAAGCAGGATCTCCCATGCACAAAGCTGTGCAGACTGCTTCTGTGTCTTTCCAAATGCATGTATATCCTGTCTCTCTGAATCTTCTCAAGTAACTTACCCACCACAGATGATAGGCTTACTGGTCTATAGTTCCCAGGTTTTTCTTTACAACCCTTCTTGAATAAAGGCACAAAGTTCACTACCCTCCAGTCTTCTGGGACCTCATCCATGGCTAATGTGCAAAAATTGCACATTATCACATCAGGGAATCTTGCAGATTGGGAAGGTTCAGTCAGTTTTAGATATCAGTCACTGTTTTTTTTCTCCAAACAACGTGAGGAATCAGCAATGTGGTGAATGGGTTGATAAGGTGATTATCATAATTTAAGAATATGACAATGTATCTCAGAAGATGCTTACAGAGTCACAGAATCATACAATATGGAAACAGATTATTTGGTCCAACTCTTTAACGCCGACCAAGTTTCCCAAACTAAACTAAACTAGTCCCACTTGGCTGCATTTGGCCCATAGCCTTTTAAACCTTTCCTAATCACGTATCTGTCCAAATGTCGTTTAAATTTGTAACTGTTCCTGCATCGGTGGTAGTTTATTCCACATACAAACCACCCTCTGTGAAAAGTTGTCCCTCAGGTCCTTTTTAAATCTTTCTCCCCTCACCTGAAAAATATGCCCTCTAATTTTGAACTCCCCGACCACAGCAACAAGATCTTTACTACTGGCCTTATCTAGGCCCCTCATGATTTTATAAATCTCTATTAAGTTACCCCTTAATCACCTTCGCTCCATGGAAAAAAAAATTCCCAGCCTATCTTTATAACTCAAAACCTCCATTCCCAGTAATATCCCGGTAAATCTTTTCTGAACCCTCTCTAATTTAATAATATCCTTCCTATAACAGGGCAACCAGAACTGTACACTGTACTCCAGAAGAGTCCTATACAACCTCAACATGTTATCCCAACTCCTATACTCAAAGGTCTGAAGGATGAAGGCAAGCGTGCTAAATGCCTTAACTGCCTCATCTATGTGTGACACAAATTTCAAAGAATTACGTACCGGAACCCCTAGGTGTCTTTGTTCTACAACATTACCCAGGGCCCTACCATTAATTGTATAAGTCCTGCCCTTGTTTGTTTTAACAAAATGCAATACCTTGCATTTATACAAACTAAGTTCTACCTGCCACTTCTCAGTCCATTGACCCAATTGATCAAGATCTCTTTGTAATCTTTGTTAACTTTCTTTACTGTCAACTATCCCACCAATTTTGGCGTCATCCGCAACCTTACTAACTATGCCTCCTAAATTCTCATCCAAATTGTGTATATAAAAGACAAAAGCAGTGGACCCAGCACTGATCCCTATGGCACACCGCTAGTCACAGGCCTCCAGTCCAAATAACAACTCTCCACCATCACCCTCAGTCTCCTACCGTCAAGTCAATTTTGTATCCAATTGCCAAGCTCTCCCTGAATCCCATGTGATCTTAACTTTACTAACCAGTCTACCATGTGGAATCTTGTCAAAGACTTTACTAAAGTCCACACAATGTCTACAGCTCTACCCTCATCAACCTTATTGGTCACGTCCTCAAAACTGTGCTGACTATCCCTGTTTAGCCGTGGTCTGTCCAAATGTATGTAACTCCTATCTCTCAAAATCCGCTTCAACAACTTACCCACTACTGATCTACTGTCCAGTCTATAGTTCAATAGTTTTATGGGGAGGGTAAAATCTAGTCAAGAGAAAAGCACAACCAAAGGAATAGAGAATTTTTTTTTGCTGTTCTATTGAGTTTAAATTAATGATAACAAAAACATGATCACAAAATAATTTTCTTCAGTTTGGGTGTGACTGGTGATCAAGAAACTCACTGAAAAATCTTTACTTCTTACTGAATATTTGTAAATCTCAAGAGGTAATTGAGATAGTAAAGCAATTATCCTTACAGAAGGTACACCGAAAACGATCCTTACTTGAATGAGGGAAATGTAACACTGTCAACATTTGACCCTCGTTCAGATGTGCCAATTGAGAGATCATAGCCATCCTTGAATGGGCACTCTGTGAACACAGCACCTATAACACACAGACAGGAAGGTTTAAGTTTGAAAACAGATTTTTAATTCCCCCATTTAACCTTTACCCTAATCTTTTAATTTAAATCATGTTACAAGAGTAAGAGGATGACATGGAACTCACTGAGGCATGAGGCAAGTCGCACCGTGTAACCCCAGTACAGGCCAGATTCTGCGCGCGGGGTGTGTGGTGCAACAACTGTGCCCTTCAAAGCTTTGGTCTCTGAAAGCACAAAACACAGGAGGGTTATGGGCAGTGTTAGTGGCACTTTGTTTGCTGGACATTAGTGAAGCCAGACAAAGGAGCACATGTTAAGTTAATAGTACAGCCTAATGTTATTCAGTTGCAGGTATGTCCTCAAAGGCAAACTCAAAAGGTTTAACTGTTTCCAAGACATCAAAACTGAACAAATTCTCTCAAGGGAAATAAATAATTGCATTTGAGCTGAATGGTCTCACGATGCACCAGATCTAAAATACACCAACAGTAAAGCAATTTAACATAAGAATAGAAGGTCATTCTGCCCCTCCAGACTGTTGCATTATTTTATGAGATAATGGCTGATTTGTATCTCAACCCTGCCCACCTGACTTCTTTTCTTTACTCTTGCATGGGTTGAGTGTATTAATGGCAGGCCAGCATTTGTTCCCCATCCCTAATTACCCTTGAACTGAATGGCATTTCAGGGGGGCAGTCAAGTGACAACCACATAGATAAGGAGCTGGAGTTACTGTAGGCCAGACCAAGTGGGAAGGCAGATTTCCTTCCCATTAGGACAGTGGGATGATGTGTACCTACGTCCCTCGCAGAATTAGCCTGGACCCCCAGCTTCATCATCCAGTGACATTACCACTCTCTCCTCCCAATATGGAGCTTTTGCACACTTTTCAAATCCTTGTGTAGCAAAAATTTATCACCTTTGGATTTAAAGTTATTATTTGAACTAGCACCTACTGCTTTTTGGAGGAGGCTATTTCACCCCTCTACGTTCGCTCCCCCACCCTCCCCAAATTCCCCACCCCCTCAAGTGAGAAACTGCTTCCTAATTTCTGTCCTGAATGGCCTTCTCAGCTCTTAAGGTTATATCCCATCATCCTGTACTCTCACCAGAACAAACTATTTTCCTCGATCTTATCAACTCTTTTCAAAATCCTGTAAACCCCCAGTCAACTTCTATATTCCAGAGATGACACATCTATTTCATGTAATTGTTCTTCAAGATCTAATCTTCAGAGTACTTTATATTGTTGTAGGAAAACTTACTTTCCATTATATTCTAGCTTTCTTATACAGGTATCCCCTGCTTTTCAAACATTTGCTTTACGCAATTTCGCTTTTATTAAAGACCTACGTTAGTACCTGTTTTCATGAATCTGAAGAGGGTTTTTGCTTTTACGAGAAAAGGTGATAATTTTTCCCCATATAAATCACACACCTTTGCTTTATGCAATTTCCAGCTTATGATAGGTTTTCTGGGAACTATCTACTTTCAAATAGCGGGGGCTACCTGTATAAAACACAGAGTCCACTCCCTTTCAGATGTGATCTTTACCACCCAGAGGACAAGGGCAGTAGATACATCGAAACACCACTGCCTACCTGCAAGCTCTCTTCCAGACACACTTCATCCAAAGTTGCCATTCTTTTCCCATCAATTGGTCCAAGTCCTGAAACACCCCTCCACTTAGGGTTACCTACTCCCCAAGGGCTATAGTGGTTCATGGTGGCAACTCACCAGCATTTTCTCCAAAGCACTTAGGGGTGGGAAACAGCTGGTGGCTTCAAGTCATTCTCAAATCAGATGAACAAATGAAAAAAAAAAGCTTAAGTCATCTTTTTGCACCTCGCTACAATTTTATAGTTCGGGAAAGACTGGAGTGATCCTAGTGCAGATCCTATAGAGATCATACTCCACAAATATCACACTCCTCCTTGCTTTAGAAACTATTGTCACACTATAATAACCATGAACTTAACAAATGGATTCTGATTCTTTTTTACCTGGCTTCTCATTCTTGTGTAGTCGGACGGTAACCCGTAAACCAGGTTGGAGCTGTCGGTCGATCTGTACATCCTAATTCCAATTAATAAAACAGAAGTGAGTAAGAAAAGGGAGGTGGAAGAGCCCCACTTAGTAAAATGTACAAAAGATAAAAACTTGTGGAGTTGGATAAATTTGCCAGTCCATTCATTGCACACAGTGAGCTAAATGACTCTGTTGTGATTCTATAATACAAGAAGCTTTCATAGAATCATTGAACTGCGACTGGATTTACATTTGGTTTAGGAACACATACAACTCTCCTGTCAATGAAAATCCTAACAGCATGACAGACACATACTGAAAGCAAGAGCTAAAAAGCAAACAATTAAGTTTTTCAAGAATTCAAATTCCATGCCAGCCTTTGTAACAGGCCTAGATTGCTCTGCACAAACCTTTCTCATGCCACAGTTTACAAATGATCCTTTCTGGAGTTTACTGGGCCGATCAACAACCACTCCCTCACGGTATTCAGATTGCTCATCCATCCTCATGTGGTGTGGACTATCGAGTGGATTCAGGAGGCCTGGAACAAGCACAACCCCACGACCATTTAGCCCAGCACGTTTATGCAACCTAACACACTTCATCCTAACCAAATCAACTTGTCCTTCTGTGCTTTTCTCCTTCATGCTCTTATCTAGCCTCCCCCTTAGAATGCATCTACATTATTTGTCCTAACTAGTCCCCATGGTAACAAGTTTATGTTCTGACCACTCTCTCAGTAAAGGGGCTTCTTCCAAATTCCATGTTCAGTACATTAACAATATACAAAGTACCCTTTGAATTCAGAGACTATACCAAAGCACTTTTATTGTTACTCCAGCCATGTGACAGTTAATAACAGCGAGGAGATAAAAGACCAACTAATCTGGTTTTGAGAGCGCTGAGTTGATCAATGTTCCCTCTAAGCTGCACAGCAATTGGGTGCAGACACAGTGACATCCAGTTCCAGAGGTCACTGCCACATATACACCTTGCAGATCCACATAATGGCAGGACAAAAATAGAGGGAACATAGATCAGAGCATGGGTAGAACTTCCTTCCTCTTGGAACAGTGCCTTGGGATCTTATACTTCCACCCGAGGGGACATCTCATTTAAAAGAACACACCTCTTAACGGTGTAGCACTCCCTCAGACCAACAATGAAATGTTATTCTGGATTTGATGCTCAAACTCTGGCGTTGGGCTTGAATCACAATGGTTTGATTCTGAGGAGAGAATGCTAACAGCAAGCCAAAGCCAATAACTTCAGAAGTTTGAACACAAAGTAGGATGACATAGCAGCAGCACAGAAACCTGATCTTTCACTTTACATTCCCGCATTCATGGATTTAAGTCAGTCTATACTTGAAATCACTATTCTGCTGTTCCATTTTTAACTGGCTCCATTCACTTCAGGTGAAGCAAGGCATCCAAGTTCAGATAGAGACATGTGCTCAAAAACTGGACAGACCTTAACCCTCCAGTTGCAGAGTTTGGTCACTGTTCCTCATCAACAATAATCCTCACAATTAAATGGAAATTCACAGCTCTGACATTCAACAGTCATTCGATGCTGGTACAGGAACAAAGGAAATGCTAACCAGTTACAAACATCCAGTGCCATCTGAAGTACAATTACGAATAGCTTTGTAGAGATCAAATTATACAGCACCAAAAAAGGCTAGTGCACCCATTCTAAGAAAGCCATCCAGTTAGCTCTACTCTGCTGTCTCCCACAGTCCTTACAAATCCTTTTCTTCAAGAATTTATCCAATTTTCTTCTTGCAAGTTAATAATGCACCTGCCTCCACTGGCCCACAATGTTCGGTCACCGTGCTTAAAGTGTTATTGTCATAAATAATGTATGTGCAATCACTTTAAACATTAGTCAGAACAACAATGTGTTGAAGTGAATAAGTCTCCCGTTATTTGTGCGTTTGGTTTTCCAGATCAACTTACCTGCAAACTGCAGATCCTGATGTTTTGGAAAAAAGGATTTCCTAAGGTACCTGGTTACATACAATGGAAAGATCACTTTACAGTTGAGTCTTAATCATACAGGTGCTGAAAATGATCAACTATATTAGAAATTACTTCTCAGGTTTTAAAAAAAATATAACCAAACTAGTGCTTCTGCGTATTTTACAAGTAAACCAAGCAAAGCAAGGGAAGGGGCAACATTGGGACAAGAATAGATACGCCAAATGTGTACTCTACTATTGTGTTTCACCCAATGGTAAGTTCACTGAACGGTAAAAACCAACCATTCTTTGCCAGTGAGTGAAGAGCTATGACAGGGAGATTCACTGGGAAAAACAATCCTAATGCCATATAAAGAACAGGATTTGGACAATCACTTCTATGATGCAGAAGTCTCCATTTATGGGCAGCATGGTGGCATAGTGGTTAGCCTCACAGCACCAGAGACTCGGGTTCAATTCCTGCCTCAGGCAACTGTCTGTGTGGAGTTTGCACATTCTCCCCGTGTCTGCGTAGATTTCCTCCGGGTGCTCTGGTTTCCTCCCACAGTCCAAAAATGTGCAGATTAGGTGAATTGGCCATGCTAAATTGCCCGTAGTGTTAGGTGAAGGGGTAAATGTAGGGGAATGGGTCTGGATGGGTTGCTCTTCGGAGGGTCGGTGTGGACTTGTTGGGCCAAAGGGCCTGTTTCCACATTGTAAGTAATCTAATTGCTGGCAATAACTACCTTTAGTTAACTAAGCTTTGACCTCTGTCTAGGCCACTCCAAGCAGCTGCTTGGGCCCCAGGTTCTGCAAATTAGTGCAAGTATTTCCTAAACATATTAGGTGGAGGCAGAATAGCAGCATCGCATTCAAACTCCTGAGTTCATTTGCTTCTGTCAGCTTGCCTTTTTTCTTTCTTTTTGCTTTTTCTTTAAAGTCTTCTGCTTTGATGAGGCATTGATGACAGGCCCTACCCAAGTATGTTACAGGACCTGGCTGCAGCATCGGCCGTTAAAGAATCAGAGACAGCAAGCACTCAGCTCCTCCTGAGACTCCAGGCACTGGTGTCTGCCTGGAAGTAAAATTTGAATATCTGGACGGTTCTCGGCCTTTTGGCTTTGTTTCTTTTATTTCTGCTTTTTTAAAAAATTCCAGTTTTGTAATCAAGTGCCTAACCAAGATGGCATAAGAGAATGGCAACTTTGTACACTTTTCCCTGTATTCTTAAAACGGAGTACATGTGGCAATAGAATCTAATTCTTAAAGGTCTGTCTGTCTCTCTACATCATTTTAGACACACCCCCTCTCCATATAGCCCCTCCTCCAGCTGTACCATTTACAGATTCTGCTTCTGAAAAATGTCCAGCATTGATTTGTAATGAGGGGAACTACACAAATGCAGCGCTCAATTTTTAAGAAAACCAATGCTTCATTTTTGCTCCCAAGTGACTCACTGTGGACATTCGAGGTACTGCAGAATTCGTGCAAGCTGCACACTGGCATGTCCTTTTCTCCCAATTCCTCGAAATTCACCTTCTACACTCCTGTAGTCAAACAGACAAAACAAATTTCAATCCAGCACTGTAAATAAATCCCAACTTTCTATATTCCATTCAAATGACTATCATTGGTAAAGGCACTATATAAATGCAACTTATTATTAAATATGGCTCTCAATAGTGGAAATGTAAATACTTTCACTGTTTTTGGAACCTGCTTTGGATCTCAACCCATCTAAAATATCTTTAGCCCAGGCTAACACACAGTAAATTCTTTCCTCCCATATCATTCCTCCTTGCCAAGTTTCTCAATTCTATACGCAAGCTCTCTCCCGGACAATGACGATTCCTCACACACCCCCATTGCCACAAGATGTGGGAGAATCCCAGGGGACCTTGTCAAGTATAGATGGTCTGATTGACTTGTTTAAACTATGAAATGGATTACACAGAATGGATATAAACACTACACCCACCACCAGTACAGGAGCCTAGAGCGAGGACTAAAATTAACTTAAGCGATGAGGGAGAGAAATTGGGAAGCTGTTCTTTCAGAAGGGAATCAAGTTTAAAAGTAGGGAAGCATTGCTGCAGCTGTGGAGGGTCTGATGAGACTGCATTTGGGGTATTATGTTCAGTTTTGCTCTCCTTACGTAGGAATGAACATAATTGTATTCGAAGCAATTTAGAGAAGGTTCACTCAACAGATTCCCGAGATGAAGATGTCAGTGTTATAATCTGATAGGGTCTGACCTCTTACCCATTGAAATTTCAAAGAACAAGGGGAGATCTGATTGAAACGTAAGATCCTAAGAGAATGCAACCAAGTGGACACCTCTGGGAGAGTCTCAAACTTGGGAATACAGTCAAGGATCCCCCATTTTGAGATGGGAATTTTGTTTGTCTTAGGGAGTCATTACTCTGTGGAATTCTCATCCTCGGACAGCAATGTAACTCTGAATCTACGCTCTGTGCTTCACACACAAATTTAGAAATTCACTCCACCAAAAGGGTGGGGAAGCTGAGACAACTGAATATTTCAAAGCTGAGATGGTGTCATGTATTGGTCTGGAACAAAATGAGTCAAGGACAGGTACGCAAAGCGGAGGTACAGCTCCTACTGAACAGTAGGACAGGCTTGAAGAACTGAATGGCCTCCTAATCTTCTTTGTTCATGTGTACAGGAGAAGGGGTGGAACAACCAGGGCTATCAGTGCCATTCTCCCAAGCATGCAAGAAACATGAGTGGAGCTCACACCTGGCCCTGAGCTCCAAGATAGTGCTAGTTAAAGTAGGAACTTTTGAATATTTGATGCTCCAAGAAATTGAAGTCTTTGATAGAAGGAAATCCCACATTTGTTTGGTAACTAACACCAATGAATGGTCTTACTTTTCATCATCTCCCTGTTCACCAAAGACGACAATTTCATCCACACAGAACACAGTGCAGGCACGCGCTATCTGACCAGCTAAGTATGTCCTGAGCTCTGGAGATTGGGCATTGTCCAGTACTGACCCTGGTAATGCCACACTAACAGTATACAGACGACCTGGAAAATATAAAGGATACAGTCAGTGCCTTCAAAGTGGATCAACGTATAAAACATTTTAACATATCTTCACTCAGATAATTACATTGAAAACGTACTTGTGTAAAGTAGGCAACTGGCCTGTCGCAAACAAACATGCCTCAAGCAGCAATTCTGAAAGCCATGCTACATGAGGGAGGTGCTGAGGAAGGGAGATTGATCAGGACAACAATAGAAGTCCTTGCTCACCTCTGAAAGTGGCCAAGAATCTTTAACAGCTACTTGAAACACAAGGGCAAGGAAACAGGGTCTTTGTTTAATGTCTCTTCTGCAGGGATTTTCTGTTGTCATGCTGAAAACAAGATTGAACCACTAAGCAATAAAACATGTACCTGGCCTCCTCACAGAACATCATGCAGCATCAGTCGATGGTGCTTTTAAGTGATAAGCTTAAAAATGAACAAATGGACTTGAAATACTGTGAACAGCTTTGCACACCTTACCCAAGGAAACAAACTAGCCTTAGAGACAGTCCAGAGAAGTTGACCCTGGTATGCACTCATTGAAGTTTAGAAGAATGAAAGATGACCTCAGTGAAAACTACAAATATTCTCAGAGGACTTTACAGGGTAGATGTGGAAAAGTTATTTCTTCATGTGGGATAGTCCAGGACAAGAGGGCATAATCTCCAGAAGCAGGGGATGCCCATTTAAGAGAGAGAGAGAGAGAGAGAGAGAGAGAGAGAGAGAGAAAAAGAGAGAGAGATGAGAAGGAATTCCTTCTTTCAGACAGTAGTGAATCAGTGGAATTCTATGCTGCAGAGGCTGGGTCATTAATATTTTCAAGGTTGAGATAGACAGATTTTTAATTAATAAGGGAACCAAGGCTGATGGGGAGAAGGCAGGGAAGTGGAGTTGAAGGTGATCAGATCAGATATGATCTCACTGAACAGCAGAGCAGACACTACAGGCTGAAAGGCCTACTTCCACTCCTCTGCCTTGTGGTCTTTTTTAAACCACATTGTACTGACCTTTAAGGATTACATTATTGGCATTAACACTAGTGATGCAGCAGCAGAAAGCGCTGGAAGATGAGACACTAGTCCATGCACAGATGTCTCTAAGAGCTGAACCCCACAAGACGTAGGCATTTGTTGGGACAAGGTGAAGAATCAAGTTCCCTGCCCATCCACTCAGCCTGGATATGGCAAGAGACACCGGATGTCTCACCTAGCAAGGAAAGAACAATGCAAAATACGGGCAGGTTTTGTGACATTTTGGAGATGAACCTTTTTGGTCTGTCTTTTCCTCCAAAACTTCCTGTGCTTTCTCTTTCTCTGCCCTCTGTTTCTCAAGTTTCTTCAAGAGTTTAAATTCTTTCAGCTGCTTTATCTTCTGCTTTCCTGGAGGCAAAAAAGAAAATGTACAATTAACATAACCTTTTAGACCACAGATTCCACTGTTCAACTCATCATATAACTCAAGACTGGAGCTTGTCTGTCTCTCTCTTTCAATACTTACATATTGAATTTGATATGAACATGCTTCAAGATGGAGAGAAATTGCATGGTTCAATAATGCTCTTGTCACAAAAGCAAAAAAGTATGGAAAATGCAGATGTGCCTGTTCTAGAATACAGAACAATACAGCACAAGAACAGACCTTTTCACCCAGCATGCCTGTGCCAACCTGATACCATTCTAAACTAATCCTATCTGACTGCACATGACTTGCAATCCCTCCACAACCCATCTCCCACACTTCCGCCCTCACCCCTCAACAGAGATAGGATTTCCCTTGTCCTTATCTACTATCCCAGGAGCATCCACATCCATCAGACACCATTTCCAGTGAGATGCCACCACCACACACACACATTCCCCTCTCCCCCCCACCCCCTCCTTGATTGCCTTCTGCAGGGATTGTTCCCTCCAGGATAATCCAGTCCATTCTTCCTTCACACCCACCAAATTTTGTACTCAATTTACCAATTTACCAAGTCCTATGTGACTTAATCTCCTGGAGCAGCCTATCACAAGGGACCTTGTCAAATACTTTACTAAAAGTCCATGTCGACAACACTTACTGTTCTACTCTCATCCATCGTCTTTGTGATTTCATCAAAAAACTCAAATCGGAGACAAATCCATTCTGACGATCCTTAAGTTCACTCTTTTCCAAACATGAGTAAATCCTGTCCCCAAAAATCTTTTCCAATTTCCCTATCTCTAATATGAGGCTGACCAGCTTATAAATCCCTGGATATTCCCTGTTGCCCTTCTTAAACCAAACAACAACTAATTTCTGCGGCATCTCAAGGCTAAAGAGGATACAAACATTTCTATCAAGACTACAGCAATCTCCCCTTGCCTCCCTCAGTATTCTGGGATAGACCCCATCAGGGCCTGGGAACTTATCTACCTTAAATCTTTTCAGGACACCCAACACCACCTCCTTCCTAATATGGACAGGCCCCAAAATATCAACATAACCATCGCTCATCTTACCATCATCCACGGCTTCTCATTGGTGAATACAATGCAAAATACTCATTAAAAGGACCTCACATACTTTCTCTGGCTCCATGTGTAAATTTCCTTCTTTGTCCTTGTGAACACAGCCCAGCCATCATGAAAACCATTGACTCACCTACACATCCTGCAGCCTCGGGAAAGTAGCCAACATAATCAACGATGTCTCCCACCTCTGTTATTCTCTCTTCAATTAGGCGGAAGATACAAAAGTTTGAAAACATTTACCGACAGATTTAAAAACAGCTGCTTCCCCGCTGTTATCAGACTTCTGAACGGTCCTCCCATATTAGAGTTCATCTTTCTCTCCACCTTCTCTGCAGCTTTAATACCAGATTCTGCATTCTGTTACATTACCCTGATGTACCTATGTAAGGCATTGATAGCACACAAAACAATACTTTTCACTATCTCAGTACATGTGACAATAATAATTTAAATCAAAATTGAGTCATTTCCCTAGCTACCTTCTTGCTTCCAAAATATGAATAAAACACCTTGGGATTCTCCTTAATCCTCCTTACTAAGGACATTTCACGGCCCTGTTTAGTCTACAAAGTTCCCCATTTAAATTCTTTCCTGCTTTCTTTATATTCCTCAAGAGCCTTGTATGATTTCAGTTTCCTAAACCTTACATGTGTTTCTTTTTTCTTTTTAACTGCTGAATATTTCTAGCATACTCTACATTTATTTCAGATTTTTGCTACCTGTTGTTTTGTGCTTTTCTACAATGACATTATGCCTCCAACACCATTGTGTAAATGAGCACTCACTCCTCCAATATTTTCTTGCTAATGGTTTACAGTGTTGTAGCCTGAATCTAATCAGAAAAATAGGTAACCTCCTGACAGGTTGCTTACCTGTCACCCAGCAGCAGCAGGAGGAGATGTGTAAAACCACCTTGATAGGTGGTTCCCTCAGACCCTTTTTTCTTCCCCTTCTATTTGGCCGGTCTTTTCTTAAGGTCTCCTGCACTTAACTGCATGGCCAGGGATTTTTGGAGGCCAGAAAAAAATGCTTCAAGGCCACCTCAATGACTGTGGGACAAAACTCAATATCCTCAAATTCTTGGGAATCACTTGTTCGGAACTGCCCAAACTGGAGAGGCATCATCCATGAAGGTGCCAGCCATTTCAAACAACTCTGACCGGTCCACACAGAGGCCAAGTGCAAACAGCACAGACAATGACATCCCACCCCGATACACCTCTTCAAACATAGTGCCACATATGTGGTGGGCTGTGTGTATCCAATATGGAACTGTTAGTCATCTCATGATCCACAACGCTAGAATGGAAGAAAATTATCCCTCGATTTCAAGGGACTGCCAAAGAAAAGGGGGCTCTGGATTAGTGGTGCTGGAAGAGCACAGAAGTTCAGGCAGCATCCAAGTAGCTTCGAAATCGATGTTTCGGGCAAAAGCCCTTCATCAGGAATAAACGCAGTGAGCCTGAAGTGTGGAGAGATAAGCTAGAGGAGGGTGGGGGTGGGGAGAAAGTAGCATAGAGTACAACGGGTGAGTGGGGGAGGGGATGAAGGTGATAGGTCAGGGAGGGGACAGTGGAGTGGATAGGTGGAAAAGGTGATAGGCAGGTCGGACAAATCCGGACAAGTCATAGGGACAGTGCTGAGCTGGAAGTTTGAAACTAGGATGAGGTGGGGGAAGGGGAAATGAGGAAGCTGTTGAAGTCCACATTGATGCCCTGGGGTTGAAGTGCTCCGAGGCGGAAGATGAGGCGTTCTTCCTCCAGGCGTCTGGTGGTGAGGGAGCGGCGGTGAAGGAGGCCCAGGACCTCCATGTCCTCGGCAGAGTGGGAGGGGCAGTTGAAATGTTGGGCCACAGGGCGGTGTGGTTGATTGGTGCAGGTGTCCCGGAGATGTTCCCTAAAGTGCTCTGCTAGGAGACGCCCAAGTCTCCCCGATGTAGAGGAGACCACATTGGAAGCAACGGATACAATAAATGATATTAGTGGATGTGCAGGTAAAACTTTGATGGATGTGGAAGGCTCCTTTAGGGCCTTGGATAGAGGTGAGGGAGGAGGTGTGGGCGCAGGTTTTACAGTTCCTGTGGTGGCAGGGTAAGGCGCCAGGATTGGAGGATGGGTTGTAGGGGGGCGTGGACCTGACCAGGTAGTCGCGGAGGGAACGGTCTTTGCGGAAGGCGGAAAGGGGTGGGGAGGGAAATATATCCCTGGTGGTGGGGTCTTTTTGGAGGTGGCGGAAATGTCGGCGGATGATTTGGTTTATGCGAAGGTTGGTACGGTGGAAGGTGAGCACCAGGGGCGTTTTGTCCTTGTTACGGTTGGGGTGGGGTCTGAGGGCAGAGGTGCGGGATGTAGACGAGATGCATTGGAGGGCATCTTTAACCACGTGGGAAGGGAAATTGCGGTCTCTAAAGGAGGAGGCCATCTGGTGTGTTCTGTGGTGGAACTGGTCCTCCTGGGAGCAAATCCGGCGAGGGCGGAGGAATTGGGAATACGGGATGGCATTTCTGCAAGAGGTAGGATGGGAAGAGGTGCAATCTGGGGCGATGAGGTACATTGCTATAGGGCAGGAAACCAAAGATAGAACCCATCCTATTCTCAGCTACAGGTAAATATCAGGATATAGACATATCAAAACACAGGAGGCAAACATCAGTTAAAATTAGAATGAAGGCAGGACCAGTAGAAATGTAAAATATAACAGAAAAATTAAACACTCACTGGCTTCTTTCGATTTCCTCCAGTCAATTCTGGTCAATCCATCCTTAAAAGAGGACCAAGTCAGTGATTTTTACAATGTTGAACAATGGAACTTCAAAACAAATTTAAGAACGCAATTTACTGAAACACATGATGCAGAGAAGGATACATGTACATTCTTCAGCTGCAATGTTTTTAGTTTATTCCAAAGAATAAATTAATAATTCTATTTGTGTCACAATACTGTATTAAAGAAAAGCTGAGTACTGACAATTAAAGACACTCAAATATAACTTTTTAAAAAACTGCAAACCAAGAAAAACTTTCTGAACATCCAAATAACACAACATCAAATGTAAGGATTATTGACAGCAATAGAAAGTGACCACATCAGGGCTTCAATGACTTGTCTCAGTCAATTCTGAACATTTACGTGTTGTCGTATTAGTGAACAATCAGTTTAATTGCATAGGAATTCAGATGGAATTCTGCCACTCACAATGTTAACCAAATCCTTAATGTGTTTAAAATTAACAATGTTCACAATGGAAAATGCTGGAAATACTTGGCTGGCTAGCAGCATCTGTGAAGAGAGAAATGGTTAATGATTCATATCAAGGGCCTTTCATCAGAAGTGATAAAAGGTAGAAACTTAATAGAGCATAAACAAGACAGCAGCGGGATCAAAGGGGAAGGACTATGACAGAGAGGACGACGGGACTGATTTGGAAACAAAGGGAGTGGCAACAGACAAGTAAAGGAAACAAAACATGTTTACAGGAGGCAAAAAGGGAAAAATGAACAGCTGCTGCCTGAATGCAAAGTAAGGGAAACAGCAAATCCAAGACTTGCAATAATTGCAGGAGAGAAGCGATCAGTGACAGTCATTGAGATGCTTGCTTGATATTTGGTGTAGGAGGCATGGTCTGGGGGTGAGCAGATGGTAGAAAGTATCAGAGATGGTGCTTGGCTTCTGTCAAGTTATGTTCATTGCTAGATTACAACAGCATCCTCTTGTCAGCACATTTGATGAAAATGTTAGGATCTGAGACAACATGAGTGCTGCAAGTGCAGAGGCAGACAGGCTAGAGTGCAAGAGAGGAGCAAGGAAATTGAGACAAATGAAGTCACACTGGAGGTTCTCAACAATAAAGATCTAAACGGGGCAAGATATAAGGGAGGGGGGTACATATCTATCAAATTTATGATATACACAATCACACCAAACATATTTTCCAGGTTAATAAACAGTGAATGTATTAGAGGGAGAAACAAGAAAGTGTAAGAATAGGACAAAAGGTTTTAAATTCCAAAGAAAATAACTCATTTATGAAGTATTTTTCACAGCTTCAGAATATACTTTTGAAGTACAGTTACTGTACAGCACAGAAATGCATCACCAACTTGTGCACAGGAAGGTTGAGCTGACAGCAAACTGATAATGTTGGTTGAGGGGAGCCAGAATTCACAGGAATGACAATGGGATCTTATACATCCATTTGAAGGGGTGAACAGGATCCTACAGATGACGACAGTGCAGCGTTCTCTCAGTACTGCACTGAGAGCAGGATTATTTCTTTCTCCACTAATGCTACAAGACCTGCTGAAATTCTTCAGCACCTTGCTTTTTGTGCTTTGATTGAGGGATAAACATTGGTCAGGATAGAACCAGGCCCCTACTCTTCAAAACACATGCCATGGGAACATTCCATCCACCCAAGCAGGCAGGACTTAAGGTCTTATCCAAAAGACAACCCCACCAACAGAAGACCAAAATCTCAGAAGCTGTACCAACTGCTATAGAAATCCATGGCTCTCATTTTTCTGGTGAAATTGGGCATCTCTCTGCTGCTGTCAGAGGGAGGGTCTGCCGAGAATGAAACTCACCAGCACTCAGTTGTCTGGACGACTAGTTGCAATGCAGAGTGATACGTATGGTGTGGATTCAATTCTTGCACTGGCTGGGGTCACCAGGAAGGACTCTCCTTCTTAACCTCACCCTTTGAGAAAGGATGTAACAGCACTACAAAGGGTGCAGAGGAGGTTCACAGGTTGACTTTGAAGTTGAGGGGGATGGCTTATAAAGGAGAGTCTAAATAGACTGGGATTATATTCATTGGAATTTAGAAGAATAAGGGAGGATCTTACAGAAATACATAAAATTATGAAGGGTATAGACAAAATAGAAGTAGAAAGCATGTTTCCACTGGCAGGTGAAACTAAGGCAAAAGGGCATAGCCTCAAAATTAGGGGGAACAGATTTACAATTGAATTGAAAAGGAACTTCTTCACCCAGAGAGTTGTGAATCTGTGGAATTCCCTGCTCAGTGAAGTGCTTGAGGCTTCCTCAATAAATGTTTTTATAAGCTAAAATAGATGATTTTTTAAATAATAAAGGAATTAAGGGTTATGGTGAGAGGGCAGCTAAGTGGAATTGAGGCCACAAGAAGATCAGCCATGATCTTATTGAATGGTGGAGCAGGCTTGAAGAGCCAGATGGGCTACTCCTGCACCTAGTTCTTACCTGAGACGTGGTGACCAGACCATTAGGTTAAAATATTATTCCTGATGAAGGGCTTTTGTCTGAAACGTCGATTTCGAAGCTACTTGGATGCTGCCTGAACTGCTGTGCTCTTCCAGCACCACTAATCCAGAATCTGGTTTCCAGCATCTGCAGTCATTGTTTTTACCTCTAAAATACCACCAGTCATCTCTAAGGAGATAAGACCTGAATGGTTTGGTAAGACTATGGCGACATTACCTTGGCCAGGTTCTTACAGCATGGTGATAGATACCCACCACTGAGCAGGAGGCCTGGGTTTAAATCCCACCTGCTCCAGCTGAAGGTTGATTAGAAAGTATTTCATGTTTAACCTTTAAAGAAGCCTTGCATTTGCAGAATCTGCAAACGTGAGGCTGGGAGTGGCTCTAGTGGTAATGCCCCTACCTCTGAGCCAGGAGGTCCAGCTTCAAGATGCAATACAATCTCTGAACATAATGTGTAGGTGCCAGTGTTGGACTGAGGTGGACAAAGTCTAAAAAAAATTACACAACACCGTGGGAGAGGGGGGGGTGAGGGGTGAGGGGGGAGAGGGAGAGGGGGGAGAGGGAGGAGAGGGGAGAGGGGGGTGAGGGGAGAGGGGGGTGAGGGGAGAGGGGGGTGAGGGGAGAGGGGGGTGAGGGGAGAGGGGGGTGAGGGGAGAGGGGGGTGAGGGGAGAGGGGGGTGAGGGGAGAGGGGGGTGAGGGGAGAGGGGGGTGAGGGGAGAGGGGGGTGAGGGGAGAGGGGGGGTGAGGGGAGAGGGGGGTGAGGGGAGAGGGGGGTGAGGGGAGAGGGGGGTGAGGGGAGTGAGGGGGGAGAGGGGTGAGAGGGGGGAGAGGGGTGAGAGGGGTGAGAGGGGTGAGAGGGGTGAGAGGGGGGAGAGGGGGGAGAGGGGGGAGAGGGGGGAGAGGGGGGAGAGGGGGGAGAGGGGGGAGAGGGGGGAGAGGGGGGAGAGGGGGGAGAGGGGGTGGGGGAGAGGGGGGAGGGGGGAGAGAGCGAGAGCCCCAGGGTCTCGGCCGCACTCACCTTCCGCTCTGTCCACACATTCTCCTTCGCCGCCATGTTGTCCGCACCACCTCACAGTATCGGCCGCTCCAATTGGCCGCTGGGCGACAGCCACACGCTCCGCTCCTATTGGTCCATCCGCTGTAACATTTGGAACCAGCTGGCGGCGCTGTCCCCACACAAGCCCCTCCCCTAAATCATCCCATCCCCGTAATTACCCCCAACCCTCTATAGACCTATCAAAATACCACACTCTCTGTATCTAATCCCAAATACCCTCCTCACCTCCAAAATGCACCCTCCCTGTAAAATCCCCCTCCCTCTATATACACCCCAAATATCCCCTCTCTGGAAAATCCCCTTCCTATAAAAAAACCTCTCCCCCAAATACCACCCACTCTGGAAATACCCCCTCCCTCTATTTACCTATCAAAATACCCTCCTCTCTGTATGTACCCCCAAAAAGCACCCTCCCTGTAAAAAAACCCCTCCCTCTTTACACACCCCAAATACCCCCTCCCTGTAATACCCTATCCCTGGAAAATCCCCTCCCTATAAATACCCATCTCCCTGAGATCCTGTAAATATCTCCCTCTCCAAATGTCTCAGCAAATCCACCGACCTGCGTCTGCCCAGCAAATACCCCTTTCCCTGCATCCCAGTAAATACAATGCAATTATTTTAAAATTGCAGATTATTCTTTGAATAGAGCATATTCTGCTGTATCACCCATACGTGCCTTCATGGAGTTCAAGTTAAGATATTTACACTTGCTTCACAAGGCAAAATGATAGAGGTACACATATATGATTAAACTTTGTTTTTATTTTATAAATACTAAAATAAACAGTAATGATGCTGGGGATTTTACATCATGATTAACAATCTTTTGTAAAATATACTTTTAAAATGTAAAATATTTTTCTCAACAAGATTTCAGTGTATTTACCTTCAGTATGTTGACCAGCAGCAAGAAGACTCAATGACTAATGGATTACAAAGTTCCCTTTGTTGCTAGCTCTGCATGTTTTCATTTAAAGCTTCCAAAATCAATCTTGTTCGACCATCCTCTGAATCCTTTTATTATTTGACACCTGATCATTGTTCTGATGAAAGATTACTGACCTGAAATGTTAACTCTCTATAAAAACTACCAGACCTGTTGAATGTTTCCACTATTTTGTTTTTAATACATTATGCTAAGTTTCAATTTTGATCAAGTCTGATGGATAAACCATTAATACACATGATGTGGATGTGCCAGTGTTGGACTGGGGTAGACAAATTTAAAAATCACACAACACCAGGTTAAACAAACCTGCAGATACATTCTATTTTGTTCAAAATGCACACAATCTATCGGCAGTCAGTCTGTGTGACATTTTAAAAATTCCTACTTTGGAAATAGAACCAGTCTGAGTTGAGAGATCATCCAAGAAGTTCCAGGATTTACATATTAATCAATCAAACCCCACTCTAAGTGATTAAAGACTTAACAGCAATCTAGGTTTGTTCAATACATTGCATCAGTTGTATGATACATTGATCTTTTACCATAAATTCTGTCTCCTATGATCCTGCCCCATTAACATATAGAAAGTGCATTACTTAAGTGCAATCTTAAAATGTTGCCAAATTCAATTTGGCTTATCCAGAACCAATGTTAAGTTAGAAGTTTGTGACAAACATTATCATGTCCCCATTCCACAGAAAAGTTAGTTTGAAAATTTGTCACGTATTTTCTCCAAACGTAGCACTGTAGCAAGACACCTGACGTAAACTCGTGTCCTGCCCATGATCCACAGGAGCTGCATTCTTACTGAGTGGGTGTGGATGGTGATAATTGCCTCATAGTTCAAACCCAGGCAATGAGACATTAACAGTAAATAGACTGTGCTGATACCATCAATCAAGATCGTGTGGAACACAGTTCATTTCAGTTGCATCAAAGATCTGAAACTGGAGTCAGAGAGCCAGATGAGACTTTTCTCCACTTCGGGGAAGGTAGCACTAGCAAGACATGTGCCATTCAGATGAAATCCTTTGCTTTTGGCCATCACATCCTGATAGTGCACATCAACTTGCCAAGGCTTTTACAACCTCCAGTAACTTGAAGACAGGGACATTTGCAATCACACATCACCCTAACTTAAAAAAAATATCACTCCACCTTCCTCATCCTTGATCAAAAGTCTGGAACAGCAAACACACCACGTAGACTGCAGGAGTCAGGCAAGGTAAACCCCCACCAACTTGTTAATGAGGGATGAAAAATAAAGCCAGTCTTATCCCAATGATACCCATATCTCACATACAAATTTAAAAAAAGATCAGAGCTTTCTGTTTTGTCGAAGCTGCAGCAAGATAGCCTGAAGTTACTTTAAGGAGAAATCTTAACATATTCTGATAATAGTTCATTCCCATAATACATTGGGAATTAAAAGCATTCAATTATTCAAAAATGAATGTGAATTAGCTAAGGTGGATGTAATATATATCACACATATATTACATCATATACCTATGGGGATATTTAATGCTGAAAACATTCAAAGGAATTAGGAAAAAACATTGTAACAATTTTGAGCATCTCACTGAGCAACAACAGATTTACACTCTTCCCCTGAACAATTCAGATCTAAGTCACAGTTCAAAGTGCTGTTACTTACTACCAGCAGTTATGGTCTTTAGATTATTGGTTCTTTTTAGAATATTACTGACAAAGAGCAGCCCCGATGCTCGCTCAATGCTTTCAATTGGCACCAGGAAGCGTTCGAGGGAGATGTTCTCCTGCACTGGCTGATTGGGCATCACGTATGACTGCAATTCGATTTCTCCGCTGTGCTTCTCCAGTATCACCACTTTGAAAATGTGTGTTGGCACTGCAACATGATTCTTCCCAATGACCTCATACTTCACGTAAACCTTCCCATCCGGTTCCAACCTATTTTTAAAAAATAAATGCCCATTTTAAAATAACTTTAATTCTTAAAGCATTCTTCACATCCTGAGGAGAGCCAGGGAGGCAGTGGTAGTGGTATTATCACTAGACTATTAATCCAGACACCAAGGTAAAGTTCTGAGAACCTGGGTTCAAATCCCACCACGGCAGATAATGGAATTTAAGTTCAATAAAAAATGGGATTGAAGAGCCTAATGATGACCTTGAAACCACTGTCAAATATTGAGAAAATTCCATCTGGTTTACTATATCCATTGGGAAGGAAACTGCTGTCCTTACCGGCTCTGGCCTATATGTGACTCCACATTACAGTGATGTGATTGATTCTTAACAGGGCAATTAGGGATGGGCATTAAATGGTGGCCTAGTCAGTGAGGTCCACATCCGGGAATGAATTTACAAGAAGACATTTTTTATAAGAACATAAGAAACAGGATCAAGTTATGGCTATTCAGCCCCTTGAGCGTGTCCTGACATTCAACATAATTATGGCCGACCTGCTGCCTCAACTCCAGTTTCCCAAAAGTGCCCTTATCCCTCGATTCCCTGAAACACTGAAAATCTGTCTATCCCAACCCTAAATGTATTCAGTGATGGAGCATGCATCTTGCTGTTAGGTGGAGCATTCTAAGGATTCACCACTCTCTGAGAGATGACATTGCTCCTCATCTCTGTGTTAAACGATCAACTCCTTATCCTGAGATTATTCCCCACCTCAATTGTACACACCCCTCACCGCTCGCATCCCAGGCACTGACCTAGTGAGCTGTGTCCTCAATGCTTCCAACACCAGTATATCCTTTCTGAAATATGGAGACCAAATTGTACTCAGAACACCAGATGTGGTCCCTGTACAACTGGACCAAGTCTTCTTAGCCTTGTCACCCTATTCTTGGAAATCTTCATTCATGTCTCCCTTGTTTCTAACTGCCTGCTCTTGCTGTAGGTGTTGAAACAGCTTTTTGTGTTATGATTGCAAAAGAAAGTGGCTGTGTCCCATTATGAATGGGTGAATCTCTGCTGCAATGGCTACTGCTAACTTACTTTTTAAAGAAAATCTTCCTTAGGCGATGGAGCAATGTGCTGCTCTGCCTGTGATCAGCTAATTCAGGGTAAACCAACAAATGACACTGGGACTTACCCAGCCCGTGTAGCCCAAAGAAACAGCTTCATTTCTCAGCCATATGAAGATGTGTGTTGAAATCGTTTGAATTAAAGCTGTATTTTAGTCACTGTTTCTACTTAACCCGACAGACAGATGGGTCATACCTCGGCAGGTACAGGGGTCCAGTGCAGATGTACACATTCTTGTTGTACTTGGTCAGGCTCCGACAGTATTTTTCCAAGTTGTTCCAGGCGTTTTGATTTAAGTTAGGATTCTACGGGGGATTATCAAAAATAAAGCAAAGTAAATACAAAATAGTCCTGAAGGAAACAAGATTTATGCACATACATTGCCTTACACAGTATAAAAATAGGATATCATTCTACCATAACATGAAGCCAAAAACATTGAGACAATATCCAGGCTAAGGGTGATAAATGACAATCACAAAGGTGCCACACAAATGTCAAGCAATGACCATCTCCAATAAGAGCGGCACGGTGGCACAGTGGTTAGCACTGCTGCCTCACAGAGCCACAGACCTGGCTTCAATTACCGCCTCAGGTGACTGACTGTGTGGAGTTTGCATATTCTCCCCGTGTCTGCATGGGTTTGCTCCGGTTTCCTCCCACAGTCTAAAAATGTGCAGATTAGGTGAGTTGCCCATGCTAAGTTGCCTGTAGTGCTAGGGCAGGAGTGAACGTAGGGGGGTGGGTTGCGCTTCGGCGGGTCGGTGTGGACTTGTTTGGCCGAAGGGCCTATTTCCACACTGTAAGCAATCTCAAAAAAAAGAGAGAATTTAATCTTCACCCCTTGGCATTCAATGACATTACCATCACTGAATCCCCACTATCAATAGCTTGGGGGTGTTACCATTGCTCAGAAATTTAACAGGATCATCTACATAAAATACTTTGAACAAGTCAGAAGCTGGGAATTCTGAAGCGAGTAACTCCCCTCCGGTCTCCCAAAGCCTGTCCACAAGTCAGGAGTGTGATGGAGTACAACACCACTTGTCTGGATCAGTGCAGCTCCAACAACACTCAATAAACTCAACACTATCCAGGACAAAGCAGCCCGCTTGACTAGTATCCCATCCACCAGCTTCAACATTTCCTGCTTTCACCACCAAATCACATCTCATGAACAAATTTTAAAAGGACAATTAATCATTATAGAATCAGAAAAACTACAGCATAGAAGCTAGACAGTCAGGCCATCATATGTGATGGCTTGCGATAAGCTAATCAGCTACTCCCACCTTCGTGCAGTTGGTCTTTAGACCTGCAGGTCAGGTTCCTTCAAGTAAACAATAAAATACTTTTAAATTATGGTGAAGGTTTTTACCTCAACCATCTTTTCAGACAATGAGTTCCTGATGCTTACTACCTTGTGGATGAAAAAATGTATTCTCACATCCCCACTAATCATTCCACGATGACTATCTGTGCTCCCTGGTTTTCTCACTTCTCTGGAGAACAATTAAGTGGATTACAAAGAAGGATTTCCATAGCACCTTTCATGACCTTGGAAAGCTCTTTACAGCAAATGAACTACTTGTAACATCGCTGTTATAATTTAGGAAAACTTTGAATTTTTTTCTCTTTATTATTTTTTCCCTTGATTATGCCACTATCAAAATATTATTGTCCATGCTTCATGACCCCTTAAACTGAATGGTTCGTTAGGCCATTGCAGAGGGGCAGCTGGAAGTCAATCTTATTGCTTTGGGGCTGGAGTCAGCCAGAGTTCGTCAGGAAATCAATGAACCAGATGGGCTTTTACAGAAGCTGATGGTAGATTGTTAGTCGCCTTCACGGTGATTAGTTTGGAAGTTAAATTCCAACAGCTGCCATATTGGGATTTGGACTCATCTCCAGAGTGTGAGCCAGCCCCTCAGGATTTCAATTCACCTAAGGAAGGGAGGGAGGGAGAGGTTTTGGCCTAGTGTCTGAATGGAAAGGCAGTATGTCTAACACTGCAGCACTCCCTCAGTACCATGCTAGGATTGTATTTTATCCCGGAATACTACTCTACCCAGAACCTTCTGACTGAACGGGCTACTAGGAGAATGTGAGGACTGCAAATGTTGGAGATCAAAGTCAAGAGGAGTTGACATTTCGGGCATAATTTCCTGATGATAGGTTTATGCCCAAAAAGTCGATTCTCCTGCTCCTCGAGGATGCTGCATGACCTGATGTGCTTTTCCAGCACCACACTCTCAACTATGACTGAAGGGGCATCTAGGGAAATTTAAAAAAAACAGAAAGCACTGAAAAACCCTGCAAAAAAAGGTCTGGCAGCATCTGTTGGGGGGGGGGGGGAGAAAGAGAGAGAGACAGACAGACAGACACGAAACGTCGATTTCGAAGCTACTTGGATGCTGCCTGAACTGCTGTGCTCTTCCAGCACCACTAATCCAGAATCTGGTTTCCAGCATCTGCAGTCATTGTTTTTACCAGAGAGAGAGAAAGAGAGACTACCATGAGATATTCAATTGAAGGAGTAATTTGGGACAGACTGCAAACATTTTGCTGGCAGCATCACCATTTAAAAAAAAAGAACAAAAAAAGAGAAAAAGTTTCCAAAAAGGGCATGGGAATTCTCTTACATTATGACTTCACTTCATAAGTAGTTCATTGGTTATAAATTACAGAATCACAGAAGGAAGCCATTCACCCACTGAGTTCCATTACCTAGTGCTAACCTCATACTTTTTCTCCATATCCCTGCACACCCATTTCTAACCAACAGAAAGGTCTTTTGGAACATTCCAAGGTTGTGTAAGGTGCTATGGAAACGTAAGGCTTTTTTTTTTAAATCAGACAGAAATTGCTGGAAAAGCTCAGCAGGTCTGGCAGCATCTGTGGAGAAATCAGAGTTAATGTTTCTGGTCCGGTGACCCTTCCTCAGAAAACTCTATTAACTCTGTTCTCTCTCCACACATGCTGCCAGACCTGCTGAGCATTGAGCAATTTCTGTTTTTGTTTCCAATTCACTGCATCTGGAGTGGTTTCGGTTTTTCTTTTTGTCCCACCCTGGTTGTTCCCCACAGTCCTGCACATATTTTAGACTCATACAGCACAGAAACAGACTCTTCGGCCCAACCAGTCCACACCGAACATTGTTCCAAACTAAACTAGTCCCACCTGTCTGCACCTGGCCCATATCCTTCCAAACCTTTCCTTTTTATGTATTTATCCAAATGTCTTTTACACTTTGCATTTCTGAGTAGATACAGTGTAGTGCTGGGAAAGTATAGCAGGTCAGGCAGCATCGGAGGAGCAGCAGAGTTGGGCAGGACCCTTCAAGGATGCTTTTCTTTGATTTGGAGGCGTTGGTGTTGGACTGGGATGTACAAAGTTAAAAATCACACAACACAAGGTTATAGTCCAACAGATTTATTTGGAAGCACTAGTTTTTGGAATGCTGCTCCTTCATCAGGTGGTTGTGGAGAATAAGATTGTCCGACACAGAATTTATAGCAAAAGTTTACAGTGTGATGTAACTGAAATTATATATTGAAAAAGACCTGGATTGTTTGTTAAGTCTCTCATCTTTTAGAATGAACATGTTGGTTTCAGTTCTTTCATATGTAAATCACAGAACATTTAAAAGTTACATTCTTAAATAAACTTTAAGTTGATCTTATACTCCACAACGACCTGATGAAGGAGCAGTGCTCCGAAAGCTAGTGCTTCCAAATAAACCTATTGGACTATAACCTAGTGTTGTGTGAATTTTAGCTTTTGCTTGAAGGAACTGCTGTGCTGTTGTGGTTCTGTTTGCCGAGCTGGGAATTTGTGTTGCAGACGTTTCGCCCCCTGTCTAGGTGACATCCTCAGTGCTTGGGAGCCTCCTGTGAAGCGCTTCTGTGATCTTTCCTCCGGCATTTGTAGTGGTTTGAATCTGCCACTTCCGGTTGTCAGTTCCAGCTGTCCGTTGCAGTGGCCGGTATATGGGGTCCAGGTCAATGTGCTTATTGATTGAATCTGTGGATGAGTGCCATGCCTCTAGGAATTCCCTGGCTGTTCTCTGTTTGGCTTGTCCTGTAATAGTAGTGTTGTCCCAGTCGAATTCATGTTGCTTGTCATCTGAGTGTGTGGCTGTTAAGGATAGCTGGTCGTGTCATTTCGTGGCTAGTTGGTGTTCATGTATACGGATCGTTAGCTGTCTTCCTGTTTGTCCTATGTGGTGTTTTGTGCAGTCCTTGCATGGGATTTTGTACACTACATTGGTTTTGCTCATGCTGGAACGAAGGTGTCCTTCGTTCTGGTGAGTTGTTGTCTGAGAGTGGCTGTTGGTTTGTGTGCTGTTATGAGTCCTAGTGGTCGCAGTAGTCTGGCTGTCAGTTCGGAATGCTCTTGATGGATGGTATTGTGGCTAGTCTTTTGGGTTGTGGCATGTCCTTGTTCCGTTGTCTTTCCCTTAGGCATCTGTTGATGAAATAGCCACTCTCAGACAACAACTCACCAGAACGAAGGACCCGATACCCAACATGAGCAAAACCAATGTAGTGTACAAAATCCCATGCAAGGACTGCACAAAACACTACATCGGACAAACAGGAAGACAGCTAACGATCCGTATACATGAACACCAACTAGCCACGAAATAACACAACCAGCTATCCTTAGTAGCCACACACACAGATGACAAGCAACATGAGTTCGACTGGGACAACACTACTATTATAGGACAAGCCAAACAGAGAACAGCCAGGGAATCCCTAGAGGCATGGCACTCATCCACAGATTCAATCAATAAGCACATTGACCTGGACCCCATATACCGGCCAATGCAACGGACAGCTGGAACTGACAACCGGAAGCGGCAGATTCAAACCACTACAAATGCCGGAGGAAAGATCACAGAAGCGCTTCACAGGAGGCTCCCAAGCACTGAGGATGTCACCTAGACAGGGGACGAAACGTCTGCAACACAAATTCCCAGCTCGGCGAACAGAACCACAACAACGAGCACCCGAGCTACAAATCTTTTCACAAACTTGGAACTGCTGTGCTTTTCCAGCACCACAATCTATCTACACTGTCTTTCCAGCATCTGCAGTCCTTGCTATATCTCCCTTGGCATTTCTGACAAAACCCCTGTTCACATCCAGTGTACCAGTGGCAAATGCCTCTAGTTCAGAACCCGATTGTTTCAAGGGGGCTTGAATGGCCTGAATCAGAGGGTACGATGGCCTGAATGGTCTTTCTTTTTAAACCTGTGGCACCACGTTGCTCAGGTAGAAGGTGTCGTCCATGCATTTCTGGCTGTGGCGGTGGTTGGCGGCGGCGGCGAGGTGACCCCGGTCGAAGCCGCTGCCCTTGAAGTCGCTGTTGCGGGCGCGGTGGTACTCGTGAACCGAGGGGTCCTCCCGGAACTCGCAGCGGCCTCGCTCCGAGCCTTTGAGCTGCAGGCGGCCGGCATCCAGCTGCTCCAGCACCCAGGCCGCGTTCCTGGTCCGGGGGTCGTAGGCCAACACGTAGGACTCCCGGCTCCGGAGCTGGGGCACGGTGGGGAAGCCGAACTTCACGATCTCGGTGGCGGGCGCCGGCGGGTACAGCGCCGGGGGGCCGCTCTCGGCCGCGACCGCCGGGAAGCCGCTCAGCCGATCCACTGGATCCCGGTGGATCCCGAGGGTGAGACCCAGGCCAGTGCCGGCGGCCAGGGAGACTCCGGCCAGAAGACAGCGGGAGCTCAGCAGCTTCCACATTCCCGAGCCCGGGGACAAATGTAACTTTCTCTGTCTGTATCAATGGAAACTTGTTACTTTGTTGCTAAAGCTTCCCTCCAAAATGTAAGCAGGGCAGGCGCTCGCGTGCACCAGGCACCCGGAAACCCCAGCTCGGAGATCAATACCAACACCGCGCGTGGATGCTAGAAACCAGATACCACTTAGTACATCTACAATGCTCCCGTTCTTTTGTTTAAAGTTAAAAATCACACAACACCAGCTTATAGTCCAACAGGGTTAAATGGAAGCACTAGCTTTTCAGGGTGCTGCTCCTTCTTCTGGTGGTTTTTTTAATTTCAAAATATACTTTATTCATGTAAATAAATATTTGGTACTCGTACAATTTTCCATGTCGTTCATAGTTATATACATTGCATGTCTTAACATTACAAAGAACAAATTGAATTAATCAAATTCACAGTTATCCGATTAACAGTTACCTTTGTTAACTATCCAGTCTCATGGTATGTGGCTGTGGCTTCAGCGGAACCCACCTACTGAGTGGGTGCCCTGTTATGTGAAAGCAAATGAAACTTCTTTAACCCCCAGTTTATGGGGTTACCATTGTCCATTTGACTGTCCTGTCTCTGGGGTGGCTGTCTACATCCCCAAGGTAAGCACGAACTGCTGGACCTTCGCTGGGCTGAGGTCGCTATCCAGCTCCTCACTGGGGTCATTTACCCGCTCGTGTCATTGAGCCAGGGCAAGAGTCCTCACTGTCCAGTTCTGTGTCTGACAATGGGACTGTCAGAGGATCACAGCTCTCGGTTGCCTGTAGTTGTGGGGCAGTGGGTACCCCCTGTTTCTCACTGGGTGGAGGGTGGACTTCGGGGGGTCCGTTGTTTCCTGGTTGGGAGGAAATGCCCTCCTCTTTACTGACGGCGCTCTGTCTCTTCTTCTGGTGGTGATGGCCTTCTTTGCGTCCATCTTCCCCCTCCGAAGAGCTGGCCGTCTCTCCCTCGTGCAGCTGTCTTTTCCCCTTTTGCTGGGAGGCTTTGGGGGCCTGGCAAGATTTCCTCTTCCTGTTTTTAACAGGTATCCACTCCTCTGCCTGCTTGATTACCTCCTCCTCCATTTCTTCCATCTGCCCGGCTAGAGCTAGGATCAGCTGCTGTGTCTCTCCGCTGGCTGCCGCCTCCTCCACTCCAGCCTGTTCTTCTTTCTGGGTGCCACCAGACTCCGTTTCCCTGCTGTCTGGGTGGACCTTACTGGTCTTTGGGGGTCCACGGCTCACATTGCCACCTCCAGCCATCTGTGCGTAAGTGGGCCCCCCCCCCCGTCTTGGGCAGGTCTTTACACCGGCATCTCTAAATAAGTTCTCTTGTATGGGAGCTTTGTTCCGAGCATAGCTGTTTTGTTTTTTTGTTTTCTTTTCTTTCTTTTTTATCTATTAGTTATTACTTATTTATTGGTGTTGCTTTGCACAGTGTTAGGGTTTGTTTTGTATTATAGGGTAGGTTTGTAATTTGTAGACAGTAGTTACATTGTAATTTGTGTTTTTACCCTTTATTATACTGATATTTGTTATTGATTGTATTTTTCAATAATTTCATATGGTTGTAAAGTTAAAGAAATTGCTAATAAATATATTTACAAAAAAAATCAGATGCCAAAATAAATAACTGCTGATTTTTGTTTTGCTTGCTTTGATACTAAAATATTGTATGATTTCAAGGAGTTGTATTATAAGCACTCGAGGGCTAAAGATATCACACAAACGTGATATGGAACAGGCAACTGAGCCAGATCACAAACAGTGGTGGTTGGACTGAGGTGGACAAGGTCAGAAGTCACACCTCAAGGGTTGTAGTCCCGACAGATTTATTTTAAAATCACAAGTTTTTGGAGCACTGCTCCTTCGTCAGGTGAAGTGGTTTATCAAGAGGCAGCACTCTAAGAGCTTGTGATTTCAAATAAATCTGTTGGACAATAATCTGGTGTCTGGATCATAAACTCTGGAAATTTCTGGAGAAACTCTGGCAGCACCTAGGAAAGAAAGCAGAATTAGTCTTTAGAGTTCAGTGTTGCAGACTGTGGAATTGGCTGATTGATGGTGCAGTAGGTGAGAGAAAGTAGGGTTAATGGGTAAGGATCTGTGTTAAAGTCTCGCTTATTCACATTATTTATTAAAATGATTCAGATCATGGCATAGAAAGTCATGTATCTAAATGCACTGATGGCACAGTTAAACAGTATTGTAGACAGCGTAGATCTTAACGTAAAATTACTAAGAGATATTGATAGACTTAGTGAATGGGCAAAACTGTGCAGATGGAGTTCAATGCATCCATTTTGGACGAAGAAAATTAAGTTGTCTTTTTTATTGATTAACAGCATGTTGCTCAACATAAATCGAATTGGAGTTGTGAGGAAGATAGAAAGAATTATAGGGGCAGTCTAGAAAAATCGCATGTGCAAGGAAGCCGATGCAGTACAGTGTGAATTCGTATGAATTAATGCAAACTAGAGAGGGATTACAGCAGCATCACCAGGCTGACACGGGAAATGGCAATATTGTCATTTGGAAGCGATTAGTTCAGCGAGGTATGCATCTAGGAAATGTTCTAGGAAATCCACGTAAAACTCTTGTGGGTTGCAATAGTTCTTTGGGGACATGCATGGAGATAACAGACGGTAAAGTAGATTAGATTGAGAGTAGATAAACTTTATTTTTCATTTCTACCGTATACAACTGGAACAATAAAAATTAGACTGCGTTGCTCCGGGATACTTTCTAGAGAGTCACATAACCACCATCTTAGCTACAATTACCTAGGTAAAGAATCACAAGAACAGTGTAGGAAGAAAGAACAAAGTTAAAAGTTCGTATTAAGAATTACTGCAACGTTTAAGTGGAAAAATAAAGAAATAAAGCTAAAATTCAAATATTGCAGAATTTTGAAAGTGCTTAGCCATGCTGTGACCACACTTCCTGCAAGGGCTCGATCTCCTCCTCTTTGCCATGCTTTCCCCGTGCAGTCTATTCCAGGAGTCTCCACACTGGGTTGACCAGACCAGCACCAAAGCAACCATCACTGGTATCAATTCGACAAATATGACCTTTTTGTTTTCTAATTTAGAAGGTTTAGGGGTGATCTGTTCAAAGTTTTCAAGATATTAACAGAAAGACTGAGTTGATAAATTATTTCCACTAGTTGGAGATTTTTGAACTGGAGGCATAGTCTGAAAATTAAGACCAGACTGTTCAGGTGAGATGTTATGAAGCAATTTTACACACTAAGGGTGGGAGTGGTTTGGAACTCTCTTCCACAAATGCCAGCTGTTCTGGATCAGTTATTGGTCTCAAATCTGAGATTGCTTAACAAAAGATTATCGAAGGGATTAAGGGATATGAGCCAAAAGCAAATATATGAAGTTAGGCACATATGAGCCATTATCTCATTGAACAGAGGAACAGGCTCAAAGGGTTGGATCCTGATCCCATAATATGGGAAAAAATCAGAAAATATACTATTGAGTTGGATGATCAGCTACGATCATAATGAGTGGCAGAGGAAGCTCAAAGGGCTGAATGGCCTAAGCTCCTATTTTCTACGTCTATTTTAATGCTAGAGAAACTCAGCAACACATCATTTTCTATTTAGGTAATTTACAACCTTAAGGTCTCAACATCAAATTCCATAATTTCAGAAACTGACCATATCATAATCTGTTCTTCATTTCAGCTTGAGCCTCACATGTGCAGAATCAACTGGGCCTTCTGAAATTGATAGACACTGCCTTCATTCACACACATTTTACATCTTTTTCTCTCCACCACACCCCTTCAGAGCCTTTAACAAGCCCTTTGACTTTTGTGCTGAGCCTCTCCACCATCTGAAAAAGGCAAAATACTGTGAATTATGGAAATCCGAAACAAATGCAGAGAAGACTGTAGAAACTCAGCAGGTCTGTCAGCGTCTGTGGAGAGAGAAACAGAATTAATGTCAAGTCTGGTAGGACTCTTCAGAACTGAATGGTGTTGGTAAATGGATCTTTTAAATAGACAGAGAAGGGAGCAAGGTGCAGATTGTGGAACTCTGGGGGAAAAAAAAAGTCTATGAACTTAAAATGTTAACTGTTAAAAAAGTACCCTTTATAACAAGGCTGTCCAGTCTTATTATCAATTTTCAATTTTTCTCACTTCAGAGTTGATGAGCAATTTCAAGTCATGCAAGGTTTGGTATAACAGTACACAGGAATTAGGAAAATCCAAAGAAATAAATTGACAATTTAAGTAGATAACAAATAAAAATGACCATTAAAAATTTCAAGGAGCAGAGCTAACTGAAAATCTTTTTTTTGACATTTTGGTTAAGCAGGAGAGCTATGGGGAGAGGTTGATAAGCCCCTAGTGCTGATCACCTTATTGAGAATGAGCTAAATTAAGTTAAACAAACATTAACTTGCTCAAAGTGCAAAGCAGTGACTCATTGGGCTCTGCAGCTGAACAGAGGATTTGGTAATATTGGTCAACACAACAGCTAGGAGGGAGAAGAATAGACCATTCAGTTCTTGGAGACAGTGGAGACGCTGGAGATCAGAGTTGAGTGTGTGTTGCTGGGAAATGCACAGCAAGTCAGGCCGCATCCGAGGAGCAGGAAAATCAATGTTTCGGACCAGAGCCCTTCATCGGGAAACATTCAATTCTTGGAGTCAGCTGTACTATTCAATGTGATCATGACTGATTGTTTACTTAGTTCTTGTTCCTGCTGTCTTCTCATACTCTTTGATCACTCTAGCCCTAGCAACTGTATCTAACTCCTTCCTGAAAACATTCAATGCTTTAGCCTCAACTGCTTTGTGTTAAGAGAATGCCACAGGCTCATCATTCTCTGGGTGAAGACATTTCTCCTCATTTGAGTCCTAAATGGCCTACATCGTATCCTTAGGCAGTGACCTGTTCAAGAGCAGGCAGGAACATGGAGAGAACAACCAGATCAGCCATGAAATTATTGAATGACAGAAGCTTGAGGAGCCAGAGAGCCTGCTCCTGTGTTCCCATGTTCGATGTTATTTGTAATATTAGGATTTAGATTACAGGAATCCCCGATTCTTACGAGTTCTCGTACTTATGAATACAATCGCATACAGGGGTGTAATTAAGATTCGACATATCGAAATTTCCTGTGCTTTATATTGCCCTGCTTTGCGTACAAATCAAGTTACGAACAGACTCAAATCAAGTTACGAACCCATTTGTAGCCCAGTGACTGGCTGTACAAATTTCTATTTGTTTAGCTAGTAGAAAGTGCAGACTGCAGATGCTGGAGATCAGAGGCGAAGACTGTGGCGTTAGAGAAGCACAGCACGTCAGGCAGCATCGAGGAGAGGGAGAATCGATGCTTTGGACATAAGCTCTTCATCAGGAATCGGGCTTATACCCAAAATGTTGATTCTCCTGCTTCTTGGATGCTGCCTGACCGGCTCTGTTTTTCTAGTGGACTCTTCAACTCCATTTGTTTAGCTCAAACTGAACTGATATAATAATTCCATAAGTTGTGCCTCCTAAGCAAAAGGAAGATCCTTGCAGAATTACTTTATTTAATGGTAATTGCAATCCAATGTTTTATCAGTCAAGTGCAATTATGCACAACATTCACAAAACCTCCAGATCAGGTTACACCAGTGCAAAAATAGTTGATACCCTCGAGGTTAGAAAACGCAGGGGTTTTCTTTAAAAAAAAAGAAATTAGAACATATGGGAGGCAAGTAAAAAGCATGAAACATTAGGGGGAATCCCAAAGGTTTTTTTTATGCATGTTAGGGGTAAGAGGATAACCAGGGGAGAAAAAAAAAAGCAGGGCCCGTTAGGGACCAAAATGGCAATCTGTATTTTGAGTCAGAAGACAAGTTTTAAAGGAGTACTTTGCGTCTGTACTCACTGTGGAGGATGATGATCCAAGTATAGAAATCAGGAAGGGAGCTGTGGTACACTTAGAAAATTAACAGAGAAGAAGTCTCAGCAGTTCTAACAGCAATAAAAGTGAATATATCTCCAAGGCCAGATGAAAACTTATTCAAGGCTGCTACAGTAAGGAAGGGAGATGGCATGCTAATTTCCAAATCGTCGCTTGCCACTGGAGGAGTACAGCAGACGGGAGAACAGCTAACATGGTTCCATTATTCAAAACGACTGGTAGGGATAAATCAAGAAATACAGGCCAGTGAACCTAATTTCTGTGGAAGGGGAACAATTAGAATGGACAGAATTAAATCTCCACTTGGAGAAATAAGGATAAATTCAGGATAGTTAACATAGCTTTGTAAGGGAAGATCATTGTCTGACAGGTTTTTTTGGAGGTGGTGAGGATGTGAATAGATGAGGGTAATGCAGGGGCTATAGTCGACATGGACTTCACGGAGACCATTGACAAGGTCTCACATGGCAGAGTGATTAAGCAGCAAAGAGCCCATGGGATCTGGTGCAATTTGGCTTAGTGGCAGGAAGCAAAGGCTGATGGTGGGAGGGTGTACTGGAAGCCCATGTCCGGTGGTGTACCACGGGGTTTGATGGCGAGTCCCTTGCTGTTTGTTGTATACATTAAATGACATAAATAAGAAGGTAGGAGCTTTGATCAGTAAATTCACAGATGACATGAAAATTGGTGTTGTGGTAAATAGTGACAAAGAAACCCTCAGATGGACTGGTCAGTAGCAAATGGATTTTAATCCTGAAAAATGAGAAGTGATGCATTCCAGGAGCACTCTCAAGGAAGGGAGTACAGATTGAATGGTTGGATAGGAGAAAGTGAGAACTGCAAACGCTGGAGATCAGAGTCGCGAGTGTGGTGCTGGAAAAGCACAGCAGGTCAGCAGCATTCCAGACTGAGCCTCTTTCCATGTTAAACATCATGTCTATGACAAGAGACAACTTGCATTTATATAGCATCTAGGACTTAGTAAAACAACCTGAAGCATTTCACACGAAGTTGGCAAATGTTTAAAAATCTCACCAAGGAGATATTGGGACAGATGACTGTAAGCTTGGTCACTATTGTGGGGATTTTAAAGCAGTATCTTAAAGGAAGTGAGATTTAGGGCTTGGAGTCCAGGCAGCTTAAAGTATTGCTGTTGAAGGGTGAAAAACTGAGGGATGCAAAATTGATCAAATATGAAGCATAAAGATCAAAGGATTAGAGGAGGTGGGGAGCAGGGTGGAATTGATAAGAAAAGACCAGGCAGGGATTTCACAATGGGATGAGAATTTTATAACAGGGATTGCCAAAAGGAATCAATCAATGTAAATCAGCACGAACAAGGGACAATTGTGATGGGACTTGGTAAGAATGAGGATACAGGCAGCAGAGTTTTGAATAAGCACAAGTTTATGGAGGACTGTAAAATGCAGGGTAACCAGGAGAGATTTACAGCAGGTAAATCTAAAAGGAAACAAAGAGATGAACTGAGGGAAGGATATTGTTGCAAGTCGATAGATTTGTCAAAAACTGTCAGAAGCTCAGCTCAAGATGACAAACATAGGAAACAGATGAGTAAAAACAATTAGTACATACAGTTTTAAAATTAATTTTATTTTGAAACATAAACAACAATATGCGCTTTGAACAGAATATGCTATCAAATGTTTTTAAATTCTAAAATTCAGGTGTCAACATTGAGCGCAATTTGTAAAATTATTTTAAATACAAGTGCACATTTTCCTTTGGAAAACAGTACTAACAGTCAAAATGTCACACAGAGTAAGTAAACCTTTATTGAAACATTCACACAATCAGAAGCTTATCACAGAAGGAGCCTAAATGAGTTGGCCCCAAAAACCTTCATAAAGAGCTTGAGACTTATAGTTTGTAGAAGATGCAGAGGTTTCAGGTAAAGTTTGGTGGAATTTGGCTAATGCACCTCACTTTTGTTTATTGTAATTGAATACCATTATTCAGGCAATGACCTGGGGAGGTGTTAGTAAGAAATTTCAAATCAAACATCACAATCAACAGCAAAAAGAATTAAATAATTTACTCTTGTTTCTGGCCAGCAAAAATAAAATTGTACTGTAGCAGATAAATATGTCTTTTCCAAGTTTTGTTGCATTTCTGACACACAGAGTTGATTGAGGTTTAATTTTTGATGAAAATACAATAAACCAGTCACAGATTAAACAGCCAGCCTCAAGTCATGAAACAAGAGCCTAAACCATAATGCAAAAATAAATTGTACTGGCTCTCACATGCAATACATTCCAGTTGATCAACATCATGCATTAGTAATCATTCGATCCCTCCTGCATTATAATTTAGTGTTGAGATCTGTTTTGTTGCTACCTTCATACTCTTTCCCGAATAAGTTAGAGAGACATAATCATGTCTAAAGAGCCACAACAGGCAATCTGTTCCTCACGATCCTGCTGTCAGATGGCACATAATTTGCTACAGTTTACATGCAGCAAGTCACAAACAATATAGTTTCAGCGTATTAGGATCCTATGGCAGTTGAAGTAACATCATTAGCTTTGGTCATTTATGCTTCAAAGGGATTAGCTCTTGTACTGATCACTAAATGTCATCCCCACTTCAGCCACAAATGCTGGCAAGGAAAATCAATCATTTGCTGTCTCGTTCCTTTCCCTCTTTGAACTATCACCTCTTGGTCACACACACACACTCACATTCCTATCTACAAAGGATCAAGCTGTGCAGAACACGTTAAGGCTGCTATTTGCTCTTTGCACAGAAGTACATTACTTCTCCATGAGTCTGGACAATCTTATCTGAGCCAGGCAGACGTGTAACACTGCCCAGTTGGATCACTGGCCTATCAATCAGAGACTAGCCACATCCTTGTACCTCTCTGCCTAGTTCCCGCACACGATGATGGCAAGTTTACCAATGCCACTGGTTGTAAATGTCATGGGAAAGGAAGGCTTTCAAATAAAGTCTTCCAGTTCAAGAGTCAAATCCCCATCTGCCCATAAACTGGGACAAGTGTAACTGAGCTATACTCAGATGCACCACGTTTTAAGACTTTTGCACTCCAATCCCAATATCAAAAAGAAAATCTATTACAATCATTTAAGAAAAGCAATTAAAGTTCATCATAAGGCAAATATATAACATAAGAATAACTATTATTGGGAAAATAGGAGGCATTTATTTAGTCTCTCTATAGTGTCATTGTGACCTTCAGGGTTCTATCATATCATTTAAAACACTGATCACCACATCTAGTTATAAACACCATAGTTCTAAGCATTCACAATTTATATTAAATCAATTCTAAAATAACACTGCATATTGTCAAATACAGCACCTTCAGCTGCATGCTTATTTAATACTTGGCTTTCTACCAAGCACCCTTCTCCCAACAGGTATTGTTGGGCAGTGTGAGAGAGAGAACAGTGTACAAACAGACAAACTGTGCACAGGATAGTCTATTTGTTATGTCTTGTTGTTGGGGTGGAAAGGGGGACGTAGAACAAATGTAAGGAATATGCATAAGACAGACAGAAAGACAGAGACAGAAAGACAGACAGACAGACAGACAGACAGAAAGAAAGACAGACAGACAGAAAGACAGACAGACAGAAAGACAGAAAGACAGAAAGACAGACAGACAGACAGACAGACAGACAGACAGACAGACAGACAGACAGACAGACAGACAGACAGACAGACAGAAAGACAGAAAGACAGACAGACAGACAGAAAGAGAGATAGACTGTGATTGTCAACAAATGAGAAGCTGGCAGATGCCAAGAGATATTGTAGAAGAGAGACAATCAATTTATTATCTTCATAGAAGGTGGGAGAAGGTTAAATGGAGTGTGAGAGGGAAAGGTACAAGAGATAGATACGCAGGAGACATGCATAAAAATCCAAGGGAAATGGTCTAAATCTGGGATCAATACTGTCATTTTACTGCAGAGTTTCCTTTGCAAGAGCATTATAGCAAACCCTAGAGTTTTGCTGTTGACTGTTTACCAGAATTGGGAGGATCCACTAATTTATAAAAAAAACTTTTGAAACCAATAGTGGAGAGCCACATTAGGAGGATTTGTTTTAGTTAAGAAAAAATATTCCATTCATTAGATCCTAATCAGTTGCATTGATTTGTCTTATATACTACTTATCCATTGATATTGTCATTCCAAAGTATTTCCATATACAATGATAATAAGCTGAATCAACACTTATCTGAAACAATGTAACCCCCTCAAAACATCAATATTTTGAAAAATTTAGTCGAATAAACAATCGACTTCTCAGTCCATAATCTGGAGGCTTTTCATCTTTGATACAATCTTGTCACATGACAGATGTGAATACACAACCGAACAACAATTAGGAGCATGAGGGAATAGAATCTGTGCTGTGGTAATGGTGAGTAACCTTTGCATGAGTGATGTGGGACAAAGGTGGTCCCTAAAACCATCCAGCCACTGCAGTGTGACACTGCTCCTTAACCATCTCCCAACTAACTGGGACTCCTTAATGGCACCCAATCTTATTCCAAGCTTCCCCTCCCACCCCACCCCCCACACAACATGAGAGGTGTCAGACGCCAAGGCACACATGGTCAGGGTAAATGGAGCAAATGGGAAAGCAAGGATAAGGTTGGGGCCTGCAAAAGCTGGGCTAACATGAAAAGAAAAAGGACACACTAAGAACAGAAATTGTGGTGACTCGAAATGATACTTAAAGAATAAATTGAAATTTCCCTTTATGTGTGGGATGGGTGTGGGGAGAGAATGATAGCTCAGTCCTGGAGCCCAAAATTCCACTTTGCTATTGGCAGAGGACACTGCCCGAGTCCAAAGCAATCCAACTCAGAGAGCAGAGGTGGGAGAGCTAATTTTAAAACTGGAACAACTGGAAATTCAGGTGTCATGTTCAGAAAATATTTACATAAATGGAAGCAGAAACTGCCCCCCCACTCCACCCTAAAAAAAAAATGGCTTGAAGTCAGGGCTCGAGGGGCTGTATGGTCTTCCTGTGTTCCTTTGACTTATGGGAGGTTGGGACATTGCGGTTTTGTTTCTAAGTGCTGCCCCCTCATTAGTGGACGAATCTGAATCCTGACCCGTTGGTATCAGAAGTGAAGATTGGTTGGAATGGAGATTTAAACTCTATACCCCACACCCAAAATTGATGGACAGGCCTGGAGGGAACTATTTGATTCCCCAGCTCGCAGGCCTCCCCAGGAAAATTACTTTGTGTTGGGATAGCCTGTATGAAGTACCAGCAATAAGCAAAAAGGCCTTTTACTTAACTTTTGGCAGAACAAAGTGGAATTACCATTATCCACCTCCTCCATGAGAAGACAAATAACAGTTCCCTTTGTTGGGAACTGAGGTGAAATTGTCAGAAAAAGGTGCATTGGGGGTTAAATGCAGAAAGGAAGAGTAACCGTGTCATAGAAAGCTTCAAACCTTGGATGTCACATCACAAAGCCAGACTGGGAAGCTATAACCAGTAAGAAAAGTGAGTCACCAAGACACTGGGCAGTTATAGCAATGGGTATTTTCACTGCAGGAATGTGGATGGCTTCTCCCTGTCAGTACAATTTTAATTCCAATTAACACTATATGTTTAATTACCAGTGTTCCTCTTTGTCTTGACCTCGCACTGAAGAAAACGCTCGACTGAACTTGCAGCACTCTGCTTCACTCAGATTCTCTTAAACTTGAACAGTGCTACGAGGGACTAGCACTGCAATGGGCCGAATGCAAGCAGATCAAGAGTTTCAGTGACCAGAAAGGCAGACCTTTCAATGTTTGGTAGGTGAAGAGGAGGAAAGAAATTCACACTTTAAAACACATGACTGACAACGTACAGGGGAAAGCATGTAACCAAGCTGCGCTATCAGACCCAACAAAACCCAGCTTCCAGCATTTTGCAATACAACAAATCACTTACCCAATTATCAAAAACAAATTATACACACTGGATACGGATTCAACTTTCAGACAATTCTGATGGAATGCAGTGGAAATATAAGTGGGGACATTTCTGCACTCTTTATCACAAACAACTAATTATCAACAGCCCATTGTGTGATAAACTCAATTATAGAATGTGATCTTCGGGGATGCAGCTTCACTGGGAATAACAGGAACAGGAATTACTGAACGATTGGTCCTGCCCAGTTATAATGTTAAAGTTTAATGAGCTTTCCAAAAAAAAAAAACATGTGGGTAATAAGTGTTGGGATAAATTCCAAAATCTGGAATGACCCTGACCAAGACTTGAAATCACCGCTGACTATGGTGTTGCAAATGCTGAGCACATTTAGTTGATGTTTAGCTTGATAACCCAATTAAAACAAAAGGTGTTAAACACAAGGGGTGCAAGTAGGTAACAGAGTGGCTACACAAAGATTTGAACTGTTGTCTTCTCATTAGTCCTACCATTATTGCTACAAAGAAAAGTTGTCTCTTTAGAGAAATGCTGGGATGGTTTAGTATTAAATATGGGGACAGATTAAGGTTTAGCACTAAACACGCAGGAGTCCTGGTGGTTGAAGACAGCTGAATTATTTTTAGCCAATGTGATGGACTAATGTTGGTATGAACTCCTGAACAAATCACCAGCAGTTAAGAGGCATCTTTAAAGATCAGATGTGATCATTTCAGACAATATTTCCCTACAACATTAAAAAAAGGGATTTCATATGGGAGACTGGAGTACTGTAGAAAGCTTAAATACAAATTTAACAATAGTGATATCGATTCTGACTCAACAAGGCATACTGATTCTCAGTTTCTGCACTGACTATCAATCATAGGCTGTGATGCAACACCTCAAGCTTTAAAGAAACAAGGTGCTCTGCACTTTGCTCAAATAAGCAGCAAAAAGTCTGAAAGCCTGGCCAGTTATTTGAATATTGCTGCAATTGAAAAAGGTTTCTGCATGGTGCTGGGCAGAGATGCCAGTACTAAAAAAACCAAGTAACCTGCAAAATGTTTCCCTCAGTCCCAGAGATAATTTTGGTCAGTCACTTCCCAGTCTCCAACACCACCACCATAACTTTCAGGAGGTCATAATGCTGTGATACTGAAGATCCAGGAAACCTCACTGTATCTCAGGATATAGTGAGGAGTTTACAGTTTGTATCTCAAAGTAACGGAAGGTAAACTGCATTTTGGGTTTGGACTGGATCATTCAATTTGAAATAATTGAGCTCTCAGCTACTGTTTTAAGGTTAAGTTGGACTAGACCACTCCAACACAGGTAGCACAACAGAAAACAACCAAGATAGCATGGCAGAACTCCTTTAGCTCGGTGACACATAATTATTAATTTATCTTGCTACTGTACTCTATCATTGTAGTAAATGCCATTGTCATCATTCAGAGTGCAATTACTCATGTCTTGCTCAGCACCATTAGTGCATATCCCTTGATAGTGGAGGGAGGAAGGAAGGGAGATGGAAAGATTTGGTTGGGGAAGAGGTGGGGGGGGGAAAGAGGTGGGGGAAGGAGTCACAGGATTGCACAGTACAAAGTTAAAGACAACTTTAGCCACACACTTCCCTGTGGGTGTGGAGACATTTTCCCAGAAGGCACTGCAAAGGCAGGTTTGGTCACTTTCCCACCATATTGTCACGTGTGTGCCTGTGGGTCCACACGTGTATGTCTGTCAAAGAATGTGAAGATGTCAGTGTGGGAGGGTGGGGGGGGGGGGGGGCTTCCCGGAATACCGTGCAGTTTTCCACTGCTGCTATGCAGAATCCTGGAGTTCTTTTGCTTTCTTTAGAATCAGGTCAACATCAGAAATTGGATAATCCTGTCATTGAATAAAAGAGAACACAGTCAGTGATAACAAGCAAGTGACACTTGGACATCTGCATTTATCAAAATATGATAGAGGCCATGTCAATACCTTCAAATTTGTATCTTATTTTCAACACATGCAAAATCACTTATGTAATTCTTTTGAGGTGCAGCCATTTTGCACTCAGCAAGCTCCCATAAACACTAAGATGATAATGACCAGATCACTTTTGTAGCACTGTTTAAACGGATTCTGGAGACAAAGCCCCTGCTCTTCAATATAATGGCCACAGTGTGTACTCTGTACTCACCTGTGGAGAGCAAGGCTTCAATGCAACACAATACTGCAGTGGCAGTTTTCTAGATTCAAATCTCTGGAGTGGGTCTCAAACCTAGAATCTCAAAGTTAAGGCTGCTCCCCAATGATCAACAACTGACACAAACATTTAACCTACAAACATCACACCATTGCAAGTGAACCATCCTGCGTTAAACAGGCATTAATTTGAACAACTGCATTTACATATATTGTTACTGGTCCAACCACATTTTCTGCTGAAAGCAAAGAATTGTGGATACTGAAATACAAACAAAAAATTCTGGAGAGATTCTGCATATCTGGGTCAGGTGGATTGGCCAAGCTAAATTGCTCGTAGTGTCCAGGGCTGTGCAGTCGAGGTGGATTAGCCACGGGGAATGCAGGGGTTACAGGGATAGGGTAGAGGGGTGGGTCTAGGCGGAATGCACATTAGATTAGATTAGATTAGATTAGATTACTTACAGTGTGGAAACAGGCCCTTCGGCCCAACAAGTCCACACCGACCCGCCGAAGCGCACCCACCCCATACCCATTCCCCTACATTTAACACTACGGACAATTTAGCATGGCCAATTCACCTGACCTGCACAGTTTTGGACTGTGGGAGGAAACCGGAGCACCCGGAGGAAACCCACGCAGACACGGGGAGAATGTGCAAACTCCACACAGTCAGTCACCTGAGGCGGGAATTGAACCCGGGTTTCTGGCGTTGTGAGGCAGCAGTGCTAACCACTGTGCCACCGTGCCGCCCACATGAGGGATGTTGTGGACTTGAGGTGACTTGGTGTGGCCTGCTTCCACACAATAGGGATTCTACGATCTGGCAGCATCTGTGGAGAGAAACGGGCAACGTTCTGAGTCGAGTGAGACCTCTTTGGAGTCTGGAGATACTGCCAGACCTGCTGAGTTTTTCCAGCATTGTGTATGTTTTTTTTTCATTTCCTGCTGCCAGGTTTCAATAACCTTTTAGCTCTGGCGCTCCTCTGCTCTATGTGACCAGGTTTCCTTTGCCTGTATCGTGTTGTAGTTAAGTGCATGTGAAATCACTTTGGTTACAACCAATGCTTCCTGCAGCCCAGGTGCAGCTGCTGGATGGCTGCTCCAGCACTTGGTGCATAATTGGATCTGTCTGGATCACTGAATCAACAGCATAAGAGGTTGCCAATCAGGGCTGTGGCAGCTCTTTGGAAGAGCTATCCAATTCGTCCCAATGCCCCCTCCCCAGTCCTTTCCCCACGGTGCTGCTCTCTTTTCCATTTCAATTATTTATCCAGTTCCCCAATTTAAAATTACCGAGTCCTCTGAAGGGCCGCATGTTCCAGATCCACCTCACTCAGTGTATAAACAAAATCCTTATCTCGTCTCTCACATGCTGTCTCGTGTGCTGCACGACTTCTCACGCGATCTCTAACACACTGAATAAATTCTCCATCTCTCACACAACGGAGAGATTAGTTGGTGGCATCAGCCTCCAAAGAAAAAAAGCTTTACACTGATTAAAACAACATGTTCAGAAGAGGATTTCAGAGCTGATTAACTTTCCTTTTAGCAATTGGTGGCAGCATTCGCTTTCCTGGTTCTCAACTCTAAGTCAATGTGGATTCACCACAATTCCCAATTATTCAGACAGGATCAAATACAAATCAACCTTGAAGGCCATCAGAATCACGTGAATTGATAGGGTGGACCAAGAAAACACTTCCATGTGCAGAGGTGGGATTTAGACAAAAACTAGAAGATAAGATGTTCACTGACGAATTGAAGAAATTCAGGAAATACTTGAAGAAGAAAACTTGACCTCGCAACATTGGAAAAGCTCAAGGCGCTGCACTCTATCCACTTGTCCTACACACTCCAAAAACCTGATCAATCAGTAGAAAGAAGAATCTTTAGAAGTGCTGATGCTATGCATGTGCTAAAAATTCCAAATTCAGACCATAAGCCAAATAAAGAAAAGCTTGAAATTGCAAGAGCAAAAGGAACTCTTTTAAAAAAAAGTGATATCCTAAAAAGAAAATTTTGACCATTTGATCAGAATTAGAAAGCTAAAGAGATTGCCACTAAACAGGAGTCCGCCTGGGCGTAGTTGAAGGATGAACGTCACAGAGCACTTGTGGACAAACTACAATGAGTGTGAAGATGGCATAAGACAGGCAAGTGTGGCATGGCATAACGGCAGATTACCTGGTAGGGTTAGCTACCAGTAGTAACAAGTTAGAACATGGAACTCATTGTCATGGAGAGTAGCTGATGGCAATGGTATATCATGGATGCATTTATGGGGAAGCTGGACAACCATAAAGGGAGAAAGGCAAAAGTGAGGACTGCAGATGCTGGAAACCAGAGTTTAGATCAGAGTGGTGCTGGAAAAACACAGCAGGTCAGGCAGCATCTGAGGAGCAGGAAAATCGACGTTTCGGGCAAAAGCCCTTCATCAGGAATAGAGGCAGAGAGCCTCCAGGGTGGTGAGATAAATGGGGAGGGGAGGGGGTGCTGGGGAGAAGGTAGCAAAGAGTACAATAGGTAAATAGGGGTGATAGGTCAGAGAGGAGGGTGGAGTGGATAGGTGGGAAGGGAGATTGGCAGGTGTGACAGGTCGTGAGGATGGTGCTGAGCTGGAAGGTTAGAACTGGGGTGTGTGTGTGTGTGTGTGGGGGGGGGGGGGCAAGGAGGGGAAATGAGTTTCACCAGTTTCATGGCTGATCTCAATCTTCAACTCCCCTTTCCTGCCCTTACCCCAGAACTTCAATTCCCTTACTGATTAAAAATCTCTCAGCCTTGAATATACTTAAACAACCTAGCAGTAAAGAATTCCACAGATTCATTACCCTCCGAACTAATCCCTCCTCATCTCTGCTTTAACTGAGTGGTGACCCAGTTAAACACCATTCCCTTTGAAATAAAAGCCTAGAATCCACTTGCCTTCCCTATTACATACTGAATGTTGATGCTACATTTCAGTGATTCACACACAATGACTCTCAAATCCCACTATGCCGCAACTTTCTGCAGTCTTTGTCCACTTAAATAATATTCAGCTGCTTCTATCCTTCCTACCAAGTGCGTAACTTCATCTTGCCCACATTATATTCCATTTACCAAGTTTGTACCCACTGAGTTAACCTGCCTCAGAGACTGTGCATCATCCTCACCACGTGTCTTTCCACCTATTTGTGTCATATGCAAATTTGGTTACAGTCCATTCACTTCCATCATCCAGCTCATTAACATTCATTATAATTATTGTGGCTCCAGCAAGAATTCCATCTAATATTCCTATTGGCTGTACAGGCCTCTGAAGTCCATGTGTAGCAGCGACTTCTGGAGCTGGAAGTCACTGCCAAAATCCATGGGCTGGCACAGAGTGTGGAACATCACAGCAGCTGCATGTGGGTGTGGTTTAGAGGGAACATTGACCCTGGCACTAAGGCCCCCTCAAGCTGAAAATGCCCCCTTTTACCCCTAGATTTCTACTGGTTAGCCTATTCTCTATCCCTGCTAATACACTGCAGCCAAGACAACAGCCAGGGAACTATAGACCAGTGAGCCTGATCTCGATGTTGGAGAGAATACTGAGGGACAGGATGTACGTGTATTTGGAAAGGCAAGGACTGATTAAGGATAGTCAACATGGCTTTGTGCATGGGAAATCATGTCTCACAAACTTGATTGAGTTTTTTGAAGAAGTAACAAAGATGATTGATGAGGGCAGAGCGGTAGATGTGATCTATATGGACTTCAGTAAGGCGTTTGACAAGGTTCCCCATGGGACACTGATTAGCAAGGTTAGATCTCATGGAACACAGGGAGAACTAGCCATTTGGATACAGAACTGGCTCAAAGGTAGAAGACAGAGGGTGGTGGTTGAGGGTTGTTTTTCAGACTGGAGGACTGTGAACAGTGGAGTGCCACAAGGATCGGTGACTCTTTGTCATTTACATAAATGATTTGGATGCGAGCGTAAGAGGTACAGTTAGTAACTTTGCAGATGACACCAAAATTGGAGGTGTAGTGGACAGTGAAGAAGGTTACCTCAGATTACAACAGGATCTTGACCAAATGGGCCAATGGGCTGAGGAGTGGCAGATGGAGTTCAATTCAGATAAATGCGAGGTGCTACATTTTGGGAAAGCAAATTTTAGCAGGACTTATACACTTAATGGTAAGGTCCTAGGGAGTGTTGCTGAACAAAGAGACCTTGGAGTGCAGGTTCATAGCTCCTTGAAAGTGGAGTCACAGGTAGATAGGATAGTGACGGCGGTGTTTGGTATGCTTTCCTTTATTGGTCAGAGTATTGAGTACAGGAGTTGGGAGGTCATGTTGCAGCTGTACAGGACTTTGGTTAGGCCACTGTTGGAATAGTGCATGCAATTCTGGTCTCCTTCCTATCGGAAAGATGTTGTGAAACTTGAAAAGGGTTCAGAAAAGATTTACAAGGATGCTGCCAGGGTTGGAGGATTTGAGCTATAGGGAGAGGTGCACACGCTGGAGCTGTTTTCCCTGGAGTGTCGGAGGCTGAGGGGTGATCTTATAGAGGTTTACAAAATTATGACAGGCAAAGTCTTTTACCTGGGATTGGGGAGTTCAGAACTAGAGGGCATAGGTTTAGGGTGAGAGGGTAAAGATAGAAGAGAGACCTAAGGGGCAACGTTTTCACGCAGAGGGTGGTACGGTATGGAATGAGCTGCCAGAGGAAGTGGTGGAGGCTGGTACAATTGCAACATTTAAGAGACATTTGGATGAGTATATGAATAGGAAGGGTTTGGAGGGATATGGCCGGGTGCTGGTAGGTGGGACTAGTCTACATTGGGATATCTGGTCAGCATGGACGGGTTGGACCAAAGGGTCTGTTTCTGTGCTGTACATCTCTATGCTCAATGACAAGTCAATGGAAGTCCTGGTGAAGGGTAAGAAGTGCAAGAGGGAAATCTAAGAATGCAATGAGGAGAGGAGAGAGAGGGCACGACAAACACTGACAGGTAAGATTAGAGAGAATCTCAAGATATCCTAAGTAAGGGAAGAGAGTGGGACCCATTAGGGGCAATCTGCGTGTGGGGACAGAGGACTTTGTGTTAAAAGCATAACACACCTCTGTCTTTACTCAGGAGTAGGAGATGTATACAGAATTTGGGGAGAAGGTCAGAGATTCTCAAACATAGATTGACATAGGGAGTGAAGTGGTATTGGAGGTTTTGGCAGACTTAAAATGAAAAAGGACAAATTCCAATGTCAGGATGGGATGCATCCCAGGTTACATGAGAGGTGAAGGAGGAAATTACAGGGGCTTGATTCAAACTTTCAATTCCTCTCTGGCCAAAGGGAAGGTACCAGAGGAGGACAGCTAATGTGGTTCCAATTTACAGGAAAGATGGTAGGGATAAACCAGGGAAAAGGCAGATTAGATAGTCTCACATTGGTGGTTAGGAATCTATTGGAGACTGTTCTGAAGGACAAAAATCAATCTCTGCTTGGTGATCAGGGATAGTCAGCATGCCTTTGTCAGAGGGAGGTCATGCCTAAGAAATCTGGTTGAATTTTTCACTCTGGATGAACTTGATTGAATGTGAGGATGCGATCAAGTGTATAGATGAGGGTAGTGTAGCTGATGTAATTTATATTGATTTCAGCAAAGCCTTTGTCAAGGTCCCCCATGAGAGAGCAATAAAGAAGCTAAAAGCATATACGTCCAGGGTAACTTGGCACGTTGGATCCAAAACTGGCTTTGTGGTAGGAAGGTGTGTTACCGGAAGACAGTGGTGTAGCACAGGGATCAGTAATGGGTCCCTTACTGTTTGTGAAATGTATACACTATATAGGTGAGAATGTGGGTGGGAGGATGAGAAGTTAGCTTGTTGGTGACACCATAGTTGGCCAAGTTGGTTAACTTTAAATATCCTCATTACTGGCACTTCAAACTAAGGGATAGCTGCTCACTTTCAAACCTGCCCATGTCCCTCAAATGTTACACACCTCTATAAGGTTCTCCCCCGCCCAGCCTTAGATATAGACAGATTGGTCAGATAGGCAGATCAGAGGGAGATGGAATTTAACCCAGAGGGGGCTTAGGTGATGCATTTTGGAAGTTGTAACAAGGAACCCTCAATGAGTGGTAGGACACTAGGAAGCTCAGAGGAACCTTGAGGAGAATGTTTACAGATCCTGGAAGGGGACTGGACAAGTGAACAGTGTGATTAAGGTGGCATATACAAGACATTTGCTTTTTATCAATTAGGGCATAGATTATAAGAGCAGGAAGGCTATACTGGAGCTGTAAAAAACTTTGATTAGGCCAGAGCTGGAAGGACTATGTGGTTGCCACACTATAGGAAGATGGGATTCCACTGGAAGAGTTCAAAGGAGATTCCCAGGATATTGCCCGAAATGGAACATTTTCATCTATGAAAAGAGGCTGGACAAGCTTGGGTTGTTTTCTTTAGAGCAGAAAAGGCTGATTGAGGTGCATCAGATTGAGGGACATGGACAGAGCAGAAAGGAGAAGCCACCAAGATGAAGAGTTAATAATGAGGGAACATAATTTTTAAGATGGCAATCAAGAAGTTATAGGGATTGGAGGAAAATGTTTTCACCCAGATCCTGGTGGGAGTGTGGAATATAATAGTGGGAGGTGAGTAAGGGCAGGAAACTTCACAACTTTTAAAAAGTATACAGATTAGCACTTGAAATGTCACAACATTCAAGACTCTGGGCCAAGTGCTGGTGAGATTAGTGTAGACAGGACAGCACAGACTTAATGGGCTGAAGGGCCTATGCTGTATGACTACGACCATGGACTCATTTTGAATGGCTGTACATGTGGTTTATAGAATCATAGAGTCATAGAGATGTGCAGCATGGAAACAGACCCTTTGGTCTTACTCATCCATGCCGACCAGATATCCTAACCTAATCTAGTCCCATTTGCCAGCACTTGCCCCATATCCCTCTAAACCCTTCCTATTCATATACCCATCTAGATGCCTTTTAAATGTTGTAACTGTACCAGCCTCCACCACCTCCTTTGGCAGCTCATTCCATACACATACCACCCTCTACAAGTAGTTGTCCCTTAGGTACCTTTGAAATCTTTCTCCTCTCACCTTAAACTTATGCCCCATAGTTTTGACTCCCCTACCCCAGGGAAAAGACCTTGGCTGTTCACCCTATTCATACTCATGATTTTATAAGCTTCCATAAGTTCCTGACTGAACCCAAATCTATTACATTGATTAGCTCTCCTTTATCTATCCAGTTTGTTAAGAGCACACAAAAGTCCAATACATTTGTTAGCCATTATATCCCCTTCATAAAGCCACACTGACTGTGCTGATCATATAACATATTTCTAAATGTGCTATTACAGCCTTAATTATAAATTAACATTTTCCCAATGACAGATGTCATTATAACTACAGTTAACATTTTTTTTTGTCTCTTACCCTTTTTGAATAAAGGAGTTACATTGGCAGCTTCCTAATCCTCTGGGAGTTGTTCAGACTCTTGAAAGATTATTATATATGCATCAGCTGTGTCAAAGTCTATCTCCCTCTATATCCTGGGATGTAATCCATTAGGGGCCTTAGTAATGTATTAGGCCCATTAGTTTACCTAGAACATTTTACTTTCTACATAGTCTTACTTAGAGAGAGGCAGACAGACAGACAGAAAGAGAAAATGGGTGAGCGTCACAGTAAGAAACAATATAGAGATACTTCCTTGAACTGAAATTTTTTGAGAGATACACCATTTCGTCATCTTCATCAATTGTAAAATGCTCAAGATCTCTCCCATGCCCCTTTTCAAAAGACATGTCATACAGATTGCGAATACTCACCAAATACTGGTGCTTCTGGACAGTGACAGCCCCAACCTGATCTTTGGAGATGGGGCACAAAGATGCTTCCCAGCGTGCTGCTTTTCGAAAGGAACCCACTGTCTGATAAGAGGAAGTCAACTTATCAAGTTGGACGAATATAGAAGCATGTTGTTCATGAGAACTTGCTGAGGTTACAAGTCGGATATTTAGAAACAGGAGTATGCAGAGATATTGGGCAGACAAGGTCAGTGGCAGACTTGGGCACACGCACACACATACATGCCTGCCTCATACTGAAAACTGAGGCAGACACACCCACACACCCTCCTTAAGAGGCAGGGGCATAGTGTAGGAAAAGTGATAGAGTCAATAACGCAGACACAAACACAAGCAGACTGGCTGATGAAAGCAGAGGCATAGACACTGGATGGAGTGCACAGGAGATTAAGGCCATAAGACATAGGAGCAGAAATTAGGCCATTCAGACCATCAAATCTGCTCAATCAAGGTTGATGAGTTTCTCAATTCCATTCACCTGCTTTCTCCCCATAACCCTCAATCTCTTAACATTGAAAAACCCATCTATCTCAGTCTTACATATACTCAATGACGTGGCCTCCACAGTCTCTAAGAATAAATTCCACAGATTCACCTCCCTCTGACTGAAGAAGTTTCTCCTTATTTAAATTTTTAAAAGGTCTTCCAATTACTCTACTGCTGTACTCTTGGGTCCTAGTCTCTCCTACCAATGGAAGTATCTTCCCAACATCCAGTCTGTCCAGGTCATTCAGTATTCTGTAAGTTTCAATTAGATCCCACCTCATCCTTCTAACTTCACCAGGACATTGCTGGAGAAAAAGTATCTTAGCTGTGAAGAGAGGCTGGATAGCCTAGGGTTGCTCTTTTTAAAAGAGAGAAAACTGACTGGGTCCTGATGGAGGTGTATAAGATTAAAGAAGGGGGGATGGGAAGGAGCTACCCCTGGTAGTTGAAGGGTGAATATCGAAATGGGGGGTGTGCATAATTATAAGATGAAAAACTGCAGGTTTAGAGTGGATTTGAGGAGAGGCTTTTTCAGCCAGAATTTGGTAGGAATTGGAATCTGCTGCCTGGGAGGGTAGTGAAGGTGGGAAATCTCACAACCTTTTAAAAAGACAAAAGGTACATGGATGGGCACTTGAAATGTCATAACTATTAAGGCTGTGGGCCAAGTGCTGGAAAGTGGGATTTTTGAAGATAGGTTGGTGCAGACTTGATGGGCCAAAGTGCTTCTTCTGTGTTGTTGAATTATCTGACCTCCAGTACAAATAAGGTCTGCTCTTGCTACAGAGTAATTCGAAGCAGAGGCTTTGAAAAAAAAAATCCAGTATAACATTAACCCATAGTGAAACAAGTCAGAGATCTTGGTCCATTGACAGTAAACTGGGCTGAGGACAACTGTTATTCCATATCCAACTAAACATGTAATTCAACTATTGAGGTGACAGTCGCAAAAGGTATATGACAGGTTCAGTTCCACATAAAGAATCTCCTGCAGACAAATAGGATTCATTTGAAGCAGATGAATTGCAGAGAAAACAGAATACTAAAAAAAAGTGAAGTAACTGCCAACTTTTCCAACTATTACCTGTTTGTTGTAAAGTGTGAATGTGTTTCTTGAATTGACTTGAACGGGCCACATGCCTATTTTCTACATCAGTTGTAAAGATCACTAGGTACTGTAAAAATTTCAAACCCCCCTCCCCATCCCTCTTTCCAGTGGAGCCAAAAACACATGATCCTACAACAGTCTCCAACGATCTGTTTATACTAAATAAAAACCGAAAAACCTGCGGATTCTGGAAATCAAACAAAACAAATTGCTGGAAAAGCTCAGGTCTGGCAGCATCTGTGGAGGGAAATCAGAGTTAACAGTTCTGAGGAAGGGTCACGGGACCCTGAAACATTAACTCTGATTTCTCTCCAAGATGCTGCCAGACCTGCTGAACTTTTCCAGCAATTTCTGTTTTGTTTGAGCCTGTTTGTACACACCATTTCTGGATTACAAAGACTATTATTGGGAATTCGGAGCTACTGTCGATGTCTGTGAGTAGAGCAGACAACTGGGAAAACACTGCCAGGGAACCAGTCTGGTTATTTGACCTGTGCAAAGGATGCTGCAATATTCTCATGGGTTTAAGGATCACACGCAGTACAAGAAGGTTACTATTATTATAACTGGAGCATACCAACATTGAGGTAAACAACTATATATAAACCCAAAACAATCTGAAGTGTAAGTTATTTCCATTGACTGTAACAGTACATTGTGAAATCAAAGACCATTAGAAGGGGCCATTTAGCCCTTGAAGGCTGCTAGCTTATTCAATGCTTATGGCTCCAACCTCAATTCCTGCCAATTCCCTCCCTGCTCAAAAATGCATCATAGTCAAAGGCATTACATCAAGACGGCCATGCAGCCACTGAATCCACACCAGCTCCTACCATCCCCCAGCTCTATCCACATAGCCCCTGTGAATTCATTTCCTTCAAGAGCACACTTGATTTCCTTTCCATTACCACCACACTTGCAGGGAGAATGTTCAGGCCATAGAGATGTACAGCACGGAAACAGACCCTTTGGTCCAGCTCGTCCATGCCAACTAGATATCTCAACCCAATCTAGTCCTGCTTGCCAGCACCCGGCCATATCCCTCCAAACCCTTCCTATTCATATACCCATCCAGATGCCTTTTAAATGTTGCAATTGTACCAGCCTCCACCACTTCCTCTGGCAGCTCATTCCGTACACGCACCACTCTCTGGGTGAAAATGTTGTCCCTTAGGTCTCTTTTATATCTTTCCCCTCTCACCCTAATTCTATGCCCTCTAGTTCTGGACTCACCCGCCCTAGGGAAGAGATTTTGTCTGTTTATCCTATCCATGCCCCTCATGATTTTGTAAACCTCTATAAGGTCATCCCTCAGCCTCCAATACTCCAGGGAAAACAGCCCTAGCCTATTCAACCTCTCCCCATAGCTCAAATCTTCCAACACCGGCAACATTCTTGAAAAACATTTTTGAAACTTTCAAGTTTCACAACATCTTTCCAATAGGACCTTACCATTAAGTGTTTAAGTCCTGCTAAGATTTGCTTTCCCAAAATGCAGCACCTCGCATTTATCTAAATCAAACTCCATCTGCCACTTCTCAGCCCATTGGCCCATCTAATCAAGATCCTGCTGTAACCAGAGGTAACCTTCTTCGCTGTCCACTATACCTCCAATTTTGATATTATCTGCAAACTTACTAACTATCCCTCTTATGCTCACATCCAAATCATTTATATAAATGATGAAAAGTAGTGGACCCAGCACCGATTCTTGCAGCACTCCACTGGTCACAGGCCTCCAATGTGAAAAACAACCTTCCACCACCACCCTCTGTCTGCTACCTTTGAGCCAGTTCTGTATCCAAATGGCTAGTTCTCCCTGTATTCTATGAAATCTAACCTTGCTAACCAGTCTCCCATGGGGAACTTTGTCAAATGCCTTACTGAAGTCCATATAGATCACGTCCACCGTTCTGCCCTCAATCCTCTTTGCTACTTCTTCAAAAAACTCAATCAAGTTTGTGAGACATGATTTCCCACACAAAGCCACGTTGACTATCCCTAATCAGTCATTGCCTTTCCAAATACATATACATCTTGTCCCTCAGGATTCCCTCCAACAACTTGCCCATCACCGAGGTCTGGCTCACTGGTCTATAGTTCTCTGGCTCGTCCTTACCACCCTTCTTAAACAGTGGCACTATGTTTGCCAACCTCCAGTCTTCCGGCACCTCACCAGTGACTATCGATGATACAAATATCTCAGCAAGAGGCCCAGCAATCACTTCCCTAGCTTCCCACAGAAATCTAGGTTCCATCTGATCAGGTCCTGGGGATTTATCCACTTTTATGTGTTTCACGACAAGCAGCACTTCCTCCTCTGTAATATGGACATTTTTCAAGACACCATCTCTCATCCTTTTCATTTCCCTTTGACAAAATCCTTGAATCTGTGATACCTTGTCCTTGGACTATAAACTAATGGGAACAGCTTTTACCAACCTTATCTAAGCCATTATAACCTTGCACACCCCTCAGTAGGTCTTGTCTAACCCTCCCTTCCTCCAAAGAACACTAACTTCTTCAACCTAACCTCTGGGACCATTCGGCACATCTCTTGTGTCTGGTCTGACTTCCTTGTCAAACTGTGGTGACTGGAACTGGAAGTAATATTCTAGAAGCAGCCTAACCAGGGTTTTAATGAAGGTTCAGCAGAATCTCCTTACTTTTGTTCTCAGTAGCTCCATTTATGGAAGTCCAGGAGTCCACAGGCTTGGAAATTCCACTCAATATTGTCTCATCATTTTCAAACATTAAGCACATGCATCTCCAGGTCTCTCGAACCCCTCACACTCTTTAGAGCCTTCTGGCTATCGATTACCTCTCATTTATGATCAACTGCTACTTTGTCAATCATCCAAAAGTTGAACCACAGCAAAATACAGTGGATGCTAGAAATATGAAACAAGTAGAATGTTGGAGAAACTCAGCAGGTTTGGCTGCATCTGTGTCAATTCTGAAGAAGAATCACATCAGACTTTAAAATGTTAACTATTCTTCTCTATAGATGCTGCTATAAATGCTGGATTTCTCCAATGTCTGACAAATGCAGTGGGCTAGTTATCTTGCCTATAATTAAAGTACAAACCTACAGTCTGGTACTGGTCATTTTGAACTTTGGTCACTACTTTGCCAGCAGTACTACACAACTAGCAATTTCATTGGCCCTAAAGCTCTCCAGAAAAGAAAGATGGAAATTCAGTCACCACTCATATCCAGTGGCAGAAATTTCCAACCTTTTTACACCTACATCAATACTGACGTAACTCAAGACAAAACATTTTTCATCAATAAACAAAGACAAAAGCAAATGCTTCAATGAGCCAGTTTTACAGCAGGACCTTGGAGAGCTCCATCTTCCAATGCACCCATGCAAATGACATTTCTAGACGTTTATAGATTTAAAACAAACGCCAGCTGCAGTTGTATTATTGTAGAATACTACTTTACTGAATCGCATTTGAAATGGCGAAAAGGTACACAACTAAACAGGAATTAAAGAGATGATGCCACGTGACACAGAGGAAAGATACCAACCATTTCACGTTCATCCACAATTGGTTCGACTGTTACACTTGGTGGGAGAAAGACCGTGGAGCTCAGACAGCCAGAGAATAGAGAATACTATCAAACTGCTTGCCCCTAGGAGCTCAGAAGCCTCTGTCACATCCTGACCAACAGCTAAATCACCATAACCAGGAAATTAATCCTGGAACTCACTGGTTCGCACAGCCACTCACTGAAATCAACTGTCATTTTACACACCAAAGCAAGACCATTCGGCACATGCATGCATTAAACCTTTGCGATTTATTAGTGCACTTTTGAATCAGTAATTCAGAGGCCTGGATTAATAAGCCAGAAATCTAATTCAAGTCACACAATGGCATTTTGTTAAAGCTTTATTATCTTACACTCATCAGGATATCTGCAAGAAATTTCATTCTAAAGGGAGAGGTGCAGTGTGTGCTCATGTTCTGTCTGCAAAGAGCAGGGCCTCGTGTATTCATATACACAGTCATCTACTGCTTCCAAAATACACAAATGCACCACACTGTGAATCTAACAATCTTAAATTGGTTGTCAGCTTAATTCTTACCAGACTTGGGATTACTTTACAAATGTTACCCAGTTTCTGAAGTACATCTAATGTTGGACACGATTTTGAATTTGCATGTGCCGGCTGGTCCTCAATGTGTCTGCTCCAAATGGCTAAAGGGGCATGCTGTTTGTTACATCCTGAGTCTATAGCATACAGAGCACCTATATCTCAGTGGTACTGTAAGTGGTGTTCAAAATTATAAATAGGAAGAAATTGTTTCTGCATAACAGCTGTACAATCAGAAAATGCTCCATTGAACAGCTACTGGTCCAGCTCCCTGTCAAGAACAGACTCCATGATTTGACAGATTTTGTAGCTCAAAGTGGTTTCAGAGTTGGACCGAAGGACACCACATCTGAAAAAGAACTGTGGGTTCAATTCTCATCGAATGCACCCATCACCTTGTTTCTTTCCCTTGCTGGGCAGGCAAGTTCCACAGAGTAATCAACCTGTCACCAGTTCACTAATCTGTCCTGGTCCATCCATGGCAACGTTACAATCAAAAAGGCACACCAACGCCTTTACTTCCTCATGAGGCTAAGGAAATTCAGCATGTCCAGAATGACTCTTTCACAATTTTTATAGATGCACCATAGGAAGCATCCTATCCAGATGCATCACAGCTTGGTTTGGCAACTGCTCTGGCCAAGACCACAAGAAATTAGAGAGTTGTGAACTCAGCCAAGTCCATCATGAAAACCAGCCTTGTTTCCACGGTTTATACTTACCGCTGTCTCAGGAAAGCAACCAACATCAAAGACATCTCCCACCCCAGTCATACACTCTTCCAGAAAATACAGAAGTTTGAAAACACATACCAACAACTTCCTTCCCGTTGTTATCATACTTACGAATGGACCTCTTATATATTAGAGTTGATGTTTCTCTGTACCTTCTCTGCAGCTCCAACACTATATTCTGCATTCTGTTCTATTACCCTGGTGTAATACTGTAAGATATGATTTTTCCAATACTTTTCACTGAATCTTGATATGTGCGACAATAATCAAGCAATTTTGTTTGGGGGGGGGGGGGGGGGGGTTTACTAGCACAACCATCCCTGCACAGAAATTGGTATATATCGGTGAAAAGCGGTACAGTCCTTGGACTTCCCCCATATAATGTTTTGGCCTCTTGAAGGAAGTCCTGCTGTACTAGCTACAGACAAGGGGCAGTCTGGTAATGGTAAATGAGGTAACCAGAAGCAAACACCTCATCAGCAGGGCTGAGGTGGTAGAGTCAATTAGTCCATTTGAAAGTTACCATTGAATCTGCCTCCAAAACACTCTGCATCAACAGAGTATTAACACATTTCACTCTGGATGTAGATTTGCTCACTGAGCTGGAAGGTTCGTTCTCAGATGTTTTGTCACCATACTAGGTAGCATCTTCAGTGAGCCTCTGGATGAAGCACTGGTGGTGTAGCCCGCTTTCTATTTACATGTTTGGGTTTCCTTGGATTCGTGGTGTCATTTCCTGTGGTAACATCATTTCATATAGTGATCTCATTTCCTGTTCTTTTTCTCAGGGGTTGGTAAATGGAATCCAAGTCAATGCATTTGTTTATAGCTTTCTGGTTGGAATGCCTTGTTTCTAGGAATTCTCGTGTACGTTAAAACTCATCAACAGTTCACTCTTCCCAAAGCCTGGGGAACAGCAATATAAAAACAGGTGAGGATCTCCCTTACGGTCTCCAGACCAGAAGGAGCAGGTTTCTTCCATGTGTAGAAACTCCCTCTACAGGCTAATTTGAGCCTTTGCAGAGGACCGGAAACTGCCTTCAAATTCTGGAATGTCAGCTGTAGCAGCACATTAAACTCTTTTTAAAAAAAAAGTGACAGGTCTTTGTGCCGGCATAGCTCACGCCCTCTGCACTAAAGCAGTGAAGTAAGCTTTCAGCTCAGAGGTAACATCCTCACCTGAGAATCCGGCCCCAGAAATTGCCAGTAAGTGGAAACCGAACTGGACCAGCCTGTATAAAGACAACGTATATAAACAGCAACAAGAACAGATCAGAAGCCAGGGATTTCAGCAGCATACAACTCGCCCAGTCTTCCCAAAATCTGTCCATCTCCAGCTACAAGTCAGGGTGTGATAGAATATTCCCCATTTGCCTGGATGACTGCAGCTTGAACATCACTCCAGAAGCTCAGCATCATCCAGGATAAAGCAGCCCATGTAATTGGCACCACAGAACACATGTTTAACATTCACTCACTTCACCACTGGAGCAGAGTACACTATTTACAAGATCCACTGCAGCAACTCCCCAGCTTCCTTTGGTAGCACCTTCCAAACCCAAGACACTGAGCACTGAGGAGGACAAAGGCAGCAGACATATGGGACACACCACCTGCAAGCTCCCCACCCCTCCAAGTCTTGGAAGTATAATCGCCATTTCTTAACTGTCGCTGGGTCAACAGCAGCATTGCAGGTGCTCGTACTGCAGCACACCATGAGGTTTGAGAAACAAACTCACCACCATCTTCTCAACAGATGAGATAGGCAACATATTGGTGCAGCCAGGGACTGCAACACCCATGAACTAATTTTTTCAAAATCACAGATCTGCAATAACAACTGCTTTGAGTCAACATTGAGACTTGTGTTCAGGGAATGTGGGTCACACACCCCATTGCATCATGGAGGCCAACAGAACCTGTAAAATCTTCTTCCCAAAAAGCCTGAAGCCACACCTCTCATATCAGCTAGTATAAAGAAATGGTTGCAGGCATGAATGAAGCATTCATATCACAGCTCAGACATTTTAAACCACCCTGCAGATTGTTTACACTGCTCTCTTAGAAAGCAGTGTGAAGATAAGACAATTAAAGTAACAGGATACTGCAAGTCTAGAGAACTTCAAATGCAGTTGTAGAATATGGTTATACTTATAACAGGAACAAATGGACTCACCTGTAACAACCTCATGTTTGTAGTGAAGTCCCCAGCAAGCAGCTGATCCCGGATCAAACTGCAAGAAAAACAGGTCACGGTATCAAGGTGTGATAAATCCATTAAGGAAACTCTGGATCCGACATGCTCCTCCCATCATTCTTATTGACAGTCAAATTTATCATAAACATGCCCAAAATTATTTAAAAGGATCTAGTCTCCACTTTCTCAAAAAAATAGTAAATGAGATAAATTGAGCAGCTCCAAGCAAATGAAGAACTTACAAAGTCTGAACCTTCACAAATGTGGATTCTGAAGGTTAGGATTGTTTACATTTCCTCTCTCCACATCCTGCCCTCATTTCTTTTAGAAAAAAAAACTCTGCTGCAATTCCGTCACACCAAGAATGTACTAGTTCGACAAGGTTTTCCATTTGAATGCACCCAGTTTTAAAGCAATTTGCTTTCTTGCATTGTTGAAATGTAACCAATGAGATACAGCAACATCTGATTAAATGAACTGCAGTATAAAATCATAAATTCCAACAGTTGATTGGATCAATTACATTTTACAGGCAAAAAGTTTCCAATAGGGAGTCAGTATAATAACAAGAGACTGAAGGCTGGGGGAACTTTCATTGGCAATCCCCAGGTCTGTTGTGCAACAGCTCAAGAATACCTGAATCTGAAGAGATTCGGACACACTCAACTGCACTCTGCCTGTGGAACTTCATTTCAGGTCAAATCTGATAAAGATAAAACAACAAAACTCTGCTGCCTAAGAATCATATTAAGTTCAACTCCGTAACTGACTGACTATTCTCATCTTAAAAGCACAAATTACAACCTGGAACGGTCAGCAAAGGAGAATCCTGCTCAGAAAAACAGGAGACCAATCTCAGATGTGCAAATTTGACACACACTTCAAATATATAATTCTCTAAATTATAGAGAGGAAGCACCCTTTAATTGATCTCAATGAAGTGACCCCAAAAATTGAAGTGCTTGTATTTCATTAACAACTTTTACCAAGACAGAATATGCCAAAGTGTTTTACAGCCAATGACAAACCCCACTGCAATGGAGGAAACACAGCCAATCAATATGCACATAGCAAGATTCCACATGAAGCGAGGCAATAGCACTTTGGCCTGAACACCAGGCAGAACACCCAGCTCTTCTTTGAATTAGTGACACTGTCAGTTGGAGACTAGTAATCCAGAGACAAAGTCCTGGTTTAACATCTCCGATGGTGCAGCACTCTCTCAGTACTCCACTGGGATGTCAGCCTGAATTTATTTTTTTAAATCACTCATGGGATGTGGGCAAGAATGGGACGTGAAACCACATGGTCCATTTCAGAGGAAAATGTGTTACCCACAGCAGACAACTTGGGTTGGATATAAACTCAAAAGGGGTATTATTCAGGGCTACATGGAAAGAGAAGGGGAATGGGGCTAGGTGGAAAATTCCCTTTCTCCAGGCCAGCACATGCTGATAAGACCACATTCTGTGCTTCGACCCGCATAAGAATGAAGCAGTTGCTAAAGGGGTTCTCCATGAGGTGCCATTAACCTCAATGAACCAGAGTTGTGTGTGTGGTGCTGGAAAAGCACAGCAGGTCAGGCAGCATCCGAACAGCAGGAGAGTCGACGTTTCGGGCAAAAGTAATTCATCAGGAATGAGGCGGTGAGATAAATGTCACTTTCACCTCTCAGTGAACCTGCCAGTCAATTCATGCCAAAGGATTCTCCGAGCCAGATAGGTGACATGTGGAGCTTCTGCTGAAACAGGTGAGACTGGGTGGCACCATGGTAATGTCACTGCAATAACAACCCTGAGGATAATGCCCCAAGGCCATGAATTCAAATCCCATCACACCAGTTGGTGGATTCCCAAGGCAACACTGTGCTGCCATTTCTGCTGGGTCTGTCCTGCCAATGGGACAGGACACATTCAGGGATGGTGGTTTCTGGGACATTGTTTGTCAGGTATGATTCTGTGAGTATACTATGTCAGGCTGCGGCTTGACTATTCTGTGAGACAGCTCTCCCAGTTCTGGGATCACTCTCCAGAGTCGACAGGACTGTTTTGCTGTTATCTTCCCGATGCCTAGGTAAATGCCAGATGGTCTGTCCGATTTCATTTCTTTGTTGGTACAACTGAGTGACGTCCAAGGCCATTTCAGAGGGCAGTTGAGAGTCAGTCACCTTGGCTCTGGGACTGCAGTCACATGTAGGCCAGACCAGGTGAGGGTGGCAGATGTCCCCCTCTGAAGGACATTGGTGAACCAGTTGGGCTTTTCACAATAATTGACAACAGTTCCATGGTTCCCGTGCCCAGTCTGGCCTAGACATGATCCCCGAGACACAGGAATGTCGTTGACTCTTAACTGCCCTCCGAAATGACCTAACAAGCCACTTAGTTATGGGGTAATTAATGGCAAATTCCAGCCTTGCCAGTCAAGCATGCAATCCACTAATGAATTTGATCGACAGACAAACCTGGCACCACCACCGACCCCACCCAAAAGCTGGTGGTTTGCTGGTTAGAAAAGGGTAGTCTACACCCTCGAAGGGGCAAACGTTGCCCTTGATCTTTCACCAACAACTGAAACCATAGGTTTTGATACTTACATCAGCATAGCGCAGCAGACCAGGATGAGGAAATCGAACCTGTGGATGTCTGAAAAGAGGGAATCCCATATTCGAATGACGTCTGGGAGGAGGAACTCTTGTGACAATAATAACGTGAGCCAACGGAAGGCGAAAAACTGTGGCTTGATGTTCTGCTCTTGCTGAAGCATAAAATGTACAGACCCTCATCAGCACAAGACACTCAGCTGAATTATTCATCATAAAACAATACTCATTTCATGGTATAGCAGCAACTGGCTGTTTGGGCCAGTCTGATGTTTATGTTCAAGACAAGCTTCTTCCAATTTTACTTAAACCCAACAGTATTGAGATATCCTTCTATTGCCTTGGCCCTTAGATTTATTTAGCAACATAACATCGATAGGAGGAGAAACAGGTTGAAGCTCTACATCTAACACTTATGCAAGAAATGGATTTGGAAAATGGGACAAAGCATGCACAACATCAGAAGAGTGTACTGACTGGTTGAGCCATCACTGGCATAAAGATGTAGCAGGAACAGTTAACTGCAGACCAGGTGAGTAGACTCTGAATGGTCAGGGTGTTGCCATGGGAATGCAACAAGGATTGACAGTCTCATAACACCTTTTTGCTCCAATTAAAAAAGGTGTAATGTATATCTAAATTCCTTTCATCGACATTAAACAGGGTTAGCGAGTTTTGAGAAGATTTGTAGCTCAGGTTGAGGTTCTGGATGTAAGTTTGGTCACTGAGCTGGAAGGTTCCAACTCAACCAGCAGACTTACATCCATAAAACAGGGTCTAAAACATTGTAGATTCTAGCATACACAACTGCATCGCACCACAAGGCGCAGTGATGATCTCAAATTGGTTTCTGGTGAAGCTCTCAGCACAGTCTGGATTAATTAATAAAAAGCTGATTAGCAGGATCATGTCCAATGACGGCCATAATTATTCTGTTTCCATGTCTTGGGTATTTGGGCGGATTCGGTATTTGTGCTTAATCTGGTGACCAGGGAAATTCACAAACTGTTTAATCTTCAGGGATTGTCACTAACTTTTGTGGGAAAAGGGATTTGAACTTGAAATCAAAAACTTTGGTTAGGCCATGCACATTTAAAAAAAAAGTGTTCATAAAGGGACGTTGCAGCTATAAACACTCTGAGCTCCATGGCAGCTATTTCTAGCTCAGATATTGTGACCCTAGAAACTTAAAGAAGAATTGCATTTATATAGCAATTTTCACAAAACAGTAGATGTCATGAAAAACATTTTCAAGTCAGTAAAATACTTATTGAATTGTTTTAGCATAGAAAAGCAGATGTCTCAATCATTCACTCCCTCAAATGTTCATTCAGTTCTCCAAATAGCCAATTTTATATCCGAACCAGCTCTGCATAGTTAACAGAGTAAAGGCATCTTCTCTTTTTTTAGATATTTTCTAACCAACCTGCACAGAGATGGTATTACTCACCACCAAAACAGGTGGAACCTGAACCCAGGCCTCTGGCTCAAGAGGTAGGGCATTGTGTCACAAGGACCCTTCTCTTTTCTAAGCTTGAGCTCACATTCAGTTCGTAGTAACCCTCAACAAATTGGTGTCTCCCCTTTTTGGTCCCTTTGTAGAATGACCTGCATTGTGTAGCCCTATTAGCATGGTAAAACATTTCCAAGCGACTTCAGAGGAATATCAAACAAAATTTGACTGAGCTACATGAAGCATTATGACATTTGGCCAAAGACATACATTTCAGGAAGCAGGTGGACAGACGGAGTTAAGGGAAAGAATTACAGAGTTCTGGGCAAAATAACTGAAGGTATAATCATCAAAGAGAGCACTGTTAATATTGGGCCAGAATTGGAGGAGATTATGGAGACAGGGAAGACCAAAGCGATGGAGATTTTTAAAAAACTTATATAATTATAAAAATGTGACATTCAGTAGCCTGTGTGGGTCAGCGAGCTGAAGGGGTGATGGTTGAATGGGAGTCCACAAATTTCACTCCTCTCATTGCACAATTTCTTACCAGTTTGAGGTAAAGATCCATGTCTTTCTCCTTCAGCGTTGAATAAACCTTCTCCATTTTATAACTGATCCCGCACTGAGAGTCATCCAGGCTCTTTATGAAATTGTCCCTGATTTCTGACATCAGGTTTGTGAAGCAGAAAAACGTGTCTGCCTCTGCATGTTCTGGACAGTTCATGAAAAGAAACAAATATTAAAAATGAAGCACTTTCTCCCCCTTAAAATTTCTCAATGAAACAAAAACTACTGGATAATATTAAGTGCAGTTCAAATTGTCAAAGAATTGGAAAACTATTTATGTAATCCCTTCCTGGAGTGGGAATACAGACACAGACTGTAATGGATTGTAACTTTCATTCGGGGCTAAGTTGAAGTGCTACAGATTGACCTTAGCGGCCATAGTTGGTGTAGGAGTTGGGGCTGCTGATGGCGGTGATCCAGGAATACCCTGATAAGAACAACATCAATGTGGGCATGCCAATGAGGACAGGATTTGGACTCAAACAGTCTGCAATACTTAGTGTCCTAAAACACACCAATACACTTCACAGTCTCAGAACCCCTACAGTGTGGAAGCAGGCCATTTAGCCCATCGAGTGCACTGCAACCTTCTGAACAGCATCCTAGCCAGACCCACGCTCCTGCCTATCCCTGTAACCCCATATTTCCCATGGCCAATCCACCTAACCTGCATATGTTTGGACTGTGGGAGGAAACCGGAGCATCTGGAGGAAACCCACGCAGACATGGGGAGAATGTGCAAACTCCACACTAACAGTTGCCCAAGGTTGGAATCGAACCCAGTTCTTGTTGGAAGGTATGGGGAAGCTAAGAACAAGGAGCTTGAATAATCCCTAAAGTAAAAAAAAAGCTCAATGAGGAGAGAGAGAGAGAGAGAGAGAGAGAGAAAGATACTAATAGTTTAGATGCATCTAGGGGAAAACTACAAAAACATATGAGGGGGGAAGGGATTGAAGGAAAGGCTGATGTGGGAATGGGGAGAATGCAAAAGAGAGGTGGCAGGTGAGAAGGGAAGGAGAACTGGTCATCATTCTGAGCTTGTGAGGCCCCTTGCTGGCTAGACGTTTTTGTTATTTGACAGAACCTCACCTTTCCAGTCAGTGTTAGGGTCTGTTGCAAAGGTATAATAAACCGGCCCCACAATCTCATTCATGCCCTGAACATATGCAATTCCTGGGTTCAGCTTGGCGTAGATGAAAAGGATTCTTTCAACCACCTCCCAGTGAGCCTCACAACCATTGGGAAGCACTTCGTACTCATTAGCCGAGGTTGTCTTGCGAGGGGAGGAAACCTGTTCAAAGAAAGGAGATGGGGAGGGAATCAGCAACAAGGGGAAAAAATGGAATAAAAGCTATGGTAGGAGAGTGCAGAATGGGAGATCCCCGGAAAGTAACTCTAACAAAATTTGACAACAGCAGTGTAGATCCCATCAGATAGTTGGAATGACAATTTTAAATCAGACTTAATGCTCAGTGTAAGAATATAGGAGAAAGTGAGGACTGCAGATGCTGGAGATCAGAGCTGAAAAATGTGTTGCTGGAAAAGCGCAGCAGGTCAGGCAGCATCCAAGGAGCAGGAGAATCGATGTTTCGGGCATAAGCCCTTCTTCCTTTCAGTGTAAGAATATAGTTCTGTTTTACATTGTGTTAATGTGAATGAAGTTATATCAAGTGGTGATGTGGGAATATCATTGGACTAATAATCCAGAGGCCAATGAAATGAGGAGAGGGATCTGGGGATATAGATACACAAGAAACTAGGTAGGAACACACATAAATTGGGCAATAAAAAGAAATTTAGCACTTTGATTGTTTTCCAGAGGGATTACAAAAGCTCAGAAGTTATGTTAAACTTTGTAAAACTTTAGTTAGACCACACTAGAAAGCACTTGGAAAAGTTCTGACCTCCATGTGACTAAAATGGTTACAGAAACACTGATGAAGAGGCAAAAAGATTTACAAGTTTGATATAAATACTAAGAAGGTATAATTAACAAGGGCACTAAACAGGTTAAGCCTTTTTTTCTCTCCATTAAAGGTGGAGGGATAACCCAAAGATGTGGACAAAGTGCTTTCACTGAAAAGGAAACCAAAATTTGGGAGGGGCATAATTATAAAATAGACACCAATTAATCCAAAAGGGAAAGAGGGGAAATGTTTCTTCCCAGAAATCAGTGAGAAAGTGAACTTCCTTTCACATGGAGCCTCTGAGGTCAGTAGCACAGACATGCAAATAGGGGAGGAGTGAGACAGGCAAATTGCTGCTATTTGGTTATTAAAAGTACGATTGCCCTACAATGAGGACCTTACGTTTGTAACGCCGCTCCGATTGTGCGCAACAGTCTGAGACTTCAGGGTGGTCTGCTCTACCCGCTTGCGAAGTGTTTCAAACTCATTCTGGGGGTCCATGATCAAAAGGCACGGGTAATCGGTGGGACGCTGAAAAAATGCCATGTCTGGGTATAGGCGTCTAGGAGAGAGAAAACAAGTTAGGGTTGCAGGTAAGGGTACAGCTAACCATGTACAAATTGGAGCACAATGCAGGCACAACAGACAGGAAACAAAAACACTGCAGATGCTGGAATCAAAGTAGACAGGCAGGAGGCTGGAAGAACACAGCAAAAGCCAGGCAGCATCAGGGTGAAGTCAACTTTTCAGGTGTAACCCTTCTTCAGGGCTATGGGTGGAGTCCTGAAGAAGGGTTACACCCAAAACGTTGACTTGTCCACCTCCTGATGCTGTCTGGCTTAACGGTGTTCTTTCAGCCTCCTGCCTGTCTACAATAGACAAGAGGGCAGTTATGAGAGATAGAAATTTTCAATTTTACCCCCTATTTATTTTCACTATCCTCCCTTTCCTCCAAGCAAAACTCAAGGTTTACCAGAATGAGGTGGTTATCTGGAGTTGTCACTGGCATTTCAATAAAATCCAGCTACTTCAAGACTTGCAGCTCTTCAATGTAATTTCCTTTATATCAAATGACAAACAGATTGAATTTTACAGACTCTGTCCCCATGCGTCGGGGAACATATGCTTCCAACCATCCAAAACTGGCGAGGTAACACTTGGGTGAGGTACTGATGGCTCCGGGTCTAGTATTGGCAGTGTGAATGGGGAGCAGTGGCGTAATGCCAACGTCACTGGACTAATAATTGGAGAACTCAGACTGAAGTTCTGGGGACACAGGTTTGGATCCCACCGTGGGTGAATTGTGAAATCTGAATTCAATAAAAACCCAGCCTAACAGTGACCATGTAACCACAGTCAAAAACCCAGCCTGGATAACAAATTCAGGGATGGAAATCTGCCATCCTTACCCAGTCTGACCTACATGCAACTCCAGACCCAGTACAGCTTCCGTCTAGGAGATTAGGGATGGGCAATAAATGTTGGTCTAGTCAGGTGATGCCCAGATCCCATGAAGTAAGGAGCAATAATGAATTATGAATACATAAGAAATGTACATGCAGGACATGACAGGAAAAAAATCGACTATGTAGCAAGTACAGAGGAACTGAACTGGTTAGCCTGAGTATGGAGTCCAATCACCTCCTTCTGCATTGTACAATTCTGCAACTCAAGATATCACAACCCCTCCTTTGGCAAGTTACCATAGCCTGCAATGGCTCAAGGTGCATTTCCATCACTTTCCTGGGTAAACCAGGAAATATCAGCATTGATAATGCCACCCACATCCAGATAATGAATAACCAAAACAAGGACAAATCTTACAAGCAAATGCTTCACTCTTTCCCAGGCCCTTATCTCAAATGTTGGAGAAGTCAATGCCCACATCCCAATAACAGAAAAAGATAGTTATAATGTTTGAAAGGATCCACTAGGGTCAATATAGAGAAGTGGTTTGCTCTGGTTGGGGTGGGGTGGGTGCATGCAGGTACATATTTGGGGGGGGGGGGGGGGGGGGGGTGAGAAATCAAGAATGAAGGGAACTAGGAGTTTTAAATTGGAGCTTAATCATTTAGAAGGAAAATTGGAAAGCAAACTTTCTCACACTTAAAAAAATGTGAAATTCTCTTTTGCAACAAGTTGTGAATACTGGGAGACTATTGCAGCCATCAAAATGGAAGTTAATATCGTGATTAAGGTGAGAGATCTATACATATACAGATAAAAATAAAATCTTTAAAATTTTGGACTTCAGACCAGTGGCATATGGGTGCTCGTTTACATTTGTGAAGAGATTTAAATATTAATTAGGTCAGTCATTCCAAACAATGACTTTTTAAACTAGTATGTATTAGATAACACTTGAGAGCTAAACTCTGGAGCGTTAATGAATGTTTGCTGATACCACCGTGTTTTACAACACAAGCTTTAGGCCATTAACTTTAGCAAAATCTAGGATTAGCAAGTTTTCAAAAAAAAATGTAGTTCAAAAACCTTTGGGTTCAGTTCAAAAGAGACCTGACTGAGGTCAGATGCAAGTATAATCTCTACTAGAGAGAGAAAAGGGATTGTTCAGAGCAGTTACGAAGGTAAGTTACCTCCATGAAAAAGAATAGTTTGGAAAATCTCCAGATCAGGAGTGTTTGTTTGAAACTTGCATTGGTTATTCAAGCTGAGAAAGTCTAAGGGCTAACTTCTTTGTTCAAATTTCAAATAAAATTCAAAGAATAGGTTTTTCAGCTCACAGGAAACCATTCCATCAGGCTATATACTGGAAGACAGGAAACACAAATTTCTCATTTTGATCAATGTAAGGTGCTGGGAGCAGAGGAGATATTATTTTGCCTGTATTTTGAAATCTTTCAAATGATACTGTATTTAGATACCTTTGTTGTTTTATTTTATTTCTTCTTTTGTGTAATCAACTTCTATTTTATTGTTAAAAATCTGCTTATGTTTCAGGAAAAAGCCAATGTTAATTTTTTAAAAATCCAAAATATGATATATCAAGCCAAACTTTATTCTGGAAACCAATTTGTCCAGTAGTAACATCAGCTGGAATCATCATACTTTGTTTTATTGATAAAGGTCAGAAGGATTAGGCAGCAGCGGTTCAGACACAGTGGAGGCAGAGAGCAGCCAGGATATAAACTACTGTGGAACAGGCTCCATCCTCATCCCACAGCAATTGTTAGATGAGAGACCTTGCTCTACACAAACGGACTACAAAGTTATACCAACAAACACACAAACGCTAAAGTGACTTAACAGCAGCGAAGATGCTTTGGAGGATGTCCCATGCACATGAAAGATGTTACGCAATTATTTGCTTTTGTCACGTCATTCTGCTTACCGAACGTCTTTATCCACCTGCAGGAGAACCTCGTTGTCCTTGAAGTACGTGTTCCATCGACTGTCAGGGTTTGGATTCAACGGCTATTTGGGGAAAATGAGAGTTTACATTGCAAAGGAAACACACAGTGGAAAGGGTACAAGGGAACCTTTGCCAGAAATTAATCACCATTCTCATAGAAGCAATCTCCACTACTCAATCTATCTAGATCAATTACTAATTTTAAAACGAAGATTGATCAATTTTTATGAACAAAAAATATTAAGGAATATGGGTACATGAAATTAAGACACAGATCAGCTATGATGTCACTGATTACAGTCAAGACTTGAAGGGTTAAATGGCCTCCTCCTGTCCCTATGATTAATAATCCACCCAAAATAACAACAACCTGCATTTGCCAGGCACCTTGGAGCATTTTAGTGTTTAGAGTGCTTTGACAGAGCAACTTCAAGCAAACCATGACAGGCACATAAGGAAGTATTGTATTAGAACAGGTGACTGAAGAAATTTGGTCAGAAAGCTAGGTTTTAAGGAGAAGTATGACGTGGTGGTGTTAGACTGGGATGGACAAAGTCAGAAGTCACACCACCATCATAGTCCAACTGGTTTCTCTGAAATCACAAGCTTTCGGAGCGCTGCTCAAATAAACCTGTTGAGACTATAACATGGTGGCGTGTGACTTCTGACTTTTAAGGAGAAGTGGGAAAGGCTAATGCTCTGGGGACTTGGGCTCAAATCCACCACAGCAACTGGTGATATTTAAATATGATTAACCAATAAATCTGGAATTAAAAAGCCAGTCTCTGTTTGATCGTCTCCATTACCAAAAGCTCACTTGGTTCACTAGTGTCCTTTAGGGAATCAACCTTACCCACCCCTCCAGCCCTGCAGCAAAGGGACTGATACACACATCCTCTGAAATGGCCAAGCAATCCCCTCAGTTAAAGGCTAATTACTGAAGGGCAACAGATCACCGTCTTTGCCAGTGACATGTCTCAAAAGAATAAAAAACAAATGTATAAATACACAAACAGCCAGAAGACGCTGATATTTCAGTGCAGAGGACTCAGATGCTGCTGGAAGTGCACCAAGGCCATGTAAACCTTTAAAAACAAGGATACAACCTCAGTTATTGAATTATCATTAGACTGAACGTCAGTGGTGGTCAGAGAGCATGGTATTGATGAGTGAACAGGATTTAGGACTGGAGTTAGGATGATTGCACAATAAAGTAAATTTTTAGTGACATATTATTCACATTTATTACTTTCTGCTTCCCTTCTTACTTTCGATCACCTGCCCTCCACCCATCACAGGTCTTTTCCCTCCCTTGTATCCTGAAGACTCATTTGCCCCTGGTTGTGTATATTAAATATCTGATATTTTTCAGTTTTTCTTTTTAAAATTTACTTGCAAAATGTGGAATCACTGGCTAGGCCCAGCATTTATTGCCTATTCCTAATTGCCCAGAGTTGAGAGTCAGCCACGTTGCTGGGGGTCTGGAGTCAGACCAGATAAGGACAACAGCTTCCTTTCCTAAGAGACATTAGTGAACTAGATGGTTTTTTTTAAAACAACAATTCACAAGGGTTTCATGGTATCATTAAACTCTTAATTCTAGATATTTATTGAGCTCCAAGCAAAGATCATGCGAGATAGAGTACAGAGGAGATTTTGCACTTGAGAGGCTGCAGAAGATTTTTAAAAAATTAATCATTCATGGGATGAAGACGTCACTGACTAGGCCGCATTTATTGCCCATCCCGAATTGCCCAAAAGTCAACCCCAATTCTGTGGGTCCGGAGTCACATGTAAGTCAGACTTGTAAGGACAGCTTACACCAGCGTACCCAGAACATTATCTGGATCTCTGGATTAATAGTCCAGCAACAATACTACTAGGCCAGTGCCTCCTCATTTACCAGTATGTTGCCCAGACTGGGGTAATTCAGTATAGCCAAGTTGGCTGGAGCTCTTATCCTTACAGCAGAAGGGCAGGGTGAAGGTGGTGCTGACTGTGGTGTTCAAAGTTTGAAGGGCACAGGTTAGATAGTTGACAAACCTTTCATCTTAGGAGAGAGATCAATAAGCAGAATGCATAGTTTTAGGTAAAGGGAATTTTAGAGGAGATTAAGAAAGAATGCGTTCAACCAGATGGATGTGGGTATCTGAAACTCTGTCTGAAAGGATTTTAGCGCAGGAATCATCACAATATTTAAACGAGCAGACAAGGCGACAGGCCAAGTGCTGGAGAATGGGATTAAAAAAAGGTGCTTGACGATTGGCAAGGCCTTTATTGTTAAAAGGTCTAAGCCCTGGAACCTTAAAATTCTGGCTTCTTCTACAGATGCTGCTGAGTCCATCCCAGAGCTGGCTAGTTTTGTGTCAGATTTCGAGGATCTTGCTTTTGTTTTAACCACTGTGAAAGGCACTTTAAAAAGATGGATTTATTCAGGAATGTCATCCAGTGTATTAAATCACCACTGCTGATGGGATCACACTTTGAGCAATAAGTACATGTCGCTATCCACCCTGTTACTGGGCCTGAATGTGGAAGGGAAGGAATGGGGAAGATAAATTTACCAAATGTGGGATGGATGTATGGCCGGAATTTTAAGCAATCTTGGCAATCCAACAAAAACTAACAACAGGTTCAGCACTTTTAGCCAATATGTCTAAAGCTTGTCGCTATTGAAATTGAGAGACAGAAAGGAGGAAGGAAACTCACGTGATCTTCTAGCGTGACATCCTCTCGGATAAAGCCCAGATTTGCTTTGACAATTCCAGGCTGAATAATCATCTCCTTCAAGAATTGTGCGTATATCTCCCTGCAAGGGAATAAACCACTTGGGGTCAAGTTAAGCCCAGGAATGTCAAGCCCAGGCAGGTCCAACGTCTAGGAGCTCTGACAGAACACACTTCCTAGAGAGTCCTGACACCAACAAAAAAAAAACCCAATGGCCACTCTGCCTCTCATTCTGCTTCATTCTGTGGAGAAGGTACATAGAGAAAATTATAATATAGGTCAGACTTTGCACTTTAATACTGTGTTCCACCCGCATACCTACAACATGGAAGGAGGTCTCACAACTCAATCAGTCTATTTAATAAATCTTGCTCAATTAGTCAAAGGCTCATTGCAAATATCTAGGAATTGGCAGACAAAAGCTCAAATGACCTTTTTACTAGATGGTGAATAATTAGGAACCAATATTTTATATTCTTATAGTACATGCAAGCAGACTCCTCAAAAAGTAATCTGCTTCACTGTGAGACAGTGTTAGTCTTATAGGGAACTATGGAGACTAGTACACTGACACTGATATACATTGGGAATAAAGTGAAAATCTCTAATAATATTTGGGGGTCTTGTGGTGCAGTGGTAGCAGCCCTACCACTGAACCAGAAGGCCTGGGTTCATTTCTCACCAATTCCAGAGGTGTGTCATAACAAGATGTTTAAAAAAATCCTCGTGTGGACACCAACCCATTTGGGTCATGTGTTGTGGAAAGTCTAATAACAGTTGGGGTGGAGATGATGAAAGTGGGTGCAGAGTTGCATGTGGCTTTTGGAAGAGGGTTTAAGTTTCTTGCACTCTTCGTCGCCCTTACACGACAGAACGAAACCACTGAAAGTTCAGCCTTTAGGCCGTTAATCTCCCCATGTCCCCATCACCAGATCATACGGTTGGCCCAAACAATGGAGTCACTCACAGACACTGACAGATTTGGTTCCTTACCTCTGCTTCTTCAGGAAGGAGCTCCACTGGGCCTGTTCAACAGGAAGGTAATTGAGAAGGATCTGGGAGAAGACAAGAAACCGTGGATTTTAAAAAAGTTGAAACAGAGCAAAGCAATGACTCATTACTGCCTAATGCACTGACAACAAACCATCAGGCCTAACCATCCCATGGAGTGTTTACATCCCACACCAGCCACATCCCAATCTTCTTCATCTCATCCTTTCATCCACATTTACACTGTACACCCTTCAATACATTTACAGCATTCACTTAACTACTTCCTTTGGCAGCAAGGTCCACATTCTCACAACTGCCAAGGTAAAGATACTCCCTACTGGATTGATTCCCAACCATCTCATATCAATGATCCAGTTTTAATTTTTCCCAAAATTGGAAACATCTTTTAATCCTATCAACTCCCTTCATAATGTTAAAGTCTCTCCCACACTGCCCCTCAGCTTTCTCTTTAGTAGAGTAACCACCATGCTGTTCAGTTTTACATTACAGCTGTAGACCCTAAACTCTGGTATCCTTGTAACTTTTATCATTGATTATCCAACTCAATGGTCTGCTGTTGCTCTCCCATTATATCCTTTGATCTCTTTAGTCTCAAATGCTATATCCAACTCCGCCTCGAGATCAGACATCTTGGCCTCAATTGCTTTCTGTGGTCCACAGGCTCACCACCCTCTGGGTGAAGAAATTTCTCATCTGTCCTAAATAACTTAGCCCATTATTTACACTGTGATCCAGGTCTGGACTCCACCACCATCAGGAAGATTCATCCACCCTGTCCAGCCATGTTAGAAGTTCATAGGTTTACAGAGTCATACAGCATGGAAGCAGGCCTTTCCGTCCAACCAATCCACACCAACTGTAATCCCAAACTAAACTGGCGCCCCCCCCCCCCCCCGTCTGAGCTTAGTCCATATCCCCCCAAACCCAAACTATTCATATACCCATCCAGATGCCTTTTAAATGTTACAATTGTACCAGTCTCCACCACTTCCTCTAGCAGCTCATTCCATACATGCACCACCCTCTGTGAAAACGTTGCCCCTTAGGTCTCTTTTATATCTTTCCCCTCTCACCCTAAATCTATGCCCTCTAGTTCTGGATTCCTCCACACCAGGAAAAAGACCATGTCTATTTACCGTATCCATGCCCCTCATGATTTTGTAAACCTCTATAAGGTCACCCCTCAGCCTCCAACGATCCAGGGAAAACAGCCCCAGCCTGTGCAGCCTCTCCCTATAGCTCAAATCATTCTTGTAAATCTTTTCTGAACTCGTTCAAGTTTCACAACATCTTCCAATAGGAAGGAGACCAGAATTGCACGCAATATTCCAACAGTGGCCTAACCAATGTCCTGTACAGCCGCAATATGACCTCCCAACTCCTGTACTCAATACTCTGATCAATAAAGGAAAGCATACCAAACACCGCCTTCACTATCCTATCTACCTGCAACTCTACTTTCAAGGAGTTATGTACCTGCACTCCAAGGACTCTTTGTTCAGCAACACTCCCTAGGACCTTACCATTAAGTGTAAAAGTCTTGCTAATATTTGCTTTTCCAAAACACAACACCTCGTACTTATCCAAATTAAACTCCATCTGCCACTCCTCAGCCCATTGGCCCATCTGATCAAGATCCCATTGTAATTAGAGGTAACTTTCTTCGCTGTCCACTACACCTCCAATTTTGGTGTCAACTGCAAACTTACTAACTATACCTCCTATGTTCACAACCAAATCATTTATATAATTGATGAAAAGTAGTGGACCCAGTGCCAATCCTTCACTGGTCACATGACTCCAGTCTGAAAACAACCCTCCGTCTTTTACCTTCGAGTCAGTTCTGTATCCAAATGGCTAGTTCTCCCTGTATTCCACGAGATCTAACCTTGCTAACCAGTCTCCCATGGGAACCTTGTCAAACATTCAAATGTTGTAATTTTACCTACATCCACCATTGCCTCTGCAGTTCATCCCACACACAAACCACTCTTAAAAAAAAAAAGTTGCCCTTCATGTCCTTTCTAAATCTTTCTCCTCTCACCTTAAAGATATGCCCTCTAGTTTTAAAATCCCCCACCTTTGGGAAAAGATCTTTGCTATTCACCTTTTTCCAAGATTCAAGAGCAATTTCTTCTCAGCTGTTATCAGACTTTTGAACCAACCTCTTTAATGTTGATTTCTCTCTGCACCTTCTTGGCAGCTGTAACATTGTATCTTGCATTCTGGTCTGTTACCCTGATGCACTTGTATGGTATGATCTAATTTCTGTATCCCTCATTCTTCTGAACCCTTAGCCAGTTTAGTTTGGGTTTATAGTTGGCTTGGATTGGTTGGACCAAAAGGTCTGCTTCTATGCTCTATAATCTTACCCAATTCAACTTCTCCTCATGTCAGCACATCCATCCCAGGAATCAGGCTGGTAAACCTTCAATGTACTCGATCTATAGAAGAACATCCTTCCTCAGGTAAGACAATCACAATAATCCCAGGTGCGGCCTCACCGAGGCCCTGTACAATTGCAGCAAGATGTCCCTGCTCCTGCACTCAAATCCTTTTGCTATAAAGGCCAATATACCATTTGCCTTCTTCACTGCCTGCATGCTTAACTTCAGTGACTGGTGCACAAGGACACCCAGGTCTCATTGGGCATTTCTCTCTCTCTCTATTGATAGCAAGATGATAATCTTCCTTTTGTTTACATTACTCATTTATCCACATTAAACTGCATCTCCCATGCATCTGCCCACACACTCATCTTGTCTAAATTTGGAGCGGCAGAGTGGCTCAGTGGTTAGCACTGCTGCCTCACAGTGCCAGGGACCTGGGTTCGATTCCAGCCTCGGGCTGTGTGGAGTTTGTACATTCTCCTCATGTCTGTATGGATTTTGACCGGGTGTTCCGGTTTCCTTCCACAGTCCAAAGATGTGCAGTTTAGGTGGATTGGCCAAGCTAAATTGCCCATACTGTTCAGGGATATGTAGGTGAGGTGCATTCGTCAGGGGTAAATGTAGAGTAATAGGGTAAGAGAATGGGTCTGAGTGGGTTACTCTTCGGTTGGTCAGTGTGGACTTGTTGGATTCAATTTAAAATGTACCATGTATTTTAGAAAGGGGCTGTATAAAACATTACTCCAAGACAGTCACCTGGTTTCACATCACAGGTGTCTGACCCAGGTAAACTGGCAAGACTCTCTACAGCTCAGAACGCTGCCAAAACATGTCCAATTCCTGAGAAACGGATTATACACAGTTCCATTCTTGCTGATACAGCTTTTCCACACTCAGAACTCACTAATGGTATTACAGCAGGGAACTCAATTTAGTCTCAAGCTGTCCACCCTCCGGGATTGTCCTGGAGCTTCCAGGGTCAGAAGGATTAATCTCTCAGAAACTGTTGTGAATAATATTTGGCAGAGAAATTTATTTATTTAATTTGAAGCCTCTAGCCTATACAGTTACAAAAATATCAAGAAATCAAAAGAATTTGATCTATTCAATGTCAGATCATGTGATGAAGCTTCCAGGGCAGTGCCCAGAGTTGGCAACTCAAATGAAAACCCACCTTCCAACAAAGTGAACGCAGTCCCCCTTCAAATGGGATCCCTGTGGGTAGAAATGAGCATATCAGATAAAAGCAAAATACTGAGAGAGAGAGAGAGAGAGAGAGAGAGAGAGAGAGAGAGAGAGAGAGAGAGAGAGAGAGAGAGAGAGAGAGAGAGAGAGAGAGAGAGAGAGAGACAGAAGACAGGACGAGAGCGAGAAAGGAGGGGGAGAGAGAGACAGAAAATGAAAGGAGAGAGAGAGACAGAGAGAGACAAAAACAGAGTTAATATTTTGAGTCTGACATGACTCTTCTTCAGCACTGAGTATCAGACTTGCAAGGCATATATTTGTGAACCACAAAAATAATTGCTACTTTTATTCCATGATCACACCATGGCATTTAACTTGATATTCAGCCTGATGAATTGTCTGTATACACAATGGGTTTATTACAGATCATACACCCTCCCATGTCCTCTACATTCCAGAAATTACAGACCTTCCAATATGACAGTTCTCAGGTAGACACATAACACCTTTAATCTTGAGTGGGGATCAAATTGCAATACAAAACATAAAACAAAACACATGAAAAATTACACAAGAGATAAAACATTCCTGTTAAGATTCCAATTTCTTTCAGGTGATGTCTAATCCATTGTGCACTTGATTGACTGTTATAGAGACAGGAGTTTCCAATAAAAGTTCTTTTTATTGCTATCTAATTACAGGAAGGTCAGACAAGGTCATATGAACACATAGATAAGGAGGAATACGTCATTCAGCCTCCCAAGCCTGCTCAGGCATTTTATAAGGTCATACTGAGCTGATCGCAACATCAAATTCATGTTCCTGTGACCTCTAATAACTTTCCCACCCTTCACTTAATAAGAATCTAACTACATCTGCCTTAATTCATCTGTCTCTGCTTTAGCCATCTTTTCAGAAAGTATGCCAGAGATTAATTTCCCCCATGTTGTAAATGGATGACCAGTAGGGAGGGAGTTGGGGGAGCTTTATGTTTGCATCCTCACACAGTAAGTCTAGAAGGCACTGCAGAATGTGGTAGAAGTTTTCAAAAGGGAGTGAGGTGTTTTATTTAAAATATAAGAAATGCAAGAGTTACAGCAAGAAGGCAGGAGAAAGGAACCAAATGAAATGTTCAAGCAGGGAGCTGGTGCAGTCAGTGATGTGCTGAACGGCCTCCTGCTACACTCTAACAGTCATTGAGATTTTTCAGGATTCAACATGACTCAACACCTCACAGCATCAGAAATGTCAGGAACTGAAACGAGTTCCATTTCAAAATGCATACCAATTCATGACTGTTGGTCACATATCTGCAGCAGGAACATGATACACATGTGTTTGTGGAACTTGCTACCCACTTTACAAAATCTGATATCAGAACAAGGGAAGGTTCTCCTTACCATTGAAGCAAAGTTCCTGTAGTTTGGGGAGGCTGATGTTTGGTTCAGTCAGAGCAACTCTGAACTCTGCAATCCTGCAACAAAAGACTACATTCTATAAGAAAGCTCTATTTAATACTGTCTGCACTGTGATTCACATGGAGTTTAAAGACCAAAACCACTCAGGTGATTAAAAACATATGCTCAATGGACAGACAGTACTTTGCATCTAGTTCATGAAAAACGAGCACAAAAGGATAAAGTTCAACATCTAAAACAGCTGCTTCACTCTCAGTGGAGGAATCTTCCAAATCACACAAAAAGTTTTCCATGTCCGACTAACTCCAACATCAGATCTCTACTCTCTATTTCCTACTTTCCGCCTGCCAGGTTGTCTCTCCCAGCACCCACTCATCTCCCATCCTCTGCCCATCTCCCTCAGTGCCCACTCATCTCCCATCCTCTGCCCATCTCTCCCAGTGCCCTCTCATCTCCCATCCTCTGCCCGTCTCTCCCAGTGCCCTCTCATCTCCCATCCTCTGCCCGTCTCTCCCAGTGCCCACTCATCTCCCATCCTCTGCCTGTCTCTCCCAGTGCCCACTCATCTCCCATCCTCTGCCTGTCTCTCCCAGTGCCCACTCATCTCCCATCCTCTGCCTGTCTCTCCCAGTGCCCACTCATCTCCCATCCTCTGCCTGTCTCTCCCAGTGCCCACTCATCTCCCATCCTCTGCCTGTCTCCCTCAGTGCCCACTCATCTCCCATCCTCTGCCCGTCTCCCTCAGTGCCCACTCATCTCCCATCCTCTGCCTGTCTCCCTCAGTTTCTGGATTAGTGGTGATGGAAGAGCACAGCAGTTCAGGCAGCATCCAAGGAGCTTCAAAATCAACGTTTTGGGCAAAAGCCCTCCATCAGGAATAAAGACAGTGAGCCTGAAGCGTGGAGAGATAAGCTAGAGGAGGGTGGGGGTGGGGAGAAAGTAGCATAGAGTACAATGGGTGAGTGGGGGAGGAGATGAAGGTGATAGGTCAAGGAGGAGAGGGTGGAGTGGATAGGTGGAAAAGGAGATAGGCAGGTCAGACAAGTCAAGGAGACAGTTACTGAGCTGGAAGTTTGGAACTAGGGTGAGGTGGGGGAAGGGGAAATGAGGAAACTGTTGAAGTCCACATTGATGCCCTGGGGTTGAACTGCTGTGCTCTTCCAGCACCACTCATCCAGAATCTGGTTTCCTATCTGCAGTCATTGTTTTTACCCCGTCTCCATCAGTGCCCACTCATCTCCCATCCTCTGCCTGTCTGTGTCTGTCTGTCTGTCTCTCTCTCTCTCTAGGGAACTGTCCGTGGGGTGGACGGAGGGGGGGGGGGGGGGGTGAGTGTCGGGGGTGGGGTTGGTCTAAAGTGGGGGTGGGGTCGTTTGGGTGGTGGGTTTTTTTTTGAGGGGGTAGCCCTCACCTGTTCTTGTAAAGAGTCGACATGTTGACTTCCTATATTTCCCGGCGAGCCGCGCGCCACCGGAAACAGATGCGACGGGATTTGAATCCGACCGGAAGCTCCGCTTCAAATGATTGTCCAACCTCAGTGTCCCGAAGTCACCTTTTAAAAATAAATTAGTACTTATGTCCTGAATTTCAGTATATTATGTATGTCTTTTTATTAGAGCAATTCATCTGACTGACTTTTGTGAATTTAAATCTTGATCACCGCAATACTAGTCACAGATAAGCACAATAAAAGTTTGAATAAATCACAATGTTTACTAATTACACGGATAAATCATTAACCAGAGGGACTGTGTTGCGGTTATTTATTGATATTTTCTATAGGTTTGTGTTTCACCCGGACGTTGTCTCGTGGTCGGACCGAGTTCACCCCCGGAAGTAGTTGTTGATTGACAGCCCGGCTGCTCTGACCTGGATGAGTTGTGTGGTTTGTTGACAGCCGCGAGCGAGTTCCATTTTCGGGAACATTTTAATTTTGAAAGAATCGGGTCGGCGGCGGGATCCGGAGGATCAGGTGGGGGCTGTTGGCACCTCCCCGGGTGGAGGGAGAGGGGGAGCACCGTGTGTGTCAAAGGGACATTGGCCTGTGGGGACCATCAGCTCCTGATCCCATTCCCCCCCCTTCACCCATTACATCCCTAATTACCACATCCCCCCCCCACACCCCTCCCCCATCCCCCCCCACACCCCTCCCCCATCCCCCCCCCACCCCTCCCCCATCCCCCCCCCCACCCCTCCCCATCCCCCACCCCTCCCCCATCCCCCCCACACCCCTCCCCCATCCCCCCCACACCCCTCCCCCATCCCCCCCCACCCCTCTCCCATCCCCCCCCATCCCCACATCCCCTCCTCCTCCCTTACCCCCATCCCCCCCCCACCCCTCCCCCATCCCCCCCCCACCCCTCCCCCATCCCCCCCACACCCCTCCCCCATCCCCCCCACACCCCTCCCCCATCCCCCCCCACACCCCTCCCCCATCCCCCCCCACCCCTCTCCCATCCCCCCCCATCCCCACATCCCCTCCTCCTCCCTTACCCCCATCCCCCCCCACCCCTCCCCCATCCCCCCCACACCCCTCCCCCATCCCCCCCACACCCCTCTCCCATCCCCCCCCACCCCTCTCCCATCCCCCCCACCCCTCTCCCATCCCCCCCATCCCCACATCCCCTCCTCCTCCCTTACCCACATCCCCCCTCACACCCATCCCCCCTCACACCCCATCCCCTCTTACCCCCATTACTTTCCCCTCCCCCCACACACCCATCTCCATCACCCCACCCCTTATCCCCATTACCCCTACCTTACTCCATTATCCCCCTACCTTTCCCAATTACCCACCACTTGCCCCCGTTACCCCATCCCCATTTAATCACCCCTCCCTTACCCTATCTCCCCTACTCTTTTATCCCCATCTCCCCCCTTCCCTTATCCCTGTCTCCTCCCTTACCCCCATTTCCTCTTCCCACCTGCCAGATGACTGTCTCTCTCTGTGTTGTGTCCCCTTCTGTTGTTAGAGCAGCTGTGGTTACAGTGCTGGCTGGAGAACTGAACCAGCAAGAAGACAAGGCCAGCCTTTGATTTTGGTTTAACATAGAATTAAACAGCACAGAAACACGGTATTCATCTCCTCATACCTGTGCTGGCTTTTTGAAATTATTCAGATTTCCAATTATTCTACCTTCATCCCTCCCTTTCCACATAACTCTGTAAAGTTTCCTTTTTGTATAGATTTACAAGCTCCTTGTTCATAATGGATTTGCTTCCACCGCACTTTTCGGCAGCACATCTCAGATCTTAAGAATTAACAGAGCACACAGCATGGGCTCTGTCCAACTGACCTGGACATGTTCTGCATGGGCCTCTTCTACCCTGTTTTATCCTAACACTCTTACCGGAAGAAGGGCTTATCCCCAAAACGTCGATTCTCCTGCTCCTTGGATGCTGCGTTTTTCCAGCAACACATTTTTCAATTCTTACCTTTGAGTCTTCTCTGCCTTGTGTGTTTACCTAATATTTGGGTTCTGCCAGGGCCACTCAGCTCCTGACCTCATTACAGTCTTGATCCAAACATGGACAAAAGAGCTGAGTTCCAGACGTGAGGTGAGAGTGACTGCCCTTTATTTACATCAAGGCTACATTTTAAAAAATGTATTTTTGTGGATGTTGCTGGCTGGCCAGCATGTATTGCTCATCCCTAGTTGCCTTTGAGAAGGTGGTGGTGAGCTGCCTTCTTTGAACCACTGCAGTCTTTGTGCTGTGTATTTACCCACAAAGCCATAGGAATTGAATTACAAGATTTTGACCCAGTGACAGTGAAGGAACAGCGATATATGTCCAAGTCAGGTTGATACATGTCTAGGAGGGAAGCTTGAAGGGGGTGTTCCCAGGTATCTGTTGCCCTTGTCCTTCTAGAAGGAAGCAGTTATGGGTTTGGAAAGTCTGTTTGAGGATCCTTGGTGAATTTCTGTGGAGCCCCTTGCAGATAGTATACACTGAGTGTCGGTGGTAGAGGGCATGGATGCGGTGCCAATCAAGCGGGCTGCTTTGTTTCAGATGGTGTCAAGCTTCTTGATTGTTGTTGAAACTGCACCATCCAGGCAAGTGGCCAGTAATCCATCACACTCCTGACTTGTGCTTTGTAGATGGTGGACAGGTTTTTGGGTGAGGGCCAGGAGGTGACTTACTTGCTGCAGTATTCCCAGCCTCTGACCTGCTCTTGTAGCCACTATGTTTATATAATGAATCCGTTTGAAATTCTGATCACTGGTGACCCCAGGATGTTAATAGTGGTGGATTCAATGATGGTAACACCATTGAATGTCACAGTTAGGTTGTCTCTTATTGGTGATGGTCATTGTCTGGCATTTGTGTGGTGCGAATATTGCTTGCCACTCGTCAGCCCAACCCTGGATATTGTCCGGATCTTTTTGCGAACATGGACTGCTTCAGTATCTGAGGAGCCATGAATGGTGCTCAACGTTGTGCAATCATCAGCGAACATCCCTACTTAGGGTCATAGGGATGTACAGCACAGAATCAGACCCTTCGGTCCAACTCGTCCATGCTGACCCAATATTCTTATGATGGAGGGAAGGTCATTGAAGAAGCAGTTGAAGATGGGCAAATCTAGGGCGCTATCCTGAGGAGTTCCTGCAGAGATGACCAAGTGTGGCATCAAGGAGCCAACGATATGAAATCTGTCCTCTGGTCAGAGGCATATCTCACAAAGGAAGATAGTTGTGATTCATAGAGTCCCTACAGTCTGGAAGCAGGCCATTTGAGCCCAAACCGACTCTTTGAAGAGCAACCCAATCCGGTAACGTTGCATTTTCCATGGCTAAACCACCTTGACTCCGTATCCCTGGACACTAAGAGCAGTTTAACCTACACACCTCTTGGACTGTGGGAGTAAACTGAGTCACCCAGAGGAAACTCCACACAGACAGTCACCCAAGGATGGAATCGAACCCAGGTCCCTGGCACTGTGGGGCAGCAATGATCACCACTGAGCCATCATGCTAGCCCACAAACCAGGTCTTGTTATCAAATTGTCTGCTATTACACACCACCCATTGTTAGCCACTAATAGTCCCCATTAATAGCTATTCTCGGTCCTAGCCAGAACATTATTCACTCCTTTGTCTGTCCAACTGCTCTTAGAGTCATAGAGTCAAACAGCACTGAAACAGACCCTTTAGTCCAACCGGTTCCTGATGAAGGGCTTTTGCCTGAAATGTTGATTTCCCTGCTCCTCGGATGCTGCCTGACCTGCTGTGCTTTCCCAGCACCACTCTAATCTTGACTCTCTTCAGTCCAACTAGTCCATGCTGAACATATTCCCACCTGCCTGCTCCTTGCCTGTATCTCTGCATACCTTTCCTATTCATGTACCATCCAAATGTCTTTTAAACATTGTAATTGTACCTGCATCTACCACTTCATCAGGAAGTTCATTTCACATGTGAAATATAATAACTGTGATACCGTACAGGAAAAAGTAGGCCATTTGTTTGGCATCACATTCAACAGCAGGCTCCCTCTGTCACTAACACATACTGGCAGCAATGTATACTGTCTACAATATACACCACAGAAGGTCATAGAATCATAGAGATGTACAGCACGGAAGCAGACCCTTTGGTCCAGCTCGTCCATGCCAACTAGATATCTCAACCTAATCTAGTCCCACTTGCCAGCACCCGGCCATATCCCTCCAAACCCTTCCTATGCATATACCCATCCAGATGCCTTTTAAATGTTGCAATTGTACCAGCCTCCACCATTTCCTTTGGCAGCTCATTCCATACGTGCACCACCCTCTGCGTGAAAAAAATCTCTTTTATATCTTTCCCCTCTCACCCTAAACCTATGCTCTCTAGTTCTGGACTCCCCCACCCCAGGGAAAAGACCTTGTCTATTTACCCTATCCATGCCACTCATGATTTTTTAAACCTCTATAAGGTCACTCTTCAGTCTCCGACGCTCCAGGGAAAACTGCCCCAGCCTATTCAACCTCTCCCTATAGCTCAAATCCACCTTTCAGAAAGGCGGCAGATGCACATGAATACCACCACCTGCAAGCTCTTTTCCAAGTCTCACACTATCCTGATGTGGAAATATATTGTTGTTTGTTCTATGCTGCGGGGTTAAGATCCTGGAACTCCAGCCTGAAAAGCACCGTGACTGTGGGCACATCATGTGGATTGCAGAGTTTCAAGAATGCAATTCACCACCACCCTCTTGAGTGTTATTAGGTTTGGACAATAAATACAGTACTTGCTTAGCCAGTGACATCCACACCTTGTGACTGAATTTTAAAAAAAACTTAATGTCACTGGACAAGTAACCCAGAGCCCATAATTTCAAATCCAACCACGGCACCTGATGGAATTTAAATTTAGTAAGCAACTAGTTTCAGTGACAGTGACCATTTCAGTTGTCATAAAATCCACCTAGTTCACTAATGTCCTATAGGTAGGAAAGCAAATGTTCTTACCTACCTAACTACCTACCTACCTGCGAATCCAGAGTCACAGAAATGTGACTTTTAAAGCCCTCTGAAATGATTTAGCAATCAAAGGCAATTAGGGATGGACAACAAATATTGGCCTTATCAACAATGTATTGCATCCAATAAAATAATAAAACAAAACTTTTCTGCACTTTTTTTGAACCCAGGCAGACCTTTACCCAGTCATTTATCTGTCCAACTGGTTTACTGTGTCTTTGGGCTCTATCACCACTTATCGTTTACTCCTACCCTCCCCCCACCCCCCCAAAAAATCCCATCTTCTGCATAAATACCAACTTTTTCCTAGCTAGCATCAGTTCTTAAGATGGATCACTGGACCGAAAAGTTTAACTCTGCTTTCTTTCCACAGATGCCAGAGCTGCTGAGTTTTTTGAGCAATTTCTGTTTTTGTTTCTGATTTCCAGATCTATAGTTCTTTCGGTTTTCTGAACTGCCACTGCCCTGCCTCTCTCAATCTGAATCCATGCTTGGTCAATTGAATTCATTCATTGAAACAATATGGAGAATATTGAGTAATTATTTGCAACATTTTATATGTTTGTTTTGGGTATTCATTTACCAGTTATTCATTTAGATGGTTTTGGTTTAATTGTGTTTTGTTATTTACATTTAGAACAACTTCAAACCACTATTTGAACTGTAATGGACAAACTGAGCAAGCAAAAACTCCAGGTTCCAGGACACACTGTGCTGCCCAGTACTGTCCAATACTAAGTGTCTCTCAACAACACTTGCTACATATTGGAGCCATATTTTGATAAATACTGCTAGATATATTGAGATTGCTCACTTTACAGCATAGGTGTTCAAGGGCTGATGTAATAGCAGTACAAAATTATGCTGGATCAGTTAAGGAGAAACTTTCCACTGACTGGGGGGTGGACTGTATGTTACATAGGTTTAAAATAATTCCTAAAAGATCAGTGGAGAGATTAGGACAATTTTTCTTTTATACACAGGATTCTTTATTGCTTTTAGCAAGAGGTTGGAGTATAAAAATAGAGAATTATAAGGCATTATCCTGACAACACCTGGAGTAATATGTACAGTTTTGGTTTCCTGATTTTAACAAAAAAAGGTTCCCATAGCCTCTGATGTTGCGCAGAGAACAACAATCAGTTGGCTGATTCCTGGATTGACGAGGTTGTCTTATGAGGAAAAGTTAGGCAAATTGCACCTGTATCCACTGTACTGAAACTTTCGGCTGACTCCTAGTTTCACCTCATTTTCGCAGCTCTCTCCCAATATCCATGTAGCTCCAGGTGGCGTCTCACAGCCAGCTGTGAAGGAAGCAAAGGGGACTGCCAGACATGGCGTCATACAGTCCCGAATCACTGATGACTCTATGCACTAAGTACTGTTTGCATAACCTGGAGGGAACCCTGTGCTACATGCAAGACAATGAGACGCTGAGACTCCACCCTGATGTCTTCCTGCCCAGTGAGATCTGTGACCGCCTCGTCAACATGTGAGTCCCAAGCTCTGTGTGTGTGTGTGTGTGTGTGTGTGTGTGTAAGAACGTACATACGTGTATATCGGACAGGGGATGTGCAGGAGAAGGAGTGGAAGGCACAATGACAGAAAGGAGAAAGTGAGGACTGCATATGTTGGAGATCAGAGTCAAACATTGTGGTGCTGGAAAAGCACAGCTGGTCAGGCAGCATCCAAGGAAAAGGCGAGTCAATGTTTTGAGCATAAGCCTTTCGTCAGGATGAAGAGCTTATGCTCGAAACGTCAACTCTCCTGCTCCTTGGATGCTGCCTGACCAGCTGTGCTTTTCCAGCACCACACACTTCGACAGTGATAGAAAGGTCCTTCAGATGATGACGTGAAAAAGCATTTCTTCATGTACAGGAAGCTTGCAATGTGTAAATTGGCCGTTTCCACCTTGAAACAGTCTTGGTACTTCAAAACCACTTCACAGGCTGTCAAATATCTTGCCATAATGTCTTGAAGTTGTGAAAAATGCTGTATAATTGCAAGCCTTTCTTTCCAAAACGCTGTTGATGTGAGGGGTCAATTGTTAGTTATAAAACTGAAGATTTGTAGAATTTGTTTAGGGAAGGGCATAAAGAGTAAAGGAACCAAGACAGCTCAAGGGAGCCACAATCTACCTGAATGTTAACAGAACAGGATTGAGGGGCTGAATAATGTCCTCCTACAGAATAAGGGGTCATATTTTAAGGACACAGAGGCCATTTTAGACAGCGATAAGGAGACATTTCTTCACCCAGAGAGTAGTGAACCTGTGGAATTCTCTGCCACAGAAAATGGTTGAGACTAAAACATTGAGTTTTTCTAAGAAGGGAATTGATACAGTTTTTAGGGCTACAGAGATCAAAGAGGTGGTGCAAAAGCGGGAACTGGGGACTGAGTTGGACGATGGTAGAGCAGACTCAAAAGGGCCGAGTGGCCTACTCCAGCTCCGAGTTTCTTTGTTTCTACGTCTATGTTAAAATAGCTTCAGTTATTGCAAATGGTTCAACGGTTCAATTGACCGAGATAATGATGGAAAGGGAGGGCTGTAGTTCGTTTGTATTCCTTCAAGTTTTGAAAGAACGGGGAGTGATCTGATCAGGCTTTTTTGAAATTACGTAATAATTTGATAGGGAAGTAGAAAGTACTATTTCCTTCAGTGCAGGGAGTCCAGAAACATAGAGCTTATGCATTCAGGAAGTGTAATCAGAAAGCAATTACTTACCCAAATGGTGGTGGAAATCTGAAAGTCTTTGTTTTCATGTTTTTCTGTTACCCCCCATCCACCTTGGCCACACACTCTCAATCAATGTCAGTTTAAGTAGATCCTTGTGTGCATACTCTAGGTACATGGACCTGGTAAACACAGACAATAACTTCCAGCCACACGAAAGCTTTTTCAGCTTGTTCTCAGACCATCGGAGTACTCGACTAACTCACATACACCTGAGGGGTATTCAGGAGGACATTGTGCAGGATCAGGACTTGGTGGCCTTTTCTAAGCAGGTATGAGCTCCTTTTACATTTTTTAAACAGCCTTCCATTGTTTAATTGTGAAGCTTACTCCCTAGATTCCTATTTCCCAGTACGTTCTGTTGAAGTCTGATGCTTGAACTAGTAAGTGTGAACTGAGAGACCATGAGTTGGCATCAAAGCAGGATAAACTGGGCATGTTTTGTTTCATCAGTCAGCCTCCCCCCTCCTGAAGATACTGATCCCTTGTTGAGGGTACGATTTAACCAGGTCCCTGTCATCCTGCTCACTGAGCTGTTCTGCAGCCTCAGTAGCTGGACGGTGAATGCTGACAAGCTATTCAGCAATGGGAGTGAGAACTCACAACTCTACTAATCTCATTTCCCAGTGCAGTCAGGACTGTTTCCAACTCTCCTCTCCCTAAGAGTCACTGGGACCAACTATTATATTCCTCATGTATCTTTGTTTGAGACCAGCACTGAGCAAATATCAAACCTGTCACACTCCTGTTTTGATGGCTCTGCTTGAGACAGGCCGTTGTCAGTAATTGTAAATAGGAAGCTGAGAATGGAGTAGGTTTTGGATGTGAATGATCATGTACTAGCAACACACTCTGTCTGCAATATCTTTATAATATTTAACTCCTTATATCTGCATCAATACTGTCTGCTTCACACACTCCATGTGGCAACAATATCCATGCTCTCTCCACTCATAGAATCACAGATGATTACAGCATAAAAGGTAGTCATTCAACATGTCATATCTGGGAGCCTCTGCAAGAGTTACTCTGCATTATCCTGTCCTTTGTCATAATAGTGCAATTGATATTTATCTTAGATAAATATATATTCAAGAGGGAGCTGGATATGCCTTTGCAGCTAAAGGGATCAAGGGGTATTGAGAGAAAATGTGAATGGGATACTGAGATTACATGATCAGCCATAATGGTGGGGCAGGTTTGAAGGGCTGAATGGCCTACTGCACCTGTTTTCTACATTTCTGTGTTTCTTCAAAGCCATGATTGAATCTACCTTCACACTTTATTTAGATCTGAAATGCAATGTCTGACAGTCACCCTCCTCTCACCCCTACACCCTACCTCAATTCCCCACTCATCTTCCAATTGTTCCTTCCTCTCTCACAACACCACTCCTCCCCAAACCCCCTCCTTCTTCCCAACTTTCCTACTCTACCCCAACCTTCCCCACAATAGCCTTTTCCTTCAAATTCAAAGCCTGATTATTCTGAATCAATCTGTTCAGAGATGTTATCATTTCTCGGTAGGTGGGACTTAAACTCAGGTCTTCAGGCTCAGAGGCAGGGACAGTACCACTGCATCACAACAGCCTTTAATACAATGTGGTCTCCTGGATATTTCTAATCAGCCTGTTCAGGGATGTTATTGTAGACCTCTGGAATAGGTAGGATTGGAACCCAGGTCTTCTGGTGTAGAGGTAGGGTCGCTACTGCCATGCCACAAGAGCCTTATGAGACACCCTGTCCTTAATAAAACAATGCCCATCACCTGGGTATCTTTTAACAATGTAATTAACAAACTATTAACAGATTCCTTTTGCTCATTCTATTTAAGGAACGATGTCATGACAAACAAAGTTAACATATAAAGTAATTAAAGGAAAAATGTGATTTTCATAATTCTTATGAACTAATCGTAACACAATCATAATCATAATCCTCTAAGACATCCAATAATTTCCTCAAGTAAGTATTTTTGTCTTTTTTATTCCTTCACGGAACGTGAGTATCTCTGGCTGAGCCTGCATTTATTACCAAACCCTAATTTCCTGTTAAAAGAGAATGGTGAGCTGTCTTAAACTGCTGCAGTCCATGTGGTGTAGGCATACCCACAATAATGTTAAGAAGCAAGTTCCAGGACTTTGACTCTGCAGCACCAAAGGAATAGCGATAGATTTCCAAAGCAGGCTGGATGTGGCTTCAAGGTGTACTTGCAGGTGGAGGTAATCTCATGTATAGAAGTTTACTTTCAGAAAGACTGATCTAACTGAGAAACACAATATCCTTGACATATCATTTAATCCAGCAACACATGTGTTTAATTTCCTCAGCTTCACTTCTATATCATTTATCTTGTTAGATACTTCGAAAAATACTTGTCTTTGAATGTTTTCAATTGCAAAGGTGTGGCAACTATGTTAAATTACTCTATTTTTCAGCAGTGACCAAATGCTGCCTTTTGTCCTAGAATATGACAATGAGCATTTTCTGTATCTTAGTTACAAGCTGCAAGTGAGAGATCAAAGTCCTACAATATGGTGACCATTCATTGGTTTATAGATTAGATTACTTACAGTGCGGAAACAGGCCCTTCGGCCCAACAAGTCCACACTGACCCGCCGAAGCGCAACCCACCCATTCCCCTACATTTACCCCTTTTACCTAACACTACGGGCAATTTAGCATGGCCAATTCACCTAACCTGCACATCTTTGGACTGTGGGAGGAAACCGGAGCACCCGGAGGAAACCCACACAGACACTGGGAGAATGTGCAAACTCCACACAGTCAGTCACCTGAGGCGGGAATTGAACCTGGGTCTCTGGTGCTGTGAGGCAGCAGTGCTAACCACTGTGCCACCATGCACTCTAGTCCTGTAGAATAACACCTGGTGTAGTCTGACTTTCCTCTTATTCCTTTTGAAGACAAATGCCTAAACAAATGAACTAATAAACAACCACCTTAAAGGAGCATTGTTGCAAAACAAAATTTTAAAGGAAAGTTATTAAGTTAAATTAAAATGTTATTTCTAGGATTGATTTCCACTCCAGCCCCCTGGTTGTGGAAGGCCTCAGGGACCACTGAGCACAAATATAACCACAAACTGATTGTCAGAGGCAGACATTGTAGAAATGATCTTAAACCACCATATGTATACTGTGTCTGTCTCTGGTACTTCAGCCATGCACTCCACAGCTGTTATGATCTTGTGCTCAGTGTCAGTGATCGATTCCCTACTAGGGGAAAAAGGCTTTCAGAACTATGTAGTGCTGGAGATGTGTTTAATTCCCTCATAGCAAGCCATGCAGCTTAGTGATACCCTAGCTATTATCATGAGAGTTTTTGTGGTTCCGTTTCACTCAGGCTTTGCCTTTGCCACGTTTCCCTCTGCCCTAATGTGGTTTACATTTACTGAGAAACAGTAGGCACCCCGGTCCTTTATCAAACCATTTCCATCACCTCCCTATCTTTAGTAACATAATCAGCAAACCTTTAATACTGTTTCTAAGGTGATGACCAGTTCTGCTTTTATTCGTCAGGACCTGGTTGAACTCCGCCTGGTTAACTGTGAGAAGCTGTCAGCCAAGAGCCTGCAGACTCTAAATAACTTTCGTAGTACATTGGTTTCCCTCAGCCTATTTGGCTGCAAGAACATTTTTTACGAGGAGGAGAACCCTGGTGGCTGCGAGGGAGATAATGAAAGCCTGGTGAACCCCACACGGCAGGTCCTGGTCAGAGACTTCACCTTCGCTGGCTTCCACAGGCTCTGCTTCCTCAACCTGGGTCACCTGACAGATGGAGTGGACGTGGACCGACTCCTACGGCCGCTGACCTCCCTCACCTCGCTTGACCTCTCTGGCATTCAACTCAATGAAATCCAGTTTCTGCTTCAGTGGCAGAAGCGGCTGGCATCGCTGGTTCTGTACAACATGGACCTCTCTGAGGAGCACATCTGGGTCCTCTTGCAACTCACTAACCTCAGGTAAGAGAAACATGCTTCTGGGTCAGGGTTAAGTGGCAAATTGAGGTTCTGAATCTTAATTCCTCCTTCCCCAAGCTCATTCCCACTCTCAGCACCGTATGACAGTGGAATAACTTGTATAGCATCTTTTAACATAGTTAAGCATCCATCCATGCTTCTCAGGAGCATTATCAGACAACATTTGCCACTGAGACATTAAGACAAGATACCAAACGTTCTAAAGAAGAGTTGTAGTAGACTCAAAATATTAATTCTGTTTCTCTCTCCACAGAAGCTGCCAGACTTGCTGTGTTTCTCCAGCATTTTATGTTTTTATTTTTATTGACCAAGAGCTTAGTCAAGGAGGTCAGTTATAAAGAGCATCTTAAATGCAAGAAATGTTTATGGAGGGAATTTCAGAGCTTAGGAGCTAGGCAGCTGATGGTCCGGATACTAATGATAGATTGTTTAACAGCAGGGGATGCTCAAAGAGCCACAACTGGTGGAAGACAGAGAGCTCAGAGAAGCACAGATTACAGAGCTAGGAAGGGACAAGGCCGTGGAGGGATTTGAGACCAAGGAGGAGAATGCAAGCCTGTGATTTGGAGGTGCTGGTGTTGGACTGGGGTGTCCAAAGTTAAAATCACACAGCCCCAGGTTATAGTCCAACAGGTTTATTTAGAACTGAAAATGTATTGCTGGAAAAGCGCAGCAGGTCAGGCAGCATCCAAGGAGCAGGAGAATCGACGTTTCAGGCATGAGCCCTTCTTCAGGAAGAGAAACATCGATTCTCCTGCTCCTTGGATGCTGCCTGACCTGCTGCGCTTTTCCAGCAACACATTTTCAGCTCTGATCTCCAGCATCTGCACTCCTCACTTTCTCCTAGGTTTATTTGGAAGCACAAGCTTTCAGAGCGCTGCTCCTTCGTCAGGCTAGCCAGCGACACCCACATCCCATGAGCGGATAAAAAAGAAACGTTCCCTCAGAAAGTTCCAGGTTCACTGTATCCATGACATCGCCAGGAGCTTCTACTCTCCCTTGTAAAGGATTGTTAGAGATGGAGGTAATTTGTTCCTCATGGTAATAGGATTTACAACATGAATATCAAATGTTCGCAGATTTAGTAAATATATGTTTTTGAGAGAAAAAAAGACTTGCATTCTGTTGTGACTTTCACAATTTCAGAACTTCCCACGTTTATTGTGCTTCTACCATGGATAGAGTGAAACAGAGCAACCAATGTGTGCGTAGCTCAAACTGTTTTGTGATATCTTTTGTGGATGGGGATACATTTTAGTGGGACACCAGGGAAAGTCCTAGCAAGGTGGAAAAAACCATGTCCCAGAATGGGTAGTGGTGAATGAACAAATTTACTGTTGTTTTAATTGTAACCTGAATGCATCCAGCTCAAAATCTTGTCCACTATATGTTGTTTCTGTTCTATAGACATTTGGACATTTCTCGTGACAGAACGTCTAGTTTTTATAAATTCAAGCTGACCCGGAAAGTGCTCACTGCCTTCGCACAGAACCTTAAAAACCTTGTCTCATTGGACATCTCAGGACACCTGATGCTGGATAACTCTGCAATCTCATGCCATGATGAGGCGCTGGGCCCTGCAAGGTAAGGCCTGAAGCATACAGCCAAATATTTAAATATCAAAGTACTGTTACCGATAATATTTTCCCAGGCCGTTTTCAAATCTTTGACAAAATTATGTTGCTTTCATTCATTTTGTGTTTTGATCAGATATTCAGAATGTTTCCCAGTCATTGAATCATTTGAAATTGTATGAAATCACTGCGATGATGTAGTCACAGCCTATTGGCCATTGTATGCATTGCCATGTCCCTCAGACAGCATTGAGGTGATTGATCAGTTGATTGGCTTTCAGTGTCGTTTGTTTATGGAGTGATTTGGCCCAGGACAAACTCCCAGCTTCTCTTTGAATAAAATATACAAACACTCCCATCTCTGGATCAGAAGGTCCTGGGTTCAAGGCCATTCCAGAATGTGAGTACTTAATCTAGGATTGCATTCTAGACTGGTTCTGAGACATTGTTTTATTGATAGAAATGCTGCCCTTTGGATGCAAGGTTCAACTGAAGCTGTAATAGCCTTGTATAGTGGTTTAGGTAGATATTTAAGATTCCATGGTAGTCTTGAAAGAAAAGCAAGGGAATTTCAGTCCGTTTTGTAGACAATATTAATCTTCTAATCAATAAAACCAACTAACCAATCATCCATCACTCTGGGCATTTAAGACAATAATTTACATTATATAGCACCTTTACCTTATAAACTGTCTCAAAGCATTTCACAGACGTGCTATTCAAAGAAAAATTGACATCATCCCAATGAAAGGGATATTAGGACAGATGACTGAAGATAGGTTTGGAGGTGGGTCTTAATTCAGGAGAGAGGTTAAAGGGCAGTTTTAAGGAAGGAATTTCAGAGTTGAAGACCTAGAAGGCTGAAGACATGGCTACTGATCATGGGTACAAAGTACATATTGTGTGGCAAGTGCCTGGAGATGTTTCTGAGAAATGTGATAGGACTCTGGACTGGTTACTACACTAACTTGCTTCATACGTTTGTGTTCAGCAATGAGCCACAGAAGAGCAGCATTGAACCATTCCGTGCACTGAGGAGATCCTTTCAGTTTTTGGGACTGTTTGACACCACACTTTGTAACCTAACTCATATTCCTGCCCACAAGGTAAGCAAAGCAAGCTAGTTCTCATGGTTACTCTTTTTTTTAAAAGTCATTTTGGGATACACGTATGTGTCTGTGCTTGTGCATGAATGTGTGCCTGTTTCCATATGTGAGTATGTCTTACACACATGTGCATCTCTGCTAGTGGTTCCGATGCACACATGTCCATGTATTTGTGATCTGCTATAATTGCTTGAAGCTAGAAGAGGACCACAGTAAGAATCTTAGAGTTTGCATTCAGGGTTTGGGTTGTAACTGGTTGACCTGCAGATTGAACTCTAGGTTGTGTTTCTGTTTCTAGATAACTGGTGAAGCAAATGAGGATCAAATCCTGAATGCCATAGAAGCTTACACTGAATACCGGCCAGAGATTGCATCGCGTGCAATAAACCATCTCTTTGATATCGCACGGATTGAACAGTGTGACCAACCATTGCGTGCTCTACAGGTAAGCTTTGAACATTAAGTCCAGTTGACTGGGATCTGACAATTTTAGAATGGTACCGAACGCTGCTTTAATAGTGCCAATGTAAAGTAGTCACTGCTCCTCCAGGCGCAGTACTAAACCCTGTTACTGGATCCACTTTATGACATTTCCTTTTTTAGCACCAAGGTCATTGCGAACTTTCCTTTGTGCAGTGATTTCCGTATATGCTGCCGTTGCCCTGTCCAACTTGGGCCTCCTCGGAACCAGCTGTTTGTGCAAATAATGAGAACTTTGACTTCTTTACATTATAATTTTATAATTTATGTTTTAGATACTTCCTTAAATGAGCTACTATTACATCTACATGGTTTCCAATAAAACACAAGCTGGTTGCAAAGAAAACTTTCGTCAGATGAAGCAATAATAGTAAACAAGTGAAAGCTCACCTCATTCTGAAAGAAAATACAAGAAAGATCAAATTAAAAGAGAAGCTGATAGTTAATGGGAATTCAGTATAATGAAGGTTCTGGAAGGAAGTGAACAAATCTTCCAGCTTTATGATTGCCTTATAAAGAAAGTAGTTTTTTGTTGATACCATAACTGCCTGGATTTATCAAGCTTTTTCTTTATTCTTTTGCGGGATGTGAATGTTGCTTGTGAGGCCAGCATTTGTTGTCCTTTCCTAATTGCCCGAGAAGAGTAGGCACTTTAGGCCAGGAGTCATATGTAGGACAACCAGTATCCATTTCTAAAGGGCATTAGTGAACCAGATAGATTTTTGTGATATCATTGTAAGGTCACTCACTGCAAACTAGCTTTGTTTTTGAATTTTAAAGTTAGGCTTTCTTTTAATTTAATTCAAATTTCACTCTCTGCCGTGGTAGGATTTGAACACGTCCTTAAAACATTAGCCTGGGGCTCAGAATTACCAGTCCAGTGACATTATTGTCACACCTTTGCCTCCCCTTGAAAAGGAGTGAATGGGTGTTACACAGCGAAGCTTGAGACCACCTGTAATTTGACTTAATTAATGAAATGGTTTCCAAATGTCAAAGAATATTGGCCTGAAAATATATGAATTGACCTCAGAAGCCATGAAGCAACATAAAACAAATTATATTTGTATGAATTAAATATTCTGAAATTCCCTCCCTAAATTTCTCCACAGCCCTCTCCTCCTTCCTTATGTGTTACCTGCCCTAAAGTGTGTCCATTTTTATTTAGTAATCAGCCAGTGAAGTACTGAACAAATTTTACTCTGTTAAAGATGCTATAGAAGATGTAGGTGGATACAGGAAGGAAGGAGGAAGGAAAGTAAAGTATTGTCGGTGTTTGAAATCTAGAGAGAGAATGATTTACACGCACACACCGCACGCGCACACACCACACGCGCACGCATACACACACACACACACACGTTCACAACCCTGACCGGTGGCCTGACGGACTCCAAGAGACATCAAGGATAATATGCTAAGGCTGGATCTTTGCACAGACATAGCATAATAGCATAAAGAGAAGAATGATAATGGGTGGATTAATATGGTCGAGGGAGGAAGAGGTAAAGGGATGGTAATTTGCAAAAAGTAGTGCTTTCAGATTTTCTGACCCTAACATATATATTGATAAAAGAGGCAGAGGGCGAGTCTTTTTAAAAACTTTCCTGTTTCTCCATTGCAGCTGGTGATCTCTGCATTGAAGTACCACAAATTTGACAAAAGTGTTCAGGTGACAGGAAGTGCAGCTCTCTTCTATCTGACTGGCTCGGATTACCGGCACGAACAGAACATCAAACTTCGCCGCCAGGTCATTCAGGTGGTGCTGAATGGTATGGAGTCCTATCAGGAGGTGACGGTATGAACTTACCCTTTCAATCCATAAGTGTCTGCCTTAAAACCGTGGTCTATTTCAACAGTTAGTTTATTAAAAGCCAGATATCTCTACTATTCACCATAAGTACATTTACATGTTTTGCTTTAAGTAAGGCTTATAGGGCAGATTGGTGGCTGTTTTTCTACTGAGATCCCTGCCTCAGCACCTTTTCCCTGCTGCATCCACCCCACTCCCACACTCTTTAGCTTCTGCTGTTTCAAGCTGCATTCAGGATTATCCTCACTACATCTGATTGCCATGTCCTCGCAACACAAAACCAACAAAATCAATATTCTTGTCTGTTTCCTGATTACCGTATATCAATGATCTCTTGCTTCACACCTTCCAACATGACCCTCCTCCTTGCTCACTCTTCAACCCCCATTCCCAATGCATTTCCTTACTCTTGTCCCACCCAACACCACCTCACTCTCTCTCACCTCCCCTCCCCCCAACCTGTTCTTTCACCCTCCCCTCTTCCTTTCCCCAAAGACTCTTTCTCTCTCTCATGCTCACTCATCCCCCTTACTCCCAGCTTTTCACTTTTGCTGATTATTTTTGCACCATTTGATTTTTCTTGTGTGCTTAGTGATACACTTACCACAAATCTCACTCTCGTTTGCTCCCTGGCAACATAGGTACAACGGAATTGCTGCTTGACACTCTGCAACTTCAGTATTCCGGAGGAGTTGGAGTTCCAGTACCGACGGGTCAATGAGCTGCTTCTCAGTATCCTGAACCAGACTCGACAAGACGAGTCTATTCAACGTATAGCTGTGCACCTTTGCAATGCGCTGGTCTGCCAAGTTGACAATGATCACAAGGAAGCAGTGGGGAAAATGGGCTTTGTCACAGTAAGTGTTGTGTTGCTGAGGACTGGGCAGATCATTCTATTATTATATTGTTGTCATTTCTTCAAACACCTGTCATGAAGTTAATGTGGAAACATAAATCCAAGTAGCACATTCCAAAGTGGCTTCTTCATTAATTCACTCAATTATCTTCTGTAGGAGGACATGCAATCACCTCTTGACTTTCCAAAGCTCAAGGGGAGATGCTGGTGGTGTGGTGGTTACGTCAATCGGTAAATACCAATCTAATGTTCTGTGGACATGGATCCAAATCCCTCCAGGGCAGATGGTGAAACTTAAATTGAGTCAAATGTTGAGCAAAATGATGGCCTGATGATGACCATGTAACCATTGCCAATTGCTGTAAAAATCCATCTGGTTCACTAATGTCTTTTATGGAAGGAAACCTGATCTATACATGACTCCAGACCCATAGCAATGTGGTTGACTCTGAACTGCCCTCTGGGCAATTAGCGATGGGCAATAAATGCCAGCCTTGCCAGTAATGCTTATATTCCCATGAATGAATTTAAAAAATTACAGCTATGAAGTGTAGTCACTGTATTAGGAACTGCAGCAGCTAATTTACCAACAGCAATGTCATACATAGCATTGCAGTTCAGATATCGAGATTAATAAGACCAGTTGGAGGTTAAATCTTGCATGCCAGATAAGAGATAACTCGCCTGCTCCAGTTCCGAGACTGGAATGGGATATTTTACAAGTGGGAAAATGGAGCCTTGTTGAACATCTCCTTCGAAGAGGGTGACCTCTGACAGCACATAGCCCTCTCAATGGAATATGGATTTTGTGTTCATCTGTGTGAGATGACGCATACTGTCTCGACCTGGATAAGAAAGTTAATTGGCCAATCCTAGTCCATTCATTCTGAAAGATTACACATCACTCAACTGTCCCAGAAATGAGGTCAAGTTGTTTTTCACTCAGCCTCCTGTCCAGAGTCTGTCCTGCATGTTGATCACTCTTCTGACATGAAACATGCTTTTGTCTTTTACAACTCTCAACTTGTATCCTCTTCTGAAGGAGGACATGCAATCGCAATTTAACTGATGTGTAGTGTTAAGTACTCCCTTACATGTCTTCCTGATGTCCCTTGTTGGAGCTTACTTAATATTGCTTATGGCTGGGGATGTTGTGGCATACTGATAGTGTCATCAGACTGGAATCCAGAACCAAAGGCTAATGTTCTGGGGACATCAGTTCAAATCCTACCGTGGGATTCAGTACTGTATTCATGGAAAAACTGGAATTAAAAAGCTAATGATGACTGTGTAACCACTGTTGTTTCTCATTTTTTAAAAATCTAATGAATGTCCTTGAAGGAAGGAAATTTTCTATCCTTACCTGCATGTGGCTTCAGACTCATAGGAATACGGTTGACTCTTAATTATCCTCTGTGCAATTAGGATGGGCAATAAATGTGGCTTAGTCAATGGCACCCATATCCCATAAACAAATATTTCTTTAAATGTGCTCGTTAACCTTAATGCAGGGGCAAATGTGGATGGCTATGTTGATTTCTTCTCCCCTCTCTTTTTGTATGTTTGTTGTTTGAAATAGCCAAGAACATCAGTAGACTTTCCTTACATCTCTATGTCTCACTCATTAAGGATCAACCTGCTTAGAAGCAGCTTTTCATCATTTTCTGTCTTTCATCCTCACACTGTTTGCGCAGTAATTTTACTGGCTGCTCCCAGTGGTCAGATTTGTTGAAAAGTTGGGAAGGGCGTGGTGGTAAGTGTTGGTACATGCATAGTAGGTTTTATTGTAGAATCTTTGCAGACCTGAAGTGGTGGGGAAGCTGTTGAAGAAGATACTGAGAGACAGAATTTATCCACATTTGAAAGCAAATGGGCTTGTTAGTGTTAAGCAGCATGGCTTTCTGTAGGGAAGGTCATGTCTCACCAACTTGATTGTGTTTTTTGAGGAGGCAACAAGAATGATTGATTGATAAGGGCAGTGGATGTTGTATATGTAGACTTTTAGTAAGACATTTGATAAGGTACTTTATGGCATGCTGGTACAATAGGTAGACCCGGGGTATGCTTGATGGATACATATCCAGTTTGGTCATAGAAAACAGCAAGTAGCAGTGAAAGAGTGCTTTTCAGAACGGAGATCAGTAATTAGTGGTGTTCTGCAGAGATCAGTGCTGGGACCTCTTTTGTTCATAATATATATAAATGATCTGGGGGGGAAATGTAAACGGTCTGATTAATAAGTTTGTGGATGACACCAAAGTTGGCAGATTTGCAGATTGTGATGACGATTGTCAAAGGATTCAGTAGGATATAGATGGATCACGGATTTGGGCAGAGAAATGGCAGATGGAGGTTAATTTGGACAAATGCGAGATGGTTCATTTTGGAAAATCAAATGCAGGTGCGAATTAATAAATAAATTGCAGAACCCTTAGGAGCATTGACATATAGAAGGATCTGGGTGTACAGGTCCACACAGGAGGATACACTAGTCAAGTAGGCACATGGCATACTTGCCTTCATCGGCCGAGGCACTGAATATAAAAGTTGGCAAGTTATATTACATCTGTTCAAAACTTTATTTAGACCACATTTGGAATGTTGTGTGCAGTTCTGTCTGCCACAGTACCAGATTTAGAGAGGGTGCAGAGAAGGTTTACCAGGATGTTGCCTGGTCTGGAGGGTTTTAGTTATGAGAAGAGTTTGGATAAACTCAGATTATTTTCACTAGAAAGACCTGAGACAGAGGGGTGGTCTGTAAGAGAGCTACAAAATTATGAGAGGGATAGTTAAGGTGGATAGTCAGAGGCTTCTTCCCAGGGTGGAAAGGTCGACTACAAGAGGGTACAGGTTCAAGATGAGAGGGGGAAGATTTAGAGCACAAGTGTGGGGAGAAGCTTTCACACAGAGGGTGGTGGGTGCCTGGAATACACTGCTAGTGGAGGTGGTGGAAGCAGACACATTAGTAACATTTACGGCATATCTTGGTGACACACGGACAGGAGGCAAACAGAGGGTTAGAAATCATATATGGGCAATGAGTAGTGGGTCTAAATAAGGATTAGAAATCAGTGCAGACTTGGTGGACCAAAGGGCTTATTCCTGTGCTGTATTGTATTATAAGTGCTCCCTTGATGAAATGAAATGGGCCTGCTTTCAAGAGATGACCTGGTCTTTACTGCTGACCTGTTTAATCTGTATCTTCTTTCAGACAATGTTGAAGTTGATTCAGAAAAAATTGACGGACAAAGTGGTAAGTTAAAGAAAAGAACCTGCCTTTATGTAGCGCCTTTTATAACCTCAGGCTATTTTGAAGCACTTCACTGTTAATGAGCATTTATGAAACATAAAACTAACCAATGCTGCAAAAGTAGGAAATACAGACATCACCTTGCACATTAGGAAGGTCACTCCAACATATTACCTCCAGGATCGGTATTGGACAGAACACTAGAGGGAACACCTCTGCTCTTTGCAATAATGACCATAGAATTTTTAATGTCAATCTTGCTTTATTGTTTCATCTGGAAAAAAATTACCTCGTACAATGTAGTCCTCCTCATTACTGCATTGAAATGTCAGTCTGGATTTTGTGCTTTGTATCTGGAGTAAGGTTTGAACCCACAACCATCTGACTGGTAAGGCCAGAGAGTGTTATCCCCTGAGTGATGGCTGAAAGTTGTGTTTCCTTTCCCCACTATGTTCCCACCTCCTGCCTTCTCTCCTGAATGTGCTGCTAATTAACTTGGCATTCTATGTGTGGTGCTACTCCTTCATTATCTTGCATCCAAGTGGCTTTACTTCAGCTGAGAGCCCAGCGGTTGTGCGTCTGTATGTGGGCAACTTATCCAGTGCTGAGCACACAGTTAAATGCTCCATTAAGCTCAGCTGGAAGCCAGACAGCCTGAATGCTGCAGGTTCATTCCTCAGATTGTAAGGTGTCAGCTGATCTGAGCTTGAGTCAGTCTGATAGTGTCCATACAGAGAGAAACAGAGTTAATGTTTCAGCAGTGGCTCTAATGAAAAGTCATCGGCCTGGAATATTAACTTTATTTCTCTCTCCATAGATGCTACCTAACATGCATATTGTTTCCAGTATCCCACATTCTTTTTGAAGATTTCCAGTATCCACTGAATATTTTGCTTTCATTCCTGCTTTAGGTCAGTCCATCTAACACATTCAGGGCATCAGTGTGATAGAGCTTGATTGAGAAACATTTCTAACATTTTCCCTGTCACCTTTCTTTCTTTCTTTGGACAGTGTGACCAAGTAATGGAGTTTTCATGGAGTGCACTATGGAATATTACCGACGAGACTCCTGATAACTGTGAAATGTTCCTGAACTGCAATGGAATGAAGCTGTTTCTCGAATGTTTGAATGTAAGTTTCTCTCTGGAGAAAGTGACCCTGATTTTACATATATAAATGCATTTGGGGCATGAAAAATATTAATCGTTGTCTCTGTTTTGTCCTGGCCACTTCAATGATTGGTGCAGGATATGTTAGCATAGCTGTAGGAGCCCAGACATGATTAACTGTGAAGCCCTGTATTTTACATACTGTTTTTCAGTTTGCTCCTAACATTTTATTTAAATCATCCTTTAATTTTAGGAGTTCCAAGGAAAACAAGAATTACACAGGAACATGTTGGGTCTGCTGGGAAACGTCGCTGAGGTCAAACATCTGCGACCGCACCTGATGACCACACAGTTCATCAGTGTCTTCAGGTTGGTGTTTTTAAAATCCTACTGGAACAATCTAGAACAAGATCAAAGAACAATACAGCACAGGAACACCAAACCTGCGCCGACACATGATACCTTTCTAAGCTAAAACTACTTTGCCTCCACGCGGTCCATATCCCTGTATTCCCTGACCACTCAGGTATTTGTCAGGATACCTCTTAAACGTTGCTGTTGTGTTTTACCTGTAATTTACCTGTCATTGATACAAAAGGTTATATAATGATTTGGCCTTTTATCCCGCACTCCCCCTCACACTGTTCCGATCACTGTTTATATTGGAGTCAGATTATCATCAAGCTATTGATTTCATTATATTGTATCCAATTACATTAAACATAATTTCTTCTTCACCCCTGCACATTCCGCACATCAGTCCCCACACAATGAGACTCTCAACTGGTCTACTTCTAGCTGAGTGACAAAATATTAAAGCCCAAGGGAGGCCATATGATCCACTGTGCTTGTGCTTTATCTCTGTCCAATTAGATCCACTTTTGTATATAATAAAATCAGACTACTGCTGATGCTTGAAATCTGCATTAGAAATAAAGTGCTGAAAGTGGACTTATTGCCATGTTTATCTGTACTGCAACAGTGACTACATTTCAATAGCAGAGGTTGTCAAAGGTGCGTAGACAGGTAAGCAAATAATTAAGAAGGCTAATGGAATGCTATCCATTATTATGAGGGGAACTGAACATAAAAGGAAGATTATGCTTCAGTTATACAGAGCATTGGTGAGAACAAATCTTGAATTGTGTGTTCAGTTTTCATCTCCTTGTTTAATGGAGATATTAAATGAGGTTTACTAGATTGACGCCTGGAATGAGTGAGTTGTCTCATGAGGAAAGGTTGGACAGACTGTTTCCACTAGATTGTTAAGGAGTGAGGAATTATTTGATCAAAGCGTATAAGGTGGTTTTGACAAGGTGGATGAGGAAAAGATGTTTCCTGTTGTGGGTGAGTCCAGAACTAGGAGCACTGCTTAAAAATGAGATTTCATCCTTTTGGGACAGAGATTAAGGGAGTTTTTTCTTGAGGATTGTGTGACTGGAACTTTAAATATTTTTTAGGATAGAGGAAGATAGCTTCTGGTTAGGGAAGGGAATCAAAGGTTATCAAGTGTAGATGGGAAAGTGGATTTGAAATACAAATGGGTCATCTGTTATCTTACTGAATGTTGCAGCAAGATTGAGGGGCCAATTTCCTAAATCGTGTCTGTGGAGACAGAAAAGGAGTTAGCGTTTCAAGTTCAAAATGACTGTTTGGAAGAAGAGTCATAGTGATTTGAAATGTCAGCTGTTTCCCTCTCCACAGATGCTGCCAGACCTGCTGAGATTTTGCCCTGGTTTTTATTTTTATTTAGTTCCTGTTTCCTGCTGATTCCCTTTAGACCTGAAAGTTTTCCTGTTCAAATATTTAGTCAATTCCCTTTAAAAGATACTAATGAATTTGCTACCATGGCCCTTTTAATGAAGCACATTTCAGATCATAATAATGCACTGCATAAATAAATTCTCATCTCCCCCTCTGGTTTTATCTGCCATCTCTATAATTCTGCTGCTTACCAACTCTCCTGCCAGCTTCTCTTCATTTATTCTATCAAAATCTTTCATCAGTTTTAACGCCTCTATTAGTTCACTTTCTCTGCTCTAAAGAGAACGACTCCAGACAATTGCTTCAGACAACATACATTCAAATTCATCTTTGGCGTGAGAGGTGTTGGAATTGATACTTCGCACAACCAGTGGCATGTTCCTGGATCTGGTATCAGTAGAAATAGTTAGGAATGGGCCTTGCCCTACCCACTCAGTACTGCAGTGATGTAACTGCTCTGACCCTTCGCCCTGGGTCTTTTATTCTATGTAAATGGCCTCATTTTATAAAATATGCAGAGAAAGTTATTATCAGCCTAATACCTTTTTCAGTGTTTTGTGAGCAGTCAAGGGAGGAATTTACTCTCCCACTTCATACTATGCCCCTTTTGACTTCCTATTGCCAATCCAATCCCCATCTGTTAGCTTTTGGATGGGTTCTGCAACATTTTCTTCCATTATAAAATACAGTGAAAATGCTCTCTCTTACATTTGATCATGAACTGCAAATGTCATCTCTTTTTGACTATATTTTTGCAATCATTAGTGAAGTAATATGCCCAGATTTATACTGGAAAGTTCGCCCGTCTCACACCAACCCCACCTCATGCCTCATTTTTATCTCTCATTTCCATTGCAGCCGTCTCTTAGAAAGTAACGCAGATGGAATTGAGGTGTCGTATAATGCATGCGGAGTTCTGTCTCACATCATATTCGATGGAGATGAGGCCTGGACCATCACAGAACCGCGGCGCGTGGAAGTGATGGATAGAATGTGGCGAGCAATCTCTAGCTGGGATGAAAATTCAAGAAGAAACATAAATTACAGGTGGGGACAGGCATAATGTTCTTTGAGAGGTTTAGTTTGGGTCTTGAAATTTGATTTGGCCAGTGGTGGGGAGATTATTCAGGGCTGGTGGAGAGAGAAGGCCAGTGGAGCGTGGGGGAGGGGGGTCTCTTGTCCAGGGGAATATGTGTATCTTTTCAAGTGGAGGAGCATGTGTAGTCCAGTGCAAGGGTGTTTTGGCCAGGATAGAGTATTCTGAACACTAAGGACAGTTGTGAGCTGCAGATTCCTTCCTCCTTGCAGGTCTTTTGAGCCAATCCTACGCCTTCTCCCTCAGCAAGTGGCTCCAGTCAGCCAGCATTGGGCAACATGGGCTCTGTTTAACCTTACATCTGTTTATCGTAAGTACTGATAGTGATGTACCTCTTAATCTGTAGCATTGAGTGTATGGTCATGGCACATAGAGGACAGATTGGCCAAGCCTGTCAATGTTTGTGTGTTTCTGTGACTGACAGGGCAGCACATCCTTCTGCTCACCCTATTCGATTATATCAGCTTTTAGCCCAATCATTGCCTTCAAAGTTTGCCATTTCAATTTTCCTGATTTCCCCCTCTGCTTATTAAACCTGTGTATCACTTCATGAGTGTCTAACTAACAGTTTTCCTGGGGCTAATTGAGTGTTTAGGAATCGTATGAACATGGATGATCACAGATTCAGTGCCCCTACTGGGGCCGAATTGGCTCTGTCTTTCGTCCAGTTTGTGTTAAGGGCTGTATAATTGGTGTCAATACCTTTAGGCTGGGTAAGGGTGGAAACATGCAGCCACAATTCCCACTCCTGACCCTGCTGGAAAAGCAGACAGTTTTTCACTTTCATTGGTCGCAGTTTGTTTATTTCCAATTTTTTCACAGAATTCATCTCCTTAAACACTCAGTCTTGGTTGGATTTAAAGTGTATTTTTGGCACTGTTTTTACAGGCCTATGGGTTACTAGTTTAGGAAATTCACCTCAGACAGGATTAATTCTCATCTTTGTTTTTGAAAACTTCGTGGTCTCCTCACCCCACTTCCCATTTGCTGCAACTTTCTCCGGCCCTACTGTTGTGATTGGGCTAAAGTCCTCCAATTCTGGTCTCTCCCACATCCTTGATTGCTCTGTTATTGGCAGCGATGCCTTCACCTGCCTGGACTCTGCACTCTGAAATTTCCTTTCACATTCATACTCTCAGATAAACCTTTAAACCCTAACTCCTTGACCAAACATTGGGTCAACTGTCTCAACATCTTATAGAGCTGAGTGTGAAATTTTGTCTGATTTGTGCTCCTACAAACCAATAAGGGACATTTTGCTGTGTTAAAATCATGAAATAAATGCAAGTTGTTGTTTTAGACTTCACCATACAGTCTGAACAACAGTAACACAAGCTGTAAAAGCAAAATACTGTGGATGCTGGAAATCTGAAACAAACAGAGAATGCTGGAGAAACTCCGCAGGTCTGGCAGCATCTATGGAGAGAGAAATAGAGTTGACATTTTGAGTTCTGAAGAGGTCTGAAGACAACTTATACTGAACTCAAAATGTTAAGTCTGTTTCTCTCTCCACAGATGCTTCTAGACCTACTGAGTTTCTCTAGCATTCTGTGTTTTTCAATCAAGCTAAACCAGGTTTGGTTGGCAGAAGCCCTACTCTGGAAGTCATTCGTAGAAGGAAACAGCACTGAAGGAGGCTATTTGGCCCATTGTGCTGTGTTTGCATTCTTGAATTAATTGGGTTTTCGTGAGTTATGTAACTTGCTTTAAACTCTTAACCTTTGGATCATATGCTCTGCACTACTAGCACTAGATTACACTGTGCAGGGGAATTTCAGTCGACATTTTGGCCGATCCTGACATTGACACATTGACTAGAACACCTCCTGTTGTGCTGTACAGCATCTCTGTTTCAATGATATGTCCCTGTGAGAAAGAGGAGAAAATATTTCATTGCACAGTATTGAATTTCAAGCACCAGGTTTGCAGAATGAATGAAATTGCGGATGGGGATAAAATATCGCATTTTAAAGTTCAATGCTACGTGTTACTTGTGAGCTGAAGCTGCTGTTTAATGGTTTAAATCCTTAGCTGAGAAGTACTGTCCATTGCTGATCAAAGAGAATGGAATTGAACTGCTGAAGGGAGTGATTGAGAGTGATGCAGCTAGACCAGAGACCAAAGCGATGGCAAGGTACATGAAGGACTTACACCATGACTGTGCATACATGATGAAAACAGAAAATGCTGGAGAAATGAAGCAGGTCTAACAGCATCTGTGGAGAGAGAAATATTGTTTACATATCAAATATAATTTGACTTTTCTTCTGAACTTTGTATATCTGTTCCATCTAAGAAATGTTAAGCCAGATGTAAGACAAATGTGGTTCAATCCAGCCCCTTAACTGCTAATGTCTGGGTTTCAAGCCAACCCTGATTCGCAAGACAAATCACATCTAACTCAAATGAGTTTGAATCACATCCAACCCATTGTGGGAAGAAGTTCATAAATTGTCTCCAAATTGATAGTTCGATTTACACCAAAAATCAGTTGAAGCTGCATCCTACAGCAGCCTCCCCATTCCTAGAAATCCCACCTTTGCTGCCCAGGCAACTCCATTCAGTTTGTGTTTAATATTTCATCACTCACTAGTGTGAACGATTTGGGTTTACTGGATGTTTGAATTTGGAAATGGGCTGCATTTATTACTGTTTACCTATTATCAGCTGAAACCTACATCCGAACACACAAATATGTAAACGTTATCGTTTGAGTTACCTGCAGATTAATGGAGTCAATGATTCAGATTTAAAGGTGTGCACCACCGTATGCCCCCAATCAAAAGCTCCATCATATATACTTGTTAAGCCTTAATATCATTGGAATTGATAACTGATGAGAAAAAAGGGAAAGTTGCCTATGAGTCAGGGGAGCTCTTCTAGGGTTGAATCAGCAAAAAACAGTTCCTGGTTAATGCTCACTGTAAGTGGAGGGGGGTCTGAAATTCCCATTGAGTTTCAGACTCCAACATGCTTGCCGAACATTATTCAGCTTTTTATATATTTGCAGAACACAAAAGAAAATCAATGCACAGTGAATGCTGTTTCCTAAATCATTTTAAGCCAAGCATTATTTCTGTTTCTTCCAACAGCGAGGTCATCTGTTTCTGCGAGATTTTTAAAGAGGAGCGGATGGACACATCCAGATAAAAGCTGAGGACAAGTTGTCACTTACCCTCACTACTTCCTGTCATGCGTGGCATCAGTGTAAATACTGAGGAATCTTCTGTTCCGCTACACAACAATGCATCAGATGCATTGTAGGGAGGAGCCTCTGTGCATGACACACTGTTTCAGATGACACGCAGGGGAAACATTTGGTGTTGCACAAGAAAATGTTAATTCACATCATTTTTATAGAATGAGACATTAGCGTTTTCTCTCATACTCCTTTTTTTCTCTCATTTCCTCTGTCCCTCATTTTCTATTGTATTTTTACTCCCTCTTTGCTTTCTCAAATCTCTTTCTTCTTTTCTCACTTTCCCCATTTTGTGTTTGATCGCACTCTGTGGTGTTCTCACCACCTCTGTTATTGTTATGTCTCTCTCTCTCTTTCTCTCTCCTTTCTATGATCTCCTTCCCATCATCTTATTTCTCTGTAAATTGTGCTTCCATGATTTGTCTTGAATCTTTTTGATTGTGAAACCCCTCGGGCTGTGCCAGTTACTCAAATGTCAACGGTTATAAACTTTTAGGGAAAAGAAAACAAACAGAATAATAAATTACTTGTTGTTGAGGCATTTGTTACTGTACACATACTGGGGAAGGGGTGTTGGTAATTTAGTTCTTTACGTGCTGTTGGTGATGAGATAACAAGCCCAGCAAGTGGTCTCCATTTGCAGAGCAGCTGAAGATACATGAAGTATCTGATTCCTTGGTTAGAATGAATGTTAATTACAGATCAACATCTGCGATTTTTGAGATTTGTAGCTCAGGTTGAGGTTCAGGTTGTAAGTTTGCTCGCTGAACTGGTAGGTTTGTTTACAGACATTTCATCACCATGCTGGGTAATATCATCAGTGAGCCTCTGGTGAAGCGCTGGTGTTATGTCTCACTTTCTATTTGTGTCTTGGTCTCTTAAGGTGGGTGATATCATTCCGGATTCTTTTTCTCAGAGGTTGGTAAATGGAGTCCAGATTGATGTATTTATTGATGGAGTTCCAGTTTGAATGCCAGGCTTCTAGGAATTCCCGTGCGTGTCTGTGTTTAGCCTGTCCTAGGATGGATGTGGTGTCCTTCCTTGTCTGTATGTAAGGATACTAGTGATAGTGGACCATGATAGTTGGTGTTCGTGTATCCGGTGGCTAGTTTTCTGCCTGTTTGTCTGATGTAGTGTTTGTTACAGTACTAGCATGATATTTTGTAAATGACATTCGTTTTGGTGGTTGTTTATACAGGCTCCTTTAGGTTCATCAGCTGCTTTTTCATAGGAAGTGGGACATAAGACCAGTGTTTCACCAGAGGCTCAATGATGATGTTATCTAGCATGGTGATGAAACGTCTGAAAACAAACCTTCCATCTCAGGGAGCAAACTTACTGCCTAGACCAACACCTCAATGAAAGCACCCCAACTCTAAAATTTTCTGCTAAATTGATTCAATATATTTGATTTCAGAAATAATACATTGGCACAGCCTAAAAGGAGCTGAGTAATTTGGCATAAGAATTAAAGAACTTCCCATACCGTGATCATCTCACTGCTGTGGGTTTAGGCAGTGTTGGTTGATGCTATGACATATAATAGTCAATGACCTGGTTTAGGTTTGTAATTTACTGACTCAGGTTCTGCCAATACATAGCTAAATGACCTAAGAAAATGTTTATTTTTGCTATTTTATGCTTTACGTCTGACCCTAATCACCTACTTTACCCTCGCCACAACCCACAATTTCTCTATCCTCTACACGTCCTGAGAGTTTTTCATTAAATCCCTTCCTCAGGGATGTAAGGCAGAAATTCAGGGAGCTAGGGTGGAAGCTTAGAGCTAGGACAAACAGAGTTGTTATTGCTGGTTTGTTGCCAATGCCATGTGCTAGCGAGGCGAGGAATAGGGAGAGAGAGGAGTTGAAAACGTGGCTACACAGATGGTGCAGGAGGGATGGTTTTGGATTCCTGGATAATTGGGGTTCTTTGTGGGTAGGTGGGACTTTTACAAACAGGATGGTCTTCACCTGAACTAGAGGGTTACCAGGATCCTGGAGGGGGAAATTTGCTAATGCTCTTCAAGTGGGTTTAAACTAATTCAGCAGAGGCATGGGAACCTAAATTGTAGTTCAAGCTTAGAGGAAGTTGAGAGTAGGGAGGTCCAAAATAAGAGTTCAGGGTTACAAGAGGGCACCGGCAAGCAAGAAGTTGGTTTGAAGTGTGTCTACTTCAACACCAGGAGCATCCGGAATAAGGTGGGTGAACTTGTAGCCTGGGTCGATAACTGGGATTTTGATGTTGTGGCCATTTCAGAGACATGGGTAGAGCAGGGATGGGAATAGGTGTTGCAGGTTCTGGAGTTTAGAACAGATAAGATGATAAAAGAGGTGGGAGTGTGGCATTGTTACTCAAGGACAATGTTACGGCTGCAGAAAGGACATTTGAGGACTTGTTAGCTGAGGTAGTATGGGCTGTGATTAGAAACAGGAAAGGAGAGGTCACCTTGTTGGCAGTTTTCTATAGGCCTCCAAATAGTTCCAGAGATTTAGAGAAAAGGATAGAAAAGATGATTCTCGATAGGAGCGAGAGTGACAGGTAGTTGTTATGGGAGCTTCAACTTTCCAAATATTGGCTGGGAATATTATAGTTCAGGTACTTTAGATTGGTCAGTTTTTGTCCACTGTGTGTAGGAGGGTTTTCTGACAGCAGGCCAACAAGGGTTGAGGCCTGCAACAGTAGTACACTTGCCAACTTTATGGGCATTTAAATGGTCATTGGATAGGCATATGGATGAGAATGGAATAGTGTAGGTTAGATGGGCTTCAAATTGATTTCACAGGGCGGTGCAACATTGAGGGCTGAAGGGCTTGAACGGCGCTGTAATGTTTTATGTTCTATTATACTGTACCTGTTTGATCAACCAGTTGTTAAGTGTGACAACACGAGGGTAGGTTCAGCCTGAGTAGCGCTTGTGTTTCCTTCACTTGCTTGGGCAGGTGTTCTGCTGCAGTGCTACTTCACCAACTCCAGAGTCATCACTTCTGTGTTTTGTACATTGTCCACCAAGTAGAGACCATAAGATCACAAGAAAAGCAGAAATAAGCTATTTAGTCCACCATTCATGAGGTCATGGTTGGTACAGAGCCTGTGCCCCTTGTGATGGTTCCTGTTTATATCAGCCAGATACCAACCTCAAAACGGCCCTTCTTGTACAATTTTTCAGTGCCAAGTCATTAAGTCAGCAATACCTTTTCTAACTGAGTGGCCTGGCAGTTTCTTATCTAAGTTGAGAGTGGGGTGCTGAAAAAGCACAGCAGGTCAGGCAGCATCCGAGGAGCAGGGGAATTGATGTTTTGGGCAAGAGCCCTTCATCAGGAATTCACCAATCATTGCCTAGTTTCTTCCTCACTTTCTCCTAGTTTCTTATCTAAGGCTTGCTTGGCTTCTGTGAACTGCAGCCTTTGATAACAAGTTCTAAGCACACTGAGAAGGCTATTGTCCACAGGGAAGAGACGAACTGTTGCAGTCTGAGGATCCAGGCATGAAACTACTGACTGACCACCTTCAAATTCTGGGGGGGACTAGTGTCCCATTGATGGAGACTGCTGTTGTCAGAATGGTAGTCACACCCCACTGAGGGATTTGGGCACCTCACACTAATGGCAGGTCCCAGGCACCCCTTTTTTAAAGTGGAGAAATCCTATTCAAATTCCATTTGCTGAAGTAACAAATGCAATGGACCATTTCCAGACCAGAACTTGGGCTGACAGGATAGACCATTATCATGGCTTTCAGTTAGATTGGAGGCCTGGGGAATTTGACTAGTACACAGCCCTCTAACCCATCTTGTTAAATTCCCCAGCGTGAAGGAAGTGTTGTGGATACCTAGAACCCTAGTGCCTTGACTATAACATTATCTACTTCATTAATAACGGAGCACTCTGGGAAACCCTGAGTTTCAGAAACATGCTGCAATTCAGTTCTTCCGTCATAGGCAAAGAAGTGACATGAGAATGAAATGGATCAGAATGCCTTGATAATGCGGTCATTGGGAAGTCAGGGCTGTACAGCAGAAATCTATGGGGAACAGTTCATGGACAATGTGAAGGGGCTCAATGCCACGGTTCAGATAGATGAAAGGAAGGAATGGATTTTGTCCACATGGTTTTAAGAAAGCCATTTATAAAGTGCCACACAGAAAGCTAGTTAATAAAATAAGGCTCCAGGAATAGGAGGGTTATTGTCAGTGTCAAGCATGATAGTGGTTGAAGACAAAAAGGTTTGAAAGTGTTTTGTGACAAAGAATCTTGCAATTATAACACACAGAACATTACAATGCAGTACAAGCCCTTCAGCCCTTGATGTTGCGCTGACCTGGGGAGCCAATCTGAAGCCCATCTAACCTGCATTATTCCATTCTTGTCCGTATGCCTATCCAGTGATCATTTAAATACCCTTGAAGTTAGCGAGGCTACTACTGTTGCAGGCAGTGCTTCCACGACCCTACTACTCTGAGTAAAGAAACTATCTCTAATATCTGTCCTATATCTATCAACCCTCAATTTAAAGCTATGTTCCCTAATGTTAGCATCACCATCTGAGAAAAAAGACTCTCACTAACCTATCTAACCCTCTGATTATCTTATATGACTCAATTAAGTCACCTCAACCTTTTCTCTAACAAAAACAGCCTCAAGTCCCTTAGCTTTTCCTCCTAAGACCTTTTTTCCAGACCAGGCAACATCCCAGTAAATCTCCACTGAACCATTTCCAGAGCTTCCACATCCTTCCTATAATACGGTGACCAGAACTGTACACAATATTCCAATTGCGGCCACACCAGAGTTTTGTAACAGCTGTAGCATGACCTCATGGTTCCGAAACTCAATCCCTTTACCAATAAAAGCTAATACACCGTGTGCCTTCTTAACAGCCCTATCAACCTGGGTGGTAACTTTCAGGGATCTATGTACATGGACACCGAGATCTCTCTGCTCATCTACATTAACAAAAATCTTTCCATTCGCCCAGTACTCTGCATTCCTGTTACTCCTTCCAAAGTGAATCACTTCACACCTTTATGCATTAAACTCCATTTGCCACCTCTCAGCCCAGCTCTGCAGCTTATCTATGTCCCTCTGTAAACTACAACATCCTTCGGCACGATTCAAAACTGTACCAACCTTAGTGTTGTCTGCAAATTTACTAACCCATCCTTCCACGCCCTCATCCAGGTTGTTTATAAAAATGACAAACAGCAGTGGACCCAAAACAGGTCCTTGCAGTACACCACTAGTGACTGAACTCCAAGATGAATATATCCCATCAACCATCACCCTCTGTCTTCTTTCAACTGGCCAATTCCTGATTCAAACCACTAAATCACCCTCAATACCATGCCTCCATATTTTGTGCAGTAGCCTACCATGGGGAACCTTATCAAATGCTTTACTGAAATCCATATATACCACATCAACTGCTTTACATTCATCCACCTATTTGGTCACCTTCTCAAATAACTCAATAAGGTTTGTGAGGCACAACCTACCCTTCATAAAACCACGTTGACTATCCCTAATCAACTTATTCCTATCAAGTTGATTATAAATTCTACCTCTTATAACCTTTTCCAACACTTTTCCCACAACCAAAGTAAGGCTCAATGATTGTCTCTACTCCCCTTCTTGAACAATGGGACAACATTTGCTATCCTCCAGTCTTTTGGCACTGTTCCTGTAGACAATAATGACATAAAGGTCAAAGCCCCAGAGGTTTAGCAAACTCCTCCCTGGCTTCCCACAGAATCCTGGGATAAATCCCATCTGGCCCAAGGCACTTATCTATTTTTACACTTTCCAGAATTGCTAACACCTCCTCCTTATGCACCTCAATCCCTTGTAGTCTAATAGCCAGTATCTCAGTATTCTCCTCGACCAAATTATCTTTTTCTAATGTGAATACTGACAAAAAGTATTCATTTAGCACTTCCTCCTCTCCCCTAATTCCACGCACAATTCCCACTACTATATTTGATTGGCCCTAATCTTACTCTAGTTATTCTTTATTCCTGATATACTTATAGAGAGCCTCAGGGTTTACCTTGATCCTATCTGGCAATGATTTCTCATGTTCCCTCCTGGCTTTTCTCAGCTCTCTCTTTAGATGTTTCCTGGCTAACTTGTCACTCTCAAGTGTCCTAACTGAGCCTTCACATCTTATCCTAACATAAGCCTTCTTATTCCTCTTGACAAGAGATTCAACTTGCTTAGTAAACCATGATTCCTGTGCTCGACAACTTCCTCCCTGCCTGACTGGTACAGACTTACCAAGGACCCGCAGTAGCCGTTCCTTGAATAAGCTCCACATTTAAATTGTGCCCATGCCCTGCAGTTTCCTCACTCATCCTTTGCATCCTAAATCTTGCCTAATCACATTGTAATTGCCTTTCCCCCAGTTATAACTTTTGCCCTGCAACATATACCTATCCTTTCCCATCACTAAATATAACTGAATTGTGGCGACTATCACCAAAGTGCTCACCTCCTTCCAAATCTAACACGTGGCTGGGTTCATAACCCAGTACCAAATCTAATGTGGCCTCGCCCCTTGTTGGCCTGTCTACATACTGTGTCAGGAAACCCTCCAGCATGCATTGGACAAAAAGTGACATGTAATATCACTTCTCTCCTCCTCTGGAGACTCTGGCTCTTTCTTGATAGACTTATGGGGATGTTAACACCATTGTACCCCAACCTACCTGATGGCCAATCTTCAACTAAGAGCGGAAGTCTGCTGGATGTTTATCTGTGGAGAACCTATTGGCCTAATTGTTGTCACTTACTCTACAAGAGGAAGATCTCCATAGACTTAAACCATGGCTTAATTCCCTCTTTGTATTCTCTGTCCCTCCCCTCTTTCCTTTCCTTCCATTTTCTCTCATCTACTTTCTTGCCTCCACTCCTCACCCAGATGAACTGAAACCTATTAAAGGGAATGCCAACTTGTGTAACTTGACACATTGGGCAATGTCATAATTCACTGGGTCATCTAGCAGCTGTGGGAAGTGCTCAAACTGAAACATTTCTGAACTGATGAAGGAAATAATTACAACAGAAGAGTTTATGTTCTAAAGATACAAGCATTTTCTGTTTATTTGTGTCCAGACTGCAGAGGAAAGAATGTAAGGGAGAAGAGTCTGTGCTGCTGTCAGCACAGGCAGGCTGTACAGCACTGAGACCCCTTCAGTGCAGGAGGCCATTCAGCCCAACGTGTGTGTGTTACCTTTCTTAATGAGCATTTCACGTAATGCTGTTCTCCAGCCTCTTCCCTGTAAAGCTACACATCATCATTTGAAAAGAAACAATCTAACTAATTTTTGAATGCATCAATTGAACCTGATTCCATCACACTCAGACCCTAATCAGTGGCCGCGTGAAAAAAAACTTTAGGCAAAAGTGAGGACCACAGATGCTGGAAACCAGAGTTTAGATCAGAATGGTGCTGGAAAAGTACAACAGGTCAGGCAGCATCTGAGGAGCTGCCTGAAAAAAAATTATCCCATTTTTGGATTGGTTTCTTTCGCCAATTACTTTAACATTGCTACAGACAATTCGTTAACGTTAATGGAGCGAAGGAGAAATAAACTAAGCCTTAGATCGAAATTAACTTATTTGTGTTATATGGAGCCAAACAAACATTTAAGGAGAACTTTTGGAACTGCAGGAGGTAAGATTGAGGACGGTCCCGCAAGTTGAGCTCAGTAACAGAGCGTTCCTGATCCGAGCAAATAGGACCTCTCTCCCTCAATCCCGGTTGATCAGCTAAATTACTATAGATTTGGAATGAATGAAACATCCTGGGCCACATTCACTTTGAACGTAACCATCCAGCGGGGAAATCTCTCATGGTTGTGCGGATTTTCAGAATTCGGGTGACAGGGTGTCCTTCCTCGAGGTCTTTTATATGTCAATGGGATGGTGTGGGAATTAGATCAGTTCCTTTATATGACCGGGGGGGTAGCTCCTCTCACCTACTCCCTACTGGCAGACCCTAAAGGTTCTGAGATTTCAACCTGAGAGGGTTTTTTTTTGCGGGGGCAGAGTTGAAGAAGGGGCGATTTCTGCAACATTTGCATGGGTCTTATTAAATGGTTAAACTACTGGAGGGTTTAAAAAAGACTGCAGGTGGCAAAGCGACGCAAGTGATGGATTCAGAAATACTCAGCAAGTCCGGCATTTTCTATTTTATTTTCAGATTTATATCTGCTCAACATTCTGCTTTTGTTTGGAATCAATTCGGGGTTTAACTTCTGGTCACTCCCTTCCCTCCCCATCTGAGTTTATTTTGTACCCCACTGTATCTCAGATTACTCTCAACCCAAACTCCCATCCTATATCTTCCAGCTTCACGTGTGAAATTCACATTTGCCCTTCCTCCAGTGTTACCATGGAGCTGCTAACCTTGATTCATAGAAACGAAGACAGAAATTGCTGGAAAAGCTCAGTAAATCTGACAGCAGCTGTGACGAGAAGAGTTAGGAATTCAGGTCCGGTGGCCTTTTCTCAGAACATTTACAACATCCGCAGTACTTTCGGTTTTTATTTTCATTTAGTACAAACGAAGAAGTATGTTTTTTTTGAAAGAAATACAAACAGAATTGCTGGAGAAACTCAGCAGGTTTGGCGGCATCTGTGCGGAGAGCAACAAAGTTAATGTTTGGCGTCTAGGGATCCTTCTTCAGGAGTACGTTTTCTGTATTGTTTCTTGTTGTACACAGACCACACTCCAAATAAAGATTGTAGACATCTCGTGGTACAGCAAGAAAACAAAAAGACCATTAGCCCCAAATATTATAGTGTTTTGAATCAACCCCTGAATACTGAGACAGGAACAGTTCAAACAATGAGCTGGGAGTTGCATGGGCCAGGTGAGACCAGCAATCAGCCTATGGCTTTGGGAATGGAAAGGAAGACTGGAGATGGGTTTTAAAAAGTTAACAATACTCCCAATTGCTGAAAATTTGAAATAAATTATCAAAATCCAATAGATTGTGATAAAAAGAGCCTTGCTTGGTACAGGAATCTGCAACCCAGGACCATCCAGTCCCTCTTTAATATTGTCAGATACTGATTGTGTGCCCACTTTCAGGAGAGGGGTATTCAACTGTAACATTTATCCACTGCACATGTTGGTGAAATGAATCCTTGAACATTGGTCAATGCATAGTTTACTGTTAATAGCAGCATCTATTCCCTTTAATTGCCCATTTTCCTTTAGCTGCCTCCCAGTTACTGGCTGTTTTTAATCACTCTTACCTCATCCTCTCGATTTCTCTTTTTTTGTTTCAGTTGATTGTGTTTAATTTTTTGGGGAAAGTGCAGATGAACTTTGAAGGAACAGGGTGGCTTCTGCTGTACAAGCTACTGCACTCTCATATCTGAGCTCAACTTGCTTTGAACTTCGTCCCTATAAAAGTAGAACAAAGAGCATTACAGCACAGAAACAAACCCTTTGGCCCTCCAAGCCTGCACTGCCACATTTTGCCCTGCCATACTAATATGTCTTCACTTACAGGGTCCATATCCCTCTATTCCCTTCCTATTTGTCCAGGTGCTACTTGAATGCTGCTTTGTGTCTGCTTCCACCACCTCCTCTGACAGTGCGTTCCAGACACTCACTACCCTTTGTGTGAAAACTTGCACATCTTTTTTAAAAATCCCCCCTCGTACCTTGAATCTGAGTCCCTAGTAACTGACTCCTCCACCCTTGGAAAAAACCTCTTACTTTCCACTCTATCCACGCCATTCACAGTCTTAGAAACGTCAACCAAGTCATCCCTCAAGCTCCTGCATTCCAGTACCTTTACACACATACACCTGAGTAAATGCACATATGGCAGACACACAATTTTATGAAAACGTGAGACAACGCAGAAGTAGATTTTCTTGTTGCCATCTGATCTATAGTTTTATATTGTTATTCTTGACTTTCCTCTGTGCCCTGTGTTTGTCACAATACAGGCATCGAATGGGGACTTGGAGGATAGCATCTCACGTCCCAAGACAATAGTTGCAGGTTCAACACCCCACTCCAGAGAGTTGAACACATAATCAAGGCTGACATTCTCAGTGTATTACTGAGTAAATGCTGCACTGTAAAGTTTAGGTCAGACACTAAACTGAGGGCCCTTCTGCCTCCTGAGGTGGACATTAAAACACCCACCTGGGGCATTATTTTGAAGAAGGTGCCTGGCCAGGATATATCCCTCAACTATCTCCAGCAACAGTTGCACAATTAGTCATTCATTATTTTGTTATTTAGAGTCATAGGAGATGTACAGCATGAAAACAGACCCTTCATTCCAACTCATCCATGCTGACCAAATATTCTATATTAATCCAGTCCTATTAACCAGCATTTGGCTCATATTTCTCTAAATCCTTACTATTCATATACCCATTCAGATGTCTTCAAAATGTTGGAATTGTACCAGCCCCCACCACTTTCTCTGGCAGCTCAATCCAAACACACACCATCCCTTGCATGAAAAAGTTGCCGCTTAGGCCCCTTTTAAATCTTTCCCCTCTCACCCTAAACCTATGCCCTCTAGTTCTGAACTCCCCCATCCCAGGAAAAGGTCTGGTCTATTTACCCTCATGATTTTATAAACCTCTATAAGGTCACTCCTCAGCCTCTGAAGCTCCAGGGAAAACAGCCCCAGCCTGTTCAGCCTCTCCCTATAGCTCAGATCCTCCGGCCCTGGCAACATCCTTGTAAATAGTTTCTAAATCCTTTCAAGTTTCACAACAACCTTTCTATAGGAGACCAGAATTGCACACTGTATTCAAAAGTGGCTTTGTGGGATCTTGTTGAATATTAATGAGTTTCCCAGCATTAGAAAGAACTTGGCTGTAAAATACATTCCTCAAGGAAGTGAAAGTCTTTTGTTGTTGTAGGATTGGGAGCTGCTTAGACCTAGTGTTCAATCACAGCTTGGTTATTTAAGCTGCTTAGGCTGTTCTGTCTGTTTTGCAGGTCCTGTCTCTTAGATGAAACATGAAAATCTTTAGTAAAAATAAATAAATATATTTTTATCAGACCCCATCACCCCTCCCAGATGCTTGTAAAAAGATCCCATGGCACAATTTGAAGAAATCAGGAGTTCACTCTTCATATTGTGTATATATATACTAAAGATTTTTGTGGAGAGAAACTCAGAAGTGTTTTGAACTCCAGTGTCTCAGGCAACATTTGCCCCTCAAATAAGTATCTCACTGAGGCAGATGATTTGGTCAATCTGACTTGCAGTTTGTGATTGTGAATTGGTTGCCATGTTTCCTACATCAGAACAGTGACTACACTTTTAAAGGTATTTGATTGGCTGCAAGGTGCTCTGGGAATTTTCCAGAATTTGAAATATATTGTAAAAATACCAAATTATTTTCTCTTTCTTTTATCACTGCCAGATAGTTTTACAGGTTTGTATCAGCCTATTAGTAATATAGAATTACTGAATCTGTGTTGGACTTTGAAATATATATTTAATTTCAACTTCATTTCTAAGGCTCCAGTTTAAACCTCTTTGGGGAACATTTTGACTTTGGATGATAATGTAGAATGGAACTCATTGGAAATGCAAAACGGGAGAGATATAATGCAATACATTACTTGTTTTACATAATCACAAAATCAAAAGTATCCCGTACTCTCCACTTGCCCTAACCAGTTCTAAGTTGTCTGCCTATATAATTCTGTAAACAACGAGAATATCACATGACTGAATCTCCAGCAATACCTCAAACCAGAGTTTACATTCCTAATGTTCAAGAAGATGCTTGAAGCTATATCCCATAGCGGGTCCATGAAAAAGCAGGGAATACCTGGACTTGAAATTTGTGCAAAGGTGCAGCATTCATACACTTTGCAGTGAGGCATTGACACAGTCAATTTTCAGTTATCTCCTTGGAATAGTTTTCAAAAGCTGAGTTGAGTTTCTATGTGCTGCTTAGTCCCTACACATATTCCATGCAGTCTAATCCAACTATCATACTTGCTGGCAATATAGATAAGTGTATAGTGGTGAAATTTTGTTGGAGGGCTAGGGAGGCCACATAAGCCTCATAACACAGAGTCTAAATGGAGTACAGCAGCAAGAGGTACAGTCATACACCATTAGTTGCTCTGTCACCATAGTCTTACCAGACAATAGGGGTTGCTCTCTTATTAGAGAGAAGCAACTGGCGGTGATTTAACCTGAGGGCCACCAGACCTCAGGCAAGGAGGTTGAGAAGGAGAGTCCTTCATGGTAACCTCAAACCGGTGATGGGAAATTGAACCCACACTATTGGTATCACACTGTTCTGTAAACCAACGATCCAGCCAACTGAGCTGAACCAATTCATACACCATTATAATTCGGAACACAAGTTAACAAGGTCATAAAAAACTGCAAATACAACAATGTTTCTTTCCTAGAGCTATAAAAGTCAAATGCAGAAAGGTTGTGTTAAACTTACATAGATAGGAGTTAGACTACTTTTTGAATACTATGCACAGTTCCAGTGTCCATATACAAGAAGGAATGTAGACAGTGGATCTTGATCAGATGGGCCAATGGGCTGAGGAGTGGCAGATGTGAGGTGCTGCATTTTGGAAAGGCAAATCAGGGCAGGACTTATACACTTAATGGTAAGGTCCTGGGGAGTGTTCGTGGACAGAGAGACGTTGAAGTGTAGGTTCATAGTTCCTTGGAAGTGGAGTTGCAGGTAGACAGGATAGTGAAGATATGGTATGCTTGCCTTTATTGGTCAGTGCATTGAGTATAGGAGTTGGGAGGTCATGTTGCAGTTGTACAGATCATTGGTTTGGCCACGTTTGGAGTATTGTTTGCAATTCTGGTCTCCCTCCTATAGGATGGATGTTGTGAAATCTGAAAGGTTCAGAAAAGATGTTACTGGGGTTGGAGGGTTTCAGCTACAGGGAGAGGCTGAATAGGTTGGGGCTGTTTTCCCTGGCACACTGGAGGCTGAGAAGTGACGTTACAGATGTTTATAAAATCATGAGGGCATGGATAGGGTAAATAGACAAGTTTTTTTTCCAGGGTGGGGGAGTCCATATCTAGAGGGCATAAGTTTAGGGTGAGAGGGGAAAGATATAAAGGGACCTAAGGGGAAACTTTTTCACGGAGAACGTGTATGGAATGATCTGCCAGAGGAAGTGGTGAAGGCTGGTACGATTACAACATTTAAAGGCATTTGGATGGGTACATGAATAGGAAGAGTTTAGAGGTTTGTGGGCCAAATACTGGCAAATGGGAGTAGATGTACAGCATATAGGATATCTGGTCAGCATGGACGAGTTGGACCAAAGGGTCTGTTTCTATGCTGTATATCTCTATGATTCTATGGCAGTGGGAAAGGAAATGCAAAGAAAACTTTCAAGAATATCAGAGGCACCAAGAGGCTATAACTATCAGGAAGGTTTGAAACATTTGGGGTTCTGTTCTCCGGCAGAGAGAAGATTAAAGGGTGGCCTGGTAGAGGTCCTTGAGGGCTTTGGTGGGATAGACATAGAGTCAGAGTTTTTATAACAACACGATAGAAAGAGGCCCTTCAGCCCATTATGGCTGTACCAGTCAAACATCCATCCATTCTAATTCAATTTTCCAGCATTTGTATGTTGTAGTATTTCAAGTGTTTGTTAACTATTCTTTTAGGCACAGTTCTAAATATCCACAACTCTCTCATTGAAAGGTAAATCCTCAGTTCCCCTCTAAACCTTCTGCTCCTTACCCTTAATACTGCACCCTGGTTATTGGCCCCTCCACAAAGTAAAGTTTCTCTCTATCTGTCTTCTCTATGCCCCTCAGAGGTACACTTCAAGGATATGGAACTCTCTCCCACAGGAAATAGTTAGTGAACAACATAAACACACTTAAGGGTTTACATTTAAGTATGAGAGTGAATTGTGTCATGCTGAGAGGGCAAGATGGCAAGGGATAGGAGAAATCTCATGTACAGCATAAGTAATATGGTTTAGTTGGGCCAAGTGGCCTGTTTCTCTGTTGCACTGCAAACTTTAGGGAAGGGAATTAATGGATATGGAGCATTGGCAGATAAATAGGACAACTAAATTTTACTGTTCTGGTGAAACAGGCTGGAAGGGCTGAATGGTGTCTTCATTTATGTATGATACTTTCAACATCCTCTACATCTGGACTTGCAGATTTAATTGTAGCAGAAAAAGGAGAAGGACAGAGAAAACTGTAATGACAGGCAGCAACCGTTCTGGAAGAATGCACTTTCACATTAAATAGAATTAATAGCACAGAAACAGGAGCTTTGGTCTAATTCATATATGTTGCAATGATCCATTTGATTTTCCTCCCATTCCAGTTTTTTAATCCTATTAACATAACTTTGTTTTTTCTCCCTTTTGTGCTTATATAATAGCCATATAAGATTAGATTACCTACAGTGTGGAAACAGACCATTTGGCCCAACAAGTTCACACCGACTGTCTGAACAGCAACCTACCCAAACTCATTCCCCTACCCTACATTTACCCCTGACTAATACACATAACACTATGGCAATTTAGCATGGCCAATTCACCTAACCTGCACATCTTTGGGCTGTGGGAGGAAACCGGAGCACCTGGAGGAAACCCACGCAGACCCGGGAAGATTGTGCAAACTCCACAAAGACAGTTGCCCAAGCCCGGAATCAAACCCAGGTCTCTGGCACTGTGAGGCAACAATGCTTACCACTGAGCCACCGTGCCGCCCTGAAGTATTCTTCATATTTGCCACAACCACTTCAACTAGCCATCTAAATCTTACTTGCTGTCACTATATGGAGTCCACAGATTCATAGAGTTATACAGCATGGAAACAGACCCTTCAGTCCAACTCATCCATGCTGACCAGATATCCGAAATTAATTTAGTCCCATTTGGCAGCATTAAGCCTACATCCTTATAAACCCTTCCTATTCTTAGACCATCCAGATGCTTTTTAAATGTTATAATTGTACCAGCCACCACAACTTCCCCCAAAGGCTTATTCCGTACACGCACCATCCTCTGGAGAAAAAATTGCCCCTTAGGTCTCTATTAAATATTTCCCCTCTCACCTTAAACTTATGTCCACTAGTTTTGGATTCCCCTACCCTAGGGGAAAATACTTTGTCTATTCACCCTATCTATGCCCCCTCCAGGAAAAACAGCCCCAGCCTATTCTGCCTCTCTCTCTACAGCTCAAACCTTCAAATCATGGCAACATTAGTAAAGTCCCTTTATGAGTGTCTACGAACAAGAGTAAACCCATCTTTCAACATGGACCCTGAATTTTTCTGATCAATCCAAACGGCAGCGGTAACATTTTAATCCAGTTCAACTGACTCCAGCCCTGCTTTTCTCTGACGCCAAATTGTGGTCGAATTCTTCACATTCCCAAAGAAGACCCAACTTGTATTAAACACTGGAGAACTTAGAAATAAACGAACATCTTAAATCACCACCAGAAACCCTCACCAGGTGAGTGTGCATAGGGTGACAGATGTGGAAGTTTTCTGCGTGAGGTACAAATGTGACAAAGTTGGGTCAAAGTTTATTGTGAGATTCTTGATGAATTTTTTTGCTCAAATCTCCAGAATAACCACTCCAGCTTCGCTGTCGAGGCTATAACCCAATCACTGCTCACCCAGCCCAAAAAACTAAACAGCCAGCAGACTATGAAAGGAACGGCTTTTTAAAAAACCTTTGATCATTACCCAGAAGGTCTGAAATGTTTTGGTTGGAATAGATTCGGGAGTAAATTACAAAAAGGAATTGGCTAAGTACTTGAAAAATAAAAATGAGTAAAAGCAAGAAGAGGGGGACTGGGATAGATCGGATAGCTTTCAAGCAGCAAGTGTAAAACCAATGGACCGAAATGGCCTATGCTGCATGTTTGTAGGTCCTGGGGCAGACCCAACTGTAGCTACGCCAGATTCTGTTAATTGTCTGCCTCAAAGCACGTTGAACAAAACTCAGCTCCTAAAGGCTTTTGTGGTGCAGTGATAGTGTCCCTACCTCGTAACATCTCTGAACAGGTTGATTAGAAAAATATCTGAAATTCAGCTACTTTCTTTTGTCACCAGCTGACAGGCTTTTGGACCTTTGCAATGTCAGTAAGAGAAAGCCCGAAGACCGATGAAACATTGGCTCTGATGAAAAATCTGGAGGATCGCTTGAGGGCTCAAATTGACAAGCTGGAGCATTTGCGACTTTCTGTTGCTGAGGCAATGCAATTTTATTTTCATGTTTATCGTTTAACTTGCTGTTACCTCAATACTATGTTTAGGGATATATTTCCAAGGGACGTGCGACTAATGCTTTGGAAAAGGGTGTCAGGCTAACGAAAATTAATATTTTGTCAGTCCATTCCCGCCTCAGGCGACTGACTGTGTGCAGTTTGCACGTTCTCCCCGTGTCTGCGTGGGTTTCCTCCCACAGTCCAAAGATGTGCAGATTAGGTGAATTGGCCATGCTAAATTGCCCGTAATGTTAGGTAAGGGGTAGATGTAGGGGTCTGGGTGGGTTGCGCTTCGGCAGGGCGGTGAGGACTTGTTGGGCCGAAGGGCCTGTTTCCACACTGTAAGTAATCTAATCTAATCATTTGCCCTAGATTTGGGGAAAAGATAATAGTTTAGCAACAGAATGGCATACCTGCCTCCGAGTCATAAGATTGCGGGCTCAAGTCTCAGTAGGAGACTAAGCACTTCTCAGTTGTCACTCCTGGTGCAGTACCAAGGGAGTGCTGCACTATTATAAAGTTAAAAATCACAACACCAGGTTATAGTCCAACAGGTTTAATTGGAAGCACTCCGAAAGCTAGTGTTGGACAATTACCTGGTGTTGTGTGAGTTTAACTTAGTACACCCCAGTCCAACACCGGCATCTCCAAATTATACACTATTATAGGCAGGTTAAGCTACTGGTCCTTTACTTCTGCTGTTTGAACTGTCTGTGCTGTCTCTCTGGGATCCAGGCCCTGTCACCCAGCAGTGAGATTGGGTTTGATTTTATCCAGGATGCCAATGATGACCTGAAGCTGGCAATTATGGATCATGGTGACTGGCTGGCAAGAATGAATGAGCGAATGGAGACACTTCAGATGAACACAGCTGTATTTGTGCAGGTGAGTGAGACTTAGGACCATTTGTAGATGTAGTCTTTTGTAGCTGTACAAAATCAAAAAATAGATTTCTCACCTCCCCACGCTCTATATTGGTCAGTTTTACTCAAAATGGTCACTACACTTGAACAGTATTTAATTGGCTGTAAAGTGCTTTGACATATCTGCTAGTTGTAAAAGGTATTATTAAATGCAAGTCATAGAGATGTACAGCATGGAAACAGAATCTTCGGTCCAACCCATTCATACTGACCAGATATCCCAACACAATCTAGCCTCACTTGCCAGCACCTGACCCATATCCCTCCAAACCCTTCCTATTCATATACCCATCCAAATGCCTCTTAAATGTTGCAATTGAACCAGCCTTCACCACTTCCTTTGGCAGCTCATTCCATACACATACCAACCTCTGTGTGAAAAAGCTGCCCCTTAGGTCTCTTATATATCTTTCCCCTCTCACCCTAAACCTATGCCCTCCAGTTCTGGACTCCCTGACCTCAGGGAAAAGACGTTTGCCTATTTACCCTATCTATGCCCCTCATAATTTTGTAAACCTCTATAAGGTCACCCTCAGCCTCTGACGCTCCAGGGAAAATAGCCTCAGCCTGTTCAGCCTCTCCCTATAGCTCAAATCCTCCAACCCTGGCAACATCCTTGTAAATCTTTTCTGAACCCTTTCAAGTTTCACATCATCTTTCTGGTAGGAAGGAGACCAGAATTGCATGCAATATTCCATCAGTGGCCTAACCAATATCCTGTACAGCGGCAATATGACCTCCCAACTCCTGTACTCAATACTCTGACCAATAAAAGAAAGCATACCAAATGTCTTCTTCACTATCCTATCTACCTGCGACTCCACTTTCAAGGAGCTATGAACCTGCACTCCAAGGTCTCTTTGTTCAGCAACACTCCCTAGGACCTTACCATTAAGTGTATAAGTTCTGCTAAGATTTGCTTTCCCAAAATGCAGCACCTCGCATTTATCTGAATTAAACTCCATCTGCCACTTCTCAGCCCATTGGCCCATCTGGTCAAGACCCTGTCGTAATCTGAGGTAACCCTCTTCAGTGTCTTTTCATGGTTTTACTCAATTGACCTATAGATTAAAAAAAGTGACAATTACTATTTTCAATATTACCTAGCTCATCATTAAAATAATTTGAGGTGAAAAAATATTAAATATAAATCTTGGACTCTTGTGGTGCATTGATAGTGTCCCTACTTCTGAGCTAGGAGACCAAGATTCTCATCCCACCTATTCCAGAAGTGTGTAACAATATCTCTGAACAAGTTGATTAGAAAGTATCTTAAATTCAAGTCTTTTGTAAAATATTCAGCCTATTCAATTTTGATTGTCATAAAGCGTATGTTATAGAGTCACACAGTATGGAAACAGACCCTTCAGTCCAACTTGTCCATGGCAAATGGTTTCCTCAACTGAACTAGTCCCAATTGCCTGCATTTGGCCCATATCCCCCTAACCTTTCCTATCCAAATGTCTTTTAAATGTTTTAACTGTACTGGCTTCTACCACTTCCTCTGTAAGCTTGTGCCATATACACACCACCCTCTGCGTGAAAAACATTGTCCCTCAGGTCTCTTTTAACCTTAAATCTGTACCCTCAAGTTTTAGACTCTCCTTACCCTGGGGAAAAGAGCTTGGCTGTTCACCTTATCTATGCGCCTCAGTTTTATAAACTTCTATAAAAAGGTCACCCCTAAGCCTCCTATGTTGCAGTAAAGAGGTCCCAGCGCTATCCACTCTCTCCTTTTCCTCAAAACCTCTAGTCTTTGTAACATCCTTGTAAATCCTTTTTGCATCCTTTCCAGTTTAATAACATCATTCCTATAGCAGGGTGGCCAGAATTATACACTAATGTCTTTACCAATGTCTTGTACATCTGTAAGATGATATCCCAACTCCTGTAGTCAGTGCTCTGACCAATGAAGGCAAGAGTGCCAAATGCCTTCTTCACCACCCTGTCTACCTGTGACACCACCTTCAAGGAACTATATCCCTACTCCCCTTGGTTTCTCCGTTTAACAACAGTCCCCAAGGCCCTACCAGTAACTCTGAAAGTCCTGCCTGGTTTATCTCGTCAAAATTCAACACCTTGCACTTATCTAAATTAAGCTATTCCTTGGCCCATTGGCTCAGTTGATCAAGATCCTGGTGTACTATTAGATTACCTTCTTCACTGTCCACTATACCACCAATTTTGGTGTCATCTGCAAACTCCCTAACCATGTCTCCTATATTTTATATCCTATACTATGGATGTGCGTCATATCTTGTTGTATGCATTATGTACGTAAACTGATGTGTCATGTGAAACACACAATACATGTTATTATCCTATATGAATATCTTTTATAGGCAGAGACAACTCTGTTTTAAAAGACATCACAACGACAGTGCACCTAATTTATTTTTATAAAACTGTTCTATTTTCAGATGAATACGAAGCCCAGGATTTGGGCTAATAAACATTCCAGCAAGCGCTACAGCCGCTGGCCCAAGTCCACAATTGTGGATGATACTCGGTCAGAGGTGGGATGGTCCCCAGTGAGAACTCGCCGAAATAGTGATGCTGCATCTGAGATGTCATGTGCCTGGTAGCAAACAACCTAACAGCCCTGAGCCACCTGTATCTGGATATGTAGCAAGGATTTAAGGCATTTAGTGACATTCCTGCTTGTGCATTCCAACATTCTCAGTTGCCCAAGTCATTTTCCTAAATACAAAAGGTCTCCAATCTCATCAGACTCCATGGTTCCAACATCCTTTCTTACAGTCAGCATACAATGTATGTGAACCAGAAGTGCTATACCAATCCTATTATAGCTGTCACCCGTAATAATTTATGGATGTTGTTGGCTGAATGTATCAGTCATGATTCTTTCCAGAGTAAAGAGGTTGTAGCTTTGAATCCCACTCCCAAAAACCTTGAGCACATACTCCAAGCTGACAATCTCCGTGCCAACACTGAGGGAGTAATGCATTTCTGAGATGCCTCCTTCAGAAGAGATATTAAAGAGACACACACCTACCCTCTCTTGTGGAGAAAAAAATGTAATGGTCACTATTTCGAACAGCAGAGGTGTTCTGCTCAGTGCCCTGATTGTAAGAAATAGGAGCAGGATTAGGCGATTCAATCCCTCAAGCCTTCTCTGCTATTCAGTAAGGTCACAGTCACTGATTGTGGTAAACTACTTTATGATGTCCACCATGAATCTCAACTCCATTCTTGATTAAAATCTGTCTACGTTAGCTTTGAAAATATTCAATGACTAACCTCAATTGTTCACTGGGGAAGAGAATTCCAAAGACTAACAAACCTCTTAAATTCCTTGTCTCCATCTTAAGTGACAGACCCCTTACAAGGCTGAGCCCTCTAGTTCTAAATTCTCTTACAAGTGGAAACACCCTCTCAGCATCTATCTTATCAAAGCACCTCAGATTAGTCACCTCTTTTTTTTTAAAAGCTACAATGAGTGTAGGCCCAACCTTTCCTCAAAAGGACAACCTCTTTAATTGAAGGAATCTATGCAGCGAACCTTCTCTGAACTGCTTTCAATGAGAATATATTCCTCCTTAGTAGTGAAACCAAAATTATACACAATACTCCAGGTGCAGGCAGGGTCATTAAATAATTTTAAGGCAGAGGTATATAGATTCTTGTTAGATAAGGGAATCTAAGTTTATTTTGGGTAGATAGGTGATGTGAATTCAAAACACAAACCGATCAACCAAGATCTTATTAAGTAATGGTGCATGCTCAATGGGCTAAATAGCCTTTTTCTGCTCCTAATTTATGTTCATATTAGATTAGATTACCCACAGTGTGGAAACAGGCCCTTCGACCCAACAAGTCCACACTGACGCACAACCCACCCAGACCCATTCCCCTACATTTACTCCCTTCACCAGGCAATTTAGTATGGCCAATTCACCTAACCTGCACACTTTTGGACTGTGGGAGGAAACCGGAGTACACCCACGCAGACAATGTGCAAACTCCACACAGTCAGTCGCCTGAGGCAGGAATTGAACCCAGGTTTCTGGCGCTGTGAGGCAGTAGTGCTAACCACTGTGCCACCTTGTATAGGAACGTATATTTGTTTTAATTAACCAAATTCTATCTCTGGATTGTATCACTGTTTCCACAGATTGGAAAGTTAGTAACCAGACATAGGTGGAAAATATTTGGCAAAAGAACCAGGGTGGAGAAAAGAATTTAATTTGTCCATGATTGTTATGATCTGAACACACTATCTGAAAAAATGATGGAAGTAGATTCTGTGGTGATTTTCAAAAGGGAGTTGGATAATTAATTGAAAAGAAATTTTCAGAAATAGTGAAAAGATTTCCAAGGCAAGGGCAGGTGTAGAGTTACAAGAATTACTCAAAAATTCAGGCAAAAACTAAATAAGACTGAAAGCCTCCTTCTGTGTTCAAGATTCTATGATGACTTCTGAATATAAAACTGTTGTCCAGTAATCCGAAAGGAGACATTAATATTTTCTACTTGTGGCAACAGCTCAGCAATTGCTGCAGGCTAATATGCTGTTCAATCTTGCAACAGGAAAATAAGTATTTTGATCAAAAGAATATTGGGACCAATTATTTAAACACCATTTTCTCTAATTTGTGCACTTTTATACCTTGAACTTGTCCGCAATGCAATAATGGAACAATGCATTTAAACGTTTTCAATTAAATATAGGAGATGCGTGATTGACTAACATTTATGATTGTTGTTAAAATAAAAAAAGTTTTATACCACATCAATACTATTGATCTTTAAAAATGCAATGAATACAGTATATGCATAATACATATGCATGTACAGATTCCTCTAAACATCTATCCTAACTCTCTGGGAAGTTCCACCAGAGCTGCCAAAACAAATTTGAAGGGTTGGAGAAGGAGCCACATTCTGCTGTATGTCTTTGGTCATGGAATGAATCAAAGGGTTAGAAGCTCATCTCATGGTTAAAGAGGGCACCTGGCCTGTGAACCATCCGGCTCAGATGATGTCTAGAGAGGGGCTTGCAATTGCCACTTGCTATGAGCAATTAACTTCGAAGCTGACCTCTTAATAGGAATACTGACAACAATCACACATTGTGGCCTTAAAAGGGGAGGGCCAGTTATTCCTTGACACCAGAGTAACACATTTCACCTTTGCAATGTTCAACTTTGGTGGGGCAGTAAACCAGATGTCATTATTACGGGTACATTGGTGTTTGATAAGATCTCAAGAGGTTAATGGCACCGGGATGATCAGCGACAGATAATCACTAGCAGACATGGAGGATGTTATCACTCTGGTCTGAAATGGGTCCGTAGTGGCATTTGTTGTAGTTGTCCATGGCTGAATATGATAAAATGGCTATTAGGGGTTTTCTTTTTAACTGATGCAAACAAAAGTATAGCTGATAAAGCATTTCATATTGCTCAAAACATGGCCTTCACAGCCAGACAACAATGTCTGAGTCGGAGTAAGATGGGGCTTGAACGCAAAAAGCAAGACACTGATAAGGCAGCTCAGATGAAAACCATTTGATTTGAGATTTCCAATTTTTGTATGAAATAGAAAGGGCAAGCTTGACTACCTGAGAAGAGGCTTCTGAAATAATTATAAAACCTATTAGACACATTTGTATAAGAACAGGTTTAACTTTTATTAGATATTGGAGAATTAAATTTCTGAAGGCATTTAGTGATACTTTAGAATATGGCTTAAATAATTTGAAACTTATGTTTAGGAGGAACACAGAGAACTTTGGACTCAAGATTCCCAAAGCCTGTTAGAGGTTTTCCTCTCATATCTGGACCTGCTGTAGATTCATTGATAGAGACTGATCACAGTAATGATCTCAACAACTCCACCGTCTTTATACAATTAATGCCATTTACAAGTTTGCTGATGACACCACCATAGGCAGTCGAATCTCAGATGGCAACAAAACAAACTACAGATGGGAGGTGGAAGACCTGGAAAAATGGTGCACTGAGAACAACCTCGTTCTCAATGCTGGCAAAACCAAGGAACTCATTATTGACTTTTGGCGGGATGTTACTCATGCCCCCCTACACACTAACAGCACAGAGGTGGAACGAGTGGAGAGTGTCAAGCTCCTGGGAGTGGTTATCAACAACAAGCTTTCTTAGACTTTCATGTGGATGCATTGGTTACAAAGACCCAATAATGTCTCTTCTTCCTCAGGAAGCTGAGAAAATTTGGCCTGACAGTGAATACACTTGCCAACTTTTATAAGTGTGCCATCAAGAGCATTCTGTCTGGATGTATCACTAGCTGGTATGGCAACTACCATTCTAGATCGGAGACGGTTATAGAAAGTGGTGAACTTGGCCCGGACAATCACAAATGCCAACCTCCCATCTACAAAATCCATCTACCAGGCCCGCTGTCAACGAAAGGCCGCCAGCATTCTCAAAGATCCATCCCACCCTGGCAAAGATTTTCTACAACTTCTACCATCAGGGAGAAGGTACAGAAGCCTGAACATGCACCAGCCGGTTTCAAAACAGTTTCTACCCTATTGTTGTTAGAATACTGAATGGATTCACAAATTCTTAGCATTTGCCTGTACCTGTGTTTTTGTTTTGCCGCTGTTTACTTATTATTTACTTATCTATGCTATTTAACTATGTGATCTGTTTGTATTACTCACAAAATAAAGCTTTTCATTGTGCCTTGGTACACGTGACAATAATTCAATTCAAATTCAATTTGACTACAGGATAATGGAAGGCAAAGCCTATGGTCCTTCTATATCCTAACAATATCCAAGTTCGCAAGGTATGTTCAAACATTTCATCCTTGCGCTTGCCCATGATCACTCAGGATGGGATATTCAAGACGCCTCCTTTAACTACTTCATTTTCCATCACCATTCATTACTACATGATTGAAGAACTTTACAAACATAAGAATCAAGAGCATGATTAGGTCATTTAGCCCCTTGAGCCTACTCCACCATTCAATATGATCCTGGCTGATCTGATACTCCAAATAACCTTTGATTTCCTTTACCTACCTTTGATAAGCCAAGAAGCTATCTAGCTCAGCCTTAAAAATGTAAATAACTCTGCCTCCACTGCTCTCTCGAGAAGAGAATTCCAAGGACACTGAAAATATTTATCCTAATTTCCATCCTTAATGGAAGACTCCTCATCATTTAAATTCTGTCCGTTCATTCTGGTGTCTCCCACAGGTGAAACATCCTTTCAGTGGCAATACAATCACCTCTAAATTCTGATAGATAACAGACTGAGCCTGTACAGCCCTTCCTTAAGATACACACCATCCCAGGTATCAGTTGAAGGAATCTTCTCTGAACATGCTCCTCCTTCTTCCCCTCTGTATACAGCATAAAATCAAGATTTTCCAAACCCTTTAAGATCTTCAGAAGTCATAACAGACTGTATTAAGTATTAATAAGTATTAAGTATTTAGTCTGTTTCTCGGTGGATGTTGCCAGATCTGCTGAGTTTTTCTGTTTTTATTTTGATTTACAGTATCCACTGTATTTTGTTTTTATATGTAACTAATATGAAGATAGCCATCATTCAATTAGTCATCAAAACAGGTTTGATGAGCTGACTGACCTCTGGTTACTAGAAGGCAAGCATGTGTATAATAGAGCCAAACGTCTAGATGGTAATGGTTGTGGGTTTGGAAGGTGCTGTCTGAGGATTTTTAGTGAATTTCTGTAGTGCGTCTTATATGACTAGGTCAGGCTGTTGCTTGATTAGTCTGTGAGACAGCTCTCCTAATTTTGGCACTAGCCCAGAGATGTTAGCGAGGAGGACGTTACAAGGTTGACAGGGCTGTTCCTGCTATGGTCTTTTCTGGTGCCTAGATTGATGCCAGGTGATCCATTAGGTTTCATTTCTTTGAGATTTTGTAGTGATTGGTACAACTGAGTGGCTTGCTAGGCCATTTCAGAGGGCAATTGAGAGTCAACTACATTGCTGTAGGTCTGGAGTCACATTTAGGTCAGACCAGATAAGGACAACAGTTTCCTTCCCTGAAGGACATTAGTGAACCAGATGGGTTTTTCCGACAATGAATTCACGGTTGTCAGTAGATTCTTAATTCCAGATTTTTAAAAATTGAATTCAAATTGCACCATCTGCCGTAGTGGGATTTGAAACTGGGTCCCCAGAATATTAGCTGAGTTTCTGGATGAATAGTCCAGTGATAATGCCATGAGGCCATTGCCTAGTTAAACCACAGCTGGAGCAGTGTGTGCAGTTCAAAGTTTGGGAGAAGATTTATAGCTCGGGTGCTCGTTGTTGTGGTTCTGTTCGCTGAGCTGGGAATTTGTCTTGCAAACGTTTCGTCCCCTGTCTAGGTGACATCCTCAGTGCTTGGGAGCCTCCTGTGAAGCACTTCTGTGCTGTTTCTTCTGGCATTTATAGTGGCCTGTCTCTGCCGCTTCCGGTTGTCAGTTCGAGCTGTCTGCTGTAGTGGCCGGTATATTGGGTCCAGGTCGAGGTGTTTGTTGATAGAGTCTGTGGATGAGTGCCATGCCTCTAGGAATTCCCTGGCTGTTCTCTTTTTGGCTTGCCCTATAATGGTAGTGTTGTCCCAGTCGAATTCATGTTGCTTGTCGTCTGTGTGTGTGGCTACTAAGGATAGCTGGTCGTGTCATTTTGTGGCTAGTTGGTGTTCATGTATACGGATCGTTAACTGTCTTCCTGTTTGTCCTTTGTATCGGGTCCTTTGTTCTGGTGAGTTGTTGTCTCACGCGCAGACAACAATTCACCAGAACAAAGGACCCGATACCCAACATGAGCAAAACTAATGTAGTGTACAAAATCCAATGCAAGGACTGCACAAAACACTACATCGGACAAACAGGAAGACAGCTAACGATCCATATACATGAACACCAACTAGCCACGAAACGACACGACCAGCTATCCTTAGTAGCCACACACACAGACGACAAGCAACATGAATTCGACTGGGACAACACTACCATTATAGGGCAAGCCAAACAGAGAACAGCCAGGGAATTCCTAGAGGCATGGCACTCATCCACAGACTCTCTCAATAAACACATCGACCTGGACCCAATATACCGGCTACTACAGCGGACAGCTCGAACTGACAACCGGAAGCGGCAGAGACAGGCCACTATAAATGCCAGAAGAAACAGCACAGAAGCGCTTCACAGGAGGCTCCCAAGCACTGAGGATGTCACCTAGACAGGGGACGAAACGTTTGCAAGACAAATTCCCAGCTCGGCGAACAGAACCACAATAGTGTGTGCAGTTCCAGTCAATGAATTCTAAGACCATGAGATATAAGAGCAGAATTAGGCCATTCCGCCCATCGCGTCTACTCTGCTGTTAGATCATGGCTGCTACGTTTCTCAACCCCATCCTCCTGCCTCCTCTCCTTAACCCTCAATGCCTTACCAATAAAGAACCTGTCTACCTTTGTCCTAAATACACTCAATTGTTTGGCCTCCATAGCCCTCTGCCACAGAGTTCCACATTATCACCACCCTCTTGCAGAAGAAATTCTTCCTTACCTCAGTTCTACAGAGTCATTGCATAACTTTGAGGCTGTGCACCCATGTCTCCTAATAGTGGAAACATCATCTCCACGTCCAATCCATCCAGGCCTAAGTATTCTGTAAGTTTCAATGAGATTCCCCCACTCATCCTTGTAAACTCCATACAGTACTGACCCAAAATTCTCAAACACTCCTCGTATGCCAAGCCATTCATCTCCCAGATCATTCTTGTAAACCTCCTCTGGGCTCCCTCCAATGCTAGCACATCCTTCCTTAGACACAGGACCCAAAACGGCTCACAATATTCTAAATGTGGGTATGATCAGACCCCCGTACGGGCCAACTTGTTTTGAGGCGGAACAGTGGCTCAGTGGTTAGCACTGCTGCTTCACAGCACCAGGGTCCCAGGTTTGATTCCAGCCTCAGGTGACTGTCTGTGTGGAGTTTGCATGTTCTCCCAGTGTCTGTGTCCACAGTCACAAAGATGTGCAGGTCAGGTGAACTGGCCATGCTAAATTGCCCATAATGTTAGGTGCATTAATCAGAGGGAAATGGGTCTGGGTGATTCACTCTTCGGAGGGTTGGTGTGGACTTGTTGGGCCAAAAGGTCTGGTTCCACACTGTAGAGAATCTAAAATATGCAGCCTCAGCAGTACATCTCTGCTTTGTAATCCAGCCCTCTTGAAATGAAATGAATGCTAATATTGCATTTGCATTGCCAACTGAACCTGCATGTTAACATTATAGGAAGAATGTGATGTTACTGGAGACAGTGCAGAAGATTCATCAGGATTTTGCTGGGGATGAAGTGACTCAGCTAAAAACAGAAATTAGACAGGCAGAGCAAAGGAGGGCGAGGGGAATCTAAATGAGGGGGACAAAGCGGTGAGGGGCGTAGATAGGGAGAAACCTTACCCCTTAGTAGACCGGGAGGTGGAGGTAGAGGGGATGGGTACCAGTTTTAAGTGAGAAACAGGAAATTTAAAGTGGATAACAGGAGTTTTTGTTTAAAATCAGAGTGACCATGAGAAGTAGGAACAGGAAGAGGCAGTCCAGTCCCTTCAGCCTGCCCTGCCATTCAACAGTAATTGTGGCTTATCTGGTGGGAATCCAGAGCTCACTGTGTCTGACAAGGATGGTACAGTCAGAAACCTTCATAACATTTGAGTAGTACTTAGATGAGCATTTTCAATGCATACAAGGCTATGGGCCAAGTGTTGAAAAATGTGATTTGAATAGCTGGATAAGCAGGGATACGATGCACAGAAAGGCTCCTTTCCCTGCTACGCAGTCTACAAAACACAGACTCCCATTCTTTGTACTCTCAAAAGGGTCACAAATCACCCTAGAGAGTGGTGGACACCAAGGCATTGAGTAATTTTTTTAAAAGAAAGGAGTTGGACAGATTTTTAATTAGAAATGCGTTGAATGGTTTTGGAGGGCAGGCAGGAAAGAGGCAAAAACAAAAACTGCCAGAGAAACTTAGCCGATTTGGCAGATCTGTGGAGAAAAAAAAACACAACTCGAATTCAGTGACCCCCCCCCTCCAAACCCAATTAGAAAAAGCTCAGGATCATAGAGCACGGAAACAGACCCTTCGGCCCAACCAGTCTGTGTGGTCCATAATCCCAAACTAAACCTGCCTGCTCCTGGCCCATATCCCTCCAAACTTTTCCTATTCATGTACTTATCTAAATGTCTTCTAGATTTTTGCAACTGTACCCGCGTCCACCACTTCTTCAGGTAGCTCATTCCACACATGTGTAAAAATCTCACCTTAAAAATACATGCCCCTTAGTTTTGTAATCCCCCATCCTCAGGAAAAGGACAACTATGATCAACTCTATTTATACCGGGACGTGAGACCATTATCGAATAGAGCGGACTAGAGGGGCTGAATGGCCTATTCCGTGCTCTACTTATTAAGTGAAAGCATTGCCTCAAGCTCCAGATCCCAGGAGCCACCTAATCCGCTCCACGTTTAACATCCGACCAGCTCCCCTCCCCCGCGAACTCCTGACCAATCAGAACACGCGTTACTGTCCCCTGGAGACGGCAGTTGCCGCTCGTAGCGGCTGGGCCTTGATCCCGCTGCCGTTTCCCTTCTGCCCCGTCGGAGACCGGCTCTCGGTCCTGGAAGATTCCAGAATGTTCAAGAACCTTCTCTCGAGCGGCTCCTTGATCCGGGCCCTGCACGCGGCGCTGACGTGGGCGGTGACGTTGGTGCTCTTCCTGTTCGAGACGGGTGAGGTGACACTCGGACTGTACTATCTGTTCCTGGGGGTGGAGGGGTACAGGGCAGGGATTTAGAATGGAGTCTTTCATGAAATTAGTCATAACTACTGTACACCATCACTGCGTGGAGTGCAGAAGTTATGTCTTCTTTTTGCGTCGCCTGTGCTTAGTCTTTATAAGGGTCAATTCTGTGTTTTTTATGATTGTACGCTCTCCCTTTACAAAAATGGTAGATCCTATGAAGTACAACAACAAAACAGCTTGTATTTATAAACAATAAATGCCCCAAATCAATTATTCGAAAACCATGAGCTATCAGGGAAACCTGAAATAAAATCATGTGATAAAAGGGGAGATGAAGCGAGATGCACGTTTTGGAGTGTGATCATTGGTATTGAGCTATTGGGCTGATTGTGCCAGGACAGATTGGGGAATTTCTAAATTAAATTTCAGCTGTTTTGTATACTCTTTCCTAATTTCCATGATGTATTCTTCCACGATACCATCCTTAATCTCGCTAAAATTTGACTATGCCTCACAAGTAGCCAATAAATCCTGTCTGGCAACATCTGTGGAGAGAGAAACAAGAGTTAACAATACCAAGCCCAGCGACTGGACTCAAACATTAACTTTTGTTTTCCTCTCTCCTCAGATGCTACCAAACTTGTTGGATTTCCCTAGCAATTTGTTTTTGCTTCAGATTTCCAGCGTCCACAGTTCTTTAAAACATCTTTTGATCCATGGAAGTTAGATGATTTGTCCAAACCCACATTTGTGTTCAAATCATCAGGTTCTAATTCCCATTTAAAAAAAACTTATCTGCTTTCATATGGCAAAAAAAAGTGCAAAGACCATACCTTACTTCCTCTCGATTAAAGAAATAATCTAGGTCCATACAATAACTTCATTAATCCACTGGTCATAAATTTCATTTCAGAAAGCAGGTTTGGATGCCCCAAAATTTTACACTTTGATTCAAACAACCTTTGCTACCAATGTGACATACTAGAAGGTACTTAACAATTCCAAGTCTACACTTTCAGTGAGAGCTTTATTTCAGTTAACCACATGCTATAAAACTCTCATCCTACCGATTACTAGCTTCCCATATTTATACAATTAATTCTCACCCAATTAACTCTGAACTAATATATTCATTGTCTATTCATTCCATTAGGTATCATAGAATCCCTACAGTGTGGGAACAGGCCCTTTGGCCCAACAAGTTCACACCAACCCTCTGAAGAGTATCCCACCCAAACTGACTCCCCATTACTCTACATTATTCTACGCCGTGCCGCCCTCAGGCATTGTTTCAGACCATATTAAAGGATAGCACCTGCAAAATGTCCTCTATACCACACACCATCCTGATTTGGAACTATTTCATTGTTCCTTCACCATGATTGAATGAAAATCCTGGAAAACTCTCCTCAACAGCACTGTGGGTGTACTTATCCCCGGTGGATTGCAGTGGTTCAAAAAGGTAGCTTCCTACTTACCTTCTCCAGGGAAATTTAGGATTGGCAATAAATGATGGGCAAAGCACTAATGCCCACAACCTAGGAATGAATGTTACTACCACTCTGTTGGTAAAGACATTTCTCCTATATTCACTATTGGATTAATTAGTGGCACTCTCATATTTCTGGCCCCTGGTTTTGGAATGTGTCTAAGTCACAGACTTTTTTTTGATTAGATTAGATTAGATTAGATTAGATTACTTCCTTCGGCCCAACAAGTCCATACTGACCCGCCGAAGCGCACCCACCCAGACCCACTCCCTTACACTATGGGCAATTTAGCGTGGCCAATTCACCTAACCTGCACATTTTTGGACTGTGGGAGGAAACCGGAGCACCCGGAGGAAACCCACGCAGACACGGAGAGAATGTGCAAACTCCACACTTACTTCACTTCAAAGAGAAGAAAAAGATGTAGAGCAGTTGAAGTATGAAATTGCTGAATTAAAAAGATCTTTCAATTTAAAGCATCTGTCACATTTTTCTAACTAAAAGACTTTCTTTTGAGGCTTTCATAACCTCAGATAAATTTTATGGCACGTAAAAGATTTTATGGCACAATTTTAATGACTCACAAGGAAGTTAACCTCTGAGTTTTTAGGTTGGTTTTGATCCCTCAGCCAACAGCACTAAAACAGAGAATTTGATTGTTATCACATTTGCTGTTTGTAGTAGTTTTGTGTGCTCAAGTAATCACATTTTTAACAAATTTACTCAAAGGATGTGTCCCTGTCCCTGATTACTCTTGAGAAAGTGATACTAAGATGCCATTTGAACTGCTGCAGTCCATGTGGGTATGTACACCCAGAATGCTATAAGACAACAGTAACTACATTAAAAGTACTTCATTTGTTCAAAAACTATAAAATATTGGAGCTGAATTAGGCCATTCAGATCATTGCGTTTGCTCAATGTATTTCTCAATTCCATCCTCCTGCCTTCTCTCTATAACACTTGATTCCTTTACCAATCAACAGTCCATCTCTCTTAAAGACACTCAGTGAGTTGGCCTCCATAGCCCTCTGCGGCAATGAGTTCCACAGATTCACCACCTTCTGCCTGAAGAAATTCCTCCACATCTCAGTTCTCAATGATCGTCCCTTCACTCTGCTGCTGTGCCCTCCGGTCTTAGCATCTCCTACAAATGGAAACATTTCCACATATGTTCTATCCAGGCCTGTCAGTACATTTTACTCATCACGTTTCTAAACTCCATGAGTGTAAACTCATAGTTGTCAATTGCTCCTCGTATGACAAGCCTTTCATCCCCAAGATAATTCTTGTAAACCTTCTCTGGATTCCCTCCAAGGCCAGCAAATTATTCCTTAGATATGGGGCCCAAAACTGCTCACAATATTCCAATTGTTGTTGGAGCAGAACGTTTTATATATATCTCTACTCTTGTATTCTATCCCTCTTGAAATGAATGCTAACATGGCAATTAGGCAGGCAATTGCAAACTGAACCTCCATGTTAACCTTGAGAGAATCCTGAACTAGAACCCTAGGTCCTTTGTGCTTCAGATTTCTAAAGCCTTTCCTCATTCAAAAAATAATCTATGGCCCTATTTTTCCAAACAAAGTGAATAACCTCACATTATATTTCTCTGCCACTTCTTTGCTCACTCTCCAAGCCTAACCAACTCCATCTGCAGCCTCCCCGCTTTCGTAACCCTACCTGTTTATCCATCTGTCTTTGTGACATCTGCAAACCTAGCAACAATGCCCTCATTTCCTTTGTCCAGAACATTAATGTGTAATGTGAATAGCTGTGGTCCCAACACGGATTCCTGCAGAACTCCACTAGTCACATGCTGATATCCTGAAAAAGACCCCTTCATACTTATTCTCTGCCTTCTGCCAATCAGTCAATGCTGTATCCACACTAGTAGCTTGCCCCTAACATCGTGGGCTATTATTTATCAGGCTCCTTTGCAGCACCTTGTCAAATATCTTCTGGAAATCCAAATACCGTAGATCCCGTGCACTGGCTCTTCTTTGTCTATATTGCTTGTTACCTTCTCAAAAAATTCTAAGCACCTTGCCCCTAACACCATGGGCTGTTACCTTATTTGGCAGCCTCCTATGTGGCACCTTGTCAAACACCTTCTGTAAATCAAAATAGATGACATCCACTGGCTCTTCTTTGTTTAATTTGCTCGAAGAATTCTAACAGCTTGGTCAAGCTTGAAAACAACAAATGCTAGAGATCACAGCGTGTCAGATAGCATCCATGGAGAGAGAGCAAGTTAACGTTTCAAGTCTAGATGACTCTTCATTAGAGCTGACGTACAGTATGGAGGGGATAGCATTTATGCTGCAGTTTGGTGGCGGGGGTGGGGGGAGTTGCAATAGTGGATGTAGGGTGCTGATGGAGAAAAGATGTCGGTAGTTCAGATTAAGCGATCGGAATGTGAGAATGGCAGAACAATGGAGTGTCTCCTGACAGATTTGAAAGGACAGACTCTAGGATGGGAGGAGAGGAGAGAGGACATGATAACAAGCTTACAGGAATGAACTATGAAAAAGCGAAGAATGAGATTCTGGATGAAGTGAGGAGCTTCAGTCCGGTTACTTCAAAACACTGGTGATGCTATTTTATTTTTTATCAGAAAAAAGTAATGCTCAGTAAAGATGTTTTGCTGACTGCATTGCTATAGATTGTAGTAAAATCAGCAACAAAGCTTCACTCTCCAAGTCACCAATCCTTTAATGTTAGAAGAAAGGAAACAGAACGACCATAACATTAAACTGTTAAAAACAAGGTCTGTCATAGTCCTAGGGTGGAAGTCTCAACTTTGTTTATGTATATTCAAGGATCCAATTCTGATTTGGGCAGAGTTTTTTGGTCCCTGAGTGGTCTTTCTGCTGCCTGTCTCTGATCTGTCTACAATTTTTAAGTGGTGCAGGCATACCACCAATTATCAGCCACATTTAGGGTCATTTCATCTCTGGCCTCATATTTGAGGCTGGCAGGTGGTGTTCAGAGGCAGAGGGGATCCTGGTAGATCACTAACCTCAGGGTGGGAGTAATGGGTACGGGTGAGGGTTTCTCTCTCGAGATGCCTTGGCACATTGGGTGCTTCACCCTTTAAGTTCTGCACCTACAAACCATGGCCGTTCCATCAAGACCCCACAACTATCTTGCTGTGACACTCGGGCCAAGCCTCTTCTCCCCACTGTGAGACCTCCTGCATTTCCCTGGTCCTGGGCTCCAGAGCTTCAATATGAAGGGTATTTGCAGCCTCGGCTCCTGGCACGATAGAACACAAGCCAATCAGATTAGCCAACTCCTGTCTGAAGTGAAAGATTTTTCTAATTGCATGCTGCAAGTTCTGTTTGTGGCAAATTACCACACCTCAGAAGGATTCCCTGCCAACCCTTCTGCGTTTTACTGCTTCTTCTGCACCAGGCATTTCTGAAACCACTTTGAATCCATAAAAAAAGAGAAGCATTGCTCCATTATTGGTGGGTCAACAGACAGCAGAGAAATTGCTTTCTGAAAAACTTTTACTTTTGGAAGAAATACCTAAACTTACAATGGTATATTCTGACAATTAATATTACAGAATTTTATATGTAAACCAAACTTTTACAAGCAAATTACTTGTAGGCTTAATTTCTTTTGTAACTTCCAAGATTTGAGGAGAGGAACTTGAGAATTGGTGAACGAAATCATGTTTTCCTCTTTTCATCCCATACTAAGTTCTGTACTTCTATACCTTACAAAATGCATTTTGCATACAAAGAGAAATGTGTTCAGCTAAACTTTTGAAGAACACCATTGGTGCAAAAATATAATATTTCAATTCATCATAATCTTTGGACCATCTTTCGACTTTACATGGTTGATCTAGCAGCACATCTATGATATGTCATAATACACCTTGTCCTTTAGTTCCTCAATTACCTTAATTTTCATATAGTGAAAGAACATTGTCCTCAAATGTTCTCAAAGAATAATTTGCTTGACCAACGCTTTGTGTCATATTGCTGTTTCACACATTGAAACTAAAAAAGCAAAATGTTTCTTGTTTCCCTTCGTGGAAAATGCTGTATTACCTCTTTCCTTCTTCCCATAACCCGACAAAATTAAATCATAATGCCTGCATTCATGTTGTATTTTATCGTGTTTGTTTTTAAATGTAATATCTCAAAGTATGTCATACAGAGATTACTTTTAACATCCCTTTCTTGTACCAATGGTCAGTTATTTCGCTTGATTTATTGTTTGAGGAAGGGATTGTGGCGAGTACCTGGAAGAACTCCTTATAGTTTAAATAATGCAGATGTATCTAAATATCCACCTCATTGGGAGATTTAACATTTCATTAGAAAATCAATATTTCTGGTAAAGCAACTTTTTCTCTGTGGTGTTACCATGTCAACTTAGATGAGCTCAGTGCAGGTTTGGTGCTTTTAATCTCAGTGAGACTAACTGATTACTCCAAAGTTTTGTGTGGCATATTGATTGATGTCCATTTGGAGAGGCATTAAAATTTCTGCACTTATTTGATTTGAAACACTTCACCGATAGCAGTCTTCCAAGACATCTTAGATTCTCGAAAAGCCACAGAGGATTTGAAAACTGGCAATGCAACACCTTTATCCAAAAAAGGAAGGAAACAAAAGAACACATTAAATAGTCAGTTAACTTAACATCTGTCATTGGGAAGATGTTACAGCCTTTTATAAAGGATGTAGCGGAGCATTTAGAAATGCATAATATAATCAAGTAGAGTCAACATGCCTCCATTGAAAAGGAAATCATGCCTAACAGATTTATTACTTTGAGCAGAGAACATGCAAGGTAGGCAAAGAGGGACCGGTCAGTGTAATATATTTGGGTAGCCAAAAGATTTTTGATAAGGGACTGCACATAACCTTCCTTGCTAAGAGCGCTTGCTGTTGGGGCTACCATAGTAGCATTGATCCAACACAAAAATAAATGGAAAGACAAGTTGTGAAGTGGATGAAAACAATTTACAGAGATATTGATAGGTTAAGTAAGTGGGCAAAACGTTGGTAAATGGAGTAGTGTAGGAAAATGTGAAGTTGTTCACTTTGGAAGGGAGAATAAAAGAGTTATTATTCAAGTGGGGGAAAACTGCAGAGAGCTGGAGTTCAAAGAGGCTTGGGGGTACTTGTGTATGCAACACAGAAAACTTGGACACAGGTGCAGCAGGTGGGCAGGAAGGCTAATGGAATGTTGGCCCTTATTTCAAGGGGTTTGAAGCTTAAGGGGAGGGAGATCTAACTGCAACTGTCCAAGGTGCTGATGAGACTACATCTGGAGTACTGAGAGCTATTTTGAATCCCTTATTTAAGGAACGATATCATTGGCACTTCAGGGAACTTTCATTAGGCTGATCCTGAGTATGGCAGGATTGTCTTATGAACAGAGGCTAAGTAGGTTGGGACTCTATTCACTGAAATTTAGAAGAGTGAAAGGTGATGTCATTAAGACATTAGGATTCTTAAGAGGCTTTCCTGGGTTAATGTTGAGAGGATGTTTCTTCTCATAGGAGTGTCCAGGACCAATTGGCATGGTCTCAGAATAAAGGAGTGCCAATTTAAGACTGAGATGAGAAGTTTCTTCTGAGAGTTGAAGTTTTTGGACGTCCTTGCAATGGAGAGCGGTGAGGGCAGAGTCTTGATGTATATTTAAGGCTGAAATAGATTCTTTTAATCAGTTGGAGATTCAAGGGGAATGGGAATATGAGGAATGTCATGATCCTATTGAATGGCAGAGCAACCAAATATCCTACTCCTGTTCCTGTTTCTCATGGTCTTACAATAGAGCACTGGCCACCCAATAGAGTTGGGGTAAAAGGGGCATTTTCAGGCTAACAACTTGTAACTAGTAGAGTATTGCAAAGATCAGGACCTGAATTATTTATTATATGTATTAATAAATATATTAAAAATGAGTTCAGACGAGGGAAGTAAATGTACTAATGCTAAGTTTGTAGTTGAGACAAAAATAGATGGTACTCAAGTAGTGAGGATGACATAGTGTACAGAGGTATAGATATGTTAAGTGAGTGGGCAAAAACTTGGCAGATAGAATATAATGAAAGAAAATGAAGTAATGCACTTTGACAAGAAGAACAGAGGAGTAAATATTACATAAGGGGGAAAAACTGCAGAAACCACATTGATGGAGTGGCTCAATAGTTAGCATTGCTGCCTCACAGTGCCCAGGGCCCTGGTTCATTCCAGGAGGCTCATTCCTGATGAAGGGCTTGTGCCTGAAGTGTTGATTCTCCTGCTCCTCAAATGCTGCCTGATCTGCCTTGCTTTCCCAGTACCACTCTACCTAGGTTCATTCCGCCTTCAGACAACTGTGTGGAGTTTGCACATTGTACCGTGAATATATGGGTTTCCTCTGGATTCTTCCCACAGTCCAAAGCTAAGCAGGGCAGGTGGATTGTACATGCCAAATTGCCCATAGCATCCAGGGATGTGCAGGCTTAGTGGATTAGTCATGGGAAATGCAGGGTTACAGGGATAGGGTGGGGGAAAGTGGGTCTGTGTGCAATGCTTTTGGGAAGGTCGATGTAAACTCAATGGCCTGAGCCACATTGTAGGAATTCTATGATTTTGGGGTTCTCACACATGAATCACAAAAAGCTAGAAGATAGTAGGGAGTGCAAGTAGTCTGGCCTTTATTTCAAAGGGAATAGAATATAATAAAAAAAGGACATCTTGCTAAAACTATACAAGGCACAAGTTAGATCACATCTAGAACACTCTGAAATGTTTTGGTTGTCTTATCTAAGAAAAAGTATAATGACAGTGGAGGTGATCCACCAAAGCTTCTCACGGTTTTGGGTATGAAGGGATTTTCTTATAAGTAGGTTGGGCTTGTTTTCATTGGAGTTTAGAAACCTTGATGAAACATAACATCCTTGTGGGATGCTGAACATGGGAGGTGAGGATAAGTTGTTTCCTCTTGTGGGAGAGTCTAGGACTAGAACGCATAATTTCAGAGTGAGGGATCACCATTTAAAACAGATGAGAACTTTTTTCTCAGAGGGTTGTCAAATGAGGAATTTATTTACCACAGGAGGTTGTAGGGGCTGGCTCATCAAGTGTATTCAATGCTGAGATAGATTATTAAATCAGTAAGAAAATAAAGAGTTGTGGAGATAAGGCAGAAAGTGGAGTTAAGAATTATCAGATTTACCATGATTCCTTTGAATGAAAAAGCAGGCTCAATGGACTGAATAGCTTATTTCTGCTCCTGTGTCTTATGGTCTATGGAACCTGAGGTGAATATTTTATTTTCTAATGCAAGTTACTCACATAACCAACAAATGAATTGACAGAGGAAGTTTGAACTCTTGAAAAATAAAAGGAGCATGGATGGGATAAATATCTCCCTGGGGATGGAGAGTCCAGAACGAAAAGGGCATGGGTTTAGGGTGAAAGGGGAAAGATATAAAAGGTACCTAATGGGCAACTTTTTCTCACAGACGGTGGTGCATGCATGGAATGAGCTGCCAGAGGAAGTGGTGGAGGCTGGTACAATTACAGCATGTGAAAGGCATTTGGATGGGTATATGAATAGGAAGGGTTTAGAGGGATATGGCCCAAGTGCTGGCAAATGGGACTTGGTTAGGTTGGTACATCTGGTCGGCGTGGATGAGTTGGACTGAAGGGTCTGTTTCTGTGCCATACACCTCTATGACGAAGCTAAAAGAAAGGGAAGAAATGGGAGTTGGTTCACAGTTTGAAGCAATTGAACTCAATATTAAGTCTAGAAGGCTGTAAAGTGCCTAGTCTGAAGATGAGATGTTGTTCCTCCAGTTTGCGCGGTGATTCACTGGAACACTGCAGCATGCCGAGAACAAACACGTGGGCATGCAAACAGGATGCTGTGTTAAAGTGGCCAGCTACTGGAAGGTCAAGGTCCTGCTTGTGCACAGACCGGAGGTGTTCCACAGAGCGGTCACCCAGTCTGCGTTTAGATTCTCCAATGTGGAGTAGGCCACTTTGGGTACAGCGAGTATAATTCACAAGGTTGGAGGAGGTACAGGTGAAATGCTTCTTCACCTCAAAAGAATAATTAGGCCCTTGAATTGAGCAGGGAAGAGAAGGGGCAGGTGTTGCACCTTCTGCGGTTACATGGGAAGGTGCCATTTGAGGTGTGGGGAAACGTGGTGTTGGTGGTTGTGGAATGGACTAGGGTATCCCAGAGGGAATGAAATACAGGGGGGGGGGGGGGTGAGAAGATGGGTTTGGTAGTGGTGTTCTGCTGGAGTTGTCTGAAATGGCAGAGAACGATCCTTTGAATGCAGAAACTGGTGGAATGAAAAGTGAGGACAAGGGGGAACCTCGTCACACTGTTGTGGGTGATGGGAATGGGCAAGGGTGGAAGCACAGGTGATAGGTTGGATGCTCTGTCAACCACAGCAGGCAGGACCACCACTTGATGAAGCTATGCTGACTCAGCCCTATTTTACCATGCACTTTCAATTATTCTGCAATCTCATCCTTAATAGTGGTCTCTAAAATCTTACCAGCAACTGAGGTCAGGCTAACCAGCTTATTAGTTTCTTGTCTTCTGCTTCCCTCTCTGTTTAACCAGGGAAGTTACATTAGCCAGTGTTCTGGAAAGATATTCTGGAAGCCTCCCTGACTCCAGTAAGTCCTGAAAGTTCACCTCAATGCGTCTACAATCTCTTCAGCTATCTCCTTCAGAACTCTGGAATGCAGTTCAATCTGCTCTAGTGATTTATTCACTGTCAGATATTCCAGCTTCCCCAGCACCTTCTCCTTGGCTGATAAGCACTACACCCATCTCTGCCCCAACTCTGGAGTTCTGTTAAGATTCTGGAGTATTTCATGAAAATTTTTGCAAAGTACCTATTCATTTCTTTGTTCCTCATTACTACTTCTCCAGCCTCATTTTCCAATGGTCCAATGCCCACTCTTACTTCTCTGTAATCTTCTAGATATCTAAAAAACTCTTGCAATTTAATTTTATATTACAAGCTTATTTTCCCTCATACTTTATCTTCTCTTCCTTTATTGCTTTTTTTTTTAAAAGTTTTCCTTTGCTAGTTTTCAAAGGCTTCCCAATCCTCTAGTTTCCCACTTATCTTCACCACTTTGTATGCATTTTCTTTTGTTTCTATGCTGTTGCTGTTTTCCCATATCATCCTCTCCTTAGTGCATTAAGCATTATGTCTCCTGAAATCTTGAAAGTCACTGCATAAAATTGAATATCTTTCTTTTTGATGATTGCAGATCTGAGACAGAGCGAGAATCGTGGTGAGTTCCTCCAGCCAGTTTCCTTTGTGCTGCTGGTTTTCTGCTCAATGTTACTGTACTTCATCACCTCCCTCATGGACCCAGGATACGTCACATTTGATGATGAACTAAAGGTAAATCTATCTGTGTCCTGGATGAACTGTGAGGAGTGGGCAAGGCTGCATTATTCCTCAGAGCAGCCAATGAAAATTGTTTTCTCCAGAAAAAAGATTTACATATGAAGTTGAAATTACAGCTGAGAAGCATGTCATATATACAAACTGGTCAGCATAAATGTTCCACAATAACCTTCTGCCCACCACTCCATTACATCTCAGTATGTTCTTCTCTTCCCTTGCCTTCTTCCTCGTATACTTACCTAGCTTTCCCTTAGATGCATCTATCACATGCATCTCAATCATTCCTTGTGGAAGAGATTTCATTAACGTTTTCTTATTCAATGTGATAACTCTATTTTTAAAAAAATTGGTGTAAAGCAAGCTGAATGGTCTGTTTTGAAGAGTTTGACTTTTCCATTACTTTATCTTCTTGCTGGTTACTCACAGGGCCGGATTCCTCAGGCAAATCAGGGTGTGGGGAATGAGAAAGAGCAGATGATCCCTGTGGTACAGAAACCACATAGACTGAGGCGCTGTGGATTCTGCATGGTCCAGGTCAGTTTTTTTTAAGGAATACCTTTACTTAAATAAAAACATTCTGCTCAAGCAAATGAAAGCTCATTCTCTTGGGGAAGAAAAAAAAAAATGTTAGTGTTTCAAAATGCCAGAAGACTAAAGAAGTGGAATCCCTGATTTAAGAACTTCTGACTTACAAACGCTCGTACTTACAAATGTAATCCCATGATTTTAAAGACCTGACATACAAACATTTCCTGGACTTACGAATAGCTGCTTTACATTGTCCTGCACCATGGTTAGACTCGCGTACAAATCAACTTGTGAATGGATTCCAGAATAGATCATGAGAGCTCAGAAGTTGAAGGCTTAGTCGCCAGTGGTGGAATCACCATAACTGTGGGATGTTGAGGTCAGAAATCGGAGGAGATGAGCGATCTCAGTTGGCTTTAGGGGGTGGAAATAGAGATTTTGGGGTTTGGGGGAAGAGGGCAGTGGTAAAGCAGCAGATTTTGCAGCAGGAAAAAAAAATTTAAAAATTGAGGTATTAAACAAAACAGTATGTCACTAGTATCCTTTGTCCCAGCAGCAGCCCATGCGTTCCAAACACTGCCAGTCATGTCAGCACTGTGTGCGTCGATATGACCACCATTGCCCTTGGATTGAAAACTGCGTGGGGGAAAGGAACCATCGCTTCTTTGTGCTTTACCTGATGCTGCAACTCGCAGTTCTGCTGTGGGCCTTCCACGTTGCATGGTGAGATGCTTTGCAAGCTTGGACAATGTGGATTCAGTAAAAGTGGGGGGAGAGAGGGATATTACTGGCAATTCTTCCCATTTGGCCAATAACTTTTAAGCTTCTCATACTGATGATGCAGAATGCTAAGTGTGAAATCAAAACACAGAACCGGAAAAGTCATAGTCTCTGCGTTATTACCAGACCCACATGTAAATTGGCATGGGGCAAAGCAGATTAGAGTGATGAATGTGTGATTCAAAGACTGGTGTGGGAGAAGTGAGTTCAGGTTGTACAAAGAATGTACAAAGCATACAAAATAAAACAGATGAATGAGACTGCAGGATATGGATTGGGACCTGAATCTTGAAAGATAAAAAGGACATATCGGAATGACATGAAAGTAGGAAAAGGTAAAAGGTAAAAGGGGTGATGCTGTTCATTAATGGTGGTATAAACATAATAGAAAGGGATGATCCAAATTCAGGAAACCAAGATGAGCAAAAAGCTTGGGGAGAAGATAGAATAACAAAACAAACAAAAATACAGCACAGTAACAGGCCCTTCAGCCCACCAAGCCTGTGCAGATTCCTAATCCTTATTAGACTCACTACTTACTGCCCATACACTCTTCAAATGTTGCTAACCTGCCTGCCACCACCATCTCCACTGGTGTTACCACTTTCAGGGATCTGTGGACCTGTATGCCCAGATCCCTCTGTATGTTAATGCTTCTAAGGATTCTGCGATTTATTGAATTTGATCTTCCAAAGTGTCACCTTGCATTTATTCATATTAACCTCCATCTGCCATTTGTCTGCCCAAATCTACACACTATCTATATTCTGCTGTATCATTTGACAATCCTCCTCACTGTCTGTAACTCTGCCAATTTTGACGCCTCCATCTGCCATTTGTCTGCCCAAATCTACACACTATCTATATTCTGCTGTATCATTTGACAATCCTCCTCACTGTCTGTAACTCTGCCAATTTTGATGTCATGTCAAAATTAATCAGACTACCTATATTTTCCTCCATAACATTTATATGTACTACAAACAAGAGGGCCCAGCAAGTTTTAAGATTTGTAGCTCAGGTGGAGGTTCTCGATGTAGGTTTGCTCGCTGAGCTGGAAAGTTCATTTTCAGACGTTTCGTCACCATACTAGGTAACATCTTCAGTTAGCCTCTGAACAAAGCACTGCTGGTGTTTCCTGCTTTCTATTTATGTGTTTGGGGTTCCTTGGGTTGGTGATGTCATTTCCTGTGGTGACATCATTTCCTATGGTGATGTTATTTCTTGTTCTTTTTCTCAGGGGGTGGTAAATGGGGTCCAAGTCAATGTGTTTATTGATAGAGTTCCAGTTGGATTACTGTGCTTCTAGGAATTCTTGTGTGTCTGTTTGGCTTGTCCTAGGATGGATATGTTGCCTCAGTTGAAGTGGTGCCCTTCCTTATCTGTACGTAAGGATACTAGTGAGAGAGGGTCATATTTTTTGGCTAGTTGATGTTCATGTATTGCAGAGGTCCCAGCACTAATCCCAGTGGAATACCACTATTTACTGCACGGTGGCTCAGTGGTTAGCACTGCTGCCTCATGGCGCAAAGGACCCAGGATTAAATTCTAGACTCTGGCAACTGTTTGGGTGGAGTTTGCACATTCTCCCCATGTCTCCGTGAGTTTCGTCTGGGTAATTCAGTTTCGTCCCCAGAGTCCAAAGATGTGCAGGTTAGGTGGATTGGCCATACTAAATTGGCTGTAGTGTCCAGGGATATGCAGGCTAGGTAATTAGTCATGGAAAATACAGGATTACAGGGACAGGAAAAGTGGTTTAGATCTGGGTAAGATGCTCTTTGGAAGGTCACTGTGGACGTGATGGGCTGAATAGGCTGCTTTCACACTGTTGGGATTCTGTGATTCTAAAAGTACTGATTTCCATTTTGATAAGCACCCTTCTACCACTACTCTCTCTCTTACGACCAACCAGTTCTGTATCCATCGAGCTAGTACACCTCTGATCCCATGAGACTCTACCTTTTGTACCAGCCTGTCATGTCTTACTAAAGTCTATGTAGAAAACATCAATTGCCCTTCACTCATCTATGATTCTTGTCACCTCTTCAAAAAACTCAATCAAGTTGGTGATAAGTGACCTTTCTTGCACAACCCCATGCTGCCTAACACTAACAAATCCATTTGGTTCCAAATATGAATAAATCTTGTGTCTCAATATCTTTTCCAACAGCTTCCCTGCCACTGACATCAGGCTCACCGGCCTGTAATTACCTGAATCATTTTTATTTCCCTTCTTAGATAAAGGAAGGGCATTGGCCATTTTCCAGTCCTCTGGAATCTCATCTAAGACCAAAGAAGATGCAAAGACATCTATTAAGGTCCCAGATATTTCCTTCCTTCCCACAGTATCATACATTAGATATACATCTTGCTCTGGAAACATGTCTACTTTAATGCATTTCAAGACATTCAACACTTCCTCCTTCATTATGTTGACCTGCCCAAGAGTATTCACAAATCTTTCCCTAACTTCAATATTCCTCATGTCCCTCTCTTTGGAGAATACCAATTTAAAGTACTCATTAAGGATCTCACCTATCTTCCTCTTTTATCCTTGGGCCCCTCTCTCTCTCCCAAGCTACTCTCTTGCTCCTAATGTATGTGTAAAATGCCTTGGGATTCTCCTTAACCCTGCTTGCCAAGGACATTTCATAACCCCTTTTAGCCCTCCTAACTCTGTCTGAGCTCCTTCCTATTTTCTCTATATTCTTCAAGAACTTTGTTTTTTTTTTAGTTGTCTGGATCTTAGGTGTGCTTCCTTTTTTTTTGAATAAACTGATAATTTCCCCTGTCATCCCGAATCCTGCCATTCCTGTCTTTCATTTTCACAGGTACACACCTGTACTGCACTCTAATCAACTGGCCTTTAAGAGACTCCCACATGTCAGACGTGGATTTACCCTCAAACAGCAGCTCCCATTCCACATTCTCCAATTCTTGCCTAATTCGGTTATAGTTAGCCTTCCCCCAATTTAATGCCTTCATCCAAGGTACACTCCTGTCCTTCTCTATAAAAACTTATGGAATTACGGTCACTATTTCCAAAATGCTTCAATGAAACCTTGATCACACAGTCATGGCTAGCGAGAAACATTAAAGTTGGTATTAAAAGTGGAAGAAACATAATTGTGCAAAGAAAATTGGCAAGTCAAAAGACTATACAGAATAGGAAAAAAAACAAGTGGCTAATGGGGGGGGGGGGGGAAGAAAGAAGAGGTGGGTGTGTGAGAGAGAGAAAAAAGAGAGATAGAGACAGAAAAAGCTAGCCACAAATATACAAATAAGATGGTAAGAGTTTCTATAAATTATTTATTCTACAAATATTTAAGAGTTAGCAAAGTGGATGTTGGTCAAATAGAAAATGAGATTGGAGAATTCAAAATGGAAAACCAGGAAATGGTAGATGAACTGAAGTATTTTCCATCTGTCTTCACTATAGAGGAGACAAATAATGTTCCCAAAACAGCAATATATGGAAATGGAAAGGATGAGGAAATTGGGGAAAATCACCAGAGTACTGAGTAAATGGTTGGAGCAAGACTGGCAAATATCTGGGTCCTGATGGATTTAATGATTTTAACAAAAATGTGGCTCAGTGGATATGGACACAGGTTAGACTCCTGCCTCAGGCGACTGTCTGAAAGTTTGTACATTCTCCCAGTGTTTGCATGGACTTGTTGAGCCAAATGACCTGTTTCCACACTGTAGGGATTCAATGACTATGAAAAGTGGCTAGAGAAATAGTTAATGCATTGGTTTTAACTTTCTAAAATTCCTTAGATTTTGGGACACTCCCATTAAATTAGAAGATAACAAATTAATGTATTTTTTCAAAAATTGAGGGAGATAGAAAGCAGGAAACCACAGGCCAGTTAGCTTAACATTTGTCAATGTTAGAAGCCATTTTTAAACATACAACAGGGCAATATTATCACAGGTTCAGTGGAATCACGCAGAGTTAACATGGTTTTGTGAAAGGGAAATCATGTTTGACCAATCTTTTGGAGTTCTTTGGAGGTAAACTGCTGTGGCTAAAGGGGAACTGGTGGATGTACTGCATTGAGATTTTTAGAAGGCATCTGATAAGGTATTACCCAGCCAATTACCACCCTGCCAGTCTACACTCAGTCATCAGGAAAGTGATGGAAGGGGTCATCAACAGTGCTATCAAGCAGCACCTGCTCAGTGACACCCAGTTTGGGTTCCACCAGGGCTACTCAGTTTTTGACCTTATTCCAGCCTTTGTTCAAGATGGACAAGAGCTGAGTTCTAGAGGTGAGGAGAAAGTAATAGCCCTTGTCATCAAGTCTGCATTTGACCAAGTCTAGCATTAAGGAACCTGAGCAAAACTGAAATCATTGGGTATCGGGGAAAATTCTCCAGTGGTTAGAGTCATACCTGACACATAAGAAGATGGTTGTGGTTGTTGGAGGTCAGTCATCTCAGCTCCAGGACATCTCTGCAGGAGTTCCTCAGGGTAGTGTCTTCGGCTGCTTCATCAATGACCTTCCCTCTATCATAAGGTCAGAAGTGAGGATGTTCACCAATGATTGTGCAAAAGCTTGACGCCATCCAGGACAAAGCAACCCATTTGATTGACACTACATTCCAAAAGCATCCACTCCCTCCACCAGTGACATTCAGCAGCAGTGTGAACTATCTACAAGATGCACTGCAGAAATTCAAAGATCCTCAGACAGCACCTTCCAAACCCATGATCACTTCCATCTGGAAGGACAAGGGCAGCAGATGCATGGGAACACCACCACCTTCAAGTTTCCCTCCAAGCCACCCACTATCCTGACTTAGAAATATATCACTGTTCCTTCACAGTCACATGGTCAAAATTCTGCAAGTTCCTCCCGAAGGGCATTGTGGGTCAACCCACTGCACATTGACTGCAGCAGTTCAAGGAGGCAGTTCACCTCCACCTTCTCAAGGGCAACTAGGGACAGACAATAAATGCTGGCCAACCAGCAATGCCCGCATCCCACAACAGAATTAAAAATAAATAAATCTGCTACAAAAAAAGTTATTGCAAAGTTATTTGTGGGCGGCACAGTGGCACAGTGGTTAGCACTGCTGCCTCACAGCGCCAGAGACCCAGGTTCAATTCCCGCCTCAGGCGACTCTGTGGAGTTTGCACATTCTCCCAGTGTCTGCGTGGGTTTCCTCTGGGTGCTCCGGTTTCCTCCCACAGTCCAAAAATGTGCAGGTTAGGTGAATTGGCTATGCTAAATTGCCCGTAGTGTTAGATGAAGGGGTAAACGTAGGGGAGTGGGTCTGGGTGGGTTACGCTTCGGCGGGTCGTTGTGGACTTGTTGGGCCGAAGGGCCTATTTCCACACTGTAAGTAATCTAATCTAATCTAACAAAAGCACAATATAGGGATATTGGCATTGATCGAAAACTGACTGGCTAACAGGAAGTAGATAGGTGTAAGCAAAACATTTTCAGGTTGGAAAGATGTAACAGCTTGTGTGCCACGAGGGATCTGTACTGGGACCTCAATTTTATACGAATGACTTGAATGAAGAGGAAAAAAGATATGGTGGCAAATTTGCTGATGATGTAAAGACAAGTAGAAACATAAATTGTGAAGAGAATACGAGGAGGTTACAGAAAGATTTGAGATGTTGAGTGGGAAAGGTGTGGCAAATGGAGTATTATGTGGTAAGTTGACTTTTTACAGGAAGAATACAGCAGCAGCACAGTATCTAAATGGTGGGAAATTGTAGAGTTCTGAGATGTGGAAGAATCTGGGTGTCCTAGAGAATAAATCACAAAAGATTAGTATGCAGGTAAACCAAGTAATCAGGAAAGTAAATAAAAGGATATCATTTCTCACAAGGGGAAGTGAATATAAGAGTAGGAAGATTATCCTAGAGTTATACAGGGCATTGGTGAGACTGACTCTGGACTGCTGTGAGCAGTATTGGTCTTCTTATTTAAGGAAGGATGTGGGTTGTAAGTTTGCTTGCTGAGCTGTCTACCTTAGTGTCTTTGGTGGTGTTTAGGAATTCTTGGGCAGAGTGAATGGAGTGGCACGAGTCTTTTACGAGGTATTTCAGTTTTCGGTGGAGTTCCTTAGCTAGTCTGTATGTCGGTGTTCCAGGTTGTGAGACTGTGGGTTTGAGGGGGCCTTTGGTTTGTGTACTTTTGATGGTCCATAGAAGCATGGTGTGTTGGATCCATCCCGGTTTCATTTTTTGGAGATCTGTTTTCTAGCTGTGGAGTCAGGTCTATCATCACCTGTTGGTAAGTGTCAGGATCTGTGAGCAGTGAATTCATCTGAAATTTTCAGAATACTGTGTTCTGTTTAAGATGACGGTCATGCATCCTTTGTCTGCAGGTAGGCTACAATGTTTGCCTTTTGAGTCCTCAGTTCAGTGAGCAAACTAACAACCTGAACCACAAATCTCCTCAAAAATCATAACAAAGGATGTAAATGTATTAGACAAGGTTCAAATCAAATTCAAAGAGTTAACTGGACTCACAGCTGGAATGGGTAGGTTGCTTTAGGAGGTAAGGTTGGACAGATCAGGCCTACATACACAAGATCGGAAGAGTAAGAGGTGACTTGTTTGAAAAATAAACAGGAGGTCTTGACAAGGGAGGTATGGAGTAAATGCATTTTCTTCTGGGAGAATTGACAACTAGGGGTGACCTATTAAAACAGATAGGCAAAATGTTTCTTCTTGGGCTTAGAGTCAGATGTACAGCATGGAAACAGACCCTTCATCCAACTCGGCTATGCCAACCAGTTTTCCCAACCTAATCTAGTCCCATTTGCCAGCACTTGGCCCATATCCCTCTAAACCGTTTCTATTCATATACCCATCAAGATGCCTTTTAAATGTTGCAATTGTACCAGCCTCCACCACTTCCTCTGGCAGCTCATTCCATACATACACCGCCCTACGTGAAAAAGTTGCCCCTTAGGTCTCTCTCATATCTTTCCCCTCTCGCCCTATACCTATGCCCTCTAGTTCTGGATTCCCCCACCCCATAAGGAAGACTTTGTCTATTTATCCTATCCATGCTCCTCCTGATTTTATAAACATCTGAGGTCACTCCTTAGCCTTCAACGCTCCAGGGAAAACAGCCCTATCGTATTCAGCCTCTCCCTATAGTTCAAATCCTGCAACCATGGCAACATCCTTGTAAGTCTTATCTGAACCCTTTCAAGTCTCACAACATCCTTCAGATAGGAAGGAGACCAGATTTGCACACAATATTCCAAAAGTGGCCTAACCAACATCCTGCGCAGCTGCTCTGACCAATAAAGGAAAGCATACCAAACACCTTCTTCACTATCTTATCTACCTGCAACTCTACTTTGAAGGAGCTATGAACCTGCAGTCCAAGGTCTCGCTGTTCAGCAAGTTTCCCAAGGACCTTACCATTCAGTGTTTAAGTCCTGCTAAGATTTGCTTTCCCAAAATGCAACACCTCATTTATCTAATTTAAACTCCATCTGCCACTTCTCAGCCCATTGGCCTATTTGATCAAGGTCCTGCTGTAATCGGAAGTAACCTTCTTTGCTTTCCACCATACCTCCAATTTTGGTGTCATCTGCAAACTTACTAACTATACCTCCTATAGAGTCCCGGAATATTTTTAAGGCAGATTTTTGTTAAGCAACGGGCTGAAAAGTTATCAAGAGTAGGCAGGAGTATAGATTTGAGATTGTAGCTGATCAGCCATGATCTTATTGAGTGGCAAGCAGGCTTGTGGGCCTGGAAAGTCTAGTTCATATGATTGATTACCCTCTGTTCGTTAAACAACACATACATTTCCATAGCTTCTTTTACAGCCATAGACCAAGCTAAAATGCCTCTCGACCAATGAAATACTCTGAATTATAGCAGCTATTGTCATGTAGGAAATGCAGCCAGCACCAATGTATGCATGGCAAGATCCCACACTACAACATGGCGACAAGGGAAATTTAGTATTGGTTAAGGGGCAAATATTGGCCAAGGACATCAGAAGATCTCCCCAACTCTTCTTTGTAATGTTACCCCACAATCTTTTCCATCTACTCATTTGAAAGGCCCTCTCAGTTTTACCCCTCCAACAGTGCAGTGTTCCCTCAGTTCTGCACTGGGAGTGTCAACCTCCATATCTGTGCTCAAGTCTCTACAGCAGGGCTTAAACTCAGTTACTTAACTCAGAGGAAAGTGGTAACCACTGAAATATGGCTTAACACCTGTACAATTTTTCATTGTATTTTTAGGTCAGGATTTCGTACTGAGGCCGCATGGAAAGACTGGCTCCAAATCAATCTGCTTCTATTGTTGGCATTTATAATCATTATCATTTTCACTGTGGTGGTGATGCTGCTACTAGTGTCACATTTGTACTTGGTATCGAACAACACAACGACGTGGGAATTCATGTCTCGCCATCGCATCTCCTACTTGAAACATTGTGGCTCAGAGGAGAACCCATTTGACCAGGGCATCCTCAGGAATTTGTGGACATTTTTCTGTGTGAGCAAGACAGTCGTGTGGGAAAGGATTTATTTTCAGGATGAAGATAGACTGGTGTAGTGAGTGGCAAAATTAACAAGTGGACTGTTTTCAGAAATTTCTATTTTGTTTTTCTGCCTTACTGGAATGGTATTATTTATTATGGGCAATGCCATAACGTTGAAGTTTGTCCAAAGTGTCAGGCTCAGAGACAGTCTGAGATCTTTGAAATAGAGGGTTCAGGGCTAAGTGAGTTCTCTTTTTATGTTGTGGGACACTCTGGACACTACAGAAAAAGTAAAAGGCCAGGATTACAGTCACTGACTTCCAAGAAAGGAGTGGGATAGAAAGAGGAGAGGAAATGTGATCCTTAATGCTTTCTCTCAGAACAAAAGATCAAAATTCCTTGAGATTATGAAATTATCCTCTATCTGTGCTGTCAGTCTCTCCAAAGATTAAATATGCACTGGTTGCTCCTTGATCTAACAATGCACTTTAAATGTAGTCAGTTTTGATACTTCAAAAATAGGAATAACTTAGATTTAACACTGGCAGCTAACAATCTAATTAACCTTTTCATTATTCACTTGCCTGAAACTGACTTTAGCTGTATTGAATCAAATTACTTCTTCAAGAACCTCATTGTTACCTTCATGTTCTTAAAATTTAGTAAACCCCATTGATCACCAAACTTACTTTTAAATTATTTCAATTTCTATTAGCCAGGTCTTAAAATTTATTTTTGCAAAATTCCTTTCTATTTTTACACTGTTGTACCAAGCTCTATCAGACCACTTCACATAGGTGAATGTATTTTGTGCTTAATTGTAAAAGTTAAATAAATTGTTATATTTGAACTGCTGCAGAAGTCAGAAATAGTGTCATGTCACTACAGTTCTGGGGAAAAGCACAAGGGGTCAGGCAGCATCCAAGGAGCAGGAGAATTGACGTGTCAGGCATAAGCCTTTCACCAGAAAAACCTTTTCCAGCACTACACTCTCGACTCTGATCTCCAACATCTGTAGTCCTCACTTCCGGGGAAGTATTGTCCTGACCCAGAAAGTTGCAGGTTTAGGTATTACTCCAGAAACTTGAACAATAAATCTAAGCTAAGGAAATGATAGAATAGCCCTTGTCATGTGCACTCAAACAAGTACTTTGAAGAGTTTGCAATGTCACCTTTTGGTACAGATACTTAAGTACAGATACTTTAAGTGTTGTTACTGAATTAAAATAGTAAAAAAAAACTAGCATGTGAATACAGTTTAAAAGTGTCCAGAATGAGAATAAAAGTATCTTTAAATTACTCAAGTTATAGGCCTTTTTCATGCGTCCCTGCCAGAGTTCAGTACATGAGGCCTTCATGTGCTGCCCTCTGCCCTGGACTCTCCTCCAGGACCGATCCTCTGACTGCAACTGAAGTCATCCTGGCCTGCGCTCACTCTGCTCCTGCTCTGGCTATGACTCATTTCTGGGACATGGTGCATCAGCAAGTCGTGGCCGGAGCCTGAACACTGAGGGAGCAGAACATGTGCCATCAGTGGAGTCATCTTTCAGTTAAGATGTTATCTCTCAGGTGGATGTAAAAATTTGACATCATGGCAAAGAGGAGGAGGGGAGTTCATGCTGGTACCCTCAGCCACTATTTATCCCTTACCTAAGATCACACAGATTATCTGGTCAATGTCAGAGTTCTACTGAAGCTTTTTAGACAGAGCAGCCATTTCCCAAAGGTCCTAATAATTGTCTGACTAAATGTACTTATACTTCTTGCAATAATCAATCCTTGAACAGTACCTCTTCTCTAGGTAGTCATAGTGGTGTATCCACAACCACCAAGCAAGAGCTGGTCTTTGCCTTATCTTGGGGCCAAAAGGATAGCGGGCTGTGAATCATTCACACAACCCTTACTTCGTGCTACTTTTAGGTAGAAGTGGCAAAAATACAATGTACCAGAAGTGGTCATCTGGGAAGGAGGGAGGAATGACTCCCAGTGAAAATTCATCTACATTTAGATACCTCAGTGTTCAGGGTAACAATAACCCAAAACTCCCTAAACATCTGTGTTTCTTAAAAGAAAATAAAATTTAAAAATCTAACTCAGACAATGTGCTAATATCTATGGTTCACAGTCAAATTTTCTCCAATTATGCTCCAACACCAACATGGGAGTTTTTTTGGTAAAGGCATTGTAAACAGACATGTTGTTACACCACATAACACCAAAGATCTGTCTGTGATGTCTCTATTTTGTCTTTCAGAACTCAATTTGTTTAAGTCATGAAATCCTCTTAAAATTAATACATTTGCAGAGAAATGTTACATTCAATCTGCTATGTAAATGAATGTTTTCACAGAGTTGAGAATGTTTACATTGAAATTCAGAATAGTGTTTTGAAGTCAAGTAGAGTGGCTCCTCTGTTCTTTTAAATCCAGAGGCAAAAGATTAAAGAAAATTATTCAGTCCATTTCACTGAATGAGAAATTACTGAGGTTCTCTCTCAATCTGATTAGTTAAGTAGTGTTTTAGTGATAAGTCGTTGCTGAAATTCAAGCATGAACATGTCAAATGGGAAATTGGTGAAGCATGAAAGGAGCTTAAAGTCCCTTCACATTCAAACCTCAAAAATAGTTGCCTCAGTTTACAATATGAAAAAGTCAATGACCACATTGTTCAGGTTTGTTATTGATTCAAACATTGGGGTGACAGTTATTGTTTTCCCAAACACACAGTTTTACTCAACTTAAATATGGCAAACGTGATTCACATTAAACCAGCAAATCTCCTTTGACTCAGAAGATAGTCTCTGCTACAGATGAATAAAACTTTTGATTGGGTACATTCTATTGGTGTCTGAAAATTAGTGTCACTTAAGTTCATTTCACCCATTTCATGTCTGCCTCTGGAGAGGATAATAATATGGTAATAAAACAGACTTGAGATTATAGGCAATTTTGAAATATGCAAACATTTGATTCCAGATTTAACAGTATGACCCTGGACATGAAATCCTTTGATGTCCTTGATATGCTTTGACTCAAAAGGCCTCTTCCAAAACCAAGGAAAATAGGGCTAATGATAAAACACACAACATGGTTATATGATTAGCAATAAAAGTCACCCACAGAAGGGATATACTTGGTAGATGTGTGGAATCCACCTTCCCATTAAAATATGGCAAAAATGCAACAAATCAGAACTGAGAGCTAAATTAGCCTGATGAATTTAATGATAGAACAGGAAAGAGGGAACGGTGTAGGATTGTAAATAAAATCTTAAGCAGTTACAGAGCAGTGGATATTTTCAGGCTGATATTTTTATATCAGTTTTAAAGTATGATTAAACTTCTTGAACTGGTTTCTTATGGAAATATTGCACTTTTATTTTTGGACTGGAATCTTTACTATAGTTTTGTCTGTCAAATTATATTCTGGAAAAGTATTGATTAAAAAAATCAAATTTTCATTGTAGTTTTTGATTTATTTTCTGATCAGTTTTATAAAAAATACAGCATATTGTAGCTAGAGCTGTAACAAGAAATTGGAGGAAATATTAGTTCAAAATGCATTTGAAAATTATGTAGGAGCAGAGTTTGGATATCTGCAAGAAGTGGTATGAAAAAGAAGTCAGAAACATGGGCCCAGTGAGATACACTAAAGATATATGAGAGAAGTTGGCAGCAGCATGCCAATGTAGAACTCTGAATATGCAATACCAGTGATGAACTGTAGAGGAACATTTGGAAGATGATGGAAGATCAGAAGTGTCAAAAATGACACGTCAAGCATGATAACTCAAAATTAAAGAAAAATGTTTGTACTACAAGTTCTGACTGTACCTCCTGTTGCTGGGAATGGTCACTAACTATAGGTAGTTTTCTAAAACTAGGGGGTGGATAGAAAGCCAATTTAAATTATTTCATTTTAACAGCATGGAGATGGGAGCTACAAGTTTAATCTATATGTTGGGTGGCTGTTTTCCTTTGGGAAGCAGCAAGTCTCAAATGTATAATTAGCAACATGATGGAAGCTAACTTTAAGAGGGAATTGGACAGGTTTTTGAATGGTGTAAAGATCACATGGTACAGAATGATCTTTATAGAATACTTTGGTCTATTACTGCTGAAAAATGTGTTGCTGGAAAAGTGCAGGTCATGCAGCATCCAAGGAGCAGGAGAATTGACGTTTCGAGCATGAGCCCTTCTTTAGGAATGAGGAAAGTGTGCCAAGCAGGCCAAGATAAAAAGGGAGGGACTTGGGGGAGGGGCATTGGAAATGCGATAGGTGGAAAGAGATTAAGGTGAGTGGGATAAGATGAGGGTTATAGGCCGGAGTGGGGGTGGGGGCGGAGGGGTCAGGAAGAAGATTGCAGGTTAGGAAAGTGGTGCTGAGTTCGAGGGTTGGGACGGAGACAAGATGGGGGGGGGGGGGGGGGGGGGAAAGGGGAAATGAGGAAATTGGAGAAGTCTTGAGTTCATCCCTTGTGGTTGGAGGGTTCCTAGGCGGAAGATGAGGCGCCCTTCCTCCAGCTGTCATGTTGCTATGGTCTGGCAATGGAGGAATCTGTTTTCAATTACTTGAGAAAGTCAAAGATACATTGTTCAGCATATTCTTGCTTCTTATTGCCACTGATATTTCTGTTAAGAACCTATGCAGCAGATGCAAATTGCTATTTGGAAGTCAATGACTTAACTCAATTAGGAATGCATGGTTAATTCCCTTTATTTTACTGCAATGAATTTATCACAAGACAAATTACAATAAATATGAACAGTATTGTGCATTCTTTAAAAAAAAATCAGTGTTTTTCCATATAAAACTAACCCTAAACAACATACTTTATACGAATAGATAATTGTGCAAATATTTAGATTGTTATGGAGCAAAACTTAATACTTTTGATTCTTGAATTTCTCTTTTAAAAAGAAAGATCTTCAAGGAATCAAATAGTTCCACGTGGCCCTTGGACTAGAAAAGTGGCCAACTGTCTATATCTAATTATTGCTCAGAATATTTAACAGCAACACAATGAAATTGCTCCAGGTATTTTCTTTACTTCCTTAAATGGCATCTAACTTTCCACTTGCAGGAGATCAAGATCAAAAAAGCCCAATATGACAGAAGCTTTAGATTACATCCTTCTTTACTGTCACACTTTCATTCAGGGTCATTTATTATCAATACATCTATATTAATTTAAATGGATTTATAACTTATCAAAAGTTATGAACTGAATTGAAATAACTTAGAAGAATTTATTTGAAATGGGCATTTAAAGTTAAGTGTAGTAGTTTAAAAAGGACTTGTATCACCCACAAATCCAAAAGGTACATAAACATACTCAAGAGTTAGAAGGCATACAAAAGTAGCAAATTGGAACTTGAACAAATAAACAAGCAATTCCTGGAATCAATTGCATTTCTCTGGAGATAGGTCTAGCCTTTCTTCCCTAGGTCAGCAAAAGAAAGTTAGAGCAAACCTGGGCACACAAACTCTCCCTACATCACCTACAGAAATCAGTGCAATTGTCCAACCAGTCTTCTCTGCTAAAGATGGTATGACGTGCAAAATAAAATTGGCATTGCAAGAAGTGAGCAAAAAGACTACTTGAATATACCCAGATAACTGATCTCAAAGTTTTAGTGTGGTTACAACATTGTAAAAAGTTCAAATTCTTTTGATTCACATACAAATTTGCCTACAATCAGTAACCATTGGTAATTTGGTCCAGCCCTCGTTGCATAGCACTATACATGGAGAAGGGAGAAAATAGATGGAGCCAGTCTTGCTCCAGAGAGTTAAACTCCTAGATTTCCAATCACAGAACAAAGATGATCGCATCTACTGGAGATGAATAGTTGATCGAGGCAGTAAGGTTGAGGGTGGGGGGTGAACAGGTGTACACAACTTATTACTGGCAAATATTTCTCAGACAGAGATTCAAAACTATGGAAAAATGCCTGTAGCGATAATCTCCCACTCAATGGAATTTCTTTTTAATGGGAGGCCAGTTTTGGGATTACTTTTTTTTTTAAAAAGACATCAACAATTTTGAATGTCTGAATTTTAAAAAATCCTGACCTCGTCAACTTCTGAATTTAACATAATGATTTAGTTCACTTATCTCAAAAGAAATGCCTCAGTTACCTTGGGAGCCGCATCTCCCCAATGCTACTGTGCATAGTTAAGTTCCATAATGATGAACAATCTCAATATTTCTGTGTAATGATTAAAGCTCACACATTGATTCTAGGAAAGTAAAATAAATCTCATTCATAGAATGAAACTAAAGTTCAGTATTCTGGTCACCTTGGAAGTTAAGTGTCAATATTCAAGTTACCATCAGCAGAGCACCAAATGTTTCAAACTGTGCAGCCACAAGAGCTTCAAATTCAGCCTTTTAGCACTCCTAATCTACGTCATGACAGTGCATTCAAACCATTAGGTTAGTCACCTTGTTAAAGATCAACTATAGAATCAAACCCTTCAAACATTGCCTGTTCCTGTGAAGTTAGTGGCTGGAAATCAGAAAATGGAGAAAGGATTGGTCTCTGGGATGTGAACTCATCATCAAAGTTCTGGACATCAAATGGGCTCCTTACTTTTGGGAGGAATGGTGGCGTTACTCTTCGAGCTAATAGGGCTTCCCAATCCATTTCCTGTGGAACAAAGTTTAGGTCAAAATACAGGTGAAAAGTTAAAATAAAAAAATGAAAACTACACAGGACAGCAAATAAAAGCACCTAATTATACTTAAATGTGCATCAGTAGCATGTGCCTGTTACTAACCTTGAAAAACATCTCCTTTTTCACCTCTTCTGCATCCTGATCACCAGCCCCCAGGCGATGTTCTGGATCCTTTCTCAGAAGCTGAAAAATGAGGGGGATAAAAGTGACATGAAAATTATATACTCTTTTCTCTCAAATAACTTTTCTGATAAGCTGTACATAGATCAAGAGTTGCAACAGTCTCAGACTGACCTTTTTTATAGCTGAAATAGCCTCTGTAGAAAGGAATCGTGGGTAGCTGACTTCATCATTGACAATGCTATCAAAAATCTCATCGTCATCATCTCCTGGAAAGGGGCACTGTAAATAACCAAACAATTGCTTTCCGTATTCTATTGAACATGGTGGATGGGCAAAAATTAGTGGTAAACACTAATTCATGAAACTACAGAAACTTTATACTTCCATTTTTATTACTATTTTTAATTAGTGATGAGTTTCCTTCAAAAAAATTATGCCAAAAGGAACAAAATTTATTTTAAAATTCAGAACAGGTTAATTGCATAGCAGATGGTTCAAGAATCGCATTAGGTAGTTGGAGCAGATCTACCTGCTTTCTTAAATGTTGTGACAGTCTTTAAAAGAAAATCATGGGAGGTGGGGACATGCAAGGTCAGCATTTTCTGCTCACCTCAAAGTTCCCTGAAGCGGATGGTGAGCATCTCCTTGAGCCACTGCAATCTAACATAGCAGTTTTTCACTGAACTAGCTCATCGAGCTATTGAATTCAGAGAACAATTAGCAATGCTGAAAGTCTGGAGTTACATATCAGATAGATTATATGCAAGGAAAGCAGGTTTCATTCCCCAATTAGTGAACTAAATTGACTTTTACAACAGTCCAGCAAGTTCTGGCACCAACCTTTAAATTCAAATGTATTCAATTCCACTGAATTTGAATTCCCCAGCTGCTATATAGTGAAACTACCATCTCTGGATTATTAGTCTAGTAATAAACATTTTGCAACTGTATCCAACATTGACCAAATTTATGTTTACATACTTCCAACTCTTCATTTAGCAAACAATCTGCAAGGGCAAGAGGAACACATACAATAGAGAAAATGGCGAGGAAATTGCGTCAGAGCTACACTAAGCTCCTACCCATAGCTGAAATTCAAAATCATATCACAGGACAATAAGAATTGGCAGGAGTAGGCAAATCAGCCCCTTGAGCCTACTCAGTCGTTTGATAATATCATGGCAGATTTCATCTTAGCCTCAACTCCACTTTTCTGCCTATTCTCCATAACCCTTCAACCCATTTCTCATTAAAAGTCTATGGACCAATATCCACTCAGAATTCCAGATTCACAACCCTTCGAGAAGTAATTTCTCAGGTCTTAAAATCTGCTGCCCCTATCCTAAAACTAAACAATAGGTACAGGAGTAGGCCAATCTGCCCTTCGAGCCTGCACCACCATTCAATATGATCATGGCAATCATCCTTAATCAGTATCCTGTTCCTGCCTTATCCCCATAACCCTTGATTCCACTATCCTTGAGAGCTCTATCCAACTCTTTCTTAAATGAATCCAGAGACTGGGCCTCCACTGCCCTCTGGGGCAGAGAATTCCACACAGCTACCACTCTCTGGGTGAAGAAGTTTCTCCTCATCTGTCCTAAATGGCCTACCCTTCTTTTTAAGCTGTGTCCTCTGGTTCGACATTTGCCCATCAGCAGAATCATGTTTCCTGCCTCCAGAGAGTCCAATCCTTTAATAATCGTATATGTCGCAATCAGATCCCCTCTCAGTCTTCTAAACTCAAGGGTATACAAGCCCAGTCGCTCCAGTCTTTCAGCGCAAGGTAGTCCCGTCATTCCAGGAATTGACCTACGCTGCACTCCCTCAATAGCCAGAATGTCTTTCCTCAAATTTGGAGACCAGAATTGCACACAGTACTCCAGGTGTGGTCTCACCAGGGCCCTGTACAGCTGCAGAAGAACCTCTTTGCTTCTATACTCAATCCCTCTTGTTATGAAGGCCAGCATGCTATTAGCCTTCTTCACTACAATAGACAATAGATGCAGGAGTAGGCCATTCTGCTCTTCGAGCCTGCACCGCCATTCAATATGATCATGGCTGATCATTCCTAATTAGTATCCTGTTCCAGCCTTATCTCCATACCCCTTGACTCCACTATCTTTAAGAGCTCTATCCAATTCTTTCTTAAAAGAATCCAGAGACTGGGCCTCCACTGCCCTCTGGGGCAGAGCATTCCACACAGCCACCACTCTCTGGGTGAAGTAGTTTCTCCTCATCTCTGTCCTAAATGGTCTACCTGCTGTACCTGCATGCTTACCTTCATTGACTGGTGTACAAGAACACCCAGATCGCTCTGTACTACCCCTTTACCTAAATTGATTCCATTTAGGTAGTAATCTGCCTTCCTGTTCTTGCCACCAAAGTGGATAACCATACATTTATCCACATTAAACTGCATCTGACCACTCACCTAACCTGTCCAGGTCACCCTGTAATCTAACATCCTCCTCACATTTCATCCTGCCACCCAGCTTAGTATCATCAGCAAATTTGCTAATGTTATTACTAATACCACCTTCTATATCATTAACATATATTGTAAATAGCTGCGGTCCCAGCACTTATCCCTGCAGTACCCCACTGGTCACTGCCTGCATTCCGAAATGGAGCCGTTTATCACTACTTGGTTGGCTGATAGGAAACAAACTTTGCCCCCAATACCATGCGCCCTAATTTTGCTCATTAACCTCCTATGTGGGACTTTATCAAAAGCTTTCTGGAAGTCCAGGTACACTACATCTACTGGATCTCCCTCGTCTATCTTCAGAGTTACGTCCTCAAAAGATTCCAGAAGTTTAGTCAAGCATGATATCCCCTTCGTAAATCCACGCTGACTCTGTCCTATCCTGTTACTATTATCCAGATGTGCCGTAATTTCATCCTTTATAATAGACTCCAGCATCTTTCCCACTACTGAGGTCAGACTAACTGGTCTATAATTTCCTGCTTTCTCTCTCGCACCTTTCTTAAAAAGTGGTACAACATTAGCCACCCTCCAATCCACAGGAACTGATCCCAAATCTATCAAATTCTGGAAAATAATCACCAACGTATGGAGTCAGCTATTACGAGGGGGCATAACTTTAAATTAAAGGGATGGTAGGTAAAGGACAGATGTTAGGGGTAGATTCTTTACTCAGCGAGTCGTGAGTTCATGGAATGCCCTGCCAGTAGCAGTGGTGGACTCTCCCTCTTTATGGGCATTTAAACAGGCATTGGATAGGCATATGGAGGATAGTGGGCTAGTGTAGGTTAGGTGTGCTTGGATCGGCGCAACAGAGGGCCAAAGGGCCTGTACTGCGCTGTATTTTTCTATGTTTTATGTTCTAATGCATCCACGATTTCTCGAGCCACCTCCTTCAGTACCCTGAGATGTAGACCATCAGGCCCTGGGAACTTATCAACCTTCAGACCCAACAGTCTCTCCAACACCAATTCCTGGCAAATATAAATTCCCTTCAATTCAGGTCCTTCAGCCACTGTTACCTCAGGGAGATTGCTTGTGTCTTCCCCAGTGAACACCGATCTGAAGTACCAATTCAGTTCTTCTGCCATTTCTTTGTTCCCTGTAATATATTCCCCTATTTCTGTCTTCAAGGACCCAATGTTAGTCTTAACCATTTTTTTGCCTTTCACAGACCTAAAAAAGCTTTTACTATCCTCCTTTATATTTTTGGCCAGTTTACCTTCGTACTTCATTTTTTCTCTGTGTATTTCCTTCTTTGTAATCCTCTGTTGTTCTTTAAAAGCTTCCCAGTCCTCCGTTTTCCCACTTATCTTTGCTATGTTATAAAGTTAAGAGAAAAAGTATGTTTCTTAACTTCCCTAGTCAGCCACGGCCACCCATGTCTCCTCCTAGGATCTTTCTTCCTTTTTTTTGGACCATCATAGACATTTACCTGCACAACACACTGCTTTGAGAAACAAAGATCTCACCTTTCCCACTAGCATTTCATATACAAGCACACCCAGACTCCACCAGTCAGTCAACAGCTCGTGTGTATGAGGTCTCAGTTAGCACCTCTGGAGTCAAGAACTCAGGGGTTCCACAAATCCTCGTTCCAGATTGCCCCACATGTGGAAGCCTCTTCTCTATGTCAACTTTGTCATCTGATATATCTCAATTAGATCGCCGCTCATTCTTCTAAATGAGACACATTATGGGCCCGAATTGCGTACTCACACTTAATAAAACAAACTGCTCACCCCTGGAATCAATCCAGTGAATCTCCTCCAATAGAACTACACCTCTCCAAGGGGAGAAAATTGTAAGCAATACTCCAGATGCAGTCTCGCTAATGTCTTGTACAATTGAGCAACACTTTCCTATTTTTCTCTTCTGTTTCTTTAGAAATAAAATGCCAAAATTCCATTTACCTTCCTTGTTGCCTGCTGCATATGCATACTAGTTTTGTGATTCATGCAGAAAGGCACTTTCTGCACCAGATTTCTTTGAAGTTTCTCTTCATTTAGATAACAAGTCGCCTTTCTATTCGTCCAAAGTGCATAACCTCATATTTACCCAGGTTTGAACGTCATCTGCCAAATTCTGGCCCGTTCATTAAACCTATTCATTCACATTTATAAATGTCTTCTTATTTCATTGAAACTTACTTTCCCACCTATTGGTCCATCATAGGTATTTACCTACACAACACACTGCTTTGAGAAACAAAGATCTCACCTCTCCCACCAGCATTTCATACACAAGCACGCCCAGACCCCACCAGTCAACAGCTCGTGTGTATGAGATCTCAGTCAGCACCTCTGGAGCCAAGAACTCAGGGGTTCCACAAAATGTGTTTGTGTGATCGCCAGAACCCATTCCTGCAACAGAAGTATTTAAAAGAACTTAAGTCACACATATAGAAGGTAACAGCCTATCAGGATCAGTCAATCTCAGTCCCCAAGTTCAATTCCTTCACCTTCAATAATATCAGTGCTCAAAGTGGGGGCTGATTTTCAGATTCCTGGGGCATTGTATCCAGTTCTGGAGAACATGGGACCAGTACAAATCAGACAGGTTACACCTAGGTTGGGCCAGGACTGATGTCCTGGACATAATATTTGCTTAAGTGGTTGGGGAAGCTTTAAACTAAAATGGCAGGGAGATGCGAACCTATGTATGGAGTCAGAGGAAGGTGAATCAAGGACAAGAGCAAAGAACAGAAAGGGGATTAAGAAAAGTAATATGCAGAGAAATCAAGTGCCAGGATAAAGTAGGAACATGGTGAAAATTAATGGGAACCAGAAAAATAATGTTACAGAGACAAACCTTATGGCTTTGTGCTTTTATGTGTGGAACATTTACAATAAAGTCAATGAATTTAAAAAGTGCAAATAATTGAAAATATATACACAGTCAGGATTACATACACAAAAACAGGGTGATGAGAGATGGGAACTGAACATCCAGGGTTATTCACTATTTAAGATGGACAGACAAAAGAAAAAGAATGGAGTTGTATTGCTGGTTAAAGAGGAAATTAACACAATAATGAAGAATAATATTAGCTCTGATGTGGAACCTATATGGATAGAGCTCAGAAACACCAAGATCAAAATGTAGGGGTGATTTGGGAATAGCATTAAACAGGAAATTAGAAAAGTTTACAATAAAGGTATATCAGTAATTATGGGCGGCTCTAATCTGAATATATGTTGAACAAATCAAATTAGTAAGGAGGAATTCCAAGGGTATATGCAGGCTGGTTTTCTGGACCAATACATTGGAGAAACTAAAAATAGGTCATCCTTGACTGGGCATTGTGGAATAAAGAATAATTGGCAATCTAGTTGAGAGGCCCCTTGGGGATGAGCAACCATAATATGACAAAATTCATCAAGCTGGAGGGATGCAGTTGATTCTGAGACCAAGTTCCTTTACTTAAAGTCAGAACCAATGAGGATAGGAGGTGGGAATTGGCTATGATAGCTTGGGGAATTTTATTTAATGAAATGACAGTTTAAAGGCAATGGCAACCATTTAAACAGTGCATGGGTGAAGGGCAACAATCGTTCATTCATGTCTGGTGCAAAGGCAAAATGGGAAAATGTGGTCAAAGCATTGATTAAGAGGGAAACAAGAGATGGTATTAGATCCAAGGAAAAGGCATATACGTTGGCCAGAACAAAACAGACCGAGAGTGGGAAGTTTAGAATTCAGCAAGAGGAGGACAAAAGATTAATTTCCTTTTTTTAATCAGAGTACAAAGAGTAAGCTTGCGGAGATCATAAAACGGACTGTAAAACTTCCTTTGGTATGCAAAGAGGAAAAAAAAAATTGGTGAAGACAAACACAAGTCCCTTAAAGTCAGGAACATGGGTATTTTTTAATGGGGAACAAAGAAATAGCGAGCAACTAAATGTACACTTGGCTTGGTTTTTAAAAGGCGAACACAAAAAACATTCACTAAACCAGCGTTTGTGGTGAGAAGAATTGAAGGAAATCAGCATTTGTAGAAAAAAAAAGTGTGTTGGGGAAATTAATGGGATTGAATGCAGAGAAATCCCCAAAGCCTAATAATCTACATCCCAGAGTACCTAAGGAAGTGACCCTAGAAATAATAGATGCACTGTGGTCATATTCTAAATATGATTTAGGGTAGTAGTATAACCCCTCCATTTAAAAAAAAAAGTGGAGAGGAAACAGGGAATTATAGACCAGTATAGTACTGGGGGAAAATGCTAGAATCCATAATAAAATAATTAATAGCACAGCACTTGGAAACGAGTAGCAGAATCAGACAAAGTAAAATAGATTTACACAAGAGAAAGTCAGACTTGATAAACTCCTGGAGTGTAAGGATCCATTAAGTTGTGTGCGCAGGGTGGGAGATTTGCAGATGTGGCTTATTTGGACTTCCAAAAGGCTCTTGACAAACGTTTACCAGACTGACTCCTGGACAGCAGGGTTTACATATGAGGAAAGGTTGAATCAGTAAGGACTGTATTTGCTGGAGTTCAGAAGAATGGGGGAAATAGAAGGATAATGGGATAAACCGCTGAGATGAAGAGAAATTTCTTCATCCAGAGGCAATGGCTGAACCTGGGGAATTTACTACCACCGAGAAAAGCCAAGACCACAACGTTATATGATTTCAAGGAAGAGTTGGATATAGCACTTGCGTCTAAAGTGATCAAATGATATGGAGGACAAAGTGGGAACAGGCTTATAACTTGGACAGAGAAAGCGAGGACTGCAGATGCTGGAGTTCAGAACGTGGTGCTCGAAAAGCACAGCAGGTCACGCAGCATCCTAGGAACAGGAGAATCAATGTTTCAGGCAAAAGCCCTTCATCAGGGATGAGACGTGAGTGCCAAGGAGGTTGGAGAGATGATCAGTCATGATCATAATGAATGGCAAAGCAAGCTTGAAGGGCCAATGGTCTACTCTTGCTCCAACTTTCTAAGTTTCTATACGAAGACAATTTTTGCTGGAGCCACCTCTGATTCAGTCCGGTCAGTTAGTGACTTGGACATCATTAACCACAGTTGCTACCTGATGAGTAGCTTTCAAAAGCTCCCATATTATCTGCACTGTCCCCTCTAGACAGCCCTCCTTTGGTAAAGAATGTCCTGGTTTGAAGTTTTATTGTTCGGAATCAAAGTCAGCCTTTACCTCAAGTCCACTTTAAATTCATCTATTTTTAGGGCAATTGACTTTCTCGATCCATCATCTCCCTGTAACTTTTATGCAGTAACAAACATGTATTCCTTTCCTTCTCAAAAGACTTCCTTTTTCTCTTAAGAGATTTGACTCTGACTGGGCGTGTGATTCTGCAACACCCTAGTACCTTATCTGATACATATTCCTTGTTTTGGAGCATAGATAGGTGAGTAGAATCTGGCTATTCACCTATGGAGGCACAGTTGCATCCAATGCTCTTTGATTCAACATTGGTGCACTGATGCACCAATTGGGGCATCCAACAGGAGTCACTGACCAGAAATGGGCTAATTACTGATTTCTACCCCACCCTTCCAAATGCTAGAAGATAGTCACCAAGCTGGAAGTTAGTGTAACATAATACTTACACTGAAAAACCCTCTATCCACTCTGCAATGAGAGAAGCTGATGGACCATTATTTAGAATAGAGTCATAGAGTCAGAGATGCACAGCATGGAAACAGACCCTTCGGTCCAACCTGTCCATGCTGACCAGATATCCCAACCCAATCTAGTCCCACTTGCCAGCACCCGGCCCATATCCCTCCAAACCCTTCCTATTCATATACCCACCCAAATGCCTCTTAAATGTTGCAATTGTATCAGCCCCCACAACTTCCTCTGGCAGCTTATTTTATACATACACCACCACATGAAAAAGTTGACCCTTAGGTCTTTCCCCTCTCACCCTAAACTTATGCCCTCTAGTTCTGGACTCCCTGACCCTAGGGAAAAGACTTTGCCTATTTACCCTATTCATGCCCCCCAATTTTGTAAACCTCAAAGGTCACCCCTCAGCTTCTGATGCTCTAGGGAAAACAGCCCCAGCCTGTTCAGCTTCTCCCTATAGCTCAGATCCTCCAACCCTGGCAACATCCTTGAAAGGGTTCAGAAAAGATTTACAAGTTTCACAACATCTTTCCAATTGGAAGACGACCAGAATTGCACGCAATATTCCAACAGTGGCCTAACCAATGTCCTGTACAGCCATAACATGACTTCCCAACTCCTGTACTCAATACTCTGACCAATAAAGGAAAGCATACCAAACACCACCTTCACTATCCTATCTACCTGCAACTCCACTTTCAAGGAGCTATGAACCTGCACTCCAAGGTCTCTTTGTTCAGCAACACTCCCTAGGACCTTATTGATAAGTGTCTAGGTCCAGCTAAGATTTGCTTTCCCAAAATACAACACCGATTAAAAACAAACAAAAAACTAGGAATTCACCTTTTTTGGGTTTCATACTTTTCCTAAGAGCTTCACTGTAAACAATCCATGATGTGACAGTTTGCTTACTTAATGGGAAACAAGGCATTTTACCTTCTTTACAGAGCCCAAAGTCACCAATTTTAATATAACCTTCAGCATCCATCAACAAATTGTCCAATTTCAAATCCCTGTGGAAGACAGAGGTTGAAAACTTAGACAGTTTCACATCTACAGTCATGTTTATTGCAATTAAAATTAAATACTTACATTCTGGCAGGTCGTCAGTCATTTCCTCAGAAGGCATTTCAAAATTGTTTAAAATGTCAATACTAATGAATTTTTAAAAACTAAATATTGATGATTTGAATGTGTAGGCACAGCATACTACCATGGTCAGTAGAAGGATGCAGATTTAAACTTGCAAACCATCAGATGTCACTTGAAGTTTCCCTCAATTTCAACTTCAGCAAAAAGAATCAGTTTCCAGAGGTTTCCACATTTAGGATCAATATATCTTTATGAAACTGCATCAGTGGAACTAATGTTTCTTCCACTGCCATTACTGTCTAGCCAGAATTCCAACCCAGTAGAGACTTCCATCTAGTGGCTAGGATGGAAATTGCCAAGTTTCTCAATTACAGTAAACAGCAGCTAAAGTTAACGTGAACTTCCAATCCTATGAAGAGTCTAGTGTTCCAATGAAGCATTTTTAAACTTCAAACTAGTGTAAAAATTTTTCAAAATGATTGAGCTTGAGAAGAGTTAACAAGACCAATGACATACTTAAAGCAGTTACCTGTAAACTATATCTTTCTTGTGCAGAAATTGCAATCCAAGGATAACACAAGCTGCATAAAACCTGGAAAGATACAATAAAACGTCATCTCACTAATTCAAGTGAATTTGACTACGTCAATAAATGGACTCAGTTGACATATTCTTATCAAACTTATCTGCAATTAATTTAGCATTGTTCTCAAGGAAGTCAAATTTAGTCTAAAAATTCCATTCTGCCATTGAACATGCTGGCGGTGTATAATTTTAATCCCAATTTAGGGGTTTCAAAATTTGTTCTAAGATGTGAGCATTGCTGGTTAGGCCAGCAATTTACCTCCTCTCACTAAATGCCCAAAGCACACCTAAAAAAAGTCAGCCACAGGGCTGACAGTCTGGGGTCATATATAGGCCAAACCAGATAACGATGGCAGATTTCCTTCCTCAGAAAGGACATTAGTGAACCAGTTTTTCCAACAATCAACAATGGTTGTGTCCATCATGTTAAATAGCTTTTTTGTTGAATTCAAATTGTTACCATCTGCCATTATTAGATTCATACACTCATTCCAATTAGCCTGGAATTCTCGATTACCAGCCCAATGACATTACCACTACCCCAATGTCTTCCCAGCTGGTTTTCACACCTCTTAGATCCAAGAGATTTTGGATATGTTTTAAACATCAAATTATTCCACATCCAATAGTAATTCTATATTTTCACATGTTTTTAAATGAACTTATACGTTTCAGTTTATTATTCCCTTGTTCTCTATTTTCATTCAATTATTCCCCTTCATTAGCTTAAACACACAATCAGATCACACCACCAGGAACATGTTCTATTTAATTTGTGTGGGATGTGAACATCACTGGCAAGGCCAGCATTCACTGTCAACGAGTTGTCGGTACCTCAGTAGTTTGGTAGGGAACATACTATACTAATGTGAAACATAACAAGTGTATTTAGTGTGTCAGGTAGCTACAGCGTTTTTTCCCATTATTTGTACAAAGGTTTCTTCTCTTCCCTCATTGCAGCAACCATTATTTACTAGCTCTGGCTACCATTGACAAATGAATCCCCTGATTATAAACCAAGTATTAGACATTGTAGTTTTGGTTAAAATAAAGCAAGGCAGTTGTGGTAGAACTGTAAGACATGACAATACACAGGCAAGAGTTCAGGTAGGTACCAAAATAGTTATGTCAAAAAAATGAAGTGTCACTTATTGGAACAAGCTACTGGCAGCTGTAAAAAGTATGATTGCACAATAATCCATTAAAAAGTGCTTTGGCACATTCTTGCCTGAAGTTGATAATTCTGTGATAAAGCTCTGCATTTGATAAGTCACAACTAACTTCAATAAACTTACTAATCTTGTTTGTGTATTTTTTTCCAAGTTAGAATTACCACTAATTGGGAATTGAAGTGCACAAGATTTCCCTGTTATAATATTAAATGTGCCAGATTGCATTTTTTCATCTTTCCTAGTGTCTGCATGAATGTCATCTATTTTATACTCCCTTAAAGCAGACTTAAAAATTTGCAATTCACCCAGGATGTGGGCAGGCTTGTGTGTTGCCCATCCCTCATTGTTTGAACAGTGTCGTTTTTAGCAACTTCAGCTGATAATTAATAATCAAGTCACACTGGAATATGATTAGAGTCACATCAGATGACAAGTACAGGCAGATTTTCCTTTTTCTGGAAGGAGAAACATTAGTGAATCAGTGGGTCTTTGCAACAATTAAAAGCTTTGTAGTCAATTTTATTGGTCAGCTTTTACAAGGTTTAAAAAAAAAATTGAATTCAAACTGACCATTTAAACTCATGTTCTCTGTGTTATTAGTCAAAGTCTCTGATTTAGGGAGTCCAGTAATGTAATCACTACCACTCAGTACCGTGTTTTATCTGAACGAATGGCTTGTCCATATCACAATACATGGGATTGCGTTCCATATTCTCATTGAGCACTTACCTAGCTTGGGGTTCAGAGAAGACATTGGAACGAATATGCATCATTAGGTCTCCTCCAGGTGCATACTCCATCACAAAGCAAACATGATTTGTAGTTTGAAAGCAGGCAAAGAGGTTCACAAGGAAAGGATGCTGCACAGAACTTACTGTTTCAAAGATGCGTTTCTCACACATTAGGCTAAAAATAGAAAGTAGGGTTGAGTTTGAGTTCAGTAATCTTCATTTATATACACATTTGATTTAATAATCTAATCAATAAATGATACCTATTATAATAAGAGGTCACTTTAAACTTTGAGTGAACTTCTTTTCATATACAAAACACATTGTGAAATGCTCACCTTTAAAATGGTTTTCTCACACATCCCACATCTAGTTTGCGATTATTTTTCATAAGACTTTTGTTCACCCCCTTTGTAGTTATGGGAATAGAGCTAAAACACTGAATCTACCTGTCAATGTGGAAAATTGTCCAGATGTATCCTGTCCATAAAAAGCAAGACAAATCCAACCCAACAAATTCAAATTTGCAATGACGGAAGGTATTGTTGAAAGCACTATGAAGTGACACCTAACCCAAAATGAGTTGGTTATTGCTGTTATGTCAGAGTATCTGACGTAAGTATTAGCTTTTATTGGTAGAAGGATTGAACTTAAGAGCTAGGAGGTCATGTTGCAGCTGTACAAAACTCTGGTTCAGCTGCACTTGGAGTATTGGGTACAGTTCTGGTCACCGAATTATAGGAAGGATGTGGAAGCTTTGGAAAAGGTTCAGAAGTGATTTACTAGAATGTTGCCTGGTATGGAGGGAAGGTCTTAAGAGGAAAGGCTGTTTTCATTAGCCACAAGGTGACTTAATTGAGACATGAAATAATCAGAGGGTTAGTTAAGGTGGACAGAAAGCCTTACTCCCCCTCAGATGGTGATGGCTAGCTTTAAATTGAGGTGTGATAGATATAGGACAGATGTCAGAGGTAGTTTCTTTACTCAGTAGTATGGGCATGGAACACCCTGCCTGTAACAGTAGTAGACTCGCTAACTTTACAAGTATTTAAATGGTCATTGGATAAACATATGGATGAAAATGGAATAGTGTAGAATAGATAGGCTTCAGAATGTTGCATCGACCTGTGGAACCATCGAGGGACGAAGGGCCTATACTGCGCTGTGATGCTCTATATTCTATGTATGGCTTCAAGCAGGGCTAGGAAATTTTAATCAATGGGAATCAGGGGGATAATTCTCCACTGTTTGGAGTCATGCCCATCACAAACACCCAAGACATCACTGCAGGAGCTTTTGAAGGTTGCTTCCAGGTCCAACTTAGGTCAGAAGTAGGATGTTCACTGCTGATTGGTGCTGAATTATTCAACACCATTTGCAACCCTTCAGCAAATTAAGCAGCCAGATGTCTGCATTCACTGAAACCTAGATAATATTCAGTAGTGGGCTAATAGATACTTTCTAAATCAGTGTTTAGAGAAATTACACAACTGTGCAGCAAGCAGGACTCAAACCTGGGGCTCCAGGTGCAAAGGTATGGGCAGTACCACTTCACCACAAGAGCGCTACAAGCTTGAGCAAATATGTATAGTGCAAATATTATTTGCCATTTCAGTGACAGTTGATGATGGTTTCCAACGAGAGTCTAACCATCTTGATATTCAGTAGCATTACCACTGCTAAGTCCACATCAACATGGAGAGAGATTATTTTGACCAGAAAAATTATCTGGACTAACCATATGAATACTGAAGCAATGAGAACAAGACAAAGGTTGGGAATTCTGCAACAAGTAATTCATCCCCCAACTTCTCAAAGCCTATTTACTATTTTAAAAAGGCACAATTCAGGAAGTATGATGGAATACTTCCCACTTACCTAAGTGCAGCTACACCAACACTCAAGGAGCTCAATCCAAGACAAAAGTGACTTCTTTATTTAGAATCTTCTACATCATTGTCAAATAGTGGCAACTGGTGCATATTATAAGATGCATTGTAATGAGTTGCCAAGGCTCCTTCAACCTCACCTTCTAAACTCATGACCCTTACCACCAAGGAGGACACCACACACATGCAAACACCACCACCTGAAAAAGCTTCCCTCCAAAACCCATACAATTTGACTTGGAATTATATAGTCAAATTTTTCCCCATTGTTAGTGGATCAAAAACCTGAAAATGTCTTCCCCAGCTGTGCTGTGGGCATACTTTCACAATAATCAATAGAATTTCAAGGTAGTGGTGAACAACCCCCTTCAAGACCAATTAGGAATGAGCAAGAAATACTGGGCTTGCGAATGTTAAATGCCATGATCAAATATTTTTGCAGCTGCATCAAATGGGACCACACGCCAGAAACACCAACCCCACCCTCAATATCAGAAACAAAATCACCAAATAGCTCAGTGTTGAGCACGCTAGCATAAGCATGACAACAAGGCTGCTGCCCTCATTCATTCTTCTAATATTGGGTCTAGTTAGGCAGCTCTAAAACCCAGAGGCAAGGAGAAAACTCAAATTTTCGACTGAACCTCAAATTAATTACAGCTAGACACTGATAGGTGATCAATTTGCTCAGACATTCATTTTTTATCCATATCTCCCTCCCTAGGAGGATAATTTTAGACTACTCCATGGCTTTCCTACAATGGTACAGAGAAGAATGATTGTAAAGTTATTAAAACAAATGAAGCTGTATCAGCTATGAATTAAGTAGTTTTAATGGTAATCTTAGGGTTACAATTCAAGTACATTATCAAATCACAACTGTCCTACTCTAAAATAACAGAATTAGTTTTAGTTAGAACTCTAAGCAGAAGGGGATAGACATCAAGATCCACAATTCCCATTTTTATTGGCTTAACTGATCTCCGATTCAGGGTTTTATGAAAAATAAATAAACAGCCAGAATTTCCACCATTAATGAGTACATGGGCTTCAAAATCAAAGCTGACACTATTGTGTAAACACTTTTTACCAACAGGGATTTTTCTTACACAAGGCTGAAAATGTACATGCAATGTCAACTTTTTGATGCCATGGGAGTCAAATGCTTTCAAAATCAAGTCAGAATCCAACACTTGCAATCACACGAGTCAAGCTCTGAGAATGGTAGCCAATATTCATACGAATTTACTCATGTAAATTGGGCAGCCAACACTGCTGTCACCCACCTTGCAGAAAATCCATGCCCTGGGTGAGGATAAGGAAATCAAGAAATAACAAGCTGTCCATTTCACAGTCATCAGACACCCACCTGTCTACTTCATCACGAGACAATATATTTCCTTTCTTCAAGGCTTTAACAGCAAACATTTTCTTAGTCAATTTATGTTGCGCTAGCAATACCTAGGATAAAGCAAGTTAGTTAGAACAGAAGTACAGCAATCTTCAAGTGTTTCAAAATGAATTTTCAATATCTTGAGGTATACAGAGGATGTTGAAATGCTAACATCTGTTTTGATCACAGCTTTATACATAGAGGCACTTTTAATCAGATACATGGGAACTATGAATAAGCTTCTCTTGTTGAATCTATAGAGATGAGGTCACCTGTACTGTTTCTAAATGATCACAATCCACCCTGATTCATAAACAACACAAACCAAGCAATGAAATTGGGACCTTCTGGCTCAGATACTTATTAGATAAACTTGAAATGGAGAGGGATCCAGGACTTTTTTATACAATACTGTAGACATTTGTTACTTTAGTAGACATAGATTTTGCACTTTTATCTGCTTGACAGCTCTGCTTCAGACTGGGTTTACACAACAGATACTTTATTTGGTCTCAGTATCACAAGATCTCTGCAACCTGCTAATATCTTAACTTCCTAAATATTTAGGCAAATATAGAAACTTCAGGAAATGATAGAGTCCTGAATGTTGTGGTTTGGCTTATTAAATGGATGCCAAATACCCAAAAATGTTTTATTTTACTTTGTCCGCAAAGGACTAAAGACCTTTAGCATTGTAATACTTTATAACCACAGGTGAAGTTTAATTATTTGTTTATATTTAAAGCTTTTGAGGCAAACAATTTCATAAAATCAATGAAAATAATGGCATTTTTCCCTGCAACTGTATTCAAATGTAAAACTTAATTGTGAAATCATCCTTTAGGTCAAATAGGTTTCCAGTTACTTTTAAAATTTTCGTTCCCAAAATAACGAAAAAAAAAGAAAAAAATGTTACTTTTATATTTGAAAAATGCTATGGATTCTAATGAGCTTGGAAAAATGGGAACATGATTGAGTAATAGTTTGTATTTGGTATATTAAAGTCTGAACATTAAGGAATTAGCTACCTTGCCAGACTTTTAGTAAGATGTGTTTACCATAGTGTAGAGTGGTACATGAGGCAGGAGAGTAGAACAGGGAATGCTATTTATTAAAGAAGGGCTTTTAAAACTGAATACAAAGACAAAAATAGTCAAGAAAATAACTGATACAAGTTATTAAAAGTCAAGTTTGAGAGAGTAAAAAGACAATGTTCTTTTTTAAATATAATCCCTGCAGTGTGAAAACAGGCCTTTCAGCCCAACAAGTCCATCCTGACCCTCTGAGTAACCCACTCAGACACATTCCCCAATATTCACTCCTGACTAATGCACCTGAGAATCCCTGAACATTATGGGCAATTTAGCATGGCCAATTCACCTAACCGGCACATCTTTTGTATTGTGGGAGGAAACCAGAGCACCCAGAGGAAACCCACGTAGATATGGGGAGAATGTCTGTGTGTGGACTTTGCACAGTCACCAGAGGCTGGAATTGAACCCGGGTCCCTGGTGCTGAGGCAGCAGTGCTAACCACCGAGCCACCTTGCTTCATATTATAGGCCAAGACAAGCGTACAAGAGAGTTTATCCATATCAAGCAAGGCAACCCTAGTCAGAAAAACACATTCTATGTTGAGTGTTTTGTAGGAGACAAGCTATAAGTTTAAACAGCATAATAAAAAGTGTTCAATGTATCAAGGATTAAAACTAGAGTAAGCCTCATCACAATTAGTGCTAAATATTTCCAAAAATTGATTAGTTTAGAAAATACACGGACAAATGATAAAGATGCAACCCATATTTTATGGGCTTTGCTATCACACAAGTAGGTACAGGCAATACAAGTCATTTCCTATTAAAGTAAGATGCTCAGTCCTTGAATGCAGAGGGGTATTAAAATAGTCACAAACCTAGAACTAACAACAATAGGACAGATAATGATTCCTGTCGGCCATCTCAGAAATGCAGCCAGATTTAATATTCTTAATATATTCCAGAACCAAACAAAATTTAAAACAATTGTCCATCTCAGGGTTGTCAGATATTAAAAAAAAATACAAATGTCAAATACTAAGGATATTTGCTGGTGAAAGACAATGCATTAAATCTCAAAGCCTGTAAGATTATCCAGCCATTTACAAAGAATGGTATCACAGTCGCACTTAGGATCCTGCAGTTAACTGACATCAGCAAATTAAACCATTTTTATTCTATAGATTAAAAACTATAGTTGCCAAGAGTATAAATACAAATATATAAATCCCAGTTGCATTGTTATGCTTTGAAAATTTTTGAATCCTAGATACTTAGTACTATCTGCTACTTACAGAAGCAACAGGTGCCAAGACAAAAAAAACAGAAATAAAACATAGAAGTTCCCGATCACCCCTCATACCTTTCCAAAGTGACCTCGTCCCAGCAAAGCAACACAATGGAAGTCTTCAAGGTGCAGGGTCTGCATTCTGCATGGAGATATTGGAATATTAATAAGTAATGCAACAATAGCTGACTAATTTTAACAAACTGCTAGAAACACTCAAGAAGTCAACAAACACACAAAAAGAAAAGCGTGAGGTTAATATTGCATTTATTTCTCAGGAAGAATTTTATTCAGAACATCACCTATGTTTCCTCCTCCAGCAAAGTGAAACATTCTAAAAGTACAAATGGTTTGGAATAATATACCAAGAATGGTCACTTGGACAAGGTAGCAAAGCAGAACAGAAAGCACACCTCAATACAATCAAGAGCTCTCATGGAAGCTAAAGTCAAATAAAAATCAAATATTGGCAAAAAAAAAAGAGACTGAAATTTGAATTTGTTTAGTCCTGCAGGTAATAAAGTATAGAGAAGCAATTCTATTTCTACCCAAGAGAAAAAAGCATTTAAAAGTGACCGAAATGAAGATTTATGATAGGATGAAATAAGAAGATCCAAGCTAATGAAATCTCTTCCAGTGCTAAGTTACAGTTTGTCTTCTTGTAAATTGACCTACTTAAAGCTGTCTACTTGTCATACAAACATTGCTAATAGTCTTTACCTGGAAGTAATCTCAGCTGGGTTTAGAATCTCCAGGACTTTGTTAGTCTGTGGGTTTATGCCTGTACTGCTTCCAATTGCACTCTATAAAAATAAAAACACAAAATAATTAACCTGAAGAACAACAACAAAAAAGTTGTAGAGCAGCAAGTGAACAAGATATGGTCTTACACAAGTAACCATCCCAAAGTACTTTACAAATAAAGAAAGAGTCATTTGGGTAGACCATCTCAAACAATTGATTTATACCCAACAAGATGAAATTAATTGGTGAGTATATTTTAAAAAGTATGATCAGTTGCTTGGCCAATACTGAGCAGGAAGTTTTCCTGATATTCTAGTCAATGTACACCTGGATTGTAGCAAGTTAGTATGCAACTGCAACAGAAATCTTCCACTTAAATTTCAATGCATATACTGTATTTCACAGCAATTGCATTGCAAGTGGGCATTTTCCCCCCACTTTTAGAAGATAAGCTGTAAGCCAAATGCTTAGTTTACAAATCAATTAAACAAGCGTTAATTCTGTCCCTCCAGTGTCTTTTCCCCAATAACTAGCATCATTTACCTGGCTGTCAGCAAGTGAAAGTATCCGTTCCTCTGAGGCAGCATTTATAAAAAGCCGAGGTGGCTTGGGAGGTGGCTCTGGGCTGAAGTTTAGGTTGATAGGTGTAAAGTCCCTATACATATACAATTAAACAATGAAAACCAAACCAAAAAAAAGACAAACATCCTACATGGAAGAATGTACATCTACAAATCGCTGAGAAGATTTGAGTTTAAAAAGATGCAGTTTCTGAAAATTGTAAATATAAATTACTACTTCTAGCGATTTTGTTTTAGCACTTTTCATCTTAACTAGCAATACTTTCGTATTTATTTCCCCATTCCCAACTTCCCGCCAGAAAATTGCACCCTTGGATAAAGCCAAGTGGTTTGTTAGGCCAGCTCAGAAGACAGAAGAGTCATTTCTACAAATCTGGAATCATACAAACTAAACCGACAAGAATGGCAAATTCCTACTCAAGAAAAAACATTTGTGAACCAGATGGATTTTTAAATAATAATCCTGAAATTTATCATTACTGTTATTAGCTTTTTACTCCAGATTTATTCAGTTTTTCAAATTTATATTCTCAACTGCTGGGGTGTGATTTGAACTCCTGTCTCCAGATCACTAGGCCAGGCCTCTAGGTTACATAAGAACATGAGCGCTAGGGACAGGAGTAGGCATTTCAGCCCCTTGAGCCTTCTGCCATTCAATATGGTCATAGCTGATCTCATTTCAGCCTTAACTCCTTTTTGCTGCCTACTATCCACAACCCTTCAACCCATCACTAATTAAAAAGCTGCCCATCTGCTGTCCTTCTTAAAGTTGCTTAATATCCCGGTATATACTGCACTCTGGCATTCCTGATTCATAATTCTTTGAGGAGAAATAATTCCACCTCATCTGTTCTAAATATGCTATCCCTTACCTCAAAACCATAACCTGCCATTCTAGATTGCCCCACAAGAGGAACCATCTGCTCTAAATCTATTTTGTTAATCCTCTAATATCTTTTATACCTCAATTCAATCTTCTCTCATTCTACTCAACTTGAGTGTATAAGCCTAAACTGCTCAAATTCTCTTCATAAAGCAAACCTCTCACATCCAGAATCAATTTAATGAACCTCCTCTGAACTGCCTCCAATACAAATACATCCCTCAAGGAAATTAAAACTGCATATAATACAGTTTACACATTCTCACTTATGTCTTTGTACAGTTGCAGATCTCTTCCCTACTTTTATACTCTATTCCTTTAGCAATAATTTCCATTTGGCTTCTTTATTGCCTACTGTATCTGCAAACTAGTTTTCTGCATTAGTGCATGAGGACATCCAGATTCCTTCCTACACCAAAGTACTCTGACGTTTCTAATTAGTTCAGCAGTGTAGCCACTATGCTTCTGCACCCTACTCATGTGCAATCTGTCCTCCCAACCTGCTCGTGAATAAACTAAACTGTTCAGAAGGACATTAGATACAGTAGGTAGATACACATTGTTAAATGTTTCCCACTTCAGCACGATAGAACTCTAGGTGAACCTTAGCTGCTTTACATCTTCCCAGAGGGGAACAGTTAGCTTAATAGTTAAATGAATACTTTGTATCTGCCTTTACCTATGAGAAAGATGCTACCCAATCCAAAGTGGCAGAGGATGAAGCTCTGTCACTAGAGGATTTTAAAATTGGTAAGGAAATATTAGATAAGCTGTTGATGTTTTAAAAAGGTTGATAAATTTAGGGCTAGTTGAAATGTATCCAAGAATATTGAAGGAAGTGAAATTGAATGTTAGGGAGACACTGGTAGATATCTTTAAAATTTTCACTGGATTGGGATGATGCCAGAGAACTGCAAATATTACAACCCCTTTTTCAAAAAACAAGGGATGTGAAGATTGGCCCAGCAACCACAAACCAAAAATCAATTTGACTTCGGTGGTACAGAAACTTCTAGAAACAATTATTCAGAATAAAATTAGTAGCCATATAGAAAAAGGTGGATTGTTTGATTTGAGAGAGTCAGCATGTATTAAAACTGCATCAAATAAGTTGGGAATTTTTTTTTTGAAGGTGTAACAGAAACAATACCACACAGACTTCAGAGGAAAGTTTAGGTCCTAGAATATAAAAAAAATACTAGCAGCATGGCTACAAAATTGGCTGAGGGATAGGAAACTAATGGTTAATGAGTACTTCATAGCTGGAATGTTTGTAGTGGAATTGCCAAGGGGTCAGGATTGGAACCCTTACTTTTACCAATACATGGAAATGATTTGTCTTGGAACGCAGGGGACAACTTCAAAATTTAAAGAATGACACAAAACGTTAAGAGAATTATAAATTAGAGTCATAGGGTCATTAAGATATATGCATGGAAATAGACCCTTTGGTCCAACTCATCCATGCTGACAGAAATCCTAAATTAATCGACTCCCATTTGCCAGCACTTGGCCCATATCCCTCTAAACCCTTCTTATTCATATACCATCCAGATGCCTTTTCAATGTTGTAATTGTATCAGCCTCCACCACTTCCTCTGGTAGCTTATTCCATACACGCACCACCCTCAAAAAAATTGCCCCTTTAGGTCCCTTTTATATCATTCCTCTCTCACCTGAAGCCTCTAGTTTTGGACTCCCTCACCTCAAAGAGGAATTTGTCTATTTACCTAATCTCATTTTATAAGCCTCCAAGGTCACCCCTCCATCCCCAATGTACCAGGGAAAATAGCCAGAGCCTATAGCTCAAACTTCCAAGCCTGGCAACATTCTTGTAAATCCTTTCTGAACCCTTCCAGTTTTGACAACATCATTTCTAAAGCAAGGAGACCAGAATTGCACATAGTATTCTAAGAGTGCCCTAACCAATGTCCTGTACAGCTGCAACTTGACCTCCCAACTCCTATACTCAATACACTGACAAATAAAAGGCAAGAATACCAGACGCCTTCTTTACTATTCTATCTACCTGCGATTCCACTTACAAAAGGAACTATGAACCTGTACTCCAAGGTTTCTTTGTTGAGCAACACTCCCAGGACCTTACCATTAAAGTGTCTAAATCCTGCTTGGATTTGCCTTTCCAAAATGCAGCACCTCACATTTATCTAAATTAAATTCCATATGCCACTCCTCAGCCCATTGGTCCATCTGATCAAGATCCCTTGTAATCTGAGGTAACCTTCTTCACTGTCCACTACACCTCCAATTTTGGTGTCATCTGCAAACTTACTAACCATATCTCCTGTGTTCACATCTAAATCATTTGCATAAATGACAAAAAGCAGAGGACCCAGCACCGGTTTTTGTGGCCACAATATTGATCACCTTGTAAATAGAATGGTGTAGATCTTGACACATTGGTGAAGCGGGTGAATATGTGGCAGATGAGTTCAAAACAGAGAAGTGTGAGATGATGAATTTTTGTACAAAGGATATGGAAAGACAATATAACATAAACAGTCTTATTCTAAAAGGGCTTGCAGGAGCAGACAGATTCAGTCATATTTATAAAGAGGTCATTAAAGATAGGATAGGAAAAAGTGAAAGCATCAGTAAGGGCATAGAGTACAACAGCAGGGAAATTATAAACAACTTTTATTATACACAATTTATATCCCAGTTGGAGTTCTGTACATTTCTGGGCCCCTCACTATAGGAAGGATAGGAATGTTTTGGAGACAATGCAGAAGAGGTTTTCAAGAATGGTTCCAGGGAAGAGTTTAGTTATGTGGAAATGTTGCAGACGCTAGACTGTTTTCCTTGTCGAGAGGCTGAAAAGAGATCGGATACAAATTTCCAAAATCATGAGGTGTCTGGATAGGAAGAAACTGTACATACTTCTAAATGAATCAAGAAGTACAGTATTAACAATGTCACAAAAGTAGCAAATGCAAAGAGAAAAATAAATATTGCCTCACAGCAGATTGTTAGGCTATGGAATGCACAGCCTGGAAGTATGGCAGAGGCAGGTTCAATTGAGGCATTCAACAGGGTACTGGATGATTGTTTAGATGGAAATAATATACAGGATTATGGGGGAAGAAAATGGCAGGAAATTGTAATGAGATTAAAAGGCTAGACTCAGTGCAGACACAATGGGCCAAATGGACTCTTCCTGCACTGTAACAGTTCTGCGATTGAGAGAGTGTATTGAACTGTAACCTTCATGGTAGAAACTGCTATTCTGCGATGGACTTAGAATTTAGCAATTTGGAGATGCACTAAAACAAAAGGCTCCTATAATTTTGAAAACCTGTTCAAAATATTTTGCAGCTTTGATATTTCATAAGTGAGCCAACATCCTATTTTATTTTGTTTCTCAGTACATTAACAATTGTGCATAAAGATTGAGCAGGTCAGATGCACAAGTACACAGGCAACTAACTAGCCACTCACTTCACAATCACTCCACTAGATAAAGATTGGCAGGGAACATCAGAGGCAACTACATCAGAGGCAACTAAGCAAACTCCTTGTTGCCATCTGACCAATAATTCCAGGCCTGAAATCCTTTCGAGCAAAATCAGAAGTACAGAATTGATTAAAATAGTGGAAGGACCAAGTTGAAGCCATCGGCAGGAACAAATAAAACTTACCTCAGCCAATTTAAGGTAATTCTTTTCAGACTAATTAAGCCTGTGGCCTTGCCACTCTCTACAGTCACCCAAAAGTGCTCAGTCTCATTAAAGTCAAAAGAAGTAGGCTTACAAACCTAGGTGTCAAACTTATTGCTGCCTGTTCAGGAATCCAAGCAACTCACTTGAACTAAAAAGTTCACAGAGTCTTCAATTTTTAAAACGCACAGGAACAGCAAAATTTTAGATCACATGACTTACCTTGATTCTGGGGACAAGGTGCTGAAAGTGCATGGTGCTCCAGAAGGAGATGTGAAACGGGACTCATCTGGAGGTAATGGTGGACTCATCGTTGTCATGCTGCTACAAGGAGGTAGCAGACTCATCATGAGACGTCCCCAGGTGGCAATATTAATATTCATCTGTGAAGCTCTCAAATAGTTTCTCCCTGTGAAATAAGATGCTTCAGTATAAGATTTGCAGTGACCATCTCATGCTCACATGCAGGCTAATTATACAAGATATTTTTAGTTTTATTTATTCACTCAAGGGATTTCCTGACACTGGATGGGCCAGCATTTATTCCCCATCCTTAAATTGTCCTTGAAAAAAAAAAAGACTGTGGTGAGCTACATTCTTGAACTGCTATAGTCCATTTGATGTAGGGAGATTCACAGCACCACTAAAAAGGGTGTTCCAAGACTGTGACCCAGTGACACTGAGGGAACAGCAATATATTTGTAAAGTCTGGATGCGAGTGATTTGGAAGAGAACTTGCAGGTGGTGCCATTTATTTGCTGCCTTTCTCCTTCTAGAAGATAGTGGTTTGCGTGTTTGGAAACTGCTGGCTCAGGAGCCTTGGTGAATTTCTGTAATACATCTTGTAGATAAGTACATCTTGTAGATAAGTGAGCAGTGGTGGATTTCAGGACATGGTGTCAATCAAATGGTTGCATTGTCCTGAATGGTGTCAAGCTTCTTGAGCATTGGAGCTGCACTCATCCAGGCAAGTGGGAGTGTGCATTCTATCACATCCCTGACTTGATCGTGGTGGATGGTTGACAGGCTTTGGGGACTCTGGTGGTGAGCTACCTTTTGCAGGATTCCTGGCCTCTCACTTGCTCATGCAGCCACAGAATGTATATGACCAATACAGTCAGATTCTGGTCAATGGTAACCCCCAAAGATGCTGATAGTGCAAATTCAGTGATGGTAATGCCATTTAATACCAAGGGGCGAATGTTAAATTTTCTCTTGTCGGAGACAGCTACTGCTTGGCACTAGTATGGCATAAAGGTCACTTGCCACTAGTTAGCTCAAGTCTGGATTTGGGCATGAACTGTTTCAGCATCTGATAAGTTGCAAATGGTGCTGAACATTGGACAAATCAGCAAATACCCTCACTTCTGACCTGATGAGGGATGATTATTGATTAAGGAGGTGTTGAAGATGGTTGGGTCAATGTCCTTACCCTGAGGAACTCATGCAGAAATATCCTGGATTTGAGATGACTAACCACAACTATTTTCCTTTGGTATGTGGAAATCAGGTATGAATCCAAGCAGCAGAGTTTTCCCCTCTGGCTCCTATTGACTCTAGGTTTGTTAGAGCTCCTGGATGCCACATTGATGTCAAAAGCAGTCGCTCTTGTCTTGTTTCTGGAATTCAGCTCATGTATCTATATTTTCAGCAAGGCTATAATGAAGTCAGGAGCCGAGTGGCCCTGGCAAAACCTAAACAAAGTGCCAGTGAACAGAAAGCAAGTACTGCTGCAGAGCACTGTTGATGACACTTCCCATCACTTTACTGATGATCAAGAATAGACTGACTGGGTTGAATTTGTCCTGTTGTATATGTAGAGGACATAACTCTACAATTTTCCACATTGCTTTAGGATATCAGTATTGTAGCTGTACTGGAACAGCTTTGCTAGGGACGTGAACATTCTGGAGCCCAATTACCCAAATATTGTCAGAACTCATGACATTTGCAGCATCCAGTGCTTCCAACCATTTATCATCACATACAGTGAATCAAATGGGTTAAAGACCAGCATCTATGATGTTGGGGGCTGTTGCAAAAGCTTGAGATAGATTATCTACACTCACTTCTTGCAGACTGTTGCAAAGGCTTCAGCCTTACCTTTTGCAAAGATAAGCCAGGCTCCTCCATTATATTAATCATCCACTATCATTCTTAATTAGATGCGGTGGCATTGCAGAGCTTGGATCTGTCTATTGCTTGCTACTTATGCTGTTTAGCAAGCAAGTACTCCTTTTAATGTCAACCAGGTCAACACTTCATTTTAGGTATGTCTGGTGCTGGTCCTTGCATGTCTTTTTGAAGTTTTCATTGAACTACGGCTGTTCCCCTGGCTGGATGGTAAAATGTAAAGTGTAGAGTGCGGGAAAGCCAGGCTATGAAGTTGAAAATCATATTGGAGCATAATTTGGTGGCTGACATGTGTCCTCAACATTGCTTCTGGACCCCAATCAAATCTCATGGCATCAGGTCAGACATGGGAAATGAAACCTATTTACAGGAAATCCCCCTCCTAGCTAATGAATCAGTGGTCCTGCTATGAGATTGGTACTGTGGCAAGCAGTGAGGGAATGGAAAAGGCAAAGCATACCCTCACCAGTCTCCCTACAGCAGACCCAGCCTAGCAGGACTTTATCCTTTAGGACTTGAGCAGCTTGATCTGTACTGGTGCTGCTGAGCCAGTGGTGAACATTGAATTTCTTTGTGACAGATCTAGCAATTCGAGACTGGACATTCATGAGGTGCTTTGGGTCATCAGCAGCAGTTAAGAGTCAACCACATTGCCATGTTGCAAGGAAGGCAGTTTTCTTCCCTAAAGGCTTTGGTAAATCCAAATGGCTTTTTATAATAATTGACAATATTTTCAGCATTAGACTTTCAGTTCCAGTTTTGTTTTGGTTCGTTAAATTCAAATTTTACCATCTGCTGTGGTGGGATTTGAACTTAGGTCCCCAGAGCATTACCTGGGTTACTTGCCCAGCAACAATGCCATTGTTTCCCCTGCCCTAAACAAGAGTACTACACCTCTACCCCCGCAAAACTCTCAACATTTTCTTTTAAAAAGGATCCATTAATTACTTCAGGTTTGAATCACAAAAAACCTCAAAATTAAAAATGATGTTACACTATTTGGATTTTAACAAAAAACATTCACAGTTACACACAGAACAAATCTCCACTATGCTGGATAGTTTTATTATATTTTGCTGTGTGGTCAGTTGATTTGATAAAACTCACCTTTCTCTTTTGGGAAAATTCGATTCTGTCGTCGTAACTTTGGGCATCGGTCAATGGCAGGGTTACAGAAGATCACCTGTAACAGTTGACATTATTATTGAGCCTTCAGAAACGTTTCTTTTGCACAGAATGTGATTAAAACAACATCCTCAATAATGTGATGAATGGATGCATGCAAACAATTGTATTTCTTTAAAAATACTCCTACGTTGGTAGAGCAGTTTGACTCACAGTATTGAACTCCACAATTCCTACATTTAGCAGTTATATTTTGAACTCAAGTAGAGCACAAGACAAATAATCAGGGGAAACAGGAGGAAATGAATTGGTCATCCCAACCTTTCCTCCCAGAGAAAGGTTGTGCAGTAGAAATTATTTGGCTTGAGTGGGTCAGTTGCTTCCTCCATATAGGGAGGACCAATTGCAAGGCGTACTATACAAACACAAAGAGGAGAAACAACAGACAAACCTCTGCAGAAAGCACCCCCTGTGGTTCCAAGCGCAGGGTCATCACATGGCACTGGTTGTCCAAGAAATCTTCGAGTCTCAGAAATTTTACTGCGCACAGTTCTCGCCAGTCCCGCCAGTAAACAGCTATTTCCAACTCACGAGACTACATAGAAAGAAAAATCAAAACCTGCAGAATAAGTCTCTACATTACATTACAATAAGCCTACTATTAATTTGCATGGACACCTGAGCAAACAAACTAAATAAAAATTACAATTGAATAATTGTGTTCAGAATTACTACCATAGATACATTAGAAAAGTTTAGTAAGAAAGAACAGGATTAAGCTTTTCAAGTCTGCTCCACTATTCAATAAAGATCATTAAACAGACATTACCTTCATTTTCCCACAATTCCTTAGTGTTCAAAGAAACTATTGATAGTAGTTTTGAATACACCCAGGAACTGAACATTTACAGATGTCTGAAGTAGAGAAATTTTGAATAATGAAATTTCACATCTCACTCCCACGTGGCTCAGGCAATGGCTCAAAGTTCCAGAACATAAAACATCTTCCCAAGATCTACTGTTTCAAAATATTTTAGTTTCAATGTTATTACATCTCATTTTACACCAACTATATGAATGCAGGTCTAATTAAGAGTCAATAAGTTTAGCTTTTGGTTGCAGCATCTAGTGGAGACTGGCAATTTGTCAAAATGTGCTTAAGTTAAATACAAACAAAAATGCCACGTAGTATGAAGGGCTTGTACAAACATATACATTATCTGCAGATTGCCATGGTGATGTTATCCATGTTGAAAACTCAAAAACACCCGGTAAGGTTGACTGGTCTCCTTCACCTTTTCTTCAACTGGATTGAATTGGTATGGATAGAAGGGAATGCAGCAAGCATTTGTTTTATGATCAAACTTCTATAATCTACAAGCTGAAAGACTTGAAGTGACCTAGTATATGCAGGCTCACAGTTTCAGATCCAGTGTTTTTTAAAAAAGTAGCAATGGGAGAAAAGCCAGAACACTATTGCATGTTCCAATTTCATTTGTTGTGTCAATACCATCTTTCTCAATAGAGACTTCTTTAAAAAAAATTACCTGCATGGAATGATTGCAAGTTTACATTGCACTTTTGACTTCATGCCAAAGTATTATTGGTATTGCAGATTCTGGTAATCTTAGTCTAGCAGCCACCAGCAAATTATCTTTAAAATGTGCAACACAATAAAACATGATTATTACTCAGCAAGAATATGACAGATGGTAGTGAAGTTACACTATTATTCAAAACATCAGTTGGTGACCATGTGTAATTTTAAACAGAGAAATTTTGAACTTGGAGTGTAGGTTCCTTGCAGCAAGGGAAAGCTTATGACCTAAAAGATTTAAGTAGGAGAAAGGTGAGGACTGCAGATGCTGGAGATTAGAGTAGAGTAGAGAGTGTGGTGTCGGAAAAGCACAGGAGGTCAGGCAGCATCAGAGGAGCAGGAGAGTTGACATTTTGGGCAAAAACCCTTCATCAGGCTGTGCTTTTCCAGCACCACACTCTCAACTATGATTTAAGTGTCAGGATGGCAGAGTTTAGAACAATTCTTTCAAAATCAGAAGGTGGTGTTGTTACCTCAAGGTCCACTTCAGGAATTTAACACCAAACTTAGGTTGACACTTCAGTGCATGACTATTCGGAAGAATGCCAAAAAGGTCTCAACTCTATTCAAAGATGATATGGAGCTTTCCAAATGTCATGGTTGACACTCTTCCCTTAAATCAACACCACCTTTCATCTCATTGTCATTTGTGGGACCTGCCTGCAAGCAGAGTGGTTGCCACATTCACCCACATAACAGTTAAGCATAGAGAATCCCTACAATGGGGAAAACAGGCCATACAGATCAACAAGTCCATACAGATTCTCCAAAGAGCATTCCACCCAGATTCACTCCCTGTAACCATGCATTTCCCATGGCGAATCCACCTCACTACACAGCTTTTGGACTGTGGAAGGAAACTAGAGCACCTGCAGGAAACCTACGCAGATGATGTGCAAACTCCCCACAGACACAGTCAGCCAAGACTGAAATCCAACCCAGGTCCTTGGTGCGGTGAAACAGCAAAGCTAACCACTGAGCCATTTGTACACTTATTCAACCTCTAAAATAGTTAAAATTTCCGAAAGTCATGCTGTATAAATACAAGTTATCCGAGTGATTTTACAACTTTTAAAACAGAATTCATGTATCCTTTTATACATCAGTTGCTAGATCACTTACGTCACAGCATAACTTATTTGTGATACACTTTAAAGGCATTATAATTTCAAATAATTTTTTGAAGTCAATAGCAAGATTTGGTGAATCAGTCAGATTTACTGATGGAAGAAGCAATGATGTCAAAATTGCACATGCTTAGTTTGGTTGAGAGATTTATAAATTTTAATATATTTTTTTCTAACATGTGATTACTGGCTGTTTGAGAGGATTATCCATTTAGTCAGACTTGCTGCTTTTCATTTCAAACAATTATCATTTTCCTATTTAAAAGGAAAGCTACTCTGATCCTGCCTCTACCACTACTGGTTAGAGCATTTCACATCCAATAAATCTCAAAAGAACTCCCCTTATCATTTTAGTAATGGTGCTATATTTCTACATTTAGTTGTTGACTCTTGACAGCAGTGACGGTTTATCCTTGCTTACCTCAAATCCTTCCCTCTGAACAGTTCCCATCCTGCCCCACTCCAATCAGATCTCATCTCAGCATTCTCGATTCTCATCTAATAAGTTCCAGATCCTTTAATCAGACAGTATTACTAAAAACTTTTATTATTGATGTCACCAGAGTTAATCTTTTCTGTATTTTCTCTTTGACCAAATTAATTGTATAGGTTTTACTATCACATCTACTTTTGGATTCTATTCATTCATTTATAAACTCAAGAATGACAAATTCAGAATTTAAACCATGCTGACAAGGCGGCAGGTCATTGTTTGTGTCATTAGTATACCCTGTCAAGTTCAATGCTGAATGTCTGATCCCACGTTTGGTTCTTCACTGAACACCAATGAGTTTGTCCCACAATTCGATTGTCCAATTTCAAAACAGCACTTGCTTCAGCTGCAAAAACAAAAAGTAACAGTCACCTCAAGCCCCAGCTATCGTTCACAACCTGCAAATAGTGCTGCTTCTTATTGTTACGTATCTGGAAAGGTTTATTGAAATTAAAGACTACTGAGCAACCCCCACATCAGCCAGGCAGAGGGAGGGCTGGCAGATGTGTGGGAGCAGAATACCTACTTGGACTTGGGTAGTGCACACAGACCCAACATAGGAATATAAATTTCATTCCAACACAAAAAGATCTTTGTTTCCAAACGCGTGTCAATAATTCAATACTCACTACTTCGTTCCTCTGATTTTAAGTAACGACGCGCTGTATTTCGTCTATGAATATTCATCCCTGATCGTGACTTAACAGATGATAAAGGAGTTCCTGGACTGGGTGATGCATTCATTACGCATAAGCGACCAGGGACATTTTCAAGGAGGTGCTGGCATCCTATTAACTTGATTTCCAATGTACCTGCCAAATTAAGAAATAAGGGAAGATTTGTATAAAATTGAAACAGATATTACACATACTGGGCTGGATACTAACACTTTTGCGCCTAAACCCCTGGGTGGCTCTGCTCTACAACATTATCCAAGGCCCTAATTTAATTATACCAGACCTGCCCTTTCTTGCTTTACCAAAATGCAATACCTCCTATTTATCCAAATTAAACTTCAACTTCAGCCCAAAAAGAACAAGATCTCCTAGTAATCTTAGATAACCTTCTTCACTGTCCACTATATCACCAATCTTGGTGTCATCTGCAAACTTATCAACTATGTCTTCTATATCTCAATCATTTATCTAAATGACAAACAAAAAAGTGGACCCAGCACCAATCCCTGTGAAACACCACTGATCACAGGCTCCCAGTGCATAAAACAACCCTCCACGATCAATCATTCTCTGTCTCCAGCTGTTAAGCCAATTTTATATCCAATTGGCAAGGTTACCTTGAATCCGACTGAGTCTAACTTTACTAATTAGTCTACCGTGTGGAACCTTGTCAAAGATTTTACTAAAGTCCAGGTAAACAAAGTCTACTGCTCTTCCCTCCATCTTGTTGGTTACTTACACAAAAATTCAATCAAGTTTGCCTTGCTGGTAGAGGCTTGTAATGTTACTATATTAATCAGTTAACATCTTTGCCTAACAATTACATTTTAAAAAGAAACAGAAATTCTACCTGTAAGTGCAGCTGATTTGATAAAGGGTGCAGAGAGGTACGATGCTCCAACACTAGTTAGTGCTGCTGAGGGAGAATTCATCATTTCCAGCTCTTCTTTGATAACTTCATGTTTTGGGTGACCATGAGGGAGCTCACTCAGGTAGCAATCTAGTGACATGCGAAGCAGATCCATTTTCTGGACTGACTCCTGCAATTGCAACTGCGCCTAGTATCAAATGCAAATCAATTTTATTCTTGAAAAAAATATTTGTTCACATTGTAAGATCATGTTACTTTTGAAACATCATGATGAGACATGTGAATAAACTTTTTCTTCCCAATTTTCCCTTCTTCCTGAAGACAAATTCACGCTGAGATACGATTCCACAAACACAGCTTTCTGGTGCCTTGCCAAAAAACCATTTATTCGGCATGTTTAAGCGTAGCCAGCAAGTGTCCATAATATTTTCAGGCATAGTGATATCCTAAGGCATATCAAAGGAAAAGCAAAAGGAGCATGGCCCATAAGATGGGTTTTCAGGTGTCTTTATAAAAAAGGTGATAAAATGACAAGTTGAAAAGGAATTCCTTACAATAGGACCTAAAGTGTTGTAAATTAGACACCAGTTATGAAGTAGAGGGAGAAAAGAGGTGAAACAATAGGCTAGAGTTGGAGGATCTAACAGTACAATGTATGGTTGGAGAAGGCAAGGATGGGCAAATAAGTGATGGGAACAATTTGAAATGGATGCAATGGGGAACAGAAAACTGGTGGGCACATATTTAAAACAAGCTAGAGAAACAAAAAGTGCGCTCAAGAGGAGAGAGAAAAATCAGGGATCAGAATGTTATTAACACAGATGCTGTATTTTCTTTAATCTTAAATTGAAGGCCCCAAAGTAGGTAGGCATTAGGTCTCCACTGACTTAACTCAAAAAAGCAAGTACATTTTCACAGTATTCCTCAAATCAACATTGTCATCTAACTGCAATTTGTCAGACTGGACTGTGCAAAAGCATATACAGTAAATAATTAATGGCTTTGAGATATCTTATGAGATAGGAAGCTACACAAGTGCAAATTCTTCATTCCCATAAGCATATAACAAAAGGTTTGCAAAAGATATCCCATACATTTATGATCTAGATCAATAAATCATATTTAAGCTTTTAAACCCCAAATAAAATGAAATTGATTAGAGAATTAGATGGATTTATGACAAACAACAATAGTTGCCTTTTTAAACTATACATTGAATTTAAATTTCATCATTTGCCACATAGGATGCAAACCTATGCCCCCAGAACATTGCTTTGGATTAGTTGCCGTCCCATTCCCACCCTGGTCTCCAGTCTTCTACATGATTTCAAGTAAATTCATTGGAAATTTGAGAAGTTGCATTGAGTTTTTCAATTAAGTACTTTAAATCCTTCCAAATTTAATATTCAGTTGAGCAACGTCAGATCATAACTACTACCCCCATTTTCTCACTCAACCTGGTCCCTAATCCACCTCCTCTCGACTGTCTTTTCTTTTACATGTCCCATTACCATCTCCTTTTAGTCTTACACAATCAACCCCTTTATCATTTACTGAATACTGACTTCTGTCCCATTAATGCTCTTCCTCCTTTGTTTGAATTTCACCTCCCAACCCTTTTTCCTCAGAATCTACATGTACTTAAAAACTTTTACTTGTCTAGTTCTGATGAAAAAGGACATCAAGCTGAAAGATTAACAATTTTTTTTTGCTTTTTCTTTCTCCAGATACTGCCCGACTTGCTGAGAATCTTCAGTAATTCTGATTTTTAAAGCTTTTTCAGTATTTCCAGCGTCTGCAGTATTTTACCAAATGTAACCTGTTTTTCCATAATTGAATTAGAAATCATTTTTGGTAGGTTTCCTCAGTCTCACTCATTTAGCATAAATTGTGCTATTATCCCATATTAGCTTCAATATACCTCAAAAAGAACTTTCTTGTCCTGGATTCTCCTTCCTTCCAGCAACTTCACTGCATTTTTTGCACCTTCTGCTATTGCAGACTCAACCCAGAGATGGTGTCTCAATTCTTCAATTCGCAGCTCCAAAGGACTGATGATTCCTTTGTTGCAACCCAAAAAAAGTAGAAAGTGAGGTCAAACAGTCTCAGCAGTAAGATATGGTTTCTTGGAGTGGCTAAAACTTTTATTTTTTAAATGATCTATTTATAAAAAGATATTAGGTAAGGATGACAGCCAACAGCTAAACTGCATGGCTAATATACCATAAACACAAGTTAACCAAGGCAAGTTGGAAAATGGTGCGGGGATATCAGATGCATCCCCACAGGGTGCGAGAAAGATTGGATGGAAAAAAATATCATATTAAAAGGGCTAACAAAGTGATATTTGGATGTTGTGAGAAAGTTACTTTTCCATCCTCTCAGTTGGCAAAGTGCCATTTGATCATAGCGCTTAAATCACTGGTGCAGTGTGTCTACAGACACGATGCAGAGAGAAAGCAGTTACATCTCTTGTGCCTCAGAGCTGACAGTCTCCCTTGTGTTAAGTAATCAGTGACATGCTCACAGAATGAGGTTTTGGGCTGCTGTAGCACAGTTCTTAACTATTGGTTCAGAGCATCACAAGCAAAAGTTTCTAGACAAGGGGCCATCCATTGAAGTGATATAACAGCCAATAACAGTGCACAGACTGCACACTCGCAAACATTATTTACAAGTAAAGGCCAAACAGGAACTGTGATATAGATACATTTTCAGCATGCTTCCTATTTCTGGCACCCACCTATGCTGTCACCGTTATCCTCAGATGGTCCAACGGCGTGATTTATTTTTAGGATCTGCATTCGGATTATATCAATCTTTATTTTGCTGGCTTGTAACATCTGTTGCGCTGCTGCTAACATTTTACGATCCTGGAAACAATCACAGTTCAGTTTACTTTTAAGCAATTTGTTCAAAGAGGAAGCAATTTCCATTAAGGAAATCAGACAAAATAATTCATTTTCCTTGGATCATTTTATTTAGCAGAAGCAAAAAAAAATTCAAAAGAGCAGGTGACAGTAGTCAGCATTGCAGCAGAGCAAGTGAGGGGAGGACCCTCACAGAAAAGCAGAAAGATCAAAGGCTGATCTGATTGGGACCAAACAAGAATAAGGTTTAATAGTCTATACTGTACTAAAGTAACAACAGGGTAAAATAAAACTAATGTTTGTATTTTATTCAGTTGAGATGTGTCTAGGAGTTCAGGCAAATCCTGCATTATGCAGGAAATCCTAGATGCTCCTGGTAGTCTGATGACACACGTATGCAGGAGGTGCCACTGGCTGGAGGAACTTGAACTCCAGGTTTTTGACCGAGAGCAACCTGGAGTTTGTGGGATTTCAGGATGTGGTCACCCTGCTGAATAACAAAATACAGGCGGAGGAGGAACGGGTGATTGCCAAACTGAAGGAGGGACCAGGCAAATAGTAAGGGAACCCTGAGAGCATCTCCTCTGCAGGTTTTGTCAACCTTGAAAAGTGGTGAGTGTGAAGTCATCTCTGTGGACACCAGGCAGTCAGAGGCAAGGGTGTGGCATTGTGGGTGGCCCACCTGTGAGGGAGAAAGTCAATGACAGTGATTGTTTCAAAGGTCAATAATGATAGGGAATGTGAGTGAGTAGACAGATATTCTGTGGCCCTAGATGTGACTCAGGTATTGTTGTCTGGGTCAAGGATGTGACAGAGCAGCTGCAGGGCATTCTGAAGGAAGATGATCAACAGGCACAGGTGGTGGTCCACATGGAGACGATAAAGACTTGAGAAATGAGGTCCTGCAAGCAGACGTGAAGGAATTAAGTAGGAAATTGAAAAGCAGAACTTGTAACACACCTTAGTGAGTGTAAGACTTGAACATTATAGCTGGAGAGATGGTGCAATAGAGAGGGCTTTAGATTCTGAAGGCAGGGGATGTTTCTGAGGGAAGTGGGAACAATACAAGATAGTGAGGTTATGTCTGAACTGGGATGTGATCAACATCCTCAGATCTGCTTATGCTCTTGGGGTGAATTTAAACTAGGATTAACAGGGAATAGGATCCTGTCAAGTAAATCAGAGGGGAAAGAAACAGATGGAATGCGAAATTAAAACGTGAATAAACAAGTCTGGAAAGCAGAGGAAGCATGTCTAGATTAGGAAAATAGTGAGTTTAGCAAAGAGGACTGCTTACTTTGTCCCATTATTTAAAAATGGTGGAGGGTATAGACAAGGGAAATATAGATCAGTCAGTTTAATCACAGTAGTGAAGTTATTAGAAAGACTTCAGAGGGATGGAATATATCTGATCGATATCCTCCAAGTGAAATCAAGAAGGGTCAGCATGGATCTGTTACAGAGAAGGTCACATTTAATCAATTTTTAAAGAGATAATCAGGAATGTTGATGAGTGCAAGACATTTGATGTGGTCTACCTGAACTTTGAGCAAAAGATTTTGCTAAGGTCCCTCATAGGACATAGAACATAGAAAAGTACAGCACAGAACCGACTCTTAGGCCCACAATGTTGAGCTGAAGTTTAATCCTAATGTAAAATAATAATTTAACCTACACACCCCTCAACTCTCTGCTATCCATGTGCACGTCCAGCAGTTGCTTAAATATCCCTAATGACTCTGCTTCCACCACCGCCGCTGGTAATGCATTCCATGCATTCACAACTCTGCGTAAAGTACCTACCTCTGGCTCTCCTCTATACCTTTCTCTTAACATCTTAAAACTATGGCCACTTGTACCAGTCAATCCTGCCCTGGGGAAAAGTCTCTGGCTATTTTACAAATAGATCAAAGAACAAAAGGGTAACTAGGGAGAGAATAGGGCCCCTCAAAGATCAGCAAGGTGGCCTTTGTGTGGAGCCACAGAAAATGGGGGAGATACTAAATGAATATTTTGCATCAGTATTTACTGTGGAAAAGGATATGGAAGATATAGACTGTAGGGAAAGAGATGGTGACATCTTGCAAAACATCCAGATTACAGAGGAGGAAGTGCTGGATGTCTTGAAATGCATACAGGTGGAGAAATCCCCAGGACCTGACCAGGTGTACCAGAGAACTCTGTGGGAAGCTAGAGAAGTGATTGCTGGGCCTCTTGCTGAGATATTTGTATCATTGATAGCCACAGGTGAGGTGCCAGAACACTGGAGGTTGGCAAACATGGTGCCACTGTTTAAGAAGGGTGGTAAAGACAAGCCAGGGAACTATAGACCGGTGAGCCTGACCTCAGTGGTGGGCAAGTTGTTGGAGGGAATCCTGAGGGATAGGATGTACATGTATTTGGAAAGGCAAGGACTGATTAGGGACAGTCAACATGGCTGTGTGTGTGGGAAATCATGTCTCACAAACCTGGTTGAGTTTTTTTTGAAGTAGTAACAAAGAAGATTGATGAGGGCGGAGCAGTAGATGTGATCTATATGGACTTCAGTAAGGCGATCCCCATGGGAGACTGATTAGCAAGGTTAGATCTCATGGAATACAGGGAGAACTAGCCATTTGGATACAGAACTGGCTCAAAAGGTAGAAGACAGAGGGTGGTGGTGGAGGAAGGTTGTTTTTCAGACTGGATGCCTGTGACCAGTGGAGTGCCACAAGAATCAGTGCTGGGCCCTCTACTTTTTGTCATTTACATAAGTGATTTGGATGCGAGTTTAAGGAGGTATAGCTAGTAAGTTTGCAGATTACACCAAAATTGGAGGTGTAGTGGACAGCAAAGAGGGTTGCCTCAGATTACAACAGGATCTGGATCAGATGGGCCAATGGGCTGAAGTGGCAGATGGAGTTTAATTCAGATAAATGCGAGGTGCTGCATTTTGGGAAAGCAAATCTTAGCAGGACATATACACTTAATGGTAAGGTCCTAGGGAGTGTTGCTGAACAAAGAGACCTTGGAGTGCAGGTTCATAGCTCCTTGAAAGTGGAGTCACAGGTAGATAGGATAGTGAAGGCGGTGTTTGGTATGCTTTCCTTTATTGGGCAGAGTATTGAGTACAGGGGTTGGAAGGTCATGTTGCGGCTATACGGGACATTGGTTAGGCCACTGTTGGAATATTGCATGCAATTCTGGTCTCCTTCCTAACGGAGAGATGTTGTGAAACTTGAAAGGGTTCAGAAAAGATTTACAAGGATGTTGTCAGGGTTGGAGGATCTGAGCTATAGGGAGAGGCTGAACAGGCTGGGGCTATTTTCCCTGGAGCACCAGAGGCTGAGGTGACCTGATAGAGGTTTACAAAATTATGATAAATAGACAAAGTCTTTTCCCTGGGGTTGGGGAGGCCAGAACTGGAGGGCATAAGTTTAGGGTGCGAGGGGCAAGATATAAAAGAGACCCAAGGGGCAACATTTTCACGCAGAGGGTGATATGTGTGTAGAATGAGCTGCCAAAGGATGTGGTGGAGGCTGGTACAATTGCAACATTTAAGAGGCATTTGGATAGGTATATGAATTGGTATGGTTTGGAGGGATATGGGACGGGTGCTGGCAGGTGGGACTAGATTGGGTTGGGATATCTGGTTAGTATGGACGGGTTGGAGCGAAGGGTCTGTTTCCATGCTGTATGGACTCTATCTATTCCTCTCATTATCTTGTATCCCTCAGTCAGGTCTCCTCTCTGGAGAGAAGTTCGAGCTTATTCAACCTTTCCTCATAAGACAAGCCCTCCAGTCCAGACAACATCCTGGTAAACCTTCTTTGCATCCTCTCCAAAGCCTCTATCTTTCCTATAGTAGGGCGACTAGAACTGGACACAATATTCCAAGTGTGATCTCACCAGGAACTTGTAGAGCTGCAGCAAAACCTCGCGGCTCTTAAACTCTACCCCCCTGTTAATGAAAGCCAAGACACCACATGCTTTCTTAACAACCCTATCAGCTTGGGTGGCAACTTTGAGGGATGTACTTACACACCCAGATCCCTCTGTTCCTCCACACTGCCAAGAATCCTGTCTTTAATCCTATATTCAGCATTCGAGTTCGATCTTGACCTTCCAAAATGCATCACTTTGCATTTATCCAGGTTGAACTCCATCTGCCATTTCACAGCCCAGCGCTGCATCCTATGTTGCGCTGCAGCCTGCAATAGTCCTCGATACTAATCGACAACACCTCCAACCTTTGTCTCATCTGCAAATTTACTAACCCACCCTTCAATGTCCTCATCCAAGTCATTTATAAAAACTACAAAGAGCAAAGGTACTGAGCCCTGCGGGACCCCACTCAACACAAACCTCCAGGCAGAATACTTTCCATCTACAACCACTCTCTGCCTTCTGTCAGCCAGCCAATTCTGAATCCAGACAGCCAAAATCTCCCTGTACCCCATACTCCCTGAATTTATGAATGAGCCTACCACAGGGAACCTTACCAAATACCTTGAAGTCCACATACACCACACCAACTACTTGACCTTCATCGACCTGTCTTGACACCTCCTTAAAGAACTCAATAAAATTTGAGGCACATGACCTGTCCCTCCCAAAGCCATGCTGACTGCCTTTAATCACACAATGCTTTGCCAAATAGTCATAAAATCTTATCTCTCATATCTTTCCAAAACTTTGCTGACCACAGATGTAAGACTGACTGGTCTGCAATTGCCAAGGATTTCCCTATTGCCCTTCTTGAGAAGAGGAGCAACATTTGCCTCCTTCCAATCCTCCAGTACGACTCCCATGGAGAGTGAGGGGGCAAATATCATCGCCAGTGGCTTAGCAACCTCCTTTCTTGCTTCCCAGAGCAGCCTATGATAAATCTGGTCTGGCCCTGGGGACTTTTCAATCTTAGTGTTTTTGCAAACTTTCCAGCACATCAACTTCATCAATCTTGATCTGGTCAAGTCTGTACCTCAGCTCCTCAGTTTTCATTCACAACAAGGTCCCTTTCCTTAGTGAAAACCAAAGCAAAAAATAAAACTCATTTAGGGCTTCCCCTATCTGCTCAGACTCTACGCACAAGTTCTCTCTGCTATCCCTGATCGGCCCTACCTTCTCCCTGATCATTCTCTTATTCCTCATGAGTAAAATGCCTTTGGGTTCTCCCTAATCCCTTTTACTAAGCCTTTTTTGTGCCCCCTCCTGGCTATCCTCAGTCAATTTCTGAGCTCCTCTCTAGCAAGCCTGTAATGCTCTAAAACCTGCTAGATCCTTGCTTCCTCCACCTTACGTGAGCTGCTTTCTTCCTTTTGAAAAGAAGCTCCTCTGTTCTCATCATCCAAGGTTCCTTAATCTTACCAGTCTCAAAAGGAACAAATTTGTGTATCTCTCGCAATAACTGCTCCTTAAATATTCTCTACATATCTGCTGTACCCTGTGGAACAATTGCTCCCAGTCTGTACTTCCCAACTCCTGTCTGATAGTGTCAGAATTTCCTTTTTCCCAATTAAATATCTTCCTTTCGTAATTGCTCCTTTCCCTCTCGAAGGCTATGGTAAATGTGAGGCAGTTGTGATCACTGTTACCAAAGAGTCCTCCCACTGCGAGATCTGACACCTGTCTGGGCTCATTGCTGAGCACCAAATCCAAAATGGCCTCTCCCCTCATCGGTCTGTCTACATACTGAGTAAGGAAACCCTCCTGAACACCTGACAAAAATGGCTCCATCCAATCCATCTGCACTTAGGAGGTTCCAGTCGATACTGGGAAAGTTGAAATCACCCATAACCACCCTGCTACATCTGCATTTTTCCAGAATCTGCCCACCTCAGAGTTCTTCAATCTCTCGACTGCTATTAGGGGGTCTGTAGAAAATCCCCAATGCAGTGGCTGATCCCTTGCTGTTCCTAACTTTCACCCATACTGACTCAGTAGACAAACCTTCCTCAATAACCTTTGTTTCTGTAGTTGTGATGCACTCTCCGATTAGAAATGCTACATCCCCTCTTTTTCCAACCTCCCTGTTCTTTTTAAAACGTTCTAAACCCTGGAACATCAAGCAACTATTCCTGCCCCTGTGAAACCCACATCTCCGTTGTGGCCACAACATCATAGCCCCAAGTACTGATTCATGCTAAGTTAGTCACTCTTGTTTCTGACACTCCTTGTGTTAAAGCAGACACTTGAACTGATTCCTTTGTTTCATTGCATGAGAAACCTTCCCGATAGATTCACTACATCCTGTCACTGCCCCATCTGCAACTGTCCCCCTCATGTGTGGCTTTGATTCCCACCCCCCCGCCAAACTAGTTTAAATCCTCCCAAATCACACGAGCAAATCTCCCACCTAGGGCATTTGTGTCCCTCCAGTTCAGATGTAACCCATTCTTCATGTCCCACCTGGTATATCAGTTAATAAATTAAGAACCGGAGAGATCCAAAACAAAATGGCACGTTGGATCCAAAACTAGCCAAGAGGCAAGAAGATGATGGTGATAGTAGAGGGTTATTTCAGTGATTGAACGTATGCTTAGAGCAGGGTTAGAGTATAAGACGTAGGAGCAGAATTCAGTCCATCAAGCCAGTTCTGCAATTCAATTAGCTAGCCGCTGAACTGATCATCCTCAATTCCACATTGAATATATTTCATGACATAGTCTTGACAGTCCTCTGCAAAGAATTCCACAGATTCTGTACCCACAGAGAAGAAATACTTCATTTATCTTAAATGTGATCTCTTCTGAAGATTATGCCCTCTGTGATATCTCAGACCAGCTAAAACTCCAATGTGACTGTATAAATAAAACATGTAATAATACCAATGAAGTCACAAATGCAGCTATCCAGCTGAAGTGCATTTAAACTACTCATTGTGTAGCCAAGCATCACTCTTGACCTTATTGTCATCTTAGCAATATTTCTATGCCACAACTCCAAAACTTCATCCGCTCCGTCAACCAAAAACTGTTACTTTGAAACGTTTGCCTGTTCCCCTCTCAACATGAACTATACAGATTGCATTATTGAGCATTAGTACCAAAAATCACTAAACCCTAAGGCACCAATTGCCAAGAGACTGACCACCCATACCTTCTCGACATAATCCTCTCCCATCCAACCTATCGCCACTGAGAAATACCTTTGCACATTTCCTGTATTCAGTAGCTACTGTAATTAACAAGGCAAGCTGGAAAGATTAAAAAAAGACCAAAAATACTATGCAATCCCAATCCTCCTCCTGTTACTCATTGTTTCTTTATTCAAGCTAAACCTCCTGAAGATGACTAAAGAAATTGAAGGTTAAGAAAAAGGAAGCACAGGTCAGGCAGACAGGCTAGATCGAATAAATCCTTAGAGTATAAAGGCTGTAAGTGTACACTTGAGGAAAATCAGGAGGGCAAAAACAAGGGACATGAGATAGCTTTGGCAAATAGAATTAAGGAGAATCCAAAGGGATTTTATAAATACATCAAGGACAAAAGGGTAACTAGGGAGAAAATAGGGCCCCTCAAAGATCAGCAAGGCAGCTTATGTGGAAAAGCAGGAAATGGGGGAGAAACTAAACGAGTATTCTGCATCACTGTTTACTGAGGAAAAAGGACATGCAAGATATAGAACAGTGAAATAGATAGCGATATCTTGAAAAAATGTCCATATTTCAGAGGAGGAAGTGCTGGATATCTTGAAACACAAAAGTGGATAAATACCCAGGACCTGATCAGGTATACTCTAGACTGTGGGAAGTTAAGGAAGTGATTGCTGGGCCTCTTCCTGAGATATTTGTATCATCGGCAGTCACAGGTGAGGTATCAGAAGACTGGAGGTTGGCTAACATGGTGTCACTGTTTAAGAAAGGTGGTAAGGACAAGGCAGAGAACTACTGACCGATGAGCCGGACATTGGTGGTGGGCATGTTGTTGGAGGGAATCGAGGACAGGATATACATGCATTTGGAAAGGCAAGGACTGATTAGGGATAGTCAGCATGGTTGTGTGTGTGTGGAAAATCATGTCTCACAAACTTGATTGAGTTTTTTTGAAATAGTAACAAAGAGGATTGATGAGGGCAGAGCAGTAGACATTATCTACATGGACTTCGTTTGACAAGGTTCTTCATGGGATACTGGTTAGCAAGGTTAGGTCTCATGGTGTACAGGGAGAACGAGCCACTTGGATATAGAACTGGCTCAAAAGGTAGAAGACAGGGGTCATTTTTCAGGCTGGAGGCCTGTGACCAGTGGAGTGCCACAAGGAGTCCAGAATTAAAGGGCATAGGTTTAGGGTGAAAGGGGAGGGGGGAAAACTATGAGAGACCTAAGGGGCAACCTTTTCATGCAGAGAGTGGGGAGTGTATGGAATGAGCTGCTAGAGGAATGGTGGAGACCAGTACAATTGCAACATTTAAGAGGCATCTGAATGGGTATATGAACAGGAAGGGTTTGGAGGGATATGGGCCAGGTGCTGGCAGGTGCGACTGGATTGGGTTGGGATATCTGATCGGCATGGACGAGGTGGACCGATGGGTCAATTTCCACATTGTACATTTCTATGTGACTCTATAATACGTCCAAATTTGTTATTTCTTTTATTTACTACTTATCTGTGCTTCTTTGTCTGATTATGAGACTTGGGTTTAACACATACAAATTTATTAGATTATCTAGTTTATCCTGCTAAAGTTGTCTATTTAGTAAATTATTAAGTCTTTTGTTTAAGATACAAACTATTCATTAATGACTATTTTTTCATAGTCATACTAAGAAATTATCCATCAAGTCTGGGTTGGCTATTCAGAAGTCTGATTAGGAATCATTGAAATAACTGTGCATCTTCAAATGGTTTACGGTGTTACAAATATATAGGTAGAAAGGCTGATTTGATTTGACTGTCTCCATGTCACAACATCACTTTCGCAGATCAGACTCGAGCATGAGAGAAAAAAAAAAGAGGAGCATAGTGACAAAAGAAATGTTACAGTGCTGATATGGTAGCATGGTGTACTGAAACTTTTCCAACACTGCTGAATGACTGTCAAAAAATAGAACAAAGGCCAGGTGAGTCCTCACAGAAGGTAAGCATTAACATTTGGTAGATCTAAAACATTGAGAGTTATCACAAACAAACTGTAACCTTTAAATGCATCACATTACATACATTGTCTATTATCAACTGTTACTCTATTAGATATGATTTAGTAGCTATGCAACTATTTTAAGTAAATTTTTCAAAAGTTCTCACAACAAAACATGATCGCTTCAAAACACAATCTTCTCATTCCAAGCAAAGAAAATCAAAAATTAGATGACCCCCCCAATCAATTTTTAACTCTAATTTCAAATATTGTCCTTTTTCAGAAACTTCCTCCCTTCTAAGGGTGAGAAAGTGCGTTTATAGATTATCTTTATTAACTCACTCACCAGCTCACTATATGTGCCAATACTGGGTCCTCGTTCATTCATTCCCCCTTTACTAACCTGTTATTACTGTAACATGGTTTGATTTATTCGTTCATAAAACCACAGTTCTGAAGTATATTTTACTACTGCAAGATAGACTAAAATTAAAGCAATACTTCCAAATTCCTTACTGTTCCTTCACACCTTTAACCCTTATCAGACCTACTTACATCAAAAACTATAACCTATTAAGAACAATATCACAACCATCATGTCTCCATGACCCACCAAAACTATGGAAAGATTACATTAATCAGGCCTTACTTTCAGACCTGAATATATTACAGAATACCAAACATTTTCTCCAATTAATATGTACTTAGAGTCAGAGATGTACAGCATGGAAACAGACCCTTCAGTCCAACCTGTCCATGCCGACCAGGTATCCCAAACCAATCTAGTCCCATCTGCTAGCACCCGGCCCATATCCCTCCAAACCCTTCCTATTCATATACCCATCCAAATGTCTCTTAAAATGTTGCAATTGTACCAGCCTCCACCACATCCTCTGGCAGCTCATTCCATACATGTACCACCCTCTGTGTGAAAAAGTTTCCCCTTGGGTCTCTTTTATACCTTTCCCATCTCACCCTGAATCTATGCCCTCTACTTCTGGACTCCCCAACTCCAGGGAAAAGACTGTCTATTTATCCTATCCATACCCCTCAAATTTGGTAAACCTCTATAAGGTCATCCCTCAGCCTCTGACGCTCCACGGAAAACAGCCTGCCTGTTCAGCCTCTCCCTATAGCTCAAATTCTCCAACCCTGGCAACATCCCTGTAAATCTTTCCTGAACCCTTTTCAAGTTTCACAACATCCTTCCGATACAAAGGAGATCAGAATTGCATGCAATATTCCAACACTGGCCTAACCAATGTCCTGTACAGCCGCAACATGACCTCCCAACTCCTGTACAATACTCTGATCAATAAAAGGAAAGCATACCAAACACCGCCTTCACTATCCTATTTACCTGCAACCCCACTTTCAAGGAGCACTCCAAGGTCTCTTTGTTCAGCAACATTCCCTAGGACCTTACCATTGTTAAATATCTTTTAACTGGGCCATTATCCCTTTAAGAAACAGTCAAAACAGCACTTATGAAATTGCATGAATGAATGAAACTCTCACCTGCAAACAATAAACAAATCTCAACCCAGCTGTGGTAATCAGTTAGTATCCTTTATTCTTTTTATAAGTACAGCATAATTTCTAACTTATTTAGAGCATATAGGCCAAGTATTTTTTTAAACTGACATTTCCTAACTTAAAAGACAAAAGGACTAATGCCTCTTAATTATGGAAGCAGACCAGACAGACACTTAATCCTATCAGGAGTAGCAGCCAGCACTTAGCACATGTTTTAACCCATCTCTCGTCTTCCAGGACAGAAGCCACTCAAACCTTTTTGTGTACTATAGATAAAACAATGTAACACCATAGTAATGGAATTTTAGTTTATAAGAACTGTATATAAAGAGGTTCTTGTAAGAACTGTACTTTGGGATTTTATTCCCTCAAACATGTGCTATTGTGGTTGCTGAATAAAGAGGCTATTTTCACCACTGATTACAGTTGTTATTTGAACATGATCCCACATAAGCTTTAAACAGGAAAGTGAGGACTGCATTTGCTGGAGATCAGAGCTGAAAAGTGTGTTGCTGGAAAAGCACAGCAGGTCAGGCAGCAAAGGAGCAGGAGAAGCGACGTTTCGGGCATAAGCCCTTCTTCAGGAATGAGGAGGGTGTGCCAAGCAGGCTAAGATAAAGGAGGAGGGGCGTTGGGAATGCGATAGGTGGAAGGAGGCTAAGGTGAGGGCGATAGGCCGAAGAGGGAGTGGGAGCGGAGAGGTCGGGAAGACGATTGCAGGTCAAGAAGGCGGTGCTGGGTCCAAGGGTTGGGACTGAGAACAGGTTTGGGGGGGGTGGGGGGGGGGGGGGGGGATGGGAAAAGGGAGAGAGGAGGAGGTGGAGGTGGAGGTAGAGGTAATGAGGAGGCTAGAGAAGACTACATTCATTCATCCCTTGTGGTTGGAGGGCTCCTAGGCAGAAGATGAGGCGCTCTTCCTCCAGGTGTTGTGTGCCATGGTCTGGTGATGGTCCTTTGTCATTTCTGCCACCTCCAAGGATATATTTCCCTCCCCTATCAGCATTCCAGAAAAACCACTCCCTCAGTGACTCCCTCGTCAGGTCCACACCCCCCACCAACCCAGCCTCCACTCCCGGCACCTTCCCCTGCAACCGCAAGTAGTGCAAAACTTGCGCCCACACCTCCCCCTCACTTCCCTCCAAGGCCCCAAGGGATCCTTCCATATCCATCACAAATTCACCCGCACCTCCACACACATCATTTACTGCATCCGCTGCACCTGATGTGGCCTCCTATACATTGGGGAGACAGGTCACCTCCTTGCGAAACATTTCAGAAAACACCTCTGGGACACCTGCACCAACCAACCCAACCACCCCGTGGCTCAACACTAACTCCCCCTCCCACTCTGCCAAGGACATGCAGTTCCTTGGCCTCCTCAATCGCCAGACCATGGCAACACAATGCCTGGAGGAAGAGCACCTCATCTTCCGCCTAGGAACCCTCCAACCACAAGGGATGAATGCAGATTTCTCCAGCTTCATTTCCCCTCCCCCCCCCCACCTTTTCTCAGTCCCAACCCTCTGACTCCGCACCGCCTTCTTGACCTGCAATCTTCTTCCTGACCTCTCCACCCCCCCACCTTAACCTCCTTCCACCTATCGCATTCCCAATGCCCTTCCCCCAAGTCCCTCCTCCCTTCCTATTATTTTAGCCTGCTTGGCACACCCTCTTCATTCCTGAAGGGCTTATGCCTGAAACGTCAATTCTCCTGTTCCTTTGATGCTGCCTGACCTGCTGCGCTTTTCCAGCAACACATTTTTAAGCTCTAAATAGGCAATTTTACACATCAGCCTGCTTCCAGGCACTTTTTTAAATTATAAATTTTCTGACTAAATCCAGTTTTGTGCTCAAGTCAAATCCTGTGCTATTCAAACGTTTCCATCAAATTCAAACTTTAGAGCTACCAAAAAGACACCAAAGCTAATCAAGAGCTTCAGTGGACATGTGTAAGAACGAAGGGTATGCAGTTTGTGATATTAATTCTAGTGCACCACCACGCAGTACATAACTTCTCTAAAATCTTTAATGTCTGGTGAAAGTGGAACATAGAAATCTTACCTTCGATGGTCCATTTGAATACATTTGGATCATGTTTTCAGCTCCCTGCTTAACCTTCATTTCAATATTTAGCTGCCTTTTCAGAGCAGTGATTCGACTGCTGAGAGGAGTTAGACATGGCTCCCAGCAACAGGGGTCTGGACACATTCCACCACCTGGGGATATCAAAGAACAGAAACTCTGGGTGCATTTTGCTGTTGCCTAGCATTCATGACTCAAAACTAAAGGAAGTCAAAGAACCTATTGGCTTCCACTGGACCAATCACCTTGTTTAATTCACATTTCCATAAATGTCATTATAATCATACCACTGCATCCAGCTTTCAAAATTTGTGTTTTAGCAGATGGTGCATTATGAAAGTGGTGGACTTCATCAACATACTAAACTGCACCAATGTATGCTTATGTGGACATTCAGGTGGATAGCATCCCATTTCAAAAAAAAAAAGGATTCACTTGGATGCTTGCCCAATATTACCATAGCCAAGCTGTTGCAGTACAGCTACAACACTGGCATCTACCTGACAATGTGGAAAATTACTCAGGATTTCTAATACACAAAAAGCAGGACAAATCCAACCCTGCCAATTACTGTCCTTTCAGTCCACTCTTGATCAGTAAAGTGATGGAACACATCAACAGTGCTATCAAGCAGCACTTGTACAGTAATGCCCAGTTTGGGTTCCACCAGGACCACTCAGCTCCTGACCACATTACAGCCTAAGTTTAAACATAGACAAAAGAGCTGAATTCCCAAGGGGAGAATGACAGTGAGAGTGAGAACCCTTAACACCAAAGCTGCGTTTGACCGATCAATAATGGAATCAATGGGTATCAAGTGACAGATTCTCTGCTAATTGGAATCATACCTGACATGTAGAAAAATTGTTGAGATTGTTGGAGCTTAGTCATCTCAGGACATCGCTACAGGATTTTTCAGGATAGTGATATTCGGTCCAACCATTTTCAGCTGCGTCATTAATGACCTTCCTCCCATCATAAGGTCAGAAGTAGTGAGAATGTTTGCTGTTGAATGCACAATGTTCAGCACCATTGTATCTCCTCAGATACTAAAGCCAGGTGGGACGCTCTTTGGGGTGGTTTGGTACAGACTTGATGGGCTGAATGACCTCTTTCTGCATTGCAGGGATTCTGTGATTCCATGAAATCACCTCCAAGAATCATATACTCAGAATTACTGTCAGAATTATCCAATCTCCACTGAGACTGTCCAATCATTGGCAGCATGCATGTCCTTCATCACAATTAGATAAGGTTGGTTTATTTACCCTTTTCTGTTTAATCTTCTCCTCTCCCAGCATGATTATCATTTTCATATACTATTGGCACCCTCCATTAATTACTCCAGTGAGCTGTGACACTCAAGTCAGCAATTGTTGCAGTGAAAAAAAAACTTGGACTTAATAGTTAAATCTGCATACACGTGCACTTTTCAGCAAGAGGTACCGGAAAGTGGTCAAGAGTAGGAATCTTTGATAATTTTATTTTGCTTCTGGTTCAGGATTGAGAAACCTACTTTGGCATCTTCACTGGTACCCCAGCCAAGCTCATATTACTTACCACATACCAGGTGTCACAATGTCGCACACTCTGTAATGCACCTAGCCAGTGAACTAATGAAAGAGTAAAACGCATTCCCGTAGTCCCAGAAATATCAACAGTTGAATCAAGAAATTATCACCGATTGCATTTCTCAAGCTCCTTTTCGCTGTCACAGTTCAATACTAAGCTGCATTCCAATGCAATCACAGTTTTGTAGAGATATAAAGCTTATGTTTTATCTTCAGAAAAAGGGCTAGATCGTCTGGTCTAAGGTTCAGCTGCAAATTGCACTCACCTCCTCGAATGTCCTTATCTGTAACCATAATTCGTGCATTCAGCTCCTGAAGTTCCCAATGCAGACGTTTCAATTTGCGATTTGAGGTTTTCAAAATATTTTCCACATGAGCCAGATTTTTCTTGTCCGTTGTCACTTTACGCAAATTCTCTGTTCCCTCTTTGATTTTTAGCTCTTTTTGTATTTCACGTCGAATCAGATCTTTTACTTCATCAAGTTTTTGTTGTATATCTGGATCCAAGAGATCAGCTCCTTCTTCCAGGTCCAGCCTCTGGTTGATCAACAGCTGGTAGGAATTGCTCTAAATAAATTAAATGAATGGTTACACATTTTCAGTATGACAACAGATAAAATTGCAATTTTCAGCAAGTTACTGCAGCACCTGTAATAACAAGAGCAGTTGAATTTTGAAATATATCATTAGCTTCTGGCTAAAGAGGTTTGGTTTAATATTATATCTGACCTGAAAGACAGAACGTCTGAAAATGCAGCTAAATGATATTAGCACTGCCTCAAACACTAGCTAGATTACATGATCAAATCCTGGTTTGTTCTATCACTAAATTCTTCTGACACAGACTGGGTGTTATCAAGTACAAAGAACTACAGATGCTGGAGATCTGAAACGAGTTAAAATAGATATTGCTAGAGAAACTCAGTAAGCTTAGCAGCCTCTGAGGAGAAAAGTGTCAATGTTTTGAGTCCCGTGATCCTTCTTCAGAACCATTCAGAAGTTTCTCCGGCAATTCCTGTATTTGCTAGTGAGCCAAAGTTGGCACCAAATGCATCAATAACCTAGAGTAAATGCTTTAAAAGATACCCAGATTGATAGCTTACTCTTAATATTGGAACAGAATTAATATTTCAAGTTATCTTGGTCAGATCAGGCCAAGATATTAGATGTCATATTCCTGCTCCTTGTGTTTTATGTCACCAATGATAATTTTAATGTTAACACCTAACATTCCAATTTCTTTTTCATTACATCATTCACTTATGATGTGGTTACACTTAATTTGATTAAAACAAAAATTGTTCCCAAATATTAGCTTGGATTAACTGCTGTATAATTGGTTTTTCCCTCTTTCAGGGGATGCTTAGCTTTATCTGGTTTTCTGCATTGCCCCATTCAATTATTCCAAACAATTTCCAAATTAGAACAAAAGCCTGAGATATTTTCGCAGAGGATCAAATAGGAATAAACAAGTGACTGAAGCCACTTGCTTCTCTGAATATTTGGCCTAAACAGTCACAGCATCTCACATGGTCTATTAAACACCTTAGAAAGTTTTATTTTCCTCAGGCCTAATAAGGCATCAGGTAAAGAAAACATATTTCCATTCCTTCTCAAGAAAGGCCAAGGAATCTGAAACATTAATTCTGTTGTTCTCTTCACAGATGCTGCTAAATCTACAATGAATTTCAAACAGTTTTGTTCTTGTATTGATATAGCCACTTCCATTATCTTCTGATCTAAAGCATTTAACAGCCAGTAGATAGTGTTTGAACTGCAGTCACTGCTAATAATAACAAATTCTGATAGGGAAACTGAAAGATTCTATCAATAGCTGAGAGATGCAGGTAATGCCAAACTAACTACTAAAACAATGTTGGTTTAGGGATAAATACTGGCCTGTAAACAAGGGAAAACAATTCATTAAATAAAATCATTAACTGGGTATGCACGTAACCACAAAGCTCAGCATTTATTTATTGCCTATCCCAAACAATTTAACAGCTTGTTTAGCTATTTTAGAGGATATTTACATTTTTCTGGGCGTGTAGTCACATACTACAAACAAGGGATAATGACAAATTCCCTTCCTTGCAGGACATTAATAATCAAACAAACCTTTATACCAATCCAGTAAATTCACAGTCAACATTACTAGTTTTTCTTCACTAGCCAAGTCACCAATTGTCACAGTGGGCTCTGAATACTTGTCGGTATATCATTAAACTGAACTTCTAGGTGACTCACCGACGCAGTTCAATAATATTGTCACGATGCTACCAAACCAAAATTTCACTTTGCAGAAACAGCTATTTCTTTTACGCATGATCACAATCATGCTTTTGGTACAAAGTATTATTGGAAATATTAACCCTCCGACAGCGCGGCTCCCCCACAGCACTGACCCTCCGACAGCGCGGCGCCCCCTCGGCACTGACCCTCCGACAGCGCGGCGCCCCCTCGGCACTGACCCTCCGACAGCGCGGCGCCCCCTCGGCACTGACCCTCCGACAGCGCGGCGCCGCCTCGGCACTGACCCTCCGACAGCGCGGCGCCCCCTCGGCACTGACCCTCCGACAGCGCGGCGCCCCCTCGGCACTGACCCTCCGACAGCGCGGCGCCCCCTCGGCACTGACCCTCCGACAGCGCGGCGCCCCCTCGGCACTGACCCTCCGACAGCGCGGCGCCCCCTCAGTCCTGCAATAGGAGCGTTAGTCTAATTGTTGTGCCCGAGAGTTCCCAATGGAGACTCAAACCCATGACCTACTGATACTGAAGTATGAACGCTGCCCGTTTAAAAAAAAACAATCCATTTTAACAGGGCTCTCCCTGGGATTATCCTTCTTACAAAGTGAGGAAACATCAAGAACAGATTCGTAATTTTTCTCTAACTCGCTGAGCCTCTCCATCAACTTTTGATTTTGTTTCTGTAACTTTTCCTGACCTGATTACACTCCCCCGCCATCATCCCTCAGCAATTTTATTTCTTTCCCACCCCCGAAAAAGCTGGTAGTGTTCGGTCATTCCCACGCCATTTATCCCCTTCAGACAGTTGAGCGACTAACGGATACGCCGTTTGAAATGTTTTTAAACCCAGCGCGCTCACGACCTGGAGCCGCGCGCGACCCAATCACCAGTTGGACAATTGCGATCACATGCTATGCTGTCAATCACTAATTTCCGACGAATAGAAGATAGAGGGCGGGCCCTCATCCGTGTGATGTCATCTGTCGTTATTGTAATGAGGTCGTAAGTCCACATTGTGTTTGAAGAAGGAGGGTAATAGAGTCAAAGAGGTGTACATCTCGGACCTTGACCCTTTGGTCCAACTCGTCCATGCCGACCTGATATCCTAACCTAATCTCATTTACCAGTATTTGGCCCACATCCCTCCAAACCCTTCCTATTTACATACCCATCAGATGCCTTTTAAATGTTGTGATTATCTTGGACCTGAAACGTTAGCTCTGTTTTTTCCTCCACAGATGGTGCCAGACTGCTGAGCTTTTCCAGTAACTTCTGTTTTTGTTTCTGATTTTCAGCATCCGCAAGGCTTTCAATGTTTACTTAGTAAGAATCTAACTACTTCTGCCTTTAAAATACTGAATAATTCACACTTTCTCAGGAGAGTAGGAGAAAGTGAGGACTGCAGATCAGAGTCAACAGTGTGGTGCTGGAAAAGCACAGCAGGAAGGGCTTATGCCTGAAAAGTCAATTCTCCTACTCCTCGGCTGCTGCTTGACCTTCTGGAGAGAATTCCAATACTGCCCAATTCTTTGAGGAAAAAAAAACTTCCTGTTCTAAAAGAGCAATCCTACTTTTAAAACCATGTTCACAAGAGTAAGCACCTTTTTCACATTGTCATTCAGGGTGCTGTAAATTTCATAGAATCTCTACGGTGTGGAAACAGGCCGTTAGGTCCACCAAGTCCACACCGACCCTCTAAAGAATAACCCATCCAGACCCATTCTCTCAATCTATTGCTCTACATTTACTCCTAACTAATACACCGAGCCGACACACCCATGAACATTATAGGCAATTTATTATCGCCAATTCACCTAACCTGATTGTGAGAGGAAACCAGAGCACCTGAAGGAAACCCACACAGACACAGGGAGAATATGCAAATTCCACACAGACAGTCACCCGGGGCTGGAAATGAATCCTGGTCCCTGGCATTGTGAGGCAGTAATGCTAACCACTGAGCCACCATGCCAATCTCTCATGGTCTCTCAAAAGTGAGTGTGCCCTCTCTCAATAGTGGGCACGTGCGCACTGATGCTCTTTCAAGAGCCTACTCACATGCACTTATGTTCTCTCAAGAGCCTGCAGTCAAATCCCCTTGCACTCTATTCAACTGAAGTCTAACACAAGTCTAAACTGTCAATTTTCTTATGCATATCACAGTGCAGATGGACATATCAAGAAAGTGAGTCATGGTGCTCATCAGAACAATCTCTCAGACTATGTCCAAATACAGTTGGCAACTGTAGTGATTGGAACCAGATGGATCTATTGATTAAGGTCCTTGATTATGGTTGTTATCCAGGGCCAATCAGGAAAATCCCAGCTGACCAATATTAACAGGAGAAGAGCACTACTTGTCACTGGCCACTTGGGTTTCTTCCTTCTTCCTGATGGCGGAAATTTAATAAAGATTTGTACACCTGTTGTTTTTTGCTGTAAAGAAAAAAATTAACAGGAGATTTAGAATCTCCTCAGTGCGTAGGACTGACTCTGAGCTAAGAGAAAGTGAGGACTGCAGATGCTGGGGAGTCAGTCAAAAAGTGTGGTACGGGAAAAGCACAGCTGGTCAGGCAGCATCTGAGAAGCAGGAATGTCAATGTTTTGGGCTTAAAATCCTTCAACAGGAATGGGGGGAGTGGACTGAGAGATAAATAGAGGTTTGGGGGATAGGTGGATGCAGGAGGGCAGTAGCTTCAGGGCAGAGGAGATGACTGGGGGGGGGGGCAGAGAAATAGAGTGGGAGACAGACTTGCTGAGATCCTTGGCGGGGGAGGAGGAGAACTTCTTTAAGATGGGCACCCTTGGAAGAGCTCAGCATTGTCCCCATGACCTGTCCTACCTGCCAATCTCCCCAACTACCTGCTCCATCATTCCCTCTGACCTATCACCTCCATGCCCCACCCCCATTCACCTATTGTATTCTTTGCTACCTTCCCCACCCCAACCTATCACCTCCGTCCCCACTCACCTATTGTACTCTTTGCTACCTTCCCCCCAACCTATCCCCTCCATCCCCACCCCATTCACCTATTGTACTCTTTTTGCTACCTTCCCCTGATCCATCACCTCCATCCGCACCCCCATTCACCTATTGTACTCATTTTTTTTTGCTACCTTCTCTCCAGCCCCATCCCCCTCCATTTATCTCTCTACCCTGGAGGCTTCCTGTCTGTATTTCTGAAGGGCTTTTGCCCGAAACGTCAATTTTCCTGCTCCTCGGATGCTGCCTGACCTGCTATGCTTTGGCAGCACCACTCTGACCTAAACCCTTGGAAGAGGCTTCATAGTAAGATTTTCAGCAACTAGGAGGAAGTGAAGGGCTTTTGCCCGAAATGTCGATTTCGAAGCTCCATGGATGCTGCCTGAGCCGCTGTGCTTTTCCAGCACCACTAATCCAGAATCTGGTTTCCAGCGTCTGCAGTCATTGTTTTTACCTCAGAAGTGAGGACTGTAGATGCAAGAGTCAGGGCCAAAAAGTATGGTGTTGGGCAAGCTCAGCATCTGAAGATTAGGAGAGTCCCACACCCCTCTATTTATCTCAGCCTTCTTCCCCTTTCTCATTCCTTATGCCCAAAATGTTGACTTTCCGGCCCTTCAGATGCTGCCTTGACCTGCTGTGCTTTTCCAGTGCCACATTGTTTGACAAGTAAATAAAGGGTGACTTGCAGACTAGCTTTATGTGCTGTTATTTAAGCAACCCTCAGTGAAAGATGCCTTAGAAACACGAGCTATTGTTGCCTTTTCCCCCAAAGAGATGAACAAGGGAAACATGGGAAGGATGTGAGGGAGGCTGAATGGATGGTTCTGTCAAATGAACCAGCAGAGGCAGGACTGGTCGAATAGCCTTTTGAACCCTCCCCCAGCACCATCAAGTGAATTGGAATCCTCCAGCCAGCAGGGGGGTGAAAATAGTCTGAAGAATCCCTAAATGCAGCGAGATCCATCTTTGCCCTCCTGTGTGGTGTTCGTTTAAACATCAGCCGTGGGGAGGCTACAGTTACAAGAGGAGTAAAATAGATACATATTTGATACAAAGGCTTGTGTAATAACATCGGGGAAGCTTCAGGCAAAACTTAGGAACTGAATGGGGTTTATAGATTTCTTTTTAAATCACTTTTTTAGGGGTCTAGGCGAACCAAAGAAAATAAAAGTTTTTGAAGCAGTTAAGAGAAGCGGCCCGGAGGATGTGGCAGGTGTTGGTGCCTTTGCTGTTGGGGTGGCTGCTGCCTGCCGTGAGCGGCCACAACGCCAGCCAGGAGGAGAGAAGTTCCCCAGATGAGCTCTTACTGTGCAGATCATGCGGCTTCGAGGTGGCCGCCAGCCGGGACCTCAAGTTCGTGGCCAGCGCCCTGGCTTTAGCCCAGCGTAACGACACGGTGATCGGCGAGCGCAGGGTCCCGGTGCAGCTTTTCCAGAACCCCCAGGGACTTCGCTTCCAGGTACTCACTTTCAAGAAGGCCGCTGTACACAGACACTGGCCGGCGGAGGAGCAGTTCTCCTGGTTCCCTGGACACTCTTGGACAGTGGCAACGTGTCCCAGGTGCCATAATCACTTAGGTTTGTTTGCGTTCGTTTCATTACCGATATTTACCACTTTTGAATTCGAATTCCCCACCAGTTCACGCCGACCCTCCGAAGAGTAACCCACCCACTAATGCACCCAACAACTATGGACAATTTAGTGTGGCCAGTTCACCTGACCTGCACATGTTTGGATTGTGGGAGGAAACCGGAGCAAATCCACGCAGAGAATGTGCAAACTCCACACAGACAGTCGCCCAAGGCTGGAATTGACCCTGGCGCTGTAAGGCAGCAGTGCTAACCACTGAGCCACCGTATCCCTGACTAATGCACCTAATTGCACAAAGTGTTAAGTATGGCCAATTCACCTAACCTGCACATCTTTTGGACTGTGGGAGGAAACCAGAGCACCGGGAGGAAACCCACACGTATATACACGGGGAGAATGTGCAAATACCATGCAGACAGTCGGCTGAGGCTGGAATCGAACCTGGGTCCCTGGCATTTTTTCCTCTCACCTTAAAATTATGCTTCTAGTTTTGAACTCTCCATCCTCAGGAAAAGACCTTTGTTATTCATCTTATGTGCTCCTAATTTTATAAACCTCAATCCAGTCACCCATCAACCTCCTATGCTCCAAGGAAAGAAGTCACTTCCCTCCCCTTCCTGGACTTCTCCATCTCCATTAATGACGACTGACTTGACACTGACCTTTTTTTACAAACCCACCAACTCTCACAGCTACCTGGATTACACCTCGTCCAACCCTATCTCCTGCAAAAATGCCCTCCTGTATTCCCAATTCCTTTGCCATATCTGCTCCTAAGAGGACCAGTTTCACCACAGAACACACCAGGTGGTCATCTGCTTTAGAGACCGCAATTTCCATTCTGTCGTGGTTAAAGATGCCCTCCAACACATCTCGTCCACATCCTGCACCTCCGCCCTCAAACCCCACCCCTTCAACCGTAACAAGAACAGAACCCCCCTGGTGCTCACCTTCCATCCTACTAACCTTCGCATAAACCACATTATCTGATGACATTTCTGTCACCTCCAAACAGACCACCCCCCCAGCAGGGATATATTCCCCTCCCTACTCCTTTCCACTTTCCGCAAAGACCGTTCCCTCCATGACTACCTGGTCAGGTCCACAACCCACCCCCCCCCCCCCAACAATCCACCCTCCCTTCCTGGCACCCTCCCCTGCCACTGTAGGAATTGCAAAACTTGCACCCACACCACCTCCCTCACCTCCATCCAAGGCCCCAAAGGAGTCTTCCACATCCATCAAAGTTTTACCTGCACATCCACCAACATCATTTATTGTATCCTTTGCTCCCATTGCGGCCTCCTCTACATTGGGGAGACTGGACGCCTCCTAACAGAGCGCTTTAGGGAACATCTCTGGGACACCCGCACCAATCAACCACACCGCCTCGTGGCCCAACATTTCAACTCCCCCCTCCCACTCTGCCGAGGACATGCAAGTTCTGGGCCGCCTCCACCGCAGCTCCCTCACCACCCGACACCTAGAGGAAGAACGCCTTATCTTCCGCCTTGGAACACTTCAACCCCAGGGCATCGATGTGGAATTCACCAGTTTCCTCATTTCCCCTTCCCCCACCTCACCCCAATTCCAAACTTCCAGCTCAGCACCGTCCCCATGACCTATCCGACCTGCCTATCTTCCTTTCCACCTATCCACTTCACCCTCATCTCTGACTAATCACCTTCATCCCCACCCCCGTTGTACTCTTTGCTACTTTCTCCCCACCCCCACCCCCACCCCCACCCCCACCCCGCTCTCATTTATCTCTCCACCCTGCAGGCACCCTGCCTCTATTCCTGATGAAGGGCTTTTACCCGAAACGTCGATTTTCCTGCTTCTCGGATGCTGCCTGACCTGTTGTGCTTTTCCAGCACCACTCTAATCTTGGCCCAAGGAAAGAATTCCTAGCTTTTCCTTATAACTCAAACCCTCCAGTGCGTATAGCATCCTTGTAGATCATCTTTGCACTCTTTCTAATTTAATAACACTCCCTATAGCAGGGTGACCAGAACTGTATGCAGTGCTCCAAAAGTGGCCTCACAAATGTCCTGGACAACCACAACATGATATTGCAGCTCATATGCTTTAACCAATGAAGGTATGCTTGCCAAACACCACCTTCACCATCCTGTCCCTCTGTGATCTCACTTTCAAGGAAGTATGTACCTGATCCCTTAAGTCTCTCTATTCAACAACACTTCCCATGGCTCTACCATTAACTGTGCAAGTCTTGCTCATGTTTGTCTTACCAAAATGCACTACTTCACACTTATGTAAATTAAACCCCACCTGCCGCTTCTTTGCTTATTGGCCCAGTTGAGATTCTGTTGTACTCTTATATAACCTTCTTCACTGTCCACTATAACCACCAATTTTGGTGTCATCTGCAAACTTAGTAACCATGCTTCCTATTTTCTCATTGAGAATGTTTATAAAGAAGCAAGAGTTGGCTTGGAAATTGAGGCTGTAGAGGTAGTAATGGGGAAAACCAAGAAATAGTCAGGACCTGAATAGGTAGTTTGCATCAATCTTCACAGTGGATGACACCAGTAGCATACCAGGATTTCAAGGGTGTCAGGGGGCAGAGGTGAGTGTCGTGGACAACACTAAGGAGAAGGTCCTGGGGAAGCTGGAAGGTTTGAAAGTGGATAAATCACCCAGATTAGACAGATTATACGGCTGAATTCTGAAGGAGATGGCTAAACAAGATTAGAGCCTCTAGTGTTATAGACAAGATTAGAATTGAGGATCCCTGATGAAGGGCTTTTACCCAAAACTTCAATTTTCCTGCTCCTTGGATGCTGCCTGGCTGGCTGTACTTTTGCAGCACCACACTCTTGGTTCTAATGTCCAGCGTTTGCAGTACTCACTTTCACCTAGGATAGAGGATTGACTGACAGACAGAAGGCAGGGAGTGGGGTTAAGGGGTCTTTTTCAGGATGGTAACCTGTGATTAGTGGAGATCTGCAGGGGATCAGTGTTGGGACCACAGCTATTTCCTTTGTCCATATTATTAACGTATAATGGGATGGAGGGCAAACTAAGTTCACAGGTGACAAAGTTAGCTGGAAGGACAGGTAATGTTGAGGAAGCAGGGTGGCTGCAGAAGGACTTGGATAGGCTAAGAGAGTGGGCAAAGAAGTGGCAGATGGAATACAATGTGGGAAAGTGAGTTATACACTTTTGGTAGAAGTGTGTAAACTATTTTCTAAATGGGGAACGGCTTTGGAAATTTTGAAGTAGGGAGTCCTAATTCAGGATTCCTTTCAGGTTAACACGCAATTTCTTTTGGCATTTAGGAAGTTAAGTGGAATGTTAGCATTAATTTCAAGAGCTAGAGATGTACTGCTAGGCTGTATAAAGTTCTGGTCAAACTTCATTTGGAATATTGTGAGCAGTTTTGGGCTGGTATCGAAGGATGGATGTGTCGGCAAAGGACGGGTTCACAAGAAAAATGTGATAAAGGACTTATCACAAGGAATTGTGGATAACTCTGGGAATGTACTTGATAAGAGTTTAGAAGGATGAGGGGGGATCTTGAAATATAGAATGAGGGGCCTAGATAGGGTGGAAATGAAAATGCTTCCATTGAGAGAGTCTAGGACCTGGGGGCACACCCTTAAAGTGAGGGGATGACTTTTTTTTTGAATTGAGATGAGGAGGAATTTGTTCAGAGTGGTTAATCTGAAAATTCATTGCAGAAGGCTGTGGAAGTCAAGTCATTGAGTGTATTCAAGACATAAATAGCCTCTTGATTACGAAGGGGATCAAAGGTTATAAAGAGAAGGCAGGAAGATGGGGGCTAGAAAATGTATTAGCCATGATAAAATGGTGTAGTAATCATGATGGGCTGAATGGTCTAATTCTGCTCCTATATTATGGTATTACAACAAACTCCATCTATTTGTGCTTTTCAGGTGATGGAAAGGTTGGGTGAGCCACTTGGTACCGAAGTCCCTGTTTGTAACTGAAGTATTTATGTGGCTGGTCCGTTTAAGCTTCTGATCAAACGTCTTTTAAAAGATGATTAGAATTTCTAAAAGGATAACAAGGGAAGTAATTGGTGGCAGAGGACAGCCAAAAGTGAGAAGGCACATCTTTTTAAAATTAGTGTAAGCCTTTGAAATCTAGAATGCCAACCCATATCCAAGTTGATTTTGAAAATGTCAAAGTTTCAATTTAAGGTTTTACAATTTTCTTTTAACTTTGATTTATTGTCTTGTGTACCTAAGTAGTGAAAAGCTTTGTTTGCGAACAGCACTGACAAATTATAGTAAGGGCACATAGATCGTAGGGTGCTTAGACAGTGAGGCATAAAGATTACGCTGCACATAAGATAGATCAACATTATTTGAAGTTAGCGGCCAGTCCATTCATCAATCTAATAACAAAAGGGAAGAAGCTGTCCTTGAACCTATTGGTACATGTGTTCAAGCTTCTGTATTTTCTGCCTGATGGAAGAGATTATAGGAGCCTTATTGGGGTGGGTGGAGTCTTTGATATTGGCAGTCTTTCTGCAGCAATGAAGAGTGTAAGTGGAGTCCATGGATGGAACGTTGGCTTCCATGATGGTCTGGGCTGAGCACATAACCTTTTGTAGTCTTACGGTCCTGGGCAGAGCAGTTGCCATAGCAGACCATTATGCAGCCAGATAGTATGCTTTCAATGGTGCTTCTGCAAAAGTTAAAGATCCTTATGGACATGTCAAATTTCCTAAGCTGTCTGACCATTATATGTGTGGGAAGTCCAGATAAGGTGGTCAGTTAAACGAACAATCAGGAAACCAGGGAGTTGAGCTGTACATCATGTGATTCCTTAAAATATACTTGAGTTCCTATATTAAACTTAAGATCCCACCACAAGCTATTTCCTAATTCTACCCCTTTCCAGATCAGTCTCCAACCCCTTTGCTTCATTTGACTCTGAGCTGAGTTCTGATCCTGTATCCTTTCAATCAGCAAGTCTACTTTTGTTTGCCAAACTCATTTTTTTAAAAACTTAAGAGATTTTTACCATTCCAATGCTTTGGCTGACCTCAAACTTTGATCTGAAATTGAGCTCATCCAAAATTCTGTGGCCTACACGTAACACCACACCCTGTCATACTGGTCCACAATGTTCTCCTGCATTCCTTATTGGGTTTATTCACTTTGGCTTTCAATCCACCAGTGTCTCCTTTTCAAAAAAAAAATCCTCTTCTGTTCAAAATACCTCTTCAAGCTATTGCTGTAACCTGATTCAGGCATTTCCCCTCTGCCTGATTACACAATTCCCCATGTATTTGGTCCCACTGTTGGCAGCTGTGACTTCTGGAAATTCATTCCCTAAATATTGCTCGTTTTTAATACTGCTTAAACCCTATTTGACTAGGCCATTGAAACCTTTAATGTTTTCTCCTTTAGCTCAGTTTTACTGACCTTTGAAACATTGGAATATTTAAGGCACATTTTATAACACATGATAAGTTTTGTCTATTCACCCTATGTTTGGATTTTTTAACAGGTTGGTCATTTCAGCCCAGCATCTGGCCTCAGCATGTTACAGATGAAAAGTTTGAGGATTCAGATGAGACATTTGTTGCACTGATAATAGACAGACTCCTCCAGGAGAATTTTGCTGCGACACTTCTCATGGTACCCAAGTCCTACCGGAGTTGAAATCAAACCTTTTTTTTTGTAAAGAAATAAAAATATTTATAACTAATAACTATCTTCACTTTCTGAAATGTACTCAATTTATATGCATTCTTCAAGTTTGAATGCTGGGAAAGGAAATTAGCACCCATGCACTTTTGCCTAAGACTTAAGCTTGATCTGGGTTTTGTGATTGCATGTAAGGAATTAAACTTGACTTTCCAATGTTTCCACTTTTATTGAATGTTGTCAACTCAGTAATTGTCTGGTGCACCCATAAGAATTTGTGGCTCTCATTTTGTTGTGGCTGAAAAATCATCAGAATCTTCTGTTTCAAGTATTAAACTGTGTAGACCAAATTATGTCTATCACAGTAAATCCAGTTTGATTAAAATCCTGCAAAAACTGCAGGTGCATAAAGTACCACCACCCAAACTAATCATGATCAGCATAGAAGGTAAAAACAATGACTGCAGATGCTGGAAACCAGATTCTGGATTAGTGGTGCTGGAAGAGCACAGCAGTTCAGGCAGCATTCAAGGAGCTTCAAAATTGACATTTCAGGCAAAAGCCCTTCATCAGGAATAAAGGCAGTGAGCCTGAAGCGTGGAGAGATAAGCGAGAGGAGGGTGGGAGTGGGGAGGGAGGGGATGAAGGTGATAGGTGGAAAAGGAGACAGGCAGTTAGGACAAGTCCAGCCAAGTCATGGGGATAGTGCTGAGCTGGAAGTTTGGAACTAGGGTGAGGTAGGGGAAATGAGGAAACTGTTGAAGTCCACATTGATGGAGACCCAGAGATGTGTTAACATCTCTGAATAGCTTGATAAGAAACCATCTCCATCTTAAGAGAAAAGAACAGGATCGACTGATGTTTAGGTAAAAGTAGTAGTTTTAGTACTCCTCTACGACCTTATTGCAGAGGGCTTTTGTAGTACAATGGTAATATCCTCACCTTTTGCCAGAAGGCCCACCTGCTCCAGAAGGAAGTAATTACATATCTGAACAGGTGCTTAAAAATATCTACAACTACCAGTTTGAGGGTTCATGGAAAGGCTGAAAGGGGTTAAAGTCCATCCTGCCACAGAGGTGTCCGAACAGGCTGAAATAGTTAAATATCCCTCAGAGTAAAAGTAATTAATGTTGTCTACCATTAATAGTGTAGTATTGAAATACCTCAACTTTTTTTCTGAATGGAGTCTGAATACTAAATACTACCACATTTTGAATATTGTAATTCAAATATTTAAATTATACTTCAATAAGTTAATGGACAGTTTAACCAAATAATAGGCAATTAGATTTAATACCATTCATTTCAGTGTACAATCTCATTCAAAACTAAATTAAATCCAAAATCTTTTCCATATCTGAAAATTTGCTCCTAGGCACAAAGAGGTTAGAAAATCTCAGTACACCAGGAATTGTCTGTAAACGCCTAACTAATATTAAACTGCACATGCATCAAGTTTTGCCAGAGGAACAGTTGTTCCAAAATGGCTTAATTTCTTAAAACCTATCTTTTCACTAGCCTGAATGGTTAGTTCACCTCAAAAAAGAGAGATTAATCAAATAGTCAATGACAACTACAAAGTGTCAATACCATCTCAGTATCAGTAAGCATTCCTGTGGTAATGGCAATTTATAATCTTCCATTTACATTGTCACATCCCATAATATATTGTATCATGCTAAAATTTTTAGAACTATCCAAAAGCCTATTAAACGCTAACTGCTTCATTTCAGTTGGATGAAATTAAATCAATATTTGTATTGGCAATACACTTCCAAATGTACACAACAAGCAGTAAAGACAATACACAGCACTATGGCAAAACATGTATACAAACTTTATTGTAGATAACAGTAAAGACAGATTGATGAGAACCAATTTAATTTAAAGAAAAACAAAGTTCAAGATGAAGTCAGGACACCTTCGGCTGCCATGTCAAACAAAACCCAATACATTTAAAGATCAAGTGTCTATAAATCCAATTAAACATTCTCAAATGTGGTTTATAGACATCATGCTCTCCAAAACATTGCCAAGCAAAGCGATGGCTTAGCCAGATCCCATTATCAGGACAATTATGTAAGCAAAAACAAATAAACTAAACTACAGCTCTGGTTATACTCATTAGGCTTCTTGTATACCATCATTCTTTTTAGACGGAAGTGTTCAGGTCTGTTATTACTAGTTTAAGGAATCACATGCCTTATGCTTGCATTGCTGGTGGTAGAATTATTAGTCATTCCATCAATTTGCCAAAAGAAAAATGGCATGGTTGGTACCAGTCAGCTATCTTTTTGCATCCCAAGGAGGGCTTCCCAGCCACAACTCAATTCAGTTTCTTTGCCTCTACCGGAGTGGCAAGAATACATCAAAAAAAACAAAAGGACTTGCTCAGGAGAATGTATTTCTCCAAGTGAAAACATGCAAAATGTACAATTCCCTCTCACGAAGACACACTAATCTTAAAACACCAGGTGGAACTGAAGAATTGCATTTATGAAACAACAGTATTCATGAGCTGCTCAGGTTATACTGAAATCTAATGGAATACTGGAGAAGATTTAGATATGAAAATCTCTGATGTTTGCAGCAAACTACCAGTGTTAACTAGGACGAGTATATTTAATCGATTTATTACACCATTCTGGCAAGGCTCAGGATCAAGAGGTAAAATGTTTAGCAATATCATAATGCCTATTCATCACTGGTAATAGATAAAGAAAGATGGCACCATTATCCATTCACAGCAACTGCAAAATCCCAAAAGTAACTGAAAACAATTCAAGTTGGTGGGAGTTAAAGCAAAATATTACAAAAAGGAATCCAACTCAAATTCTTAAACAGCATCAAGAAAGAGTTAATGAAAATGGGAGAAGCTCATAAATCAAGGAACACAGTTGTAATCAGGCCAACGTCTTTCTTTGTACAATAGCATTCGAACGAGGTCACAGTTTAGTATAATCAGTACAAATTCTGGAAAGATCAGAAAAGCAATTGAACATGAAATAGGAACAAAAGCGTACAGTAAATACTACAAGTAGCACTGAATGGGATACCGACACCCAACCTGTCAAAAAAAGGTGAGGCAATAGATCCCATATCCTCAAAAGCTAATTGCAATAAACTGGTTATGCCACAATCTCATTCCTAATAGAAAGGAGCCAGAATGGAATAAAATAGCACAACCTATTTTGAACGACCAGAAATATGATGAATTTGCAAGAGTTGCGCCAAATCCATTGCACACCAATAATTATAAAATGTAATAATTACACAAGAGTCTAACTTTGTGGCAGGCTTTTAAAAATTCAGTTGATTATATACACACACATATCACTATATTTTTGGTGCTAAATGTGTAGCATTTATGGCAGACCCCGGTTGCAAAGAAAATGTCATCAGTTCAATGGATGTTTTGCAACTACTGCCAGGACAATATATACATTATATACCAACTTATAGAATTTAGGAACTAGAGGCAAAATAAATCAAGTGCAATTTTGGTAGTTAAAAGCAAGCCTACAAACAGTCCATAAAATGTGTGGTATTCAAATTTAAACAAGCACTTACAATGCAACACTGGACCCAGACCCAAATCATTGAAGGAGAACACCAAGTTCTCAGGGTTGCAATTTGTCTTTTGTAATTACAATCTCATTTCCAATAAATACAGAACGGATCTCTAATTATTACAAACTCAGTAGCTTCTAGAACATCACAAACAACTCCGACGATTTGTTCCTTGATACTTGTAGCACTTAAATTTGTGTACATATTAGAGTTGTTACAATTTGGTCTCAATTTTGACACTGAAGCATTTACCTCAGGTCTGTACAATTTCCATCCCCATCAACCATTTACCAAAAATAACCATTCTAGATTGGTTGCAATTAAGTCCACAAAACATCCCAGATTAAAAGCAAACTCACCACGCACTTTTTGTGTACACATTTAGTTTTATTGTAACAAAGCAACTTGTACACTCTAACGTTTAAAACGGAGCAATTTTCCTTTCCAGTGAAACAAAAAAATTACATTAGAGAGTGTAGATTCCAATAAGATTCTACAGATTGTTACTCCTCCATCTGCCGTGGGGTTCAAATCGATTAATATTTAAAAGTTTGGTTGCACGGATGTTGTATCAATATACAATGCATCAACATGCTAAGTACAGCCAGTCCTCAAAATACCCAATAAACCCACCCATTAGAACCCAACCGTCTGCATCTACCCTAGGTGCTCAGTGACACCCATTTGTTACAAGAGAGAAGAAAACAAAGGACTTGATGATAACTGCTAATTCTCCACATCACATGGAAACACAGTGTAATCTCTGGGCCAGAACAGGTAGGAAAAAAGCCTATTCAAAATTATCTATAATCACAGCACAAAGGCAGAAAATAGTTCTGGGCTTCCAGCAGAGGGATGGGTGGATGTGGGAGGGTGGGGTGGGGCTTAAAATAAAAAGTAAAAAAAAAATACAATCACATTACTACAGAAGATGTGTGCTGATCAGCTGGCGCTAGGAGAATTCATATCAGTTCACGGAAATGGCAGAGAGAGATTGCCACTGTTGTTTGCGCATGTAACTCATCCCAATTGTGTATAATGGTTTAAGGACCTCAGGAGAGCAAGGAAACTGAGCACAAAAAGACAGCAACTTGCTCCCAGGGACTAAAGAAAAAAAGTAGAGGTGAATATCAACAGCAACCAGATCAGTCATCTTCGCCTTCCTCCTCCTACAAATAATATGGAAAACAAAAAGGTTAGTACTAAATAGCTGGATGTAAATAAAATACAAATCAGAACTGTAAGTGCGCTCCTCCACAACTATTAACAGCAATGCATATTACAGGTGCAAAATCTTTTGCCCAAAGTGTTAAATTTCAGTTTTCTTCTGCATGACATTTGTAAATTTAATAGGAACCACACATATTGAACAAATCTTAAAGCACCCTCCTATTTTATATTTAACCAAAATGATGATCTTCCCCTTACATGGATTTGCAAGGCAACTCTTGTATCCTACAAGGATACACTGGTGGCCAAATCTTGTTTTGGAAAATCATTGAAGAAAGTCAGACTTACGAAAAAGGAAATTTGAACAGATTCAAGATTTGAGGCTACAAGACAGAAGTTAGCCCATTAAATCTGCTCCTCCAATGAGATCATGGTGAATACTCTTATTGATGCAGAGAGATCAGCCATTCCCCATTTGGGGAATAAAGACAAAAGTTAACCAGAAGCATTTTAAAGGTTCCGTATATATGTTACCACATCTGGACTGGGAGTTTAAAAATGAAAGCACTTGCCTCGGCTTCTTCCCCTTCCTCCTCCTCTTCTTCGTCCTCCTCTTCGCCCTCTTCATCCTCATCTCCTTCTTCATCGATATCCTCCAATCCTTCTTCTTCCTCCTCATCTTCATCCTCCTCCTCACCATCACCTTCTTCATCTTCCATATCAGGAACCTAGCAAGACAACATCATAATGATGCATGCACTCTTTGACAAAAAGTATGTTAAAGCTCCTCAGCATAGTGTTTGAACTTCTAAGTGAGAGTCACATATGGTCTTCAAGCACCAGGGCCAAAATGAATTCATTAAAATGACATGGGATTGCTAAACAAAAAAAAACCTGCTGCACACAAGATTAAGATTCCTCCAAAACTGCTACAGAATGCCAAATGAGTGAAGATCTGACACATACAAAATCAACAGTATATCAAGCTATCTGGCATTAATTATAATGCATCTTTACAACTAACATAATTATAAAGCAATAGAACTCCCAAAAAGGTAAAATAATTAACATCACCCCCTTCTGGGATTTCAGCCTGGCTGCTCAATAGCATGTGGCCATTTATAATACCTACACATCCGCTCCTTTGTGTGAAAAGAAATACTGAACTTCCCACAAAGTGATACAATCACTAATGAAGGTGAATGCCCACGTCCCTTACACCAAAATCAGATGTCATGTCATAAGTTTGCACACCTAATATGGGATACTCACTAAATAGTACTGCAGTGGGTTTGGCCAGATATCATCCTTGATGACCTCTCCCAATTCATCTGCACCTGCATCCGAGTGATCGGTAAACCAAGTAAAGAAGCTTTCTGGCTCTTCATGCTGTCGCTTCCTGCCTGCTTTAGTCTGCGACTGGCTGGAGCGCTTTGTCAGGTCCTTGAAGTAATGCAAATGTTCAGTTGTGTAGGATTAGGAAGATGTGTAATTATAAGTGTTCAACAAAATGTTTAGGTACATAATGCTAGAATGTAATATAGTGGCTTAAGTTCAATTTTGAAAATTAAAATTCCCTTCAAAGACAACAAAGATGCAACCAAACACATTACATCACAGAATTCAAGTGTTGAGAAAAACTTGAAGAATGCCAATGTTAATCTGATCAGGTTTTACCTAGTAACTGTTGCAAAGATAAAATTTAGCAGAATATTGGCCATCAGGCTTTCCCAAGAACAGTAAAATTGAAGAAAGAGGAACAAAGAAGGATAAATAAACTTCACCATGAGAGCATTATAAAGCTAATTTTCACAGTATAGCCAAATGAACTCAACAGATAAGGGACTGAAGTGCCTGATATGCATGGCTTAGTACCTAGCAGATTCAAAGAAGTGGAAGATTTCTGTTCAAATCTAATGAACACCAATTGTTTGGCAACTAAATTATTGCAAAGTACAATAATACATAGAGGACAAAAAACACACTGTAATGAATGTCAATGAGATACAAGTTTAAATCTTTTCCACGCACTGTTAACTGAACAGATTTTTTTTTAACTGAATGCAAATGAATCACATCAATTTGGATAGACTCAAACTCTACACAGAAACAAACCAAGGCTGGTCAACACTTAAAATCCATCTACCAATTAAGATCTAGTTCAACTCTAAAACAGTTACCAAATAACTGTTCAAAGTCACAATGTACTGCTTTCATCACCTTACAGCGAGGCTTTGAAAAGAACTGTAACAAACATATCGGGATGCATCTACACTTTTCTGAGCTAAATTAGGGAATAATGAAGTACCAAGTCACAAGACCCACTGAGACTTTGCAGGTTGGATAAGGGTAGGAACAGGTGTACGGCATTCAGTCCCTTGAGCCTATTCTATCATTCAATTAGATCATAACAGAGGTATAACTTTTAAGGAACCAAGCTAACAAAAATCCGAGTTAACTGTTAATAATTTGCAGACCCAACAGCATTCTTACAAAATCCCAGCTTTCCATTACCCCTTGTGCAAACTATTACCTGACATCACCTAACTCATGTAAATCTAGTTCTCTTTCAATGTAACTGCAAGATCACATATCTTTAAAAAATATACAGTAGCACCCTTGAGATTGAAAACAGTCTGGTAGTTCATATTCAGCTATTAATCCTACCTTTCCTGCCTTCCATTTGATCTCTGTTGATTTTGAAGATGGGTCTCCATTTTCATTCAGATGAAATTCTTTGGACAGAACTTTATTATCAAAGTATGGGTTCTCATCAAAATACTGAAAATAAAAACCACACATCAGTTTGTCTTCATTGTTAGCGTGACTAAGAGTAAAGAAACTTGGGTTGAAGTTCCTGAAAAGAAAAGCTGTTTGATGTATTTAATTATTTGTGAAATCAAAGCACCTGACAAAATAGTTACTGTTCATACCCATCCATGATACTCCAATTAGTCAGAAGTGGTCATATAGCATTTAACATTATTCAGAGATTTAAGAGGAGGAAGAAGAATTAAAGTGGAGCATTCACCAAGCTGCAGGTATTCCAATTTACTTTTACTTGAACAATACTAATTTATACATGTGTACAGAAACAAAACTGGAGAACTGAAAACCAGACTATTATATTATTAAAGTATATTTTTAATTAAATGTCACAACCTAGGATCCTTCTCCCGAGTTTAGTACCGTTCTGTGAATAAACCAGTTAACAACGGGACACATCTGCCTGTAAATGGCAAGGAAGTTCTTCCAGTAACTTGTTCAACATTTACCCCTCTGCAAGAATCAAAACACATCTACCCAGTTATTTTGCTCTGCTACCCGTGGGGCAATTGTTGTTTCCACTCTTAGTCACTAATTACAAGATTTAGCACCCATTACTACGTTGCCAAGATGTTGGGATTCTTGAACTCAAATTGGTTTGCATAGTTTCCAAACTTTTTAAAACATAATGATTGCTCAATTTATTTTTGGCCAGCTACTCTGGGCCACCCGAAGACACGAAATAGACTAACATTTAACATCTCTCAAAAATCAACACTACCCAGGTCAATGGAGGAAGTTAATTGAATTTTAAAAAAAAGTTTCTTAGAACAATGCTTTATTTACCCATTTTGCACGAATAGAAATCATGTCATTTAGTGATCTAACAGGTCAACAGTGTTTCCCCTCCCAAAGTCATGGGTTTAATCTAATTGAGCATGATGGGGGTATTGTCGCTCTATAGTAGCTGTTTGAGGAGAATTAAAACAAGACAACAAGCCAATAAAACAACCCCATATTCAGCCACTGATTTGAAAGTACGAGAAATTAACTTAACACATATCGGCATATTAATTCGCACCATATCTTAAATGCTGTCAGTTAAGCTATACAAACCTGGAAATCTGCTGCAAATAATGGTAACAGGTCAATTTCTGAATGGATGTTATACCTCTAATAGATGAAACTGCAAAGATCAACAGGTGATTTTGGAAGCACACCACAGCCAAACCCAAGGATATTGAAGCAAACTAAAACCTCTTCATTGGCTTTGTGCAGCTAATTGAATTGACCAATGATTTATAATAACTAAAATTCAAAGGTTCTTACACGAGACTTTAGGGATAAGAGTTACCAAATTTACAAAAACCACCTGTCTTTGCTATGCATTTTACATATCAGTACACAAAAAGTTTAACAAACCTCAGAGGTTAGCAGTTTTTAAAAACTTCCTATACATATGTTACTCCTCAAAAGATTCCCAAAACAGAGAATGCTAAAAATAAATAGAAATTATCACTCCTACAAACCAAGACATGTTAGAGGCTTGACAGTATGAAATAAGTTGTTCATCTCTGTTTCAGTACTTCAGCCCATAGAACTCATTTGATTTTAAATACCAAATTCAACACATCTGCCAAAGAACAGCATACTTACAAAATCTATTCTATAGCCTGATTTGATATCTTCAAATTCTGTCACCTCCACTCTCGTCAGATAATGCAGCGCCTCCTCATCTTCCTCTCCCAGAAGCGCAGATACTGGAACATATGAACGTAGATGCATAAAATACACTGACTAAATATTGTTTGCAAGAAGCTTCATTTGCAGCCTAAGGTCCACAGACAGTATTGATTAAAGAATGGTCCACATGTAAGGCAATGTACACAAATAGTAGAGCAGTCCATAATTGCTGGATGTGAAAGGAAGGGACAAAATGAAAAGGCAAAGACACTAGATGCTGCTTGCTATGCTTTTTCATCAGGTGATATATTTCTGAGATTCCAAATTTGAATGTTATGCTGAGCTTTATGTACAATTCTGAAAAATTTAAAAAATATAATGGAAATGCAGGCTCATGGTGCAATGGTAACAACCCTACTCTGCCCCAGAGATGTGTAATTACAAATAGGTTGATTAGATTATCATTGTAAATATGTGCTAAAGAATGTAAACACAATGACCACTCTGCTCTTTTCTATCAAGAGCTGAACTATTGCTTCTTTCAGAAAAAAGGTAAAAAAAATAGAATTATGGAGTAGGTAGATTCACTTACTATTCATTAAAATGAATATAAGCACTGCATGTTGTAATTCTAAGCCTTACTAGCTGGACCAATGTTTTCATTTATTTCACTGATGTTTGTTAAACCATGCTGCACACAAATTGGCTGTCATCTCCCAACATTACAATAGAGCTAAATCGCACTTCACTGAAAAGGTGCCACAAGTTATTTATTTCATTCACACTTCTGCAAATGCTACTAGTGGAGATCCAAACGACACCATTTAAATTACTCTAAAACTGTCTTACACTACTTACATAGAATTAAGTAGCAAAAGCACATTTGGAACACAGCAAATAAAGACATTCTATGCTATTTCTAGATAAAGCTGCAACTTATTGTTTACAATTTCAAAATCAAGGAGTACAGTGGAATTATAATTAGACCCCACACATCAAGGTCAATTGGAAATCAGTCCCATTCTGGGATGTCAGGTTAATCCTGCATAGAAGGATTAAGTACAGCAGCAAACCCCACACCACATCCACCACAAAAATCAAATAAACAAACATTCGGGTTAACATGTTACTTGTAAATCAAGAAAAGGAAGCAATTGTAGTATACATTTGCACCCACTCTGGGCTTTGCCACAAAATTTATTTCTGTTCAGATATTTCCCATATAACTAAGTTTGGGGGTAAAAGCATTTGCTAAAATAAGGTATAAATAGACAGGAATTTGAACTCCTACTTCATGTATTAAAACAGGATACAATCAAGTATTTAAAGTAGAGCATAAATGACCACATTTGTAATTCCTACTGTTCACAAGCCAAAAGGGTTGCAGCCAATCTCAAAGGAAAAACAGAGCAACGGCTCCAGATGTCATTACCAGCTAAAAACATTTAAAGTGGTAACTATAATTTTGGCTACAATAAGCACAATCCAGAGGGACCAACACAGCACACATTTTAAAAAAATATGCACTTGATTGTTTCATAACTGTCAAGGTGGTGACTTGCTGTGAAGTCTTTCAAACAGCATTGCATGACCAACATGTGCCTCTAGGGGTCACTGTCAATAGACATGCAACTAGTACTCATTACAATTTCAAGAAAGTTCACAAAAAACTTACCAAGACATTTTGTTACACATTTTGGCTATAAAGCCATGGCAAAGAATATCTAAAATCGGAGTCACAATCACTTCAAGTTCTTGGACGTTGATCATTTTTCACATAATAAGATTCTCTTGTAAGTAAAGATCAAGATCCCTTTCTGTACTCTTACCACACACAAGTATTGTTTAAACTCATTTGACCCTTTTCTCAGCTATCAGCTTCATGTGAAAATTCCACATTGCCTAAATTTGTTCTCCCATTTTATTCAACACAGAATATTTATTGAATCACTATCAGCAAGGTTTTTCCAACTGAACAATTATTGCATTTAACTGCTCACCTTGTGGGTGGTTGACAAACGTAGTCACCCAAAAGTTGGGGATTTTGGCAATGAGTTCTGACCGCTTCTGGAAGTATGGCTGGCGTAGCTTGTTGTATTTTTGCTCTACTTTCAAAATTTCCTCACTTGCCTGTTCATTCAGTCTAAATGGAAAAGTATTTTTAAAAATTAAGTGAAGAGTTATTCATAGCCTTGTAAAACAGGATGGTGAGAGTTTAACAAAAAAAGCTACAAGTTTGAAACACAAGTTTAATTCTGCATTGACAAACAGATGATTAAATAAGACAACAGCATTTCTGCATGCAAGGGGCAGAGAGAAGTACAAAAGGGAAAATGTTTTATCCATTAGAAACTAACTTGTTCAAAATATTTCTACAAATCCCAGCCGTCATACTTGAGGTTATAATTGTGCTTTTAAGACAGTCTGACTACAAACTAACAACTTAACAGTGAGCTGGGTGCAGTGACTTTTTCCTTCTTCCAATTGCTTGTCCAGAATGCCAATGTCATAACAAACAAGTCAATTTTCAAATGCAACACAACTGGAATCATTTGTCTCCCAAAGATCCCATTTCAAGGAAAGGATTAATATCAGCAGAAAGATATGGCTGCATCCAAATCTTCAACCAAAGATATGGGAAACATTTAAAGATTGTTCTAAATCACAAGAGAATAAAACAGGGGAGGAAACTTTGCTACTATTATGCAAAATCCTGGTTAGACCACATCAGAATATAATTCAGGGCACATCTTTGATTGGCCTTGGTAGGAACGCTCAAGATGCACTAGAATACTACTAGCAATCCAAAATGGTAAATCACAAGATTATATCTAAACTAGCCTGTAATCTCCAAGTCAGAGAAAAGGGACAGCATTGACGTATCACTTGTTGAATTCTATCTGTGCACTATCAATGCCCCACAATAGAGAAGGCAGAGGACTTTGACTCTTGGAGCCATCAAGTTCAAATAATTTGGGCAATCCTCAAACCTTTACCATCAACCTCAAAATTTAACACCCCAAGAGAAGATGACCAGATAGAACCTACAAATAGATAAAGCTAACCAAAAAGATTTTGGGAGAAAACATGTGACAATTAATAGTGTAATCCGAATATTAACATGTCTTCTCCAAAATCTCAAATATTAACATGCACATGTACTGCTAATTATAAAGCAGTGCTTTCATCTGTGGATGTCAGCACAGTATCAAAAAACAATCTTATAAACATTGTTCTGAGAAACTTGTTACTTTGAAATTACAGAATTTACCTTCAATTTCACCGAATACCCAGTACAGTGTAACAAGTTTCAGGACATCAGAAAATGGCTCATAACACGTGAAACAGTGGAAACTTTTAAACTTAGGGCCACTTCCGCCTAATGCAACATCAAAATTATTGACCTATTTAAAAATGTTTTTCAGATAAAACTTTTAAAGCAAAGCTCAATCAAGTGCCCAGGTATTAAAATGCAAAAAATCATACATTATTTCCTTTACGTTACCTGTCTATTTCATTCTGTACTTCATCAATGTGTTCAATGGCTTCCTGTTGCTCTTTTTCTGTAAATAAAGTTTGCAAAAATCACAGTTAGTGGTTTGCTCAGCATTTATGGTATTTATAACACTTTAAGAACGATAACTGCAGTATGGCCTTCAACTTAAACACTTTTCCCTAAACCAAATACCTTGAAAACTTGAAGTCATTAATTGACAGATCCAATTTGGATTTATGGAATCTCAAAAGCAACATTACCAGTTTGAGAATAAGTAGGCAAAAGGTAAAGACACACAAAGAAAGTTGTGACCTCTTGATTTAGCACCATTTCATACAGACTGATGACCTGGGGACGAACATTTTATTAAATATTTAAAAAGGCAGGTGGTAAGCTTGGAGGGGCTCCTAATCACATTCTGCAAGTCAACCTACTACAAGTAACAATACTGTTCAGCAATATTTTGCCAGAAAGTTACATTCACACCTCAAAAGTTGATGTAACGAAATGTCATTAAATCCTCCAAGATATATATAAAAAGTCCCTACCGCTCACCTATGAGTTGAAACTATGAAAATGGTGACAGACCAAGTCATTTGCAAACAGCGTACAGATTTATTTAGAACTGTAAACGCCTTCGTAACAATTATTACGAATTTGATAATAGGAGACATCAATAATTCGCCTGCAACCCACGTTTCAGTACCGCTTCCCTTTGTGTTGAATGAACCCCTGCTAAATTATGAGCCGCGTGGTTCCTCCACGAAGGAAGTCGTTGCTTTTAATGCCGACATTTCATTTTGAAATGAATTACATCGAAAACAAACTTTTTCCCCCCAAAATTCAGCATTCATGAAAGTTGGCTGTACATCTGCTTTCATTTTATGATTTCATGAGTTTAGCTCATGCAATAATTTTCCATTCAGTTTCCCCTCCTTTCACACGAATAAAACTCTGCAAGTTGCATTTAACTTTTCCCTCCAGATTTTGCTGCTTGTTTAAAAAAAAAGTCTCGATCACAACATCCTGATTCTCAAGAAATGAAATCATTTAGTTTAAAAAGGCTCAAAAACCAAACACGGGCTCACGTAAAAATCGCGTGCACGAGAAGGGTTTTAAGCTAGCATCGCCTGCCTCGAGGGTTTAAATCGTCATACTAGTTTGCAAAAAAGGACAGTGGAAAGGTGTCTACAATCCCTTTAACTCTAGGCCGCATGGTTAGGCCTCTTCTCCCCAAGTCCGATGACTCTAAGCCGCCCGAGTGATGTTGCTGCTCGCGGGAAGCCCTTGTTCAAACCTGCCTCCTTGCATATCATCCTTACCCGCTGTAGGATTAGCGGGGGGGGGGGGGGGGGGGGGGAGAGAGAATGTCTGTGTGCATACCCGCTTGGGGGGTGGGGGTGGAGGTGAAAAGAAATAGGGCATCTCACCTCGGGCCGACGAGCAGGCCGCGACGGCTCCGTTTCTCTTTCCTGGTATCATGGCGGCCGCCTTACACAATGAGGGAGGAGGAGGTGGTGCAGAGATTCTGTTCTCTCTCTTCTTTTCTCCTCCCCCCACCCCCCCACTCCTCTAACACACACTCTCTCTCTATGTGGCTTCATAAACATGGCGCCGGAGTGAATGGAGTTACCCTCCCGCGCTGCCTTTCAGCTCCTCTCCAGCCCGACCGAGAGGGGGAGCGTGGGGCCGCCATTCCGCGCACATACACAACACACACACAATATACATACACAGATATACATAACACACTCAACAGAGAGGCCTTCACAAACGCAAGCACGAAAACATATATTTAACCAACAGGCGATTAAAAACAAAACAATCGCTGCACAAAAAAAACAAATTACCTGAGGTCTCGTCTGCTCCATCATGGTTCGAGTTCACCTCTTTTTTACTCATCTTTGTCGCTGGGACCGACATCTTGGAAGAAGGAAAAAAAAGGGGGAAATAAAAAAAAGGAGAAAAAAATGATTGGAAAAAAAGCCCTGATCCGCGCTTTCTTTCACGAATCTTCCTCTCACTGTATGTATTTTATTTTTTTTTCTCCTGCACTCCCCTCACACACACATACACAACACACGCTGTCTCTTTCCCCCTCGATGGCTCAGCGGGTCTCGCGCCTCTACCACAGGAGGGGAGGAAAAAAAAACGCTCGCTCTCAGCCTCTCCAGCACGCACGCGCGCTGGCGACCCTCCCCCACATCAACCACTCCCCCTAGCACGCGTGCGCGACGCACGGCCCTCGCGCCGAGCTACCGCCCCGGCGTTGCATGCCATTGGCCGCGGTCGAGCGGCGCGAACGCGGCCGTGACGTCAGGCGGAGCGGGTCGTCATGGCGACCGGGTCGTCTCGTTTGGGTCCGCGTCGACCGTTGGATTCATGCTGTGTGCGTTCGGGAGTGAGGGAGAAGGTTTTTATTGTGTGTAGGAGGTGAATGAGTTGTCAACACTCCAATGTATTCTTTAATATATCAATAAATTACACTTGGCTTCTTGAGGAGGAGGACATTTTGTTGGTGGAGTTCTTCCTCCTTCCCCTAAAGTCTTAACGGACCCGGGCCATGTTCACTGACGAGGTCCAGGAAGCCGTGTCGGTTGATTCGCGCTGGAGAAAGGTTCCCGAGCTGCGTGACGCAGTTTGTCAAACGACCGCGGTTCGGCGCTGCGAAGCCTCGGTGCAGAGTCGACGCAGCGCGAGAAACGGTACGCAGACCGATCCGGTCGAGTGCCGAGAACTGCCGGCTTTCAATGGGAGCACGGAGCCTTCAATCGATTCCCCGCGTCTGGCCCGCTTCCTCCGGCAGGTGGAGCCCATGGTGAGCAAGGAGTTAATCAAGAACATCAAGAGCCACGCCTTCGATGGGTTTGAGGTCCACTGGATAGACCACCCCCTCACTGTGAGTCTTCTAGTGGCAAAAGGTGGATGTTCGAGCGCATTTCAAATCGTGTGCGATTTTTGTCATATTATTTTCAAAAGTGAATTTGAAATTCCACACAGCCGATTGCGAAACGAACTTCTCTGGTAATTTAGACATTATAATCTTGTAGTTATTATCATCGTGGTTCAGCAATGTTACAGTTGGCTGAACCATCTCTTTAACGGAATTGCAGGTGAAACTCAGCTCTGGCAGCATCCCTGGAGAGAAAGCAGCGTGAACGTTTCGAGTTCACTGACTTCTTCAGACCTCATTAGTGCATGGCACGAGAGATAAGCAGGTGATAGTTGCATTGCAGACGATCGTGTCGTATTGTTATAATGTGGTAGATAGAAAAGCAACCGGCAAACAATAGGAAGCGAGCACATTTTGCCTAATCAAGTAGCTCAAATAACGAATGAAGTCAGATGATTCTGGAAGTGCTGTATGTTGGGCAGCACTTGTTGAAAAAAATGATGTATATATTGGGTTTATGACCGTTCCTCAGAATATGGATTATAGATGAGAAATAGTAACCGTCTTTCCTTGGAGAGGTGCTGCCTTCGCCCACTGAGCGTTGTCTTTCTGTTCATGCTTCAAACAATGAAAGTTGTCAGGATAAAGTTATAGATATATATTTTACTTGGAATGCATCTATGCTTAAATTTGCTGCATGATTTGCAATATATTTCCATAATTAATATTTATCTGTATCTTAATATTTAGTTATAATTTGTGCTACCTTTTAATATCACGTTGTTGAACTAATTGGACATAGACATTCCTGCACTATATAGTCTATGTGAATAATTTGTATACAGACAAAGAAACTTCTAATTATGCAGTTTTTGTGACCTTAGGACATCATGAATACACATATTCATCTAGTTCATGATACTTTTAATCAAAGTAAGTGATTAGAAGCCAGTGATTCCCAAGTGTCTGTGGGAATGTTACACTTCACCAGGGAGGCTTTGAGGGTATCACTGAAATGCTTTCTCTTGACCACCTATGGTTCATCTGCCATTTTGAAGCTGGGATTTCAGCATGTACTTGGGGTCTGGATACTACCTATGTGCCACAAGAGCCTTCTTACGTATGTGTTTAAAGCAGTGAAATTGATTCCTTACCATGTTCTTTTCACAAGCGCTACAGAAACTAAATGCTGAGAATAATTGCCTGCTTCTAGTTCTAAGTTTAACAAATAAGATATTCAAGCCGAAGTAGGCTGTTCGATTCATCGAGTCTGCTCCACCAATCAATCATGACCAATATTTTTCTCAACCCCATTCTCCTGCCTTCTCCCCATAATCCTTGATCCCCTTACTAATCAAGAACCTAACTCTGTCTAAAATACACTCAATAACATGGGCTCAAACATTGAATTCCACCGAATAACCATGCTCTGGCTAAAGAAGTTACTCCTCACCTCAGTTCTCCCTGAGGCTATGCCCTCGCCTCCTAGTGTCTCCTTATGGAAGCATTTTCTCCATGTCCACACTATCCAGGCCTCTTAGTATTCTGTAAGTTTCTCAGTCTTGTAAACCCCATTGAGTGCAGATTCGGAGTTCTCAACCACTTCTCATATGCCATAGCCTTCATCCCAACACCAGCACATCTTTCCTTGGATATGGGGCCCAAAACTGCTCACAATTTTCCAAATGTGGTCTGACCAAAGCCTTACACAGCCTCAGCAGTACATCTCTGCTCTTAGACTCATAGAGCTGTACAGCGTAGAAACAGACTCCACGATCCACCTCAATCCACGCTGACCAGATATCTTACGTTAATCTAGTCCCATTTGGCCCAAATCCCTCTAAACCCTTCCTATTCATGATCTTCTCAACACGTTAAATGGTGACAACTTCCATCAGATGCCTTTTAAATGTTAAAATAATACTAGCCTCCACCGCTTCCTCTGCAGTACCCATACAGGTACCACCCTCTGCATGAAAAGGTTGCCCCTTAGGTCCCTTTAAATCTTTCCCCTCTCACTCTAAACCTATGCCCTCTAGTTTTGAATTCCTTCACCTTGGGGGAAAAGGCCTTGGCTATTTGCCCTGTCTATGCTCTCTTGCTTTTACAAACTTCTATGAGGTCACTCCTTACCCTCCACTCCAGGGAAAATAGTCCCAGCTATCAGCCTCTTCCTGTACCTCTTGTATTCTGTTCCTCTTGAAAGTAGTCAGTTGCATTCTCATATTGTTCCTGCATTTGGCAATTTTTTTTAACACATGGTTTACTACAACTATTTTGGTTTCTTGATTGGTTGATAGGCAAAATTAAAAGCCATTTTTTTGGATGAAATGTTAATCCAAGGCTCTTTCTGTTTCCTCATGTAAGAAAGATCCCATTGCATGATTTTGAAGAAGGGCAGTAGTGCTGGTGCCCCAAACCAATAGTTGTCCCTTAACCAAAATCACTAAAAACAAACTGGTTTGCTTATCACATTGCTGCTTTTGGGAACTTGCTGTGTACAAATTGGGTGCTTTTTAAACTTAGCTACACTTCAAAAGCACTTCATTGGCTGCAAAGCTTTAAATGTCCTGTGATCACGTAGTTCTAGAGCACTTTACAAGATTTTCTTCAATAATTGTTCAAATGTAATTGTATTTTTCGTATACGTAACAAGAATAACTTAATTATTAAGAGTAATATATATAAGCATGGGAGTAGATTGTGTAACTGCAAATTATTTTCTATTGAAATTGAAATTTCTGGAAGGTAAGATTTTAAAAATATGATCTTAACACATTAACTGGTGACAACTCCCATGAATACAACATCTTTAATGTCGATAAATATTACAAAGTTCTTGTTTTGTCATTGAATTTATAATTTGAAGAAGGCTCGGATTTATAGCTTGTCACTATATCAGGATTATCCTGGAATGCAATTGCAACTGCTGACTTTGTTTCCAGTTGAGAAGAGGTCAGCTTCAATCCTTCTCCACTGTCCTCTCCTTCCTCACCTTCAAAAAGTGTGAGCAGTTTATGTAAATTGAGACAATCCAATCAACGTTTTCTGCTATTTTGCTCCTCTCCACTAGCTCACTTAGCTAAGGTTCCTTTAATGTTCGTCCCTGTCCTTCTCCTCAACTTTCATTATTCTCTTAAATTTCTTCTAATCTCCTATCATGTCCTCTCTGACCTCTTCTGTCCATGAGACCCACTTCCTTTCCCTTGTCCAATTCAACTGAAATGCTGAAAACAAATCCACTCACTCCAAGCCCCTATGTTAAATGAAATTGAAATGGTTATCTTTAGGTTTTGTCTCCCTTTCCAGTAAAGCCATTGCCATATTTCCATTCTTTTAAAGACAATCTTTGCTCTTCCTGTTCTTGCAAAGCACCATCCCGTCTCCAACTTTCCTTTCCTCGATCTTTAATGTGTTGTTACCTCCCAAGTCTGGTTTCATCTTTCCTGAATCCCATGTTTGAATTTGAACCCTTTCTAATTGGTTTTCTGCCTCTACCATAGTACTGAATCACCTTTTGCCAAAATCACAACTGGTATTCCGTGACTATGTTCATCCTTCTCAACCTGTCTTTGAAATAGTTGATCACACCATCCTTCTCCAATGCCTCTCAACTATCATCTGGCTGATTGGGGAACTACTCATTTAGTTCCATTCTTATCTATCTAATCACAGCTGGAGAATCACTTGCAGTAGCTTCTCTATACATTTCGGTGTCATGTTCAATTCTAAGATGAACTTCCAATCTTATTTGTACATTCACCAAGACTATTCCCACTTCCATAACACTGCTTGAATTTCCCCATTTTCAGAACATCTGCTCATTCAAGTATCCCTAGATTGGACTATTAAATATTCTTGGCTGTTCTCTCACATTCTGCATCTGTAACTTTGCAAGTCTGTGTTCCTGTTCATTCCTGTGATCATGCCCTCTAGTCAGGCATCATCTTGATTTTAAAACTCCCATGCTTTTTTTCCAAATACCTTTTTGCCTTGTGTAATCCCTTTCAACCCTATAACTTTGAGATACTTTGTCTCTTGTGAGCTCCCAATTATAGTTCTCATGCCATTGGTGCCACGCCAATCAAGCAGGCTATTTTGCCTTGGACATGGTCAAGCCTGTTCAATGTTGGTAAGCTGCACTCATTCAGGAAAGAGGAGAGCCACAGTCTTGACTTGTACCTTATAAACTGGCTTTGGGAAGTAGGGAGATAAGTTAATTGCCCAAAACTTCTCAGCTGTGACCTGCTGTTGTATCACAATATTTACATGGCTGGTCAAGTTGTTGACCGTGCAGAATTTAGGCAGAGTATGCCATTAAATGTTAAGGGGAGTTTCTTGCATTTTCTCCCATTGAAGATGGTCTTGATGTGGCACTTGTGTGGCACAGATGTTATTTTGCCATTCTTCAGTCCAAGCCTGAATATTGTCCAGCCCTGTTTGGACACCTTGCTTCAGTATCTGAGGGTTTGCAAATGGCTCTGAATATGGTGCAATCATCAGCAAATGTCCCCATGAGTGACTTATGATGAGGGAAAGTCATTGATGAAGCAGCTATAGATGGTTGGGTTTAGGACACTACTCTAAGGAACATGGCTGCTGTGGTGCCCTTACCTCTGGGTCAAGAGGCCTGAATTCAAGTACTGCCTGCCCCAGAGGTGTATAACAAAATCTTTGAACAAGTTGGTTAGAAATTACCTACCCTAAGGAAGAGAGGTATTTTGTAGTGCAGTAATAGTGTGTCCCTACCTGTAGGCTAGGAGGCCTGGTTTCAAGTCCTACTTGTCATAACATATCTGAGCAGGTTAATTATAGGTATTCTTTAGGGTGCATACTTTTAAAGATGTCCTGGGATTGAAATGATTGGCTTTCAACAACTGCACCCATCTTCCCTGTGCTAGGCATGCCTGAACACGTGAAGTATTTTCCCGCTGATTCCAATCGAGGCCATTTTTGCAAGAGTTCTTTTTTGCCACGCTCTGTTAAATGTTACTTTGATGTCAAAGGCCAATCCTGTTGAGTTTGGCTCTTTTGTCCATGTTTAGAGTAATGGTGTAATGAGGTCAGTAGTTCAGCCTTCATAGAGTCCAGATTGAACGTTAGTATGCAAATTATGATTGAGTAAGTGCTGCTTAATAACACTGTTACACCTTCCATCACGTTGTTGATGATTGAGAATAGTCTGGTGGAGCAGTAATTGAGGGATTGGATTTGTCATAGAGTCATACGGCGTCAAAACAGACCCTTCAGTCCAAACAGTCCATGTGCCCGCATCCATCACTTCCTCGTTCATTCCACAGAGAACTCCTGTTTAAAACAATTTGCCCCGCCTGTCTTTTTTAAATCTCTCTCCTCTCACCTTTAAAAGTGTGTCACCTCGTCTTGAACTCCCCCATCCTAGGGTTAATGTAGGTGTCTTTTCCCTATCTGTACCTGTCATGATTTTGTTAACTTCGATATGGTCACCTCTTAACCTCGTATGCTCCAGTGAGAAAAGTCCCAGCCTATCCAGCCTTTCTTTATAACTCAAACCTTCCATACCTGACAATATCCTGATAAATCTCTTCTGAGCCTCTTATCCTGCTTTTTGTGGACATATCTGGACAAATTGTGATGTTGATGTCAGTCATGTGGCTGGCCTAGAATTGCTTGGCTAGGTGTGGGTCTAGGTTTGAAGCACAAGTTTTCAATATTATTGTGGCAGAGATGTCAGGGCCTATGTGAAAGGCCTATAATGCATTCAGGTATATCATGATATCCCACAGAGTGGGGTGACTCAGCTGAAATATTTGGGAATTTTTAAGAGGAGGCCAAGATGGATCATCCATTCGGCACTTTTGAGTGCAAATCCCATGGGGAAAGCATTGAATCTTAGAATCCTTTATAGTGTGGAAGCAGTTCGTTTATCCCAGCATGTCCACATCGACCCTCTCTGTATCCCATGTTCCATCCACCTAACCTACATATCCTTGGACACTGTGGGCAGTTTTAGCATTACCAATCCACCTAACCTGCACATTTTTGAACTGCGAGAGGGAACCAGAGCACCCGGAGGAAACCCAGGCAGACATGGGGAGAATGTGAAGAAGGTGGAATTAAACCCAGGTCCCTGGCGCTGTGAGGCAGCCGTGCTAACCACAGCCACCATTCTGCCCTGGCTGAAATTGCGTACTATTAGCTGGTTTTGCAGGAAATGATTTGCAAAACTCTTGCAACAACAATTCTGTACTTGTATTTATATAGCATCTTTACATAGGAAGAATCCCCTGATGCTTCATAGAAGGCAAAAGGAGAAATATCTTAATGTGTTGCTTAGAAGTGGCTTGGAAACTGGCAAATAAATACTCCTGGCCTTATATTTCTCACACCAAATATAATCAGACCTGTTTCCTTTTCACTTAATATTGCTGGCAGACAATACAAATCTCGTAGTGAGACAAACCACACATTCTGTCTCCCAATTCTGACATGTTCCAGTTCCTCCTTTGTATCGTTGCAAATCTTAATACCCTCCAATGTCATAGTTGACATTTTTCCCTCCAACTGGAAATTTGTCTCTGTTGTTGCTTGTGGGATCTAATTGTTTGAAGATTGACTGTTTTAGTTTACCTACATTATAAAACAAAATTTAATTCTGAAGACCTCTGGATGTGACATTATACCGTATTAATTCAAGTCCGACTAGAGAAGGACTTTACCTACTTTACCTACCTACTTTACCTACTTTACCTACTCTTGGGAAATAAGGCAGGGCAGGTGACTGAGGTGTCAGTGGGAGAGTACTTTGGGGCCAGCGACCGTAATTCTATTGGATTTAAAATAGTGATGGAAAAGGATAGACCAGATCTAAAAGTTGAAGTTCTAAATTGGAGAAAGGCCAATTTTGATGGTATTAGGCAAGAACTTTCAAAAGCTGATTGGAGCAGATGCTCGCGGGTAAAGGTTCGGCTGGAAAATGGGAAGCCTTCAGAAATTAGATAACGAGAATCCAGAGAAAGTATATTCCTGTTAGGACGAAAGGAAAGGCTGGTAGGTATAGGGAATGCTGGATGACAAAAGAAATTGAGGGTTTGGTTAAGAAAAAGAAGGAAGTATATGTTAGTTATAGACAGGATAGATTGAGTGAATCCTTCGGAGAGTATAAAGCCAATAGGAGTATATTTAAGAGGGAAACCAGGAGGGCAAAACGGAGACATGAGATAGCATTGGCAGACAGAATTAAGGCGAATCCAAAGGGTTTTTACAAATACGTTAAGGACAAAAGGGTAACTAGGGAGAAAATAGGGCCCCTCAAAGATCAGCAAGGCCGCAGAAAATGGGGGAGATACTAAACGAGTATTTTGCATCAGTATTTACTGTGGAAAGGATATGGAAGATATAGACTGTAGGGAAATAGATAGTGACACCTTGCCAAATGTCCAAATTACAGAGGAGGAAGTGCTGGATGTCTTGAAACGCATAAAGGTGGATATATCCCCAGGACTGGATCAGGTGTACCCTAGAACTCTGGGAAGCTAGAGAAGTGATTGCTGGGCCTCTTGCTGAGATATTTGTATCATTGATAGTCACAGGTGAGGTGAAGACTGGAGGTTGGCTAACGTGGTGCCACTGTTTAAGCAGGGTGGTAAGGACAAGTCAGGGAACTATAGACCAGGGAGCCTGACATCGGTGGTGGGCAAGTTGTTGGAGGGAATCCTGAGGGACAGGATATGCATATATTTGGAAAGGCAAGGACTGATTAGGGATAGTCAACATGGTTTTGTGCATGGGAAATCATGTCTCACAAACTTGATTGAGTTTTTTGAGGAAGTAACAAAGAGGATTGATGAGGGCAGAGCAGTAGATGTGATCTATATGGATTTCAGTAAAGCGTTTGACAAGGTTCCCCATGGGAGATTGATTAGCAAGATTAGATCTCACAGAATACAGGGAGGACTAGCCATTTGGATACAGAACTGGCTCAAAGGTGGAAGACAGAGGGTGGTGGTAGTTTTTCAGACTGGAGGCCTGTGACCAGTGGAGTGCCACAAGGATTGGTGCTGGTACCTCTACTTTTTGACATTTACATAAACGATTTGGATGAGAGCATAAGAGGTACAGTTAGCAAATTTGCAGATGACACCAAAATTTGTGGTGTGGTGGACAGCGAAGAGGGTTACCTCAGATTACAACAGGATCTTGGCCATATGGGCCAATGGGCTGAGAAGTGGCAGATGGAATTTAATTCAGATAAATGACAGGTGCTGCATTTTGAGAAAGCAAATCATAGCAGAACTTATACACTTAATGGTAAGGTCCTAGGGATATTACTGAAAAAAGAGACCTTGGAGTGCAGGTTCATAGCTCCTTGAAAGTGAAGCCGCAGGTAGATAGGGTAGTGAAGAAGGCGTTTGGTATGCTTTCATTTATTGGTCAGAGTATTGAGTACAGGAGTTGGGGAGGTCATGTTGCGGCTGTACAGGACATTGGTTAGGCCACTGTTGGAATATTGCGTGCAATTCTGGTCTCCTTCCTATCGGCAAGATGTTGTGAAACTTGAAAGGGTTCAGAAAAGATTTACAAGGATGTTGCCAGGGTTGGAAGATTTGAGCTATAGAGAGAGGCTGGGCTGTTTTCCCTAGAGCGTCAGAGGCTGAGCAGTGACCTTATAGAGCTTTACAAAATTATGAGGGGCATGGATAGGGTAAATAGATAAAGTCTTTTCCTTGTGGTCGGGGAGTCCAGAACTAGAGGGCATAGATTTAGGGTGTGACGGGAAAGATATAAAAGAGACCAAAGGGGCAAGTTTTTCATGCAGAAGGCGGGACATGTATGGAATGAGCTGCCAGAGGAAGTGGTAGAGGCTGGTATAATTGCAACATTTTAAGAGAGATTTGGATGGGTAAATGAATAGGAGGGGTTTGGAGGAATATGGGCCGGGTGCTGGCAGGTGGGACTAGATTGGGTTGGGATATCTGGTCGGCATGGGCGGGTTGGACCGAAGGGTCTGTTTCCATGCTGTACATCTCTATGATTCTATGACTGTAAGTCAGTTTCCTCTTCTGTACTTCATTGTACATTGTGACTAGCAGTGAGCAATGCCACGTGAGGTCTGCTAGTATTAACTAAAGTACTTTCAATTCTTGCCTGATGTGCAAAGGTAATATTGGGCTATACTGTAATTTAGTTTCTACTCAACCTATAATTAACTTTATAAAATCAATTTGCAAGTTATTGCATTCCTTAGGTAATATTAGATAGCAATTGAATCAAATCAAAAAAGTGCATGTTTTCCCATGCTTCCAGGGTATCAAATCCACATACAGTGGCCTCTGCCAAATCTACCAAAGCAGGTATGCCTATGCATTGCTTTCTGCAGTTTATTTTCATGAACTGTTTTAAGTTTTGGCAGTTGTAAAGAAAGACCAGACAGTTACAAATATATTTGTAACCCCTGCCAACTATGTGACTGAGGCATCACTCCATCACCCTGTAGTCTTGTCCTATAGTAGTTTGTGCAAAGCAATGCAAGTTTCCTTTTGTCATGCCTGCCATTTAAGTTGATTTGGGATTTAACGAAATCAAGATCTCCATAATTTTGACCATAAGGTTTCAATGCTTTGTTCATTTTTGCTTGAAGCTTCATTATGTTTATTCTAGTTGGATTTGTTTAGAACAAAACAAATTCTGGTCACTTGTGTTCCTGTTGATGTTTCTCGTGAGTTGATTTTAAAAAGTTTACCTTTATATAGTGCCTTTTACAATTTCAGGATGTCTGTGTTTTGTAACCAGTGAGTTGGTTTGAAATGTAGTTATTGTTGAATTGGAGGAAATTGGCAGTTGGTGTGTGTCCCAAATGTCCTAAAACCAGCATTATCGTAATTACTAGATCATCTAGGCTTTTTAATGCTTGTTGATGGATTATTATTTATTAGGACATTGGGGAGAATGAAATGGAAAGTTGAATTGTATTACATGTATGGGAGGTTTTTTTTCCCCTGTACTTTAGAATCCTAGGATTTAATTTAGTCTGCAGATAGCAAAAAAAACCCATGTCCATGACAGGATATCTTTGGGACGGTATGGGATTATTTTGGTCAGCGGTGTACCATATTTGCATATTAAAATTGAGGTAGTTCTTTCTAGAAAGAAAGGAAAGCCTGTTCAAGGAGTAGAAAATGCAAATTGTTTCCATTTGGAAATTAAGCTTTTATAAATCACCGGGTAGGTCTCTGAGGGAGATCCGATCCAGTTCTGAGCACTACACAGAAAGGATGTTGAAGCCTTGAGGAGGGTGTAGAGGAGATTTTGCAAGAATTAGTACTACAGATAAGCTATTTCAGTGGTGTGAGAAATGTGGAGGAGCTGGGATCATTCTACTTGTAGCAGGGAAGGTTTAAAAGGAGATTTGATAGAGGTGTTTAAAATTGAGGTTCTTTTTTTAAAGAAGGGTCTGTTTCCAATGCTAAATAATTATTACCTGGATTTGGCAGATGAATTAATCATCAATTCAAAGGAAGTCTCTTCATACATTTCCTATGTAACTTTGACAAATACTTCTGATATAGAAATTCTGAGGGAATATCAAATATGAAAAGACTTAACCAGAGCGAAGGTTCTTGGTTAACTAGAAGTAAAGTACAACTCCATAATTATCTCCCTGTTCATTGAGGCAAAATAAAACCCTGTCTTAACATGTTTCTATTGTAAATGACATATAATGTATTTGCATTGTCGCAGATATGGCCATTATATTAATACTTTATATTGACTTTTACAAACCAAGAATGGCCAGGAGACATTTCATTAACAGACGAAGCTGGACTGATTTTAATGGTCCTCAAAGAAATTGCCAGGTATGTGTAGATGTAACCTGTATGGATTTTCAGAAGATATTCAATACAATGACTTGCAAGAGACTTAGTTGAAAAGCAACTTGATAGAATAACAAAAAATAAGGCAGCTTGGATAGAGTTGAATGACAGACATGAATGTTCCATGTTGAGGTGTGCTATGTATTTTCTATCTCTGTGCCCATTAAATTTAGCGATTAGTTATTGAATTTAGTGCCCTGTGTTTGAAATCCACACTCTCTCAACCTATAATTGCAAACCATATGATACTTCAAGCTTTGATATTTAAATTAATTTACCGACTAAAACAAGAATGTAACTGGTTCCTTTATAATTGTTTAATAAGTTTCTTTGTTTAAATCCTGCTGTAGGTTTCATGTTTGCATACTCTGTATTATCCAGAAGCGCAGAAACGAAAACTGCACGTTACTGGTGTGTCCTGGAATGTGACAGGCTCTGTCATTGCTTGTGCATATGGCAGGTACGATAGCTATAAATAACCATCATTGTGTCTCTATTCATTATTGGTAGTTACATGCTCAATTAAAGTGTATCTTTATCTTTCCTGATGTAATGTTTGAGTCTTATAGAGCAGGAAAGAAGACTCCAAGTTCTTTAGCTGATCTTGGAGTGGTTTTAAATTTAAATTCCGTGTGGCTAAACTTCCAATTCCAACAATACTGCTGTTGGAATGATTTGGAGGTGCCGGTATTGGACTGGGGTGTACAAAGTTAAAAATCACACAACACTAGCTTTCAGGCGGTTGTGATGAAGGAGCGTGCTTCCAATTAAGCCTGTTGGACTATAACCTGGTGTTGTGATTTTTAGCTGTGGGAATGGATCACGTAGAGCCATTCATTTGGTTTAGACCATTACTACTGAAGATTAAGTTCATAACTATTTTGACAACATTTTTTTTTCTTTTGTGGGATGTGGATGTCCCTGGTAAGGCAAACATTTGTCTACTCCTAATTGCCCTTGAACGAATTGCATTTTAGACCATTTCAGAGGGCAGTTAAGAGTCAACCACATTAATGTGGCTCTGCACTCATCTGTAAAGATAACTGATTTCATTTGTATCACATCTATTGTGCTGTGTACATATAGAGTTTTCTTTACATCACAGAAAAAGGTCCTTTTGGCTAGTTGTATCTGCACCAATTATCAGATGTTATTTATCTATACTAAACACATTTTCCAATGCTTAGCCTTTAGTTTTCCATGCTAAGTTGTTTCAAGTGCTCATCTAAATACTACTTAAAAGTTTTGATGATTCTTGCATCTACCACCCTTTTAGAGACTGAAAAACTGCAGATGCTGGAATCCAAAATAGACAAGCAGGAGACTGGAAGAAAGCTGCAAACCAGGCAGCATCAGGAGGTGGAGAAGTCAACGTTTTGGGTGTAATCCTTCTTCAGGCCTGGGGGTGGGTGAAAGGGTAGCTGCAGATAAAAGGGGTGGCGGGGGGTGGGTGGTGAAGTGGGAATAGGTGAAGACAGGCAGAGGGTACAACCTGGTTGGTCAATGGGAGGAATGAGTCTGGCTGGGATGAGTGGAAGGGAGGGGGAGGGGCTGGGAAGGGAGGTTACTTGAAATTGGAGAACTTCCCCGACTCCCTTCCCAGCCCCTCCCCCTCCCTTTTACTCCTCCCAGCCACCTACCAGATTCATTCCACCAATTGACCAACCAAATCGTACCCTCTGCCTGTCTTCACCTATCCCCATTTCACCACCCTGCCCCGCCACTTCCTTTATCTCCAGCTCCCCTTTCATCCACGCACCCCCCATCCCCTTCCCACAGTCCTGAAGAAGGGTTAAGAACAAAGAATATTTACAGGTTAGGAACAGGCCCTTCAGCCCTCCAAGCCTGAGCCAATCCAAATCTACTGTCTACACCTGTCGCCCAATTTCTAAGTGTCTGCATCCCTCTGCTCCCCACCTACTCATGCATCTGTCCAGACGCATCTTAAATGAATCTACCGTGCCTGCCTCTACTACCTCTGCTGGCAGTGTGTTCCAGGCACCTACCACCCTCTGTACATGCCGTGTCTATACCCCTCAAACTTTTCACACCTCACCTTGAAAGCATGACCTCTCATTATTGATTCCACCACCCTGGGGAAAAAACTTATCTCTATCTACCCTGTCTATACCCTTCATGATTTTGTAGACCTCAAACAGGTCTCCCCTCAAACTCCTTTTTTCTAATGAAAACGAACCTAACCTACTTCATAGCTAGCACTTTCCGTACCAGGCAATGTTTTCGTAAACCTTCTCTGCACCCTCTCCAAAACATCCACATCCTTTCGCTAATGTGGCGACTAGAACTGTACACCGTATTCTAAATGCCACTGAACCAATGTTGTGTATAATCTTAACATGACCTGCTAGCTGTTATACTCAATACCCTGTCTGATGACGGCAAGCATATCATATGCCTTCTTGACCACTCTATCCACCAGGATTCAATGGACCTGAACTCCCAGATCTCTCTGCACATCAACTTTTCCCAAGGCTCTTCGATTTACTGTGTAATTCGCTGTAGAATTAAACTTCCCAAAATGCATCACCTCATAATGACTGGATTGAACTCTATCTGCCACTTCTCCACCCAACTCTCCAGTCTATCTATATTTTTCTGTAGTCTTTGACCTTACACCTGAAATGTTGACTTCTCCACTTCCTGATGTTGCCTGGTTTGCTGCGTTCTTCCAGCCTCCTGCTTGTCTACCACTTTTAGGCAGTGAGTTTCAGAAACCCACCGCGCTCTTGGTGGAGTGAGAAAATTCTTCAAATTCCTTCTAAATCTCCTGTTTTTAACTTTAAAACTGTATCTTTTGGTTATTGACCCCTCTACTAAAGGAAAAGTTTCTCTCTATCTACCCTATCCAATGATTACTTTTGCTGTGGCTGCACACTGTCTTGTGGTGGCATTTCCCCTCATTTGCCTAACTGCTAATAGCATTCTTTATTTTAAAGTTTAAAAACTTTGGAGAGAAGGGCCTCCAACTTTGCCCATTTAAGAAAGCAACTTCCTTCCTTCTGTTGGCCCTGCAGTTTTGAGCACCTGCCCATCATACTTAATTGAATAATGAGACTAGCTTCAGGTCATAGAGTCATTGGGATGTATAGCATAGAAACAGTCTCTTCGGTCCAACTTGTTGGCACTAACCAGATATCCTAAACTGATCTAGTCCCATTTGCCAGCATTTGGACCATATCCTTCTAAATCCTTCCTATTCATATACCCATCCAGGTGCCTTTTAAATGTTGTAATTATACTAGTTTCCACTACTTCCTCTGGCAGCAGTTCATCCATGCAGGTGCTGCCCTCTGCATGAAAAAGTTGGCCCTTAGATACTTTTCAATCAACTTACTGATTATTTGTCATGCAGGGCAAGCTTCTGGCCTCCGTTTGCCCAAAAGTCAATGGGGAAAATGCTGCCCATGTCATGAAAAAGAATGGTGATTTAGGAAGGTCTGTTTGAATCAGTTAAAGCTACTTCAATCATACTGTGATTCAGGGCCAGGTCAGGCTTGAACCCAGACTTTCTGGTGAAGAGGTAGGAAAACTCCATTGCACAAGATCCATCTTTAATTAGTGATGTATTGATCCAAAAGCAAAATGGCCTTTATTTTTACTATCTTTATGATCTAAACCTATTTGACCTCTCAGAATAATTAGAATAAAAAGTGTAACAAAATTACTTAGCAGCACTTTTGTGATTTTAGTAATTATTTTAAAAGCATAGTCACTTATTACAGCCAGTTTGTACATGGCAATGTGATAGATTATCACAGGAGAGAATTACTGAATGGGGAAGGCTACACTTGAATCATCTATTTGTTTCTTAGATAATTGAGTTTTTGCCTCCATTCGCCTATCTGGTATTGAATTATATTTCTTGTAGTGTAAAGAGCATCATATCCTTTGATACTTTGTAGCAGGAATCCTTTTTTACCATCAAAATAGATTCACCCTTTTCTGTATTACCTCCTCCTCTTGGAACTTCCAAGTAGCAACTTGGTACAGTAGTGTTCTGTTTCTATACCATCTCTTCTAAGTTCAGACCCTGTTCCCCTTTGAAGGATGTAACCTTTTGGGTTTGAAATAACATGATCTCTGTGTTCACTAAGTGTTTAGGATACTGGAAAGTTATTTAAATGAGGTAGGTGTTTTATAGTTTAGTAAGATATGGATATACTGCAGTTCACTGCTCGGGCCCCTCCGTCTTCACAGCATCATTGACCCCATCAAATTAAGTCACAATCATGATATTTATTGAAGATTATTTACAAAATTTGACTTTTATCTGAGATTTATATTACCTGAAATGTATTGTTGTAAGTGTCTCTACAGCTATCAACAACCTAGTTGAAGGTCTTTTTGGATTTTAAGTAAAGTTCTATACCTTTATTTTGTCCTTTTCATTCTGTTTTGAGTATCCTGTTCAATGAACATTCTGTGTGAGCCGGTACAGAAATGGTCCAAAGGCCTCATTTGGTACTGTAAAATTCTATGATTCTCGCAAACGTCTTTCGAAATGTAGTTACATTTTTGTTAGGAAACACAGCAACCAATTTTTATCTACAAATAATCATAAGATGAAAGTCCAGTTTTATTGCTGATGGTTTTGATTGAGAGATTGATATTTGAGTACTCTTGAAGTTGTATATCAGGATGATTCTTTTGCTGGCTCAGTTTGTTCCTTGCAGTATAAAATATTATGAAGGTTATAAAATATTAAATATTATAAAATATTATGAAGGCTTCAGATTTGCTTAATACTTTGCAAAAATGAGAGTTTTCATGGATTGTGTAAAAAAAATAGATTATTTCAAGTTCTGTTCAGATATCTCCATTTTTCTTTTTAAAGAGAGACCAATGAAATAACATCATGGAACTTCTCTTCAACAAGGCATTTCTTGGAAGCTGCATGGTCTCAGCTAATTGTTGGACTTGTTTGCTAGTCATCATTGCTGTGTTGTTTGAATAGCTATTTGCGGTCAGTTGAAGCTTGTTGTGGCTCTCAGTTAGAGGAAGCCTGCTGAGGTATAGGCTGCTCAGCTTAGCGAATCTGTCTTTGAAGTACCCTGGTAAAAACAATGACTGCAGATGCTGGAAACCAGATTCTGGATTAGTGGTGCTGGAAGAGCACAGCAGTTCAGGCAGCATCCAAGTAGCTTCAAAATCGACGTTTCGGGCAAGAAGGGCTTTTGCCCGAAACGTCGATTTCGAAGCTACTTGGATGCTGCCTGAAGTGTTGTGCTCTTCCAGCACCACTAATCCAGAATTTTGAAGTACCCTATTGTGACTCCATTGTGGAGCCTGAATTTCCACTTGAAGACCGACTGGAACTCTTCTTGATAATTTCTCTTGAGCAAGCTATATCTGTCAAGACCCCAGCGATAATTGCCTTGTCTAGTGACCTATCATTGTGTGCCAAATTAACAGCCAACTGAATATTATACACTTCTTCCCTTTGTTTCCTTCAAGAGCTAATTATTACTAGCCAAAAATGTGGATTTTTGTGGAATAATTTTTTTGTTTTGTAATCAAAAATAATTTTGTCTTTATTAAAAAAGCCTGGTGGGTGGATCTTTATATTCTAAGTCTAATATAGAAAAAATACATGACTTGTCATATCAGGAACAGAGTGAAATAATGAATTTGTGTTGTCAGTGTTGGTATAGTGAGACTAAAGAAGAATCGTGCACTCCTTCCATCTTACTTGGAACAACTGTTATCTCTGATTCGCTGCTTGTTAGTGAGTGTCGTTGAGGACAGAACCACAGTGCACACTGCTTTCTCACTGTATGATCTGATCAGTTCTTATTGATCAACATTGAATCTGTGATTACACTTAAGTGCAGACCAAAGAGAAAGTAGCACTGTCAATAAAGCTATTTCTTAGAAGAAACATTAAACTGTCTTCTGTTCAGTTTGGTGTCAAATATTCTGTTGCGATCCTTGGGGAGGAGGAATGGAGTATTCTGGGTGCCCTGGCTGATGCATATGCTTCAACCAAAAACATCAAAAGTTTATTTTATTTATCATTTATTTTGTTGCTGTGTGCAAATTGGCTGATCCCTTTGTTTCTATTACAGTCGTGGTTACACTTCAAGAGTAATTTGTTGACAGTAAAGCACTTTTGGAATTCTGAAAATGTATAAAAATGTTTCTTTACAGTTGAGTGCTAGTTGCAAATTTACAGGGGATTAAAATTGTTTAAGAGGGTAAGGTGCTTTTTATGTATTTTAATTGTTTTTTAAAAAATATTTTCTTAGCTTTAAAAAGTAATCAAAGAAAGTGTTGTGCACATTAATGAATAGCTCTAGTCATCATTAGTGGCTGAATTCTATTCACAATGTTCTCGTTGAAAAATTCTGTAATGATAAAAACATCTTCTACAAGTGCATGCTTCCAGATAGCCTTTGACAAATGGACTATTAGCATGAAGCAGAGTAACATGAGGTGACAGTGAATGTTAATAAATCTACAAAAGAAATCTCCTTTTAGATACTATTATCTACAATTTAATTGATCATTTTTTATTTAAATCAGTCTTTCTCAGAGTCCCCTTTTGTCATTAAATCATCCCATAAATATTCTGAATAGTGTTTGACTGCTAACAGCTTTATGCTCTGCTTTTCAATATGAAAGTTTGTATGAGCGCATCCACGATGATTAGTAATGATTCCTCTCACATTGATTTCAGGTTGGAGGATGGTGATTGGAGCACAGAGAAGTCCTATGTGTGTTCCTGGAATCTAGATCGGAGAGGGTTGAACCCAGGGCGACCAAATACAGTGATTGATGTTTCTAGTGCCGTCATGTGCTTGGCATTTCATCCAGTAGAACCTTGTTTGATTGCCGGTATGATTTCAGGCTCTGATTTTAAAACCTGTATCTGCTCATCACACTGTGGGGCAATGGAAAAATGAGTTGGACCACTGAAGTCATGGAGCTCTTTTCTAATCTTGGGTGTCCTGAGTCATAGAGTCATAGAGATATACAGCACGGAAACAGACCCTTCGGTCCAACCCGTCCATGCCGACCAGATATCCCAACCCAATCTCGTCCCACCTGTCAGCACCCGGCCCATATCCCTCCAACCCCTTCCTATTCATATACCCATCCAAATGCCTCTTAAATGTTGCAATTGTACCAGCCTCCACCACATGCTCTGGCAGCTCATTCCATACACGTACCACCCTCTGAGTGAAAAAGTTGCCCCTTAGGTCTCTTTTATATTTTTCCCCTCTCACACTAAAGCTATGCCCTGTAGTTCTGGACTCCCCGACCCCAGGAAAAAAACATTGTCTATTTATCCTATCCATGCCCCTCATAATTTAGTAAACCTCTATAGGCAGTGGATGAAAATCAGACTTACATTTACAGTGCATTTCACAACCTCATGATCACCCAAAGTTGTGAACAACCAGTGAAGTTCTTTTAATAATTTTTATAACATGGTAATTGCAGCAGTTAATCTTCCTGCTGTAAGCCCCCACACACAGCAGTGATGTACTGGCCTGTTAATCCATTTTGGTAATGTTGATTGAAGAATATATATTGGCCAGGAACCTGGGGAGAATGCTCCTGAATCTTCATCTGCAAGCAAGTGGTGTCTTAGTTCAACATTTTATCTAAAAGATAGGAGAGGTACAGGACAATAGACAGCATGTGTTGCCAGCACTAAATGATTCAGCAAAGTGCAGTAATGACTGTCTGCTTTTGTATAGCAGTGTTAATGTTGAGGGAACACTTATTTAAGTGGACTTTTATTCTCCTGTATTAGAATTGATCAGTAAAATTTCTGTGTTGTGTTAGAGTGGTGTGTGACATGTGCCAAAGTTCAAATAATTAGTCATTCGGCCCATTGAGTCTGCTCCATGGCTAGTATGTTTCTCAACCCCATTCTCCTGCCTTTTCCCCGTAACCTTTGATCCCCTTATTAATCAGGAACCTACCTATCTTTGACTTAAACACCTTCAATGACTTGGCCTCCAAAGCCTTCTGTGGCAATGGGTTCTACAGATTCACCGCCACCTGGCTAATGAAATTCCTCCTCATCTCAGTTGTGACAATAATATGGCTTGAAATGGTGTATTTTGTCCTTTTTCTCAATGAAGAGAAGTTGAGACAGAGGTGCCGAGCAATCTGCTCCAAGCCAATAAAATAAACAGCATGTGAGGCCTTGGGGTTTTTAAAAAAAATGTTGAAACAATAGAAGCAGCATGAATGGATGGCGTTAGGCTCCCACTGAACCAGTGTTTTAGTTTAGCTTTCAGTAATTGCTGGGGTCTTGAAGCTGTTATTCCTGTCTGTGTTATAACTAAAAGCTAGAGTTCTTTTATAGAATTGCATGTAAGACAATCTATTTTATTGAATTTCCCTTTGCCAAGAATGTGTTTATGGCCTGTTACTATATTGGAACTTTAGTTGTTAAATACTCTATTATTCTGTTAAGTTTTTCAATAGAGTTGCAGTTTTATATATTCTTTCTTTTGTTTGTATTTGAAATATAGGGTAAGAATAAAGTGTGCTTTGCTTAAAGCTGAATACTGTAACCAATCAAATTGCATCAGGAACAGGCCACTGAAAATTTGCCTTTAAATAAGAAAAAGTTAGGACTAGGCTGGTTTCTTGAGATACTTGAAGGGAATTTGGTCTGGTCCATAACACATTTCTAAAAGGTCATCCCTTCACCCTGAGAATGTGCCCTCTGGTCCCACTTCTACTAGTGGAAACTTCTCCATATCCGCATTATCCAGGCCTTTCAGGGTTCTGTAAGTTTTAGTCAGATCTCACCTCATCCTTCTAAACTTCGTTCAGTATAGACCCAGAGTCCTCAAATGCTTCTCATATGACAAGCCTTTCATCCCTGGAATCACTCTTGTGAACCTCCTCTGGATCCCCTCTAAGACCAGCCATCCTTCCTTAGATACAGGACCCAAACCCACTCTCAGTATTCCAAATGTGCTCTGTCCAGAGCATTATACAGCCTCAGCAATATACCCCTGCTTTTGTGTTTAAGTCCTCTCCAAATCAGTGCTAATTTGCCTTTCTAACTGCCAACTGAACCTGCATATTAATCTTAAGAATATCCTGAACTAGGACTCCTAAGTCCCTTTGTGCTTCAGATTTCCAAAACGTTTCACAACATTTAGAAATTCTTCCTACCAAAGTGCACAACCTCACACTTGCCCCACATTCAATCCATCTGCCACTTCTTTGCCCACTTTCCTAGCCTGTCAAAGTCCTTCTGCAGCCTCCCCACTTCCTCATCTCTACCTTTTCCTACACTTGCCTTTGTCTCACGTGCAAACTTAGTAAGAATGCCATCAATTCCTTTACTCAAGTCATTTATGTGCAATGCAAATTTTACGTTAATGACTTGAATAAAGGAATTGATGGCATTGTGATCCCAACAATGACTGCTGTAAAACTTCACTGGTCCCTGACAGCATCTTGAAAAAGCTGTGTTTCCAGTCCCTGCTTTCTCCCAGTCAACCATTTCTCAATCCATGCCAGTACCTTGCCCCTAATACCATGCATTCTTATTTAATAGCCTCCTTTGGGGCATCTTGTCAAAGGCTGACTGGGCATCCTAATAATTCATGTTCACGAGTTCTCCTATGTCTAACTTACCCATTACCTCCTCAAAGAATTCTAACCGATTTATCAAGCATGACCTCCCATTAATAAAGCCGTGCTAACTCAGCCCTGTTTGACCATCCAATTTGAGTCCTGTTTCAAAGCATATCCGTCTTTTTGCCTTTTCTTTTCCTCTGGAGTGCATGGCTGTTTAATTTTTGTTCCATGACCATTTAAAGAGGCTGCTGGCCACTTCCCCCTTCTAACTGTCTTTCACACTCTTCCGTTCTCCACCCCTTTTTCATTCGCACAAAGGAGGAAGGGAACGAGGTGCAGAGTGAGGGGATTAGGAAGCAATGTATAAAATTGATTTATAAGAACAATTAAGCATGCTGAGTTACAATGCTATCCTTGGCACAAGTACCTCCAGAAAGTGGAGGGAGCACAACTTGTTTATACAGAGGAACCTCAATTATCCGAATTTCAGATTATCTGAAGAGGTTCTCAAGGTCCCAATAAAAACATGACTGTACATCAAAGAGGTGTTTCGAACACTGATCGCGTCTTTTGTTTACAATGATTAAAAGTGAATTTGGCCTACTGAAATGCTGCCAAGGACAGTCCTGTACATCAATGGGAGCCCAGGCACTGTCTCCAAATGACTGGCTGCCTTTTCTCTCTCTCTCTCTATCCCCCTCCCCCTCTCTCTCTCTCTCTCTCTCTCTCTCTCTCTCTCTCTCTCTCTCTCTCTCTCTCTCTCTCTGTGTCTCTCTCTCTCTCTCTCTCTCTCTGTGTCTCTCTCTCTCTCTCTCTCTGTGTCTCTCTCTCTCCTCTCTCCTCTCTCTCTCTCTCTCTCTCTCTCTCTCTCTCTCTCTCTCTCTCTCTGTGTCTGTGTCTCTCTCTCTCTCTCTCTCTCTCTCTCTCTCTCTCTCTCTCTGTGTCTGTGTCTCTCTCTCTCTCTGTCTGTGTCTCTCTCTCTCTCTGTGTCTGTCGTGTCTCTCTCTCTCTCCTCTCTCTCTCTCTCTCTCTCTCTCTCTCCCTCTCTCTGTCTCTCTCTCTCTCTCTCTCTCTCTGTGTTTGTGTCTCTCTCTCTGTCTCTCTCTCTGTCTCTCTCTCTGTCTCTCTCTCTGTCTCTCTCTCTGTCTCTCTCTCTGTCTCTCTCTCTGTGTCTCTCTCTGTGTCTCTCTCTCTCTCTGTGTCTCTCTCTGTCTCTGTGTCTCTCTCGCTCTCGCTCTGTCTCTGTCGCTCTGTCTCTGTCGCTCTGCTCGAAACGTCAATTTTCCTTGCTTCTCAGATGCTGCCTGAACTGCTGTGCTTTTCAGCACCACTAATCCAGAATCTGGTTTCCAGCATTTGCAGTCATTGTTTTTACCCAGGGGTGTACCCTTCCCCAGGTAATCTCTCCAACATTGTTCTGTCCAGGGCAACGGTGGAACTTGTCAAAAAGTGGTGTGTGGCTGCATGTGTGCATGCTCAGAAACAAACCCTGAGAAAGAGAGGGGGAGCAAGGCAAGCAGACCGAGGAAAAAGGAAACTTCAGAGTCCCAAAGGAGAGACATTGAACCAATTATCCGAATGAAATACTGCCTGCCCATCTCGTTTGGACAATCAAGATTCTTCTGTATTCCTAATTTATTAACCATGCTAAAAACAAACATGTGCTAATCGACCACATTTTTATTTGAGGATACAGAAGATATAGAGTAGAATATCCTTTATTGTCACGTGTACTCCAGTACAGGAGTACAATGAAAAGCTTTTAAAATGGCTACCTTTTTAATGGCGCTATCTTAGATACAAGTACCTAGGTACAAATCTTCGAAAACGAAAGATGAATAAAAGGAAAAGTAATACCATTACTTCGTGTCTTAAAAAAAGAAATTAGGAATAAGATAGTTATAACATAGGTTAAACAACACTACATTCTGATAAAGAATTGCAAAAAGCAGCTCAGCACATGGTCTAACCATGTTTAACTTCAGCAAGGACAATATCGTCAAGCAACTGGACCCCTATGCCTATCTACAGACAAATCAGCAGAACACCTATGGGATCTCCGATATCAGGGTTCTTAGCAGAGGCAGTAACGCAGAGACTCGAATACACAGCTCTGCCAACCATCCAACCCAGATGTTGGGTCTGCTACGTGAATAACACCTTTGTCATCACTAAAAGAAACAAATTCAAGGAAATCTTCAAGACAGTCAATAATACCCTTACTGGCATAAAATTCACTAAAGAGGGGAGAAAACAACAACAAACTGCCATTCCTCGATGTCAACAGTAGAGCAAACAGCCAATGGGCAACTTCAAACCAGTGTCTGCAGGAAAACAACACATATGGACCAAATACTGAACTACAGAAGCAATCATCCCAACATCCACACAGAAGCTGCATCAGAACATTATTGCAATGAGCCACCCCACACTGCAGCACAGAGGGACTATGAAGAGCAGAGAAAAATCACCTATACAGTATATTCAAAAATAACGGGCACCCAATGAACACAGTCTGCCAATTTCTCAGCAACAAACCCTAACAAGCAGACAAAACATGTCCAGAAATCCTAGCCACACTCTCCTACATCAAAGATATCTCAGAAATGACTGCCAGACTACTCAGACCTCTTGGCATCATGGTAGCTCACAAACCCACAAGCACACTAAAAAAAGCAGCTAATGAATTTGAAAGACCCTATATGGACAACAGGCCAAAACTATTGTAATTTACAAAGTATCTTGCAAGTATTGTAACAAACACTACATTGGACAAATAGGCAGAAAACTAGCCACCAGGATACATGAACATCAACTAGCCACACACAAAAGACTTGACCCACTCTCACTTACATACAGATGAGGAAGGACACCACTTCGACTGGGACAACACATCCATCCTAGGACAAGCCAAACAGACATGCAAAGAATCCTGGAAGCATAGCATTCCAACCAGAACTCTATCAACAAACACATTGATTTGGATTCCATTTAGCGCCCCCTGAGAAAAATGCATCACCACAGGAAAAACCATCACCAAGGAAACCTAAACACACAAATAGAAAGCGGGACATACCACCAATGCTTCATCTGAAGGCTCACTGATGATGTTACCTAGTATGGTGATGAAACATCTGAAAACGAACCTTCCAGCTCAGCGAGTAAACCTACATCCAGAATGGTGAAGGTTTCTTTATATTTGTTCATGGTATGTGATTTGAGTTCATAAATTTAAACAAAATCATAGTATGAATGAGGTGCAAAAGGAGGCCATTTGGTGGTCATGTCTATATTAGGTTCCCTACCATTTTGACCTTGTGCGAAACTCCTTCCCTTCTCCTGTATTCCTGCACATTAGATCACTCATTAAATAAAAGTAATGCCCTCTTGAATGCCTCAATTGAATATGCTTTTGCCATACTTCAGACAATGCTTTCAAGCTATAAACAGTCCTTGCGGTACATCTTGCTACCACTAGAGGATACTAGTGACAGAAAAATTCGTGATTTGTGAGATAAAAGTTCAAAGTGTTTTGTGTCGACTGATTTTTGGAATTTCCAAATAAAAATCTGGACAAATGTTATCACAGTTGGAAAATAATCAACAAATTAATCTACTAATTTTAAAACAAAAGAAAGAAGGTTGGTTCTGGAGGAACTGAAGAGTTCATTTTTTTAAACATGAGGATTAAAGAGGTGCAAAGAGCAAGTTGCTTTATGTTTTGAAGTTTAGGAGGAATGATCAGATGAGAAAATATCACTGTGGTAATGATGAAAGAGAAAATCTGAACTTTCCACCCTTTGAGCCCATGCATTTGTAGTTTTTTTTTTGTTTTCTTGCAGGTTTATTTACAGCAATCACAGAATTCACTTGGTCTCTATAAACCTCTTAATAGTTTTTTTTCTTCTAGTCTGCAACTTCTGATTCTATGGTAATAATGAAGAAGGTTTTATCCAGTTATCCTAGCTGTTTGTGCCATGTTTAGGGAATGAGGGAGCACTTGGGGTTCTAACTATGTATGTCAGTAATGATATTTTATCATGCAACATTTGGAAATAAAATATTTTAAGTGAATGCATTCTGAAAGAATGGGTGAAAATATTTACCATTTCTTTCTTGCATCTCAAAAAATATTAAAGATTAATGCACTATTTGTGGGTGGAACAATGATTTTTTTTTTTTTTAAATTGCATTTATAGCATCTGAGAAAGTAAGTATAGATTTTTAAATGGTAGGTCATGATTGATGAACCTGACTGACCGTTTTGAGGTTGTCACTAAAATAATGAACAGGTTGATGTCTGTGAATATTATTTAAATGGCGTTCCAAAAGCATTTGATAAATTCCCTCGTAAGAGACTGTTAACTAAAGCTGAAACTCTCAAAATTGAAAGGATAATGTTGATCTGGATAGGAAGTAGACTGGGTAGCAAGTTATAGAATTGGGGTAATAAGTAGGTACTTCAGTTAGCAAGATGTAATTAGTTGTCTCCTACAAGGATCTACGTTCGGGCTTCAGCTGTTCACTATTTATTAACAATACAGATGATGGGATAAAGTGCTACATGTCCAAGTTTGCTGATGACAGGTAGGCAAATCACTAAAATATCATTACCTATAGAAAATAATCAAAAAGGCTAAAGGAAAGTTGACCTTTAGAGCTTGAGGACTAGAATATGAGGAGATGGAAATCACATTGCATTGACACAAAGTCATGCTGAGACCACACTTTAGGAAGATTAAAGTGTGCAGCACAGATTTATCAGAATGATACATGAACTTATTAAGTTAAATTACAAACAGGGATTCAACAAACCAGAAGTCGCACTCCCTGAAATTTAGATGGGGTTAATGAGTGATTTCATCAAAAGTGTCTAGGTCTCTATTACTATTACAGGAACACAATTATTATGCTACCCATCAAAAGGTCTGTGGGATTTTCTTCACTAGTACATCGAAACAGTTCAAGGAAGCAGCTCATGTTTGCTTTTTCAAGGGACAACTGGAGGATGGAAAGTTCAATTGGTTTTACCAGCATACCCACATACTGAGTATGATTTTCTTTTTAAAAATTAGACTTTTTTTAGATTAGATTACTTACAGTATGGAATTAGTTTTTCAGATTTGTCTAGTTTGCTGAGTCATCAGTTTTTTGGTTAACCAGACTTTGTTGGGAGTCCTCCCTTAATTCCCCTCACATGGTAGAGTCCGTTGACAGTTTGTAAATCCTTGGTAAATCAGGATTACACAATGAGATAAGACCATGAGTAGACCGTATGGTCTGTTAAGCCCGCTCCTCCTTGCACCTATAATGCTATTCAGAAGGGTGTTCCAGGATTTTCGCCCAGATTATAGTTCAAAGTCAGTGTGTTGAATGTCTTGCAGGCGGCGGCACTAGCATGCATTTGATGTCCTTGTTCTCCTCCTAGTTGATGGAAGGCCCTGTTAGTGAAGGCATAGTGAATTGCTGCCATTGTCAATGATGCACACAGCTGCCACTGTATGTCATTGGTGGACAAAGTGAATGTTTAAGGTGGTGGATGGAGCACTAAGCAAGTGGAAACTATTCCATCACTCCTGACGTGTGCATTGAAGTTGGTGCACAGATTCTGAAGAGTCAGGAGGTGAATTGGTCACCACAGACCTATGATCTCCTCTTGTAGACACAGTACTTAGACAGCTGATCAGCGATAATACCCAGGATGTTAATAGCAAGGGGTTCAGCAATGGTAAAGCTGTTGAATGTCAAAGGCAGGTGGTTAGATTTTTTTTCTCCTTGTTGGAGATGATTATTGCCCAGAACTAATCTGCATGTTATGTGCCACTTGGCCTAAGGCTGGTGGTGGTCCGTGCCTTACTGGATATGGATGCAGCCTCCTTCATTATCTGAGGAGTTGCAAATACTGCTGAACATTGTACAGCTGACAGCAAATATCCCCACACATAATCTTATAATGGAGCAAAATTCACTGAAACATGTAAAGATGGTTGGGTCCAGAATACTAACCTGAAGAGATCGTGTAATTATGTCTGGGAATGAGATGATTGCCCTCCAACAATCACAACCGTCTTCTTCTATGTTAGGTCTGAGTCCTACCAGTGGAGAATTTTCTTCCTGATCCCTTTGAATTCAGTTTTGCTAGGGCTCTTTAATTTCATAGCCAGGTAAATACTATTTTATTGTCAAGGGCAGTTGTTCTTGCCTCACCACTGGAGTTCTGCATTTTTGTCTTATGTTTGGACCAAGGCTGGAATAAGGTCAGGGCTGGGTGGTCTTGGTCGAACCCAAACTGAGTACCAGTGAGCTAGTTATTGCTAAATAAGTGCTAATAGCACTTTTGATGATTCCTTATGTCGCTTTACTGATGATCGAGAATAAACCAGGTTGATTGAGAATTAGGTTGGTTTTGGCTGCTGTTTGAGGATATGACATACCTGGGCATTATTCATGATGCTGTATAGATGACAGTGTCGTCCTGCTTCCCCTCCTCAGTCAAAGCAAAATACTCAGAGACAGTGTTGTTTTACCTCCATCTTTATTCCAGGCCCTAGATGGAGAGAGAACGATCGCCCAAGTGCACAGTGACAGGAGTTCATGATCTTCTCGGGAAGAGTACTTTCTCAATGAACTATATACTCATTTTACAGGGAGGACCATTCAGATCAGGCAGTATACATATTAATTGGGTGACCGTTACAATCAACAAGCATCAACAGTAAATATTAAACCAGCTGCTGTTACACAATGCATGTTCTTAACCTTGTTAACTGGCTTCACATAATGAATACTTTTCACCTTGTTAACTGACGTTCTATACCGAATGCCAACTCATCTTGTTAAATGACTGCACATAATGAATACTTTTCCACCTTGTTAACCCATTACCCTTGTCTCCAGCACCCCATTGTTAAGTGTACGTTCTTATCTGATCAGTCATGCTCAGCTGAACCTCTTATTTTATAAAACTCAGAACTTCACTCTTTCCCTGCCTGCTTATACCCTCTACACATCCTCATTCCCTCCCTTTATCATTTCATGATAACCACCAAGATGGCACTACCAGCTTTCATCAGACTCTGACAGCCAGTGTTTAAGCAAGTTAATGACACACAGCATACAATGATTATAACAACAAAACTTAATAATCCGTTACAGTAATTAGAATTTGAAGAATCCTCCTATGTGGGAAAAAAAAAATCACCAGTTAAGTTCGCACTCCATCCTCTGCAAGTCGAGTGGAAACAAGCCACTTCTCCAAAATCTCTTTTAGTAAAGTCCATCCTGAAAACAAAATTCAGTTTGTTCTTGCATCACTCCTCAGAAAAATCTGAATTCTTAGATAACGGCAGGGATGATTCTGATAGAGGATACCAGTGCATTGGAGTGTGTAGTGTAGCAGCTGCAACTGCAGGCTAGGTGAACGCAGCATTCTTTGCTGCTTCTGCTCCCACTCTGCTGTTAAATGTAACAAAACCAACTGGCTGTTGTGATGTTAGCTTGATCAGTGAACCTTCACATCCCTTAAATGATCGAAAGACAAGGTAAAGCTCACGTGGTTTAATGTCTGTAGGAAGGCCACTGACAAAAAATGTACTGACCACCTCTTGTTAATTTCTTGACATTTCATGCTCGTGACTGGGGAACTGATTGAATCTGTTGGATCAGGATGTGGAAGGGTGGGTGGTGGTCTGAAGGCATGCTTTACCTGTGAATAGACAAACTCAAGAAAATGTAAGCTGCTGAAAGTATTTTTGCATTTCCTCTCTCATTCCTTCCTTGCCAAGCTGGTTATCAGTATAAACACAGTCACACCTTTAACTACACTAAATTGTGTCTGCCTATTTCAACATTCTTTGAATTCTTGAAGTCTGTTACTCTGTTCACTATTTATGACATTATCAAGTTTTATACAATTCATAAACTTCTAAATTGTACTGTCTGAACAATTCAATTATAAACAACAATCAATGGTCTTAAAATCAAACCCTCAGGTATCTCATTCAGGTTATTCAAAGATTTTCTTCTTTTGACAAATTGATACTTGGCTAATGTGAAGCCTTTTGGGGAAAATGTAGAACAGCAAGAAAACAACAAAATGTTTCCTGTGCTTTAGCAATTGAAGAGGCACTTTCAGTTCAGATTTAATTCTCAAATATTCGTGGGAAACAAATGTTGAATATTTTTCTCCAAAAGAAACTTCCCAAATAAACCAGTCGGAATTACAGTGGCAACTTTGGTAGAGATCAACATTCTTAATAAATTTGCAATATGAAGGGGGCCACTGTTAACAATAAATAACAGAATCTAAACAGCTCAGCCTCAAGTTCTAATATTCTCTAAAATCTTAACAAAAACATCAAACTCAAAATGTGAACACTCTGCATTAAAAACACAACAGCAGCAAAGATATTTTAATATAATATTCTCATCTGGCTACAGCCTGACCATTGACCCAACTTTTTTTTTACACAGGCATTGTAGAATTTCAAACAAATCAGGCGCTCAAGCCCCTCAATCAATTTGGTTTAAGGTTACAAGTTTGATAATTTTAAAAAAGAACAAAATGTTGTGCAATTTCAATGTAAAACCGAAATCTGCCCCACTACATAGCGCAGAAAACACATTGAATTGAGATCATGATTCAAACAAGGCAAAACAATTATTTAAAAGGATTTTCTGAACCATTATTTTAACAAAGCAAAAATTTTAAACATCATACACTCTCAGCATGGCACAATTTAAACTGAAACTTTCCTTTTTTTCAACACCAGTATTAGTACAATCTTAATTTCAGCATTCTCTCGTGTTTTTTTTGCATCCTCTCATTGAAATTACACTTCTAAAAAGAGAGAGCCCTCGCAGCAGACCACATGGAGCCACAATACAAGCCACTCTCTTCCCCCAGAACAAAGATTTGCAGAGCCTCCAATTTCACCACTAAGGAACTTTAACCCCTTTTTCACTTTACTCCTCAAGGGGGCTTGAACCCCACTTAAACATAAGAGAACTCAAATCTCACTTAAATGCAGAGAACCCGAACCCCAGTTAAACAGAAAAATTGGATCTCAATTAAACACAGAGCTTGAAGCTCAACACAGTACGGAGGACTTGAACCTCAAATCAACTCCCCTAGTACTGGGCAGAGGACCCGAACCTCAATCAAAATCTCACTTGTGGGCCCGTCCGCCTCGAGACAGCAATGTTCTGGGTGGCAACTGATCGTAGCTATTCGTTTGGATCCTGCTGACTACACCAATATTGTCGTCCTGTTTCCCCCACTCAGTGAAAGCAAAATGCTCAGAGAGACAGTATGGTTTTTTACCTCTTTCATCTTTATTCAGGCCCTGGAGGAAGAGAGAACGATTGCCCATGTGCGCAGGGAGCAGTTGAACTGCTTGAAGAGCAGTTTCTCAATGAACTATATGTAGTCATTTTACAGAAAGGAGCATCCAGATAAGGCAATATACATATTAATTGGGTGACCATTACAGTCAGCGAGTATCAACAATAAATATTAAGCCAGCTGCTGTTACACAATTCATGTTCTTAACCTTGTTAACTGGATTGATATAATGAATACTTTTCACTTTAGTTAATTGACATTACATACTGAATGCTACCCCATCTTGTTAAATTGCTGTACATAATGAATGCTTTTCATCGTTGTTAACCCATTACCCTTGACTCTGGCACCCCATTGTTAACTATAAGTTCTTATATGATCTGAGTCATGCTCAGCCGAATCTCTTGTTTCACAAAAGTCAGAATTTAACTCTTTCCCTGTCTGCTTATACCCTAAACACATTCTCAAGTGTTACAGTTGTACTGGAACAGCTTGGTTAGGTGCTCAGCTAATTCTGGAGCACAAGTCTTCAGTATTAATGCTGGAATATTATCAGGTTCCATAACCTTTGCAGTATTTTCAGCACAGCTGTTTCTTGACATCACATGAAATTAATAGGTTATTTGATGACTGGCATGTGTGATGTCGAGCACCTCCAGAGAAGGCCTTCTCTTTCCTTCCTGTTAATTAACCAATCAGCTAACCATTATAATATATTTACTCTCAACTTCATGAGTCCTTATCTATCTTGCTTTTTTAAGCTTTTAATTTTTTTTGCTTGCTCTTTAGAGTCATAGGAATGTACAGCACGGAAACAGACCCTTTGGTCCAACCTGTCCATGCCGACCCGATATCCCAACCCAATCTAGTCCCACTGCCAGCATCCGGCCCATAATCCCTCCAAAATCCAAGTATACTACATTGTTTTCCTTGGTTGTTCTGCCTCATTGGTTACATCCTGCAAAAACACTTATAAAACCATGCTGATTTTGGCTGATCATAATATGATGTTCTAAACTTTATTGAGACTTCCTTAATAATTGACACTAGTAGTTTCCCAATGACTTGTTTTCTCTTCTTTTTAAATGAAGGTTTACAAGATTTATTCCTGAGGTGGCAGGACTAATGTGTGGAGGGAGACTGGATCGATTAGACTATATTCACTGGAGTTCATAGAAATCTCTAAAATGCTGACAGAACCAGACCAGGGAGTCCAGCACTAGGGGTCACAGTCTCAAGATGCAGGGTAGGCCATTTAGGACTGGGATGAGGAGAAATATCTTCAGCCAGAGAGTGGTGCGTCTTTGGAATTCTCTGCCCCAGAACGCGGTTGAGGCCAGAACATTGAATATTTTCAAGAAGGTGTTGGATATAATTCTTGGTGCTCAAGAGATCAAAAGGATAGGAAGAAAGGAGGAAGATGATACTGAGTTGGATTATCACCCACGATCGTATTGAATAGTACAGAAGGCTCAAGGGCTAAATGGCTTACTTCTGCTTTTATTTTCTATATCACCTTTGTTGATTTAATAATGTACCATTTACTAACTTTGAATATTTCAGAATCTAGGGAATTTTGGAAAATTATAGCCAGTATCCCTATACTAATGTCTTTTAGAGCTTGCAGTGATTCTGTAAATAGGTACGTGTGTTGAAGCTTTGCATGTTATGCTCATCAGACCAGATGCAAGAGAGCCAAATTTCAATTAATTTATGCTGCTTGAGAATAGAACATAGGATGTTACAACGCAGTACCAGCCCTTCAGCCCTTGATGTTGTGCAGACCTGTGAAATTAATCTGATGCCCATCTAATCTACACCGTTCTATTATTATTCGTGTGTATGTCCAATGCCCTTAACATTGGTGAGTCTACTACTGTTGCAGGCAGGCCGTCCCATGCTCCTACTACTCTGAGTAAAAGGGTGCTGGTTGGTTGGCAAGCAGACTGTAGTTTAGGAATTGCTGTGGACAATGCATCAGGGAATGAACAGTCCTCATACTGTTGGTAAATTCAGAAAAGGCACAATGGTTGGATGTATTTTTCTGCTTCCTGAGGACCCAGTGTATCAGAATATGTAATCTCTATTGCAAATTTACAATATTAAATTGGTTTTTAATGTAGTTTTCAACAACTGCAGAACCACATCTAACATTAGCCATATTGTTGTGTGTTTTGCAAGAATGAGCTGATTGCATACAGTTAGTACACTATCTTCTGCAGACAGTAGAAGGAACGTTTTGTTTCATACAATTCATTAGTTGTTGGGTTGTGTGGCCAACATACTTGGCACTGCACCAGCACTGAAATTCATATACCCTATGTTTTGTTTTTGGTTCATTCATGGGATGTGGGTACTGCTGGCTGAGCCAGCACTTGTTTCCCCTAATTTCCATCCCTAATTTCCCCTTGAGCTGAGCAGCTTGCTAGGTCATTTCAGAAGGCAGCTAAGAGTCAATCATATTGCTGGTGTCCAAATGTCACATATAAGCTAGACTGTGTAAGGATGGCAGATTTCCTTCCCTAAAGGATATTAGTGAACCAGATGGGTTTTTACACCAACCAACAGTGGCTATATGGTTGTCATTTACCAGCTCTTAATATCATGCTGTGTTTTGTTGAATTCAAATTTTACCTTTGACTTGGTAGGATTCTAACCCATGTTCCCAGAACATCAACCTGGAGTTCTGGGTTATTAGTCTAGTTACCATTTTGCCACCACATCTGTATATTATGCTGGACATTTCTGGCTTAATGGCAGCATCCGACTAACGAAACATAGAACTCAGTTTGCTGCTGTATAATAGTAATATAAAACTGCTAACTTTACCTGTTGTTTACATCTTTCAGGTGCCTAACTCTTCCAGGTTCAAGTACCAATAAAATTAGTAGACAATGACCAATGCTATTATTACTAAACAACTAATCCAGAGACCCAGGTGGTGTTCTGGGGACTTGCATTTGAATCCTACCATAGCAGAAGGTGGAATTTGAATTCAATGATCTGGAATTAAGAGTTTAATGATAATCATGTGTGATGATTTCAATGAGGTCAGCCAGGTGGACCTCGTAGAATATGTGTTCCCTGGGGTTGTCAACCTGGTCCAATCAGGGAGCCCTGGGTGAAAGGTAGAAAGAAGAGTGTCTCCCATTCTAATGTTCTAAGGATATGGATTCAAATCTAGGCAGTTAATGAAATTTGAATTCTATAAAAATTGGAACAAATTGATAACCTAATGGATGACACTGTTGATTGTTGCGCAATGCCCTACTGGTTTGGAAAATAAATGTCCGATCTCGTTTGATCTTTGAAGCTAAGCATATTCGGTCCTGGTTAGTACTTGGTATTCCTAGGTGGTCTCCCATCCAAATGCAGTAGGCTACCTGATGTTGCGCACCAGTTGGAAGATGCTCAGTTGTGCGGTGGAATCCCCTCTGCATGTACCCTTTTCCAGATGGAATTTCACATTGGCCCCAGGATCCCATAAATACCCCCAGGTACCTGTGCCCCACAACCTGAGACACCTCCAAGATATATGTTGTATGTTTTTTAGGGAAGTGAAATGGCGGATGATTTTAGAGATTGCTGCTGCACATCATCCACCTGTTCTTCTTCTTCCACTGCTCGCCTTGGTGTGCCTATTTACTTCTGGGTAATGGGGATCCCAGTGGAGACCTCTCTACACAGGAGTCCTCTCTCTTTTCCTTGGGGATCTGGAATGGAGGGTGTTGAATGCAGCAACCGCAGATTGCAGTGGTTCACAAACCCCTTCCTTCCCCTTAATGACATGCCTCTGACCTATGCAGGGCTGGTGAATTATTACAGAAAGTTCATACATAATCTGGCATCCATCCTGGCACTTTTGCATCAACTCTTAAAAAGAGGTCAGCCTTAGGAATGGTCCCTTCAGACACTCTGCCTGTATTCCTGATGAAGGACTTTTGCCTGGAACATCGATTTTCCTGCTCCTCGATGCTGCCTGAACTGCTGTGCTTTTCCAGCACCACCTCTACTCCAGAATTAGGAATGGTCATCCAGCCAAGCCATAGCTTTCAGGGCAGTGTACAAACACCTCCTAAAATGTTTCACACTGTGATCCCAAGCAAGATCTGGCATTAACATGTGATGCCTCCCCATATGGCACCAGGGTAGTATTAACTCATAGCTGGCACAATGGAGAGAAATGCCCAATAGCTTATGTATCCAGGACTTTGGGCTAATGCAGAGTGTAAATTATGTCCAAAAAGAGAAAAAGTTTGGTCATGTTTGGAGTCAGTAAGTTCCACCAATACCTTATACGGACATAAATTTATAATAAAATGGACCACAAACTCTGACTAGGTCTACTTAAGGAGGGTAATGGGGTGCCGCCTATAGCTTCAGGCCAAATTCAGTAGTGTGCTCTAATACTCACATGTCATTTACTGTATCCGTTACTCCCGATGTGGTCCCCTCTACATTGGGGAGACAGGACGCCTACTTGCAGAGCACTTCAGAGAACATCTCTGGGACACAAGCACAAAACAACCCCACGTCCCCGTGGCCGAACACTTTAACTCTCCCAAGGACATGTAGGTCCTAGGCCTCCTCCATCGCCAAATCCTTACCACCAATGCCTGGAAGAAGAACACCTCATCTTCTGTCTTGGGACCCTCTAACCACATGGTATCAATGTGGATTTCATTAGTCTCCTCATTTCCCCTGCCTCCACCTCATCCCAGGTCCACCCCTCCAACTCGGCACCGTCCTTTTGAACTGTCCTACCTGTCCATCTTCCTTCGCACCTATCCACTCCACCCTCCTCTCTGACCTATCATCTTCGCCCACCTTCATCTACCTGTTGCTTTCTCAGCTACCTTCTCAGCCCCATCCCACTCCCATTTACCTCTGAGCCCCACAAGCCTCATTCATGATAAAGGGCTCACGCTCGAAATGTCGAGTCTCCTGCTCTTTGGATGCTGCCTGACTAGCTGTGCTTTTCCAGCATCACACTCTCGACTCTAATACTTAGTGTGTATAATTCCAAGTTGGAATACTATCCAGGAAGCCAGGTAGCAAATGTGGATGCATGGAGTTGTCTCCCACTGGCAGATACACCCCCCACTGGCACTGCCAGTGTCAGTATTGGATTTAAATTTTTTGGATACACTTCCAGTCACAGCTGACAATATCAGACTTCAGATGCAGAAATATCTGATCCTAGCAAAACTGAAACAGCTGGTGGTGATGGGCCGTCACTACCAGAATTGAAACCTTTCTGAACGAGGAGAGACCAAATCACAGTAGAAGCATGGGGGGCAAGAGTAATTATCCTGAGCAAAGATTGCCCCCAGATACTGGCTGAACTCCACCAAAGTCATCTAGGGGTCTCCAAAATGAAGATGTTGGTGAGAAGTTATGACTGGTGGCTAGGCTTGGATGTGGACATAATTACATTGGAGAGGCAGAGTGCCAAGAAGGACAGAAATTACCACCAGCAGCTTTCCTGCATCAGTGGGAATGGCTGGGTAAATCCTATATTTGGTTTGTAGATCCTTTTATGAGTTCTATGTTCTTAGTCATTGTAGATGCCCATTCAGAGTGGTTGGATGAGCACAGAGATCATTTGTCAAACAAGAGAACACAATAGCAAAACTGTGCACATTTTTTGCAATACACAGACTCCAGGAAGTGTTGGTCACAGATAACAGGCCATTGTTTACCAGCAAAGGCATTGATGCAATGAGATCTGCCATGTCCATCTCAGATTCAGAGGTCTCTTTAATGCTTGATGGAGGGCAAAAACCCATGGGTGCCAACAGCCTTTCCAAATGCTCCGAGCAGCAGAGCACATTTTGCTCCCACCTGGTTTGCGAGTTCGTGGCTTTTGTGTGGCCCATGTGCTTGTTCAGGACCATCGCTCCTACGCGAACTTTATAGGTCACTGTTCCCGACCTTACATCAACTATGCCTCATATGCAGGGCCATCTCTGTGGTTCCTACACCAAACTTCGTTGGTGAGAATTTCCTAAACTTGAATGAGATTTGACATACAAGGACAGCTCCACACCATCCAGCGTTCAATGGCCTGGCAGAAAGAGCAGTCCAAACTTTGAACACCGGCTTGAAGAAACAGCCAACAGTGCCACTAGATTCCAAACTGTCTCGATTGATATAGGACCATCCCTCATGCAATTGCAGAGATAGATCCAAAGGAGTTGTTAATGAAATGAAAACTCCGCATCTGGTTAAATCTGATCTTTCTGGACCTGGGTGGAGGATGAAACAGCATCAAGACCACCAGTTCTAGACTCAACTAAGCGAGAGATACAGTTTACCATAGGTGACGAAGTTTGGTGTAGGAACCACAGAGATGGCCCTGCATATGAGGCATAGTTGATGTAAGGTCGGGAACAGTGACCTATAAAGTTCGCGTAGGAGCGATGGTCCTGAACAAGCACATGGGCCACACAAAAGCCACGAACTCGCAAACCAGGTGGGAGCAAAATGTGCTCTGCTGCTCGGAGCATTTGGAAAGGCTGTTGGCACCCATGGGTTTTTGCCCTCCATCAAGCATTGAAGAGACCTCTGAATCTGAGATGGACATGGCAGATCTCATTGCATCAATGCCTTTGCTGCTGTAAGAAGAGAATGAATTTACCCCAAGATGCTGTAGACGTAAGAGGTTAACTCCTGTGTTTTATACGTTGCCTGTACCTGACACAGCGTTGGGGGAACCTCACCCAGTGCTAAAATGCCCCTGAAGGCACTACAAGATAAAAGATATATTGTTGAATTCAGAGGGGGAGGAATGTAGTGATTGTAATGAGGTCATCCAGGTGGACATCATAGAATATGAATTCCCCAAAGAGGCTGATAATCTGTACCAAAGAGGGAGCCCTGGCTGACAGATGTAAAGATACGTGTCAGGCATTCTAACAGTGAGCGCTGTCTGTGAGGGAACTGGGCCAGTGTCAAAGACTATCCAAGTGTAAATAAAGGGTGACTTGGTGACAGAATACAAGCCTCTGTGGAGTTATTTCACCACAAGATCATTGGCAATTTTCAGCAAAAGCCCAAGAGTTTGCTATTGTCCTTTAGGGAAGGAAACCTGCCATTCTTACTTAGTCTGGCCTACATGCGACACCAGAGCCACTGCAGTGTGGTTAACTCTTAACTGCCCTCTGGGCAGTTAGGGATGGGCAACAAAATGCTGGTCCGGCCAGTGACGACCACATTCCAGGAATGAAAAAAATAAAAAATTCCAGGTAAATTTAAGGCACTTCTGGTCTGAAAGTGGTAACCAGTCAGATATTCAACCATTCATTACCTATTTATCATGCACTATAAAGGATTGTGCCTTTTCAAATTTGGCATTCTTGCATCTGTCCTGAAGAGTGGACGACATGGCAGCATGTCTCTCTTCAGTTAATAACTTCTGAATGATTGTATAAAGCTTTGCTTTCTACCATGTGCTGTGTAGGTGGTCTTTACAATGGAGAAGTTTTAGTGTGGAACAGCAGTAAAACAGATGACCCTTTAATTGCTCGCTCAGGAATGTCTGAGGATACCCACCGTGAGCCAGTTTATCAGGTAAAAGCCTTAGTTTGGATTATTCTGATCCTTCTGATCTTCCCTTGTCTGGTTTAAAATAATTTTCACCATGTGAAATCCATAGGATAATTGCTGATAAAATGTCAGCTCCTGTTCTTCTACCCTTTCCCCTCCAGATACCCATTTACATTGTCATAATTTATGTGCTGCCATTGGAAGGCTATTCTGAAGGATCTCGATGTGTTGTAATTCACTCTATTGCACAGGGATGCTGCTCATTTGTCTTGAGATTCTCAATCATTAATGTGTAGCAAATGTGAACTGAGGAAAATTTATAGCATGTTCCCAGCAGCATAACAATGGCTAGTTGGAAATTTGGATCTAATTTCCATTCAAGAATAATTGTCATTGAGGAAAAACATGACTGCAGACTGCTTCAACAACTAAAATAATATGAAAGCAGCTTTTTAAGATGTACACCTAACTCAGATTGCCTCATTGTGAACTGGATAGATGTCAACAGCAGTTACAGCCTGGCCAAGGCTGCAGGTTTGTAGATTTGTTCAGTCAGAGTTTGCAGTTGAATGGAGTTAAGATGAAAATTAGCTATGATCTAATTGAGTGGCAGAACAGCCTCAATGGGCTGAATGGCTTCCTGTTCCTGTTATCCTATTTTGAGATGATTTGATCTGAGTAACTAAAAACGTTGAATGGGATTTTGAGAAGTTATTTATCCTGTTTTTTGGGAAGTATTCTGCAGTTCTTATTCTGTTACCGTAGCCAGTGCCTTTCCTGGTATTTCAGAAATGTATTGGGTGCTACAATCGCTTCCTGGTTTGAACACACTAACTGGGAATTTCTGACTTGTCTGTTTCATTCTACATGCCACACTTGCTCTGATGGTTATGTCCTCGACCTCCTAAACTGTTCCAATGGAACCCAAATAGAAGTTCAAGGAACAGCACCTTGGGTTTCAATGAGTACTTTGTAGCTTTCTGGTATCAGTATTGAGGGTTCAACAATTTCGCATCCTAGACTGTGCCACATGTTTTTGAACAGCAGTTGTTGGCAATGACACTTTCTGCTGTTGTCGTTTTTGGTTTCTCTAGATACACCTTTTCATGTGTTTGATTGTTGATTGTCCACTTCTGGGTTGCACCATGATTCCATTTGTCACTTAATCTCTCTCATCCTATATCACAGGTTTTTGCCTCTGTTCTTTCCCTCACCCTCCCTCCCTTTTCCCTGTTTGTGTTTGTTAAAACTTATTGAATGTTTAACTGCTTCCAAGTCTGGAAGTAAGTTATTGACTTGAAGCATTAACCTGCTTCTCACCCACATGTCCTGACCAAGCTGCTAAGTGTTTTCCAGAATTTTATGTTTTATTTATTTAGGATTTCCAACATCAGTATTTTGCTTTTGCTAAATTCTGAGATCATTCATTTTTAATAAGAGATAATTTTGAGGATGGGGAATCTCAGCCTATTGGTCCAAGCCAGAGGGCTTTTGTGGGCACACCATTGCCACTTCACTAAAATAGTGATCCTGGGATTAAGCATTTATTAATCCTTCTCCTCATCCATTATTCAGTCAGACATTGTGGGTGCACCACTTGCTGATTATTCCTTTTCTCCTTCCCCTCTTCCATTTGGGAACACACAAAGGCTCTTGGATAATGACAAAATATTCTTGAGAGATGTTGGACAGCTTAGTTTTTCCCAGTAAGGAGGAAAAAGAGAGTTAGAGGTTTACAGAGGGCGTTACATTAGACAACTAAAAGCTTTGGCACCATTGATGGAACGACAATGTAGTGGGGGATATATAAGAATTCAGAATCTGAGAACTACAGACACCTGAGAGAGTTGGCCTGGAGAAGGCTATTGAGATAGTGGATGTTGAGGCAGTGGATGGATTTGCAAAGGATTTTCAAATTGAGATATTATTGCATCGTGAAACAGTGTAGGTCAGTGAGCATGGGGGTGATAATTAAACAGGACTTGGTATGAGTGAGAACTTGGTTTGTGGATTGTGTGTTCAAATTTGAGAGGCTACCTGAAGGGAAGCATGAGGATGGTCTGACCCTGAAGGTCAGAAGGTATGGAGGGTTTCAGCATGGACTAAGGCAGAATGGTGATCAATGACCATTTTAACAGAAAAGCTAATTGCTATAGATGCTGGAACTTCAGAATAAAAACAAGTGTTGAAAAATAATTCTAGCATTTTCTCTTGGCAGGTCAGGCAACCTCTGTGCAGTTGACAATACAGGTTTATGACCTTTCATCAAAGGTTTCTCTAATTTCACAATTTTCTGTTTTTATAATTTTAAATACATTGATTATTTCATCGAGCACAGCTAGTGTCATAAATACAGTATCTTTACTTGACCCCTCTCTTTTTTTCTCCCTTCACTCACCCTGTCTACCTTCTCGACGACTCCTAAACCTGTCTATCCTGGTACGCTCCAACAATTTATCCTCAGTTCCTTTTTTATAATTTAAGTAATATAATCAAAGATGCAGCTTCTCATGTAGGGATGATCTATTGTTATCCTCAAGGTTTTATTTTGGATGTGTAAGAGGTGGGAGAAAGACTACATCAGTGAATCTGCAACATGTTAGGCATATTCAATTAATTTTTAAGGATGATTGATCCTGGGGTGTAGTATTTGACAAGCTAACATAAGAGTCAGGGGGAATGATCATCACTCACTATCCAGTGACTAGATTTTGGGGAAAGGGGTGAAAGCTGGGACTGAAGAATGATCAGGAGATAAAAAGAAGGAAGAACATGTTGCTTTCATCAAATATTTGAGTTTTAAAGCAAAACTATGTTTTTTCCCCCCCAAAACAGGTGCATTGGATCCAAAGTTTAAGCCGGAGCAACCGAATTAATGTTCTGAGTGCAAGCACTGATGGGAAAATTCTGATATGGCAAATGGATGGGAGAGGTCGGCTGGTACTGCAGGATGGATTTGCCCTGATTGTTCAGCAGATGCCGCGTAATCTCAAACTCCACAAGGTGAATAGGCTTTGTAAACTGAGTTGGGTGTGTCTAATGTAGATTCAGAGATAGTCTGTTAAAGCAGGTTAAGGATATCACGTTGATGACATATCTATAATACCACAGCTACATAAACTTAAACATCCTCCATAATGATGCTAGAAGGTTAATAACCTTAATAAGTCAAAACTGATGCTGAGATAAAGCATTATGTATATTTTGTGTATAACTAATGAGAATTGAGACAGCATGGCTTTGTGTGTGGGAAATCGTGTCTCTCAAATTTGAGTTTTTTGAAGAGGTGACTAAGTAGATAGGTGAAGGGCAGAGCAGTAGACGTTGTCAACATGGACTTTAGCAAGGTCTTTGACAGGGTTCCACCTGGCAGACTGATTTAGTAGGGTTAGATCATATGGGATCCAGCAAGAGCTACCCAATTGAATACAAACGTGGCTTGATGATCGGAGAACAAGTGGTGGTAAAGGATTGTTGCTTAGACTGGAGACCTGTGTCCAGTGGTATGCCAGAAGGATTTGTGTTGGGTACACTGTTGTTCACCATTTATATACATGATTTTGATGAAAATATAGGAGGCATTGTTAGTAAGTTTGCAGATGACCCCAAAATTGCTTGTATAGTGGACAGTGAGGAAGGTTATCTAAGAGGACAATGGAATGTGGGTCAACTTGGCTGAGGAGTGGCCAACGGAATTTAATGTGGATAAATGCTGTGCTGTATGATCAATAACTTTATAACTCCTACAGTGTATTAACCTGAGATATATCCAAGAAAACTGATGTCAAGCCTTGAAGTTAACCCCTCCAATTAAACTAGGAAATCCGAACTAAGCCAATTTGCAATAATCCAAGATGTACTATTGAATATTAACCATCTTGGTTCATTAGGAGCCAAAGAAATGTCGATTTGTCACTGAGACCGCGATGTTACCACTTAGCTACATAACCTTACAAGCCAGCACTGGTGGTGAGTTCTTGTAAAGTTTAATGGCTTTAGCTGGTTGAATTAATATTGTTTTCTTTAACTTTTGGTTCTTGGATTCTAATAGCTTTAGTAACAAAGTGAAAGTTGTGAGATAGCAACAGTCCTCTTATCCATCTTCCTTATTGCAATACTGTATCTCTAGCATGCTATCTATAGATGCGATGTAAGGACTATGCATTTTATTTGCAAATATAAAGTGGAAAGTGGATATTTGATTTAGGTTTTTTAACAGTTTAAAGGAAATATGGAACTGTTTGGTCATGTAATGGTTACGTGAGCGTATAACTCGGCTGGAAGCTGTGTTTTGATGCTTTTATGGGATTATGGCACCAGTTGCCTTTAGAAAAAGGAAGTATCTGTTTAGCAGCAGGGTTTGGATTGGTTGTAACTGTAGAGAGACCAGTTGGGACTCAGACCTTCAAGTTGATCAGTAAGTGAAATCACTTTCGCTCGCCTAGTGGAAGAAATAACACGCAAACACTTTGAAAAAAGAAACAATTGCAAATTTAAACCAAGACCTATGTCCTTCTGACCAGCTACAGAAGGATTGCTGCAGTGGACAACAGTGTGATCTCATCATTAAAAGTCCCCTATTCCCCCTTTGGATTGGAATTTGATCCACAAGCTTTGTCATTTTTGCCTGTTATTTTTTCCACCAGTGATTATCCAAAAAAAATTAGTTGTCTGTTGTTATGATCAATATGTAGATGAATGTGTGCGTGTTTGCATTTAAGGAGGTTACATTTTAAGTTTGCATATTAGTAATTTATAATAATTTTTTTCCAGGTCCGAGAGAGGGCATTGATTACGGTCAGGCGTTCTTGTCATAGAGATTAAATTGGTCATATTTCATACTTGTGATGATTTGTGGAGAACTGGGCTTGATTTCAAGTGCACTATTCACAGCAGGGTCATGGCAGTGAAGATTTTTACACAACAAATCTGTCAATCCAAAACCAAAGTCATTCTAACCTCAGTCATTGAGCTTTGGTATACAGATTATATTTAAGTGCACATTGATTCAGAAATTGAGCCCGAGTCCATTATCAATTCCTTCTCCAAAGCATAAGGAAAAACAAGCCTCTCACTGAACACCCAGAAAATTAAGATCTTCTTCCAACCAGCACTCTCAGCACATCTCCTCCTCTCATCTCCACCACCTCCTTCATTGATTTAACGATCAGTGGTGAGATCCTGGATATTGTGGATCATTTTCTACATCTCAGAAGCTTCCTCTCAGTGAAGAGAGACATAGATCATAAAATTCATCATTGCCTCCAATATACCTTTGGCCAACTGAAGAGTTTTTGTGGGGAAGTCACAAACCTGAGACTAAGGTCGTAATTTACTGGGTAGTAGTAATCCTCTCTCCTCCTCTTGCTTCAGATGCTTGGGTAGTTATTAACGAGACAACTAGTGTGTTTTCTTTCATTGCAATGCGGATTGGAGAATAAAATGATAAAGAAAAATCTTCCTGAAATTGTATCGGATTTTGCTGAGAATGCAGGAAAGAACTATGATGAAAGCAAAATAATCAGATGCTGGAAAGGTGTGAATGGTTCTGTTCAGAATCTTTTCAGATCTTCAAAATGTACGTCCTAAGAAATATATTGAACTCAGCATTAACTTGTTTCTTTCTCTGGATGCTGCCAGACCTGCGGAATTATATCACTCATAAAACAAGATACTTAGAGTTGAGGCAGTACAGTGAGGGTTGACTAAGTTAGTCCTTGGGATGAGTGATTTGTCCTTTGATGTAAGACCGAGTAAATTGGATTTATATTTTCTGGAGCTGGGAAGGATAGTAAGTGATCACATTAAGATATGAAAGATTCTGAAGAGACTTGATAGTGTAGATGCTGAAAGATTCATTCACTTCTCAGCCCTTAAGGATTGTTTCTAGTTGTCAATGAGGCTAAATGTTAAGGGATTTAGGACTGAGTTGAAGAGAAATGGTGTCACCGAAAGGGTTGTAAATCTATCTGATTGGTTACCGCCAGAGAGTATTAGATGCTATATTAGTGTCATAGAGATGTACAGCACGGAAACAGCCCCCTCGGCCCAACTCGTCCATGCCGACCAGATATCCCAACCCAATCTAATCCCACCTTCCACAGTTTTGTTTTGGTCTCCCAATGAGCAGTGACCTATTAGGAGTGAGCATGCAGGTGAGATTGACTTTTTTTGTTAGCTAGTACTATTAAGATAAATCAGGAGAAGCCGGCATATAGAATTAGATGTGAGCTCAACGTATACTTTTGTTTCACACTTTCTTTGTCACTATTTATGTTAAATCATCCACAGGCTCGTGAAGATAGTTTGTTTGGTGTGACCTCTCTCTCCTTTTCTCACCTGGATAAGACTGTATTCATTGCTGGTGTAGAAGGTGGTTATGTGTTGAAGTGTTCAACAGAAGTTCTGACTCGTGCAACATTGAGCTCTGGCACCGTTCCATTGAAGGCCCCAGCTCAGTTCACCTTTTCTCCACACTGTGGTCCAGTCCATGCTGTTGATTGCTCACCATTCCACAGGTCAGTATATGAACAATGATAAGACAGCTAAAGAACTAGGGTAGAGGGAATGGGAAAGTCATCTGAGGTGGCTCTTACATGATCAAATGTAATTAATGCTAAATCTTTGCAGTACCCAATTTTTGTACAAGGAGATGTTTGCCTTAGTTAGAATTGGATTCAGCTCTGCCTTGAAGCAATTCAGCAAAATGGCATCCAGTGTATAAACTGACAGCCTGTTCCACAAGTCCACTGTTGGGATGGCAAAACAATGAAAGCACCTCATCACATCTATCTTCTAATTTTATATGACACAAAGTTGTGACCCTGCTCCTTCCTATTAAAGTGGTAGTGTACTTTCACTCTTTGAATTCACTTTCCAGAGGGTTTTTGTAGAAATTCTGCAGCCCTTTTTGTCGGGGTGGGAGAACTCCATTGCAGTGCTGACCAAGTGCTGTTTTATGTGCTGATCTTTGGATTAAACTGTTGCTCTTTCAAGTGGATGTAAAAGACTGAATGACATTATCTTGAAGAGGTGGGGATTTCTTAGCATCCTGTGTCTATATTTATCCTTACAAACTGAATTACATAATTGCAGTTGTAGAACCTTGCTGTATACAAACTATTTTGGTACTTTTTTTTGTTCATTAAAAGGATATGGGTGTAGCCAGCAAGGCCAATGTTGAGTCAACCACATTATATAACTCCAGACCACTACAGGCCAGACTGGGTAATGACAGCCCTAAAGGACATTCGTGAACCACATGCACCCTTAGTCTATTAATTCCAGATTTTATTGAATTCCAATGCAACTATCTGTCATGATGGAGTTTAAACCTTACTATTCAGAACCTTAATTGGGTCTCTGAATTAATAGTCTAGTAACAATGCCACGAGACCATTGCTTTCCCCTTAATTGATATGAAAAAGTGTTTATGTAAGTACACTGACATTCAGTGATTATACTTCAAAGGTACTTAATTAGCTGTAAAGCACTGTGGGCCACTTGAGATTGTGAAAGACATGATAGCAATGCCAGTTTTCTCACCCAAATTTGAACAATGCTATTAAGTTTTAATATTATCTGCTACATAACTGGTCAATGTATGTTTTCACAGGAACCTCTTCCTCACTGCTGGCACTGATGGGCATGTACACCTTTATTCCATGTTGCAGGCTGAACCAATTCTATCTCTTCAGTTATGTCAGAGTTACCTCTTCAGCGTTAGCTGGTCCTTTGTTCGACCTCTAGTCTTTGCTGCAGCCACTGGAGAGGGTAAGCTGGAAGCAGTATTGAAGTCCTGGATTTGGATTTGTTGGATAATTTAAGGAGTTGAGCGCCAGCTTAAGAATTTGCAGTTTAGTAATCTCTTGATTAATACTAGTGTCACACAATGAGTGCATGTCTTTCTTTTACACCAAGGTCTGTTTACCCATTAGATCCTGTAGTAGCTATGTTAGGTTATTTGATCTGACAATGCTTTCATTTCAAATTCTCAGCCTTGTTTCTTTTGACCCCTGAGAATACTGCACTCTTTCATTTCTGCAATGTGACATTCACCACTCCATCATTCTTAAATGTGTCTTCAGCTGCCTTGATGGTAAATTCTGGAATTCTGTCTCCAATGAGGAGTGGTCGTTAAAATGTTGCTTGTGGAGTAACCTTTGACTAGATACGAAGCTCCCAGAATAAATAATCAGCTTTGACTCACTGGTGGGATGTTCATATAATTCAAGCCATTGCATAAAATACACAACCTTATAAGCATTCATGAAACAATTGCCATGAAACTGGGCCATTGTCAGTGGAAATTGACATTACTCCAGTTTGAAATATTGATTTCAATAAGGACTAGAATTACACTGATTTATTCTTTCCAGTTTATTCTTATCTGAAGTGGTTGATGGAAAAATGTGGAGGAATTTCTTTTTTAAAAGACTGACAATAAAACTTTTATTCCCCTACAGGAACGGTGTTGATCTTTGACCTTGGGCACAACTCTCTCTGCCCTGCAGTCTCTATTGAGCAGACTACAGAAAGGAAACCAGTTTACTGTTTGGCATTTAACCCCAAGCAACCTGAGCTGCTTGCAGCTGGAAATGCAGAAGGAAGTGTGAAAATCTGGCAGCTGAGTGCTGAACTGACGAAGGAAGGACCAAGGGAAATTTCTCTACTTGAACAGCTTGCCACTGAAGCAGCAGAGTGACCAGTGGTTGGCTAGTGAATTTCTGAAGTCTAGCTGGAGGAACTTTCTACTCTGTGTTTAGTTTGTATAAATATAGGTTATTTTAAAAATGCTTTACTATTTCACTACTTTTTCAAATTTAACACTAGAGGAATGAGAAGCATATTTGTTTATTGCATGAATTGTAAATTGAGAAATAAAAATAAATTACTTAGTCCACAAAGCTTTTCTTTTGGATGGGGAAATATCAGCATTGCAGATGAACTCTCAGCCAATTGTGGATCAAACAAATGGCTCCACAATAGTTGCTACTAAGGAATGTCATTAACAGTGAGATTAACCACAAACTACTGGTTAGCTGTACCACAAATGCAGTTAAGAAATATTGTGTACTTTTAGGGAGGAACTGCATGGACCAGGATTTCTCACTTTATCAGCATTCAAGTGTTTGCACAGTAGCACCATAATTTGTTAATCTGGTGAAAAAGCTAGGGGATAGATGAATGTAGAATGATATCAGTATGGCAATCAGCAACTATAAATCATAGACCAGTTTGAATTAGTAGTGTTTATTGAGCACACTGCAATCATAGTAATAAAAAATTCCAAGCAAACCACACAAGCAAGCCATTTTACTGAAGTCTGACCATTTATAGTTGCACAAAGATTAGACATAGACATGCAGAGCTAACATTAGCAGATAACACATTGATTTTGGTAGTATCTAGTTCACAAATAGCGATCGTGTGAATTCCACATAGTCGAAGGCTGAAGGAATCTCTCTGCCTTTGCCATCTGTGTATGGCTTCATGTGAGAGAGGCAGTAATCAGCCTGCTCCCTTGACAGATTCTAGAAACGAAACAAAATGGAATACATTATTGGTAATACCATTTAGTGTACACATCTAATCTTAAGCAGTCAGCTCCTAAAACAGTGATGTCCATAGTTGCTGAACTAAAGTCATCAAAAACATGTGAATTGCAAGATGCAGCATTTTACTCCTCAATAAGTCTCCATTCATTTGTTGTAGTAAGGAAAAGTCCATAATATAACCTTTCAACAGTTACTGCATTACCTGATAGAGTTCTTCACGTGTGACAAATGGTTTTCCTTCGGAGCTGAGGGCACGGAAAGCACTCTCAATCTCCTCACTAGACTTTACGTTTTCAGTTTCTCTGCTGATCATGAAGGCCATGTATTCCTGTAGTGACACGTATCCATCCCTGCAATCCAAGTGAAGCAAATATGTTAATACAAGAAACAAATGTTTCCCCACTTTTTCTAAAATAGAAACCCATGTATTTTTGTAGCCATTATATTTTCAGTGAGTCAAATTGAAGAGGGACATTCACCAGTTTTAGTTAGTAACATAAAATAATTCAAAGATGAATAATTAACTAAATGCTTCATATAGTCATCCCTATACACACACGTCAGGATGTGCTGCTTGTACACAAGCTTCAAAAAGAAACTTCTTTCCCAAACCCATTATTTACGAGAGCCAAGGCAGTGTGTTGACTAGCTATTCTACAGTGGGATGTATCATCAAATTAGATACATTACAGATAAACAACCAGCAGGAGACAATCCTAGCCAATATTCCATTTCAAACTAGGCACCAATGTTCTTACTATTCCAGTGACCTGAACCAAAAAACTTCACATTCTCAGCTTGAATCTGTCCTTTAAATCCTAACCATGCATACTGTCCTGGACAAACTAGCCAAACTCAGCCTCTCTTTATACAAGATCTGATTTACAACATATTGGTCTCACCTGTTGGGATCAACAGCATCCAGAATAGCCTCAAATTCAGGGTCTGGTTCTCCTTCCTCTACCATCGGCAAGTCATAACCCAAGGAGCGCAAACATGATTTGAATTCCTGATGGTTCAGACGTCCAGACTTGTCTTTATCAAAGTGCCTTGGGGGAATAAAACAAGTTATTGTACAATGGCAACCTAGTACACAAAATCCTTCATCAAATATAAACTCACTTACTTGAACATCATACTGAATTCTTTAAGGGCTTCCTCGGTTACGCCTGTTGTGTTCCTATAAAATAAACAGAAATGCATCAACAGTGTTTCACAAATAATTTTCCAAATATATAGCTGATATACAAATGGAAAATTGGGGTGGTTTGGATACAAGTATGTACCTCACAGAACCTCTACCAAAATGATAAAATTCTACAGGGATTGTAGGAATAGGAGAGCAAGGGTATATGTACTGAAGTCATTGAAGGTTAAAAAGGCACATTGAGAAAGTCTAATAAAAACCACAGTATTTTGTTCTGGTCATAGCACAGAAGGAAGCCATCTATGATTCCAACTTATAGAAATTGCAAACCAACAACAAATGAAACAAAACAAAAAAAAGAAGAGATGAGAGGGAGCAGAACCTAATGGGCGAAGGTGCAAGATATTTTGGAGCACGAATGATGTATGTTCCAATTGTGCACAGTCCAGCTACTGGTGATACCTGGCCTGTATCTGTTGCTCCAAGTTATGCTGCATTCTCATTCCAAGTTGATCCAGTTGGTCCCATTGCTGTGCCAGTCCTACAGTGCTGTGCTCTGTGTATTTGTTATCTAAGATCAAGGCTTCTTCCATAGCTGCTCCAAGATCTTCAATCTTTTTCAGCTGACTTCTCATTGCCCGAATCTCCTGATGCTTTCTCTGTGGTTGAATGGATGATGCAGTCAATTTTTAAAAAAAGTTAGCAAAGATAATTTCCATATCAAACATATTCTCCATTTTCATTCCTGAATCAATGATTCTGACAAGAATCAAACTGGCGTGTTCAGTTTTCCTAAAACATATGTTTCAGCTGCTTGACATCGAAGTGAATGCATCATCAGGTTTCACCACGATGGATTTTGATTTATTTTGAGTCATCAGTGACCATGTAAACAGTTTTCAAAGATAAATTGGTGATGAAACTACAATATAGTAGGAGCATATTTCCTGCAAATGGAATTGTCTATTTAATCCCATTTCCTGTTCCCTATCCAGATTCCTTATAATCCTCATAAAATACTTATCTAATTTAAATATTTTAAACCGCCCCGTGTGCTTTTTCTGTCTTTCCTTTAGTGATGCTCTGCAATTTTTGTCCTTATGTTAATAATTCACCAACTAAGCTTTCAATATTTATCCTCTCAAAAACTGAATAAGAATGACGAATTACCTTTGTTGCCTCAAGCTGTGATTCAAGTGTTCCCGACTCCTCCACCATGCAAGACCTGAATCAGATTGAATACAATTAAACAATAAATCAAATGGAAGAATTTGCTGTTGCTAGATTTTTTGGGCAGAGTTTGTTTTAAAAAGAAAAATTCCAGGTGAAGATTTCATGCTCACCAAAGGTGTGGACTACAATCAGGACCCAAGGCAGATTTTTCTTTAAACTAGGTAACCAAACTAATCAGACATGCCAGATTATTAAGAGAATTAAACAAACAATGGCAACAGGTTTGAGTCCCTTCCACCCTTATGAAATGAATATTTAATAGGTTTGCAACCTGTTCATTGTCTTAAAGCCAAATGCAGGTTATCTAAAATGACAGTGACCAATCATCTCAATGACAACATAATTCTAAATTTAGCATTCAGGACTCAGTCACCACAGTTGAGAATTACTAAATCAATTTGGACCCTGAATACAACTGTTCCTTTCCCCACAATCTAGGGCAGAAAAGAATATCTACTCTAATTTTAAAAAAAAGCTTCAAAATATCTTGTGCCCCTTGTCACATCTTAATGCAGTGTAGGTTGTATATGGATTGAGGTAACACTTTGATTCTGCTTTCAAACCCTCCTTTCTTGTTCCTCAGTTATGAATGTCTTATCTTAATGTTTCTGGGCATACCAAAGATTTTCAGCAATAGCCAAAAGCTAAACAGAACAACTCAGGAATCAACAACTGTAAACATATTCGAAGGGTTGTTAGATTATTAGTATATATAGGAGATTGTATGTAGGCAAGTAGAAGGAGGATGATGTTCTAAGAGTTAATCTCGTATTCATTCAATGATTACAGATAGAAATAATGCTACCAACTTAGGATGAATGGTCTTCTGAGTAAAGTTATGTTACAAAGGATTCAATATATTCTTTCATTTAGAACACTTATATAGAAACAAAATTCCTCCATTTTATCCAGTTCCTAAATTCAGCGAAAGTGAGCGAATGGCAGTTGATTACTAGAATATTGTTTTGACCAACTGCAAATTACTTAGCCTCAGAATCATAGAAGATGAAAAAAATCATATGGGAGAGAAAATAAGCTGAACATCTTTTTCTTTTAAAATAAAACGTACACAAACACTTAGTTTTTGTCAGTATTTGTGAAATCTGGAGTTGATCTCAAGTCTACAAATTTGCTTTACCAGGCTACAATTCAACCAGATTCAACAGTTATTTCTTCATTAAATTAAAATGTAAGCTAAATAAAATATTACAAGCCTAATCAGAATCAACAATTCTGTAAAAATAAATACATTGCTTTACAACTTAAAAGCAGTCTTCAACAAAATTAACAGAACATTGAGAGATTGACTTAAAATGTTTCTATGGTGTATATCCGACTTTACTGAATTTATGCGGTGTTATTTTAACAAGAGAATCCACATGCTAGGGGACTACTTTTAAAGCTCATTTATAATTATGAGGTTCACGTTTTAGGACAGTACAGGACATTGGTTAGGCCATTTTTGGAATACTGCACACAATTCTGGGTCTCCTCCCTAGCGGAAGTGTGTTTTGAAACTTTAAAGGGTTCAGGAAAGATTTACAAGGATGTTGCCAGAGTTGGAAGATTTGAGATTGGGAGAGGTTGAAGAGGCTGGGGCTGTTTTCCCTAGAGCGACTAAGGTTGAGGGAGTGACCTTATTGCGGTTTATAAAATTATGAGGGGCATGGATAGGATAAGTAGACAAAGTCTCTTCCCTGCAGTAGGGGAGTCCAGAACTAGAGGGCATAGGTGTAGGGTGAGAGAGGAGAAAGATATGAAAGAGACCTAAGGGGCAAACTTCTTCACACAGGGGTGGTACATGTATGGAATGAGCTGCCAGAGGAAGTGGAGGAGGCTAGAACAATTGCAACGTTTAAAAGACACCTGGAGGGGTATATGAACAGGAAGGGTTTGGAGGGATATGGGCCAGGTGCTGGCAAGTGGGACTAGAGTAGGTTGAGATATCTGGTCAGCATGGACGAGTTGGATCGAAGGGTCTGCTTCTGTGCTGTAGATCTCTGTGACTCTTTGACTGCAACATGTACATAGTGAACTGTTGTTTAAATGCATTAAAAATAAAGATGACATTTGCTTCTATGATTTAAAGTAGATGTTGCCTACAAAGATAGGATTTAGTCAGCAGTGCTTTCAGTATTTCTTTAAAGTAAATGTCTTAATATGATGTCTTATTTTATCATCGTCAGCTGTTAACTGGTTAAAACTGCTTTTCAAATGTTATTGCCTTTAAAAAAGGGGTTTTTAACAGTTCAGTAAAAATGTATTAGTATGTTAACAAAAGGTAGAATATGTATGCTCCCTTTGAAGTTGAAAAGGTGTGTGTATATATAAAATAGAAAAAAAAACTTTAGAGCAACTACCAGTTTCAAAACAACCAACATAGCAAGACACCACACTGCTTCAAAAATATAAATCCAATAATGCAGGCATTCAGAACCAACAGCTTTAATTGTTTTGTCTGTCCACAAGGCCTTGTCTCCCAAGTGTTCAGTTAAGGCAAAGAATCACTAATAGATCCAGAATCAACCCAGTTCCATTGGATTTGTAGGACTCATAATCCAACAAAGGCACAAGTCTGCTTACATGGGGATTACTGTTTAGACTAAAAATTTTTTAACATTTTAAAATGGTATTTTTAAATAAAGCTTTACTAAGATTAATCCAGGTCTAAAGTAACCAAGTTAGTAACTATACTAAACATCTTGAAGCTCAAACTGCATCATTCCAGGTTTCGAGCAATGATACAAATTAACCTTTACATCAAAAAAGGCACAGAATGAAACTGCAGAGTGCTGAATTAGTTTTGAATCTCAGGTGGGACTTAAGAATCTGCCCTCAGTCTCTAGCAGTGCAAAAACAATCTGGGATGAACAAACCTTGAAACAAATTAAGTCTCATGGGGCACATTTCAGGTGAGATGTCTGTTCAAATGGCACATGGAAGCTATAAGCCGTTAACAAGAAACTATTATTTTTCCCTTGATTTGGGCACAGTGAACTGCATGAGCAAGGTAACAGGTTTAATCCCTGCTCTATGGTGAATTCACCCAACCTCAACCAAGTGGTATTAGATGCTTTCCAAACCCGCCTCAGCATGGATTTAAATCTCGATTCTTAGGGAGCTACTGCTGATTGTATTGTTTATGCATTCTTGGCAAGCACAAATTAGTTCTTGAAATACAATGCGTATAGTGGCTAGGGAATGTACTGACATGGGGATAATCATGTTGATCAGTTGCAAGGTTTAGGGGTCTCCAGAAGCAGTAAATACCATCAGAAGAAAAGCAAGAAAAAGAAACTTGTACACCCACACCAAGCCTCCATGAGACACAACCCAAGTTCAATCATCCCTCATTTTAGCAAGACAGCAACTAGAACCCATTGTTACCACATGCACTTACACCTTACAAAGCACACTATGTCTTTCATATAAGTTTGTTCCTTGAATAATTTACTATGAAAGCTGTGAGTCAACGGCAGTGATGTTAGTAGTGTAGTCGAGCTCATTCAGATTTAAAGTGCATTACAAATAACACAGAAAAACCAGGAGGAAAGAAAGAAGAACCTTCCAGCCAGATCATCCCCAACTTCATACTGATACACATGAATGACGCGTCGATACGCTATACTAACAGGAAAAAGAAGAGGTGGTTGAAAAGTAAAGAATATAAAAACAAGCTCTGAACCAAAGAATGCTAAAATATAACTTTTGCTTGCTCATGCTGTAAAATCATGAGGCTTTGACTCAAAAAAACCCAGTAATATCATACAGTCTGCAGAGTCTGCACACAATCATAATACTTTAATGTTCATCTTCATTCTGTCCCAGTCTAAGTCCCATTCACTCACCACCTTATATTTATTTGGGCCAGACTTCCAACCCCCGATTCCCAAACTCCTGGTTAAAATTTGCACACAGAACATAAATTTACAAAACAGGAATGGGACTTTTCAGGGATAAGCCGTAAGGTGTCAAGTTTCAAAGGGTTGCCAAGATTGTGGAAATATTCAGGCAATATATGGCAATTTATAGACTCAACTATTTCTTTCAGCACTATCAAAAATTTCTACAATCCATCATTTACCCAGCACATTGGAAAACATGACTAATATCTTGCAACTTTTAGCCCTGAGTTCCCAAGTTCATTCTCCCCAAAGGAAATGCTGAAAATAACAAGCAGCAATCATAGAGAAAGAAACAGAATTAACATTTCAGACTGATGATCAATCCTGATGAAAGGCCATCAACCAGAAATACTAACAGTTTTTCTCCACAGGTGCTGTCTGCTAGTGATTCCAGCACTATTTAAACTTTTATTCCACATTTCCAGTGTACACAGTATGCAGCTTTTTTTAAAAAAAAAATCAATATTCATATACATGCTCATTAACAATTACAGAATTTAATTCATGATTCTCAAGAGGAAATTAGTATTTTCATCTTCCAATGTCACTTAAAATAAATTTATTTGTAATAACCATTTGAGGAGTTTATTAAAAAGACTGCTGAAAGTCTCTTATGTTTGGAAGAACAGTCAAGAGGAACAGATTATTTTTACTGATTGAAATTGACATTTATACTTGTGTACGGCTTGTGGAGTAGTGAAGCTTGATTTTCAGTACACGCCTGCCAGTCATAACACCCACCACCCATCAAACCATAATTCAAGAGAGAGTGAACAAATAAAAGACTGCAGCAAGATAGAGGCAGATGAGATCACAGCAAAGTACAAAACAAAAGGCAATATTAACCCATCCAGTAGGTATGTCCTGTTGAGAGCATCCAAGCATCAGGCAGGAGAGGAGAAGAAATTCCAAATGGCGCAAAGAGAGAAGAGAACAACAAAATTCGTTAATCAGCATCAAACTAAGTCCATCAAAATGCAACATACATCAGTAACCATCACTTCAAAGACATGTCAGTTACATTACTGAGCAAAAACATTTAATAAAAAAAGTTACTAGCATTTTAGAAGCTAGAAAGACTTTTTTCCATGCAAAAAGACTATTTGAAATCAGAATACATTATTACCACAAGTGAAGCAGAGTCAACCACAACATTTAAGCAGGAATGAAAGAAATGACAAGGCGGCTCAGGGTAAGAGCAGTGAGATAAGAGTACACAGTTCCATGTGGAGCTAGCACAGACACTGGTACTTCACAGGGACAAAGCACCACAGCATCTCATTCCAAATGAACGTTTTACTTCACCATGACCAAAATAAATCCCATAATTATCTTTAAAACATGAATATTTAAGAACAAAAACTTTATAAAGTGCCAGGGTAAAACAAATTTGCTGTTTCATCCCTGACGGAGAATGAGCCAAAAAGACTCACCCAAGGCAACGATGAGTTCCTACATCCGGCTTTGTCAAGTAAAAAAAGGATAAGAGGGAATTCCAGCCAGTACCTCGTTGTTTTAAAAGTGCATCAGTGCTGCTAGCAGTCAAGGTCTGGATCATACTCCATTCTTGCGCCAAGTTGTCAAGATGCTTATCAGCAGTCACTGGCCTGTCTTAATTTGTGAACTTAACAGAATGACTGGTGATTCCATACATAGGAACAGAAGGTGGCCATTCAACCAAATAATCTATCCCCGTCATTCAATTAATTAATGGCTGTTCTGTATCATAATTTCATCTGTTCATCTTGGTTTTTACAACCTGTACAATGGTCACCAAGAAGAATCTATTGGCCAGTTTTGAAATTTGTAATTGACATCCAGCCTCAGCAGCATTTTGGGGAGAGAGGGAATTTCGGATTTCCATCACCCTTCTGAAGTATTTCTTGATATTGTTCCTGAATAGCTAAACTCTAATTGTAATGTTCTGATAGCCCCTTGCTCTCAGCAGAGGAATAGTTTCTGATATGTGAGATAATACAAGTCTAATCTTTGTAATCTATCCACAGAGTTTAGTCCTTTTAACCCCAGGAGCCTAGCTTGATGTCCTAAACATAATATATGCTCAAAATGTAATCACCACTCTGAATTCTGTGCGCTATGCTTTAGGGACACTTCACCTGGTTTCTTGTAGCCACTGATGAAAAGCATTTGCATGTTGTGCAAATTCCTGACGTAATTTATCATTCTCTTCCTGGCGTCTCTGTTCCTTCTGCAATTCCAGTTCTCGTTCCTGTCAAGTAATGGATTAAGCACTTTAGTGCTACATCAGAGAGCAACTCAACATAATGCAAGAATTTACCATTTGTCAAAATCCTAACTAAAACAAAGCTGAGAAAAGACCATTCTACAACATCCCCCATCTCAAATGACAGACCAGTTTTAAGATAGTTCACACACCATACTGCACAAACAAAAAGGGCATTGAATAAACTGCTGTGGTGCAGACTGGTGAATCCAATCAGCATTGCAAAATGAGAAGGAGCAGGTTGATTGAAGTGCTATAAAAAGGTTCAGAAGAGACTGTTGACATTGCATCTGAACTACTGAAAGTTATAGATGCTGGACAGAATCAGAGTTGTACAGCACGGAAACAGGCCCTTCAGTCCAACTCATCAATGATGACCAGATATCCTAAATCAATCTCATCCCATTTGCCAGCATTTGGCCTAGATCTCTCTAAACCTTTCCTATTCATGTCCATCCAGAGGCCTTATAGGCGTTATAATTGTACCAGTCTCCACCACTTCCTCTGGCAGCTCATTCCATACACAGACCACCCTCTGCATGAAAAAGTTGCCCCTTAGGTCCCATTTAAATCTTTACCCTCTCACCTTAAACTTTTGCCCCCTAGTTTTGGACTTCCCTTCCCTGGGACAAAGACCTTGTCTATTCACCCTATCCATTTCACTCCTGATTCTATAAACTTCTGTAAAAGGTCACCCCTCAGCCTCCGACATTCGGGGAAAATAGCCCCAGCCTATTCAGTCTCTCACTAAAACTCAAATCATCCAGCCCCAGTACATTTTTGGAAATCTTTTCTGAACTCTTTCAAGTTTCTCAACACCTTTTCTATAGCAGAGAGACCAGAACTGAACGCACTGTAGTCTAACCAATTTCTTGGGCAGACACAACAACATGACATCCTAACTCAATGCACTGACCAACAAAGGCAAGTATACCAATGCCTTATTCACTACTGTCTACCTGCAACTCCATTTTCAAGGAGCTGTGAACCTGTACCGATTGTTTGAAAAACATTTCAAACAAAGGTTCTGCACAGTAACTTCAATTCAACCATCAGAACTGTTGACCCTGTATTGCATTATTAACATCCTGAACGTATATGGATGTTTGAATGGATTTACTATAGTAAATTTTACTGTAAAATTCTTTGACTTTCTGAAAAGATAATGGGAATTTTAAATGTCTGGAAGCCCACTTTTCAATGGATAGCCCAATATGTGCTAATCTGTGGAACGATAGTGATGTATAGTTCTATATTTGTGCCTACCATCGCCTATACAAGCACGTGTCTACCAAGGAGGAAGAATGCCTCATCTGGGACTCTGCAACCACACAGCATCAGTGTTGATTTCACCAGTTTCCAGTCCTCCTCCCCCCCTCATTCCAGATCCAACCCTCCAAATCAGCACCGCCCTCTTGAACTGGCCCACCTGTCCGCTCCACTCTATCATCATCACCCTCCACCTGCATCTATCTCTCACCTTCCAAGCTACCTTCCACCAGCTGCATCCGCCCCTCCTATTTATCTGTCAGCCCCCTTCCCTACCCCATATTCCTGACTAAGGGCTCTTGCCCGAAACGTCAACTCTCCTGCTCCTCGGATGCTGCTTGACCTGCTGTGCTTTGCCAGTGCCACACTTTTCAACCTATCATCATGCCACCAGTTTGAGGGAGTGAAACTCAGTCTTGAAACTATCCCACAGGGAGGTATGTGTCAAGTCAGCAATCTCCCAAGCTTCAGCTGCAGACTTTATAGCAGTCGATTGCCACAGAATGTTATTAGCAGAAAGATAAAAGGAAGTCATCTTAGCTGGGAAAAGTGGAGAGTTTCATGTTAGGGAGCAAGTGAGGGGAAATTAGTGACTTATTGTATAATCCACTCACTTGTTTATATGCTAAAAGAACAAGTCTCACCTTGATGATTTTCTGTAAGTTCCCCCAAGTCTCCTCTAGAGCTTCCATAGTAAACCAGGTGTAGGGGTTAGAGATCATCCGATAGCTCTTGATCTGGTGATCAAGCTCAGCCAGCTGATTAAAGTCAGTCTGAGCCGAGCTCAAGGATGAGCGGAAAGCCTCGTGAGCCTCGCGCAGAGCCCTGATCTCCTCCAGAGAGTTGCAACGCACAGGATCTGTAAGGTCTTCCTCTGCATTCTCAAACCAACTGTTAAATGCTGAGGCTTTCTTTGCAAAGGTCAAGAAGAGATCTTCAAGCTGTGGGAAAGAATGAACTAGAGTTCAATAATAGCAGTAAATAAATCATGGGACATGGGCACACAGGCAAGGAAAGCATTTATTGCTTATGAAGAGGTGATGATGAGCCACCTCTGTGAATTGTTGCAGTATGTATGTGAAAGCACATAACCCTGTTAGATAAGAGATGCCAGAATTTTAACCCAGTGGCAATAAAGGAATGGTAAAACATCTCCAAGTCTGGATAATGTGTGGCTTGGAGGGGAACTTGCAAGTGGCTGAGTTCCTACTTGCCTACTGCTTATGGATTTGGGAGGAGCTACCAAACAAAGTTTGGCCTGTTGCTCCACTGACCTGTGAATAAATGGTCCACAGTGCAGACACACTGCCGGGGAGGACGGAGTAAATGTTTGAGGTTTCTTCCATAGTATATATACATACAAACAAACACCTACAATCTGCTTTCGTTGCAAAATAGAATAAACTACAGAAAAATAGATCAGCTGCTTAATAAGCAGTAATTTAATTTTAGATTGGCTTACTTTTCTGAAATGCTCCTGTGCTTCAAGCAATTTCTTCTTCCTTTCACCAGAATTGGTCAAAAGCTGATTCCACCTTTTCATCAACGAAGCATGACGAGCTTCAATAGCTTTAGACTGAATGTGTTTTGCTGCCAGTAACTGATCTTTTAATGCTGTAATATTAGTGATCCCCTCCTGTTGGAAAGCCTGCAGTCCGGCATCAAACGTTTCCTGTTAAGACAAAACAAAAAGGTTTGATTTCTACCGTGTGAATTAGTTGAAGGCAGGACCTGTGGATACAGTGCTGCCAAAAGCTATGGGAGAAGCACATCAACCCATGCATTCTGAGTCTTGTCGTCATCTCAATAGGAACCGATACAGTTTTGCATTTAGTTTTTTTTAAGAACCAAAAGCCCTCGTATTTCCTAAACAAGTGATGCCACAAGAAAGATCTTTACTACGCAAAGATCAAAATAACATAAATACTAATAAACTCAATCTTAAATAATTAGTTATGTTAGAGATATTGAAAGTACACTGAAATTGGTTACTTCAAATTTAAACTGAACTCCTTGTATGACATTTCTTTCTATACCAATTAGACTTGTACCCTCAATAAACTCAAGTCAGATGCTTAACAAAAAGTGGAAGATTAATCACTGTTCAGAGTACTGTTTCATTTGAAAAAAATTCGTTTACAGGCTCAGATTTCTAGGGCATTCTATTTACTCTCGGAAAAGTTGTCTCTTCAAGTTCTCTCCAATTGTCCAAGTTACAGAATTCCCATTCAATACAGACATCGGAGGTCTTCACTGCAGCCATCTTGAATTAGAGATTTCTTGGTTCTAATATTCCTTGACTATGGAATCTTCCATCTAAGACTTGTGCTCTCACTCCTTCCTCAATTTGACTATTAAAGTCCAATTCACTGTTCTAGAATTTTAATCTTTTTAAAGTCAACACTAAATTTTAACTGAATTTTATTTAAGAGATATTTTTCTGTAGTCAGCTTGTTCCAAAGCTATAAAGTCAAATAAATTAAAATCTTGCTTGAATATTAACTCCATCCACAATTTAATCAGCCAAAATTAACTTCTTGTTCTTTACCTAATCTAGCAGACTTGGTTAAATGATCGAGTAAACCCTTGCTTACCATAGAACTAGTTCAGAGAACTAGTTCTTTAAGGGACCACCCCAAAAGCAGAAATATCATAATGGAGAATGAGAAATAATTAAACTGATACATGTTGCTGAGTGGCACTAATGACCTGGAGGCAGACGGTACAGGGTTAAAGATAAAAGGAACTAATTTAAAATGAGGCTTTTCCTAAGCTGCTCTCTCTCTCTCTCACACACTCATGGCCAATCAGACTGGTAGCAAGTTTGTTACATGTGACAGATTAAGTAGAGAAATTATTCCCACTGGTGACAGAAACGAATACCTGGAGGCACAGATGTAAAGATAACTGACAAAAACAGCAATGTCAATATGAAGAAAAACATTTTCACACAGCGAGTGATTAGAATCTGAAATTCACATTGCCGCAGTATTGTAGATGCACATTTCATTGGAGGCAGTCAAGAGGAAATTGGTCTACTACCTGAAAAGGAAGATTACACAAGAATATGGGGAGGTGGAGGGAGTGGCACTAAATGAATTGCTCCTTCAGAGCTAGCATTGAGATGGCAAGTGGAATGGCTTCCCCCTGATGTAACCAGTACTTTAAGATTCTAAAGTACTCTTGTTAGAGAATGCTTGGAAAGTTTGAAAACAAAACACGGGAAAGAGAACCTTAAATAGGACAATGATGTCAGCCACAGCTCAGTAGGTAGCATAATCTTCTGAATAAGAGGTTGTGAATTCATGTTTAACAAAATCCAGGCTAACAATACAGTCCAGGGTTGAGGGATGACTGTACTGTTGGGGTCGCCATCTTTCAGAGAAATTAAACCAAAGACATCTTGTGCCCACTCAGGTGTACAAATGGATCCCCTGTCTCTACTGGGAGAAGAACAGAGACACTCCCTCACAAATTCTTTCCAAGTAACATCACCAAGACGATGCTTTGGTTGTTTATTTTATGCTGTATGTCTTATTGTGTAAAATGTGGATGCTAAAAGTGCAATGTTTCCTCAGTTACAACTGGAATAAATTTCACTGGTGCTGCACTGGTTGTGAATCACCTCAGGAAGATCAGAGGCTTTGAAACATGTTTCTGCATGCTAGTATTTTTAAAGAGCAAAATCATACATAATAGACAGCTGCTTGCCTAAATTTTCTTCTATATATCGTATCATACTTGCATCCATTGGGGATTCTATGATTACTCGCTGAAGCACGGTCTAATGCACGAAGACACCCAGATTCCTCTCCATCTCAATTGCACAATTTCTCACCATTTGGATAATAAGCTTTACTTTTAATCTTCTTAACCAAAAACAGACAATTTCATATTCCTTGCCCCTTGATATTCCACCACCCAGATCTTTGCCCACTTATTTAATCTATCTATATCTTTCATAGTTTCATGTCCTCTTCAGAGCTTAACACCTACTCATCTTTGTGTCACTGACAAATTTGGCAATCATACTTTCCTTCCCTTCATCCAAGTCAAAGTCATTTATACAAACTATGAACAGGTATACAGAGGAACATCAATTATCCAGCATTCGATTAACCGAATTTAGGATTACCCGAACAAGATCAAAGTCTCGATGCAGGACTAACAATGTTATCCAGCATCAATTATGTGGCATTCAATTACAGTCATACAGATGTACAGTACAGAAATAGACCCTTCAGTCCAACTTGTCCACGCCAACCCGAATGAGATACTCCCCACCAGTGTCCTTCAGATAATCAAGGTTCCTCTGTACTACTTGTCACTTCTTTTAACAGCCTAGGATAAAATCCATCAAGACCCAAGCACTTGGCAGTTTACAGCTCGAACAATCTACTCCGTACTACTGCTCTAATGATTATGATTTTCCCAGTTCTTCACATCCTTCCATTTCCTGATTTAGTCAATGCTTCGGAGATTCTTCTTGTATCCTCTGCAATGAAAACGGATGCAAAATACCTGTTCAAAATGATCTGCCACCTCTATTTTCCATTATTAATTCTCTCGACTTACTTTCTATAGGAACAACCTTAACTTTGCTAACTTTTTGTTTTTAAAAATATTTACAGAAATTCATACTATGTGCTTTTATAATTATGGGTATCTTCTCAGATACTGCAATTTTTACTTCTTTTAATAATAGAGTCATAGACTCAGAGTGCTGTACAGCATGGAAACAGACCCTTCAGTCCAACCCGACCACGCCAACCAGATATCCCATCCCAATCTAGTCCCACCTGACAGCACCCGCCCATATCTCTCCAAACCCTTCCTATTCATATACCCATCCAAATGCCTCTTAAAATGTTGCAATTGTACCAGCCTCCACCACATCATCTGGCAGCACATTCCATACACGTACCACGCTCTGCTTGAAAACGTTGCCCCTTAGGTCTCTTTTATATCTTTCCCCTCTCACCCTAAACCTATGCCCTCTAGTTCTGGACTCCCTGACCCCAGGGAAAAGACTTTGCCTATTTATCCTATCCATGCCCCTCAATTTTGTAAACTTCTATAAGATCATCCCTCAGCTTCCGACGCTCCAGGGAAAACAGCCCCAGCCTGTTCAGCCTCTCCCTGTAGCTCAGATCCTCCAACCCTGGCAACATCCTTGTAAATCTTTTCTGAACCCTTTCAAGTTTCACAACATCTTTCTGAAAGGAAGGAGTCCAGAATTGTTTGGTGATTTCTTATTCTTTGGATTGCATCTATCCTGTGCATTCTGAAATAAATCCTGGAATGTCTGCCACTACATCTTACTGACCTCTTATTTAACCTAATTTCCATTACATACTAGATAAATTCTGCTTTCATGCCCTTATTTAAAGTCTCGGACCCACTCCGCGCACTCTCAAACTGAATGTAAAATTCAATCATATTATGTTGGCTGCTATCTAAAGAACCTTCATCACGAGGAAATGAATTAATGCGATCACACTGTGCAATACCAGATCTAGTGTAGCCTGTTCTCTGGTTGACTCCAGACATGCTGTTCCGAAGAAACTATTTGATGAAATCCTTTCTAAGCTATGTTTATCAAACTGATTTCCACAGCTACTATGTAGATTAAAATGTCCCATGATCTTGTTTTTCTGACAAGATCCACTTCCAGCCTAATTTGTTACTTTACCCTTGAATTCATCCATTCCTGTCATAGTCTGTTTCTCATTTCACCCGTCTCTTTTGCTTTATCTCTACTCTTTGTTTTATCACATCTTCCCAAATATGATCCCTTGTCCCCACTATTTCATTCAAGCCCTGTCTAATTCAGTTTACGAGAAAACCAGCGTAGTTTAACTGGAGACTGTCCCAATGGTACAGATCCCATTTTCCCTAGTGATGCTGCCACAGGTCTACAAACTGGAACCCACTTCTACCACACTAGTCTTCAGGGCATATAGTCATTATCTCCCTAAATTAATGCACCCTATGTCAATTTGCACATGGTTCAGGTGATCTTATTGAAACAGAAGATCCTAAAAGGACACTGAAAGGATGTCCCCTCTTGTAGGAAATGCTAGTGCCACAGGACAGAGTGTTTTAAGGACTGAGGTGTCCATTTTAAGACAGACATAAGGAGAATGTTTGTTCGATCAAGTTGTCTGTTCCATCTTAATGGAAATAACTTCAGCATAAGAAACCAGTTACCTGCTTTGTGAGCAATGTTTGTACTGAAGAGAGATCACGGCCATAATCATCTGTCTTCAGACTGTTCTCTTTCTCACCTGAAAGGACAGAGAAACGTAAAGTTCAAGTTTGAAGACCTGTAATCCATTTCCAATCATCCAGCACTCAGTATTCCAAGTTTTTGTCACCTCAACATTGGTGGTCATACCGTTGGCTGACTTGGTTCTAAACTCAAAAGTTCTCTCCTCAAGATTTCTAACCTTTAAGAAATCCTTTAAAAAATGGACCTGTCCAGTGAACCACACTGGTCAACCAAATTACAGGTTCATTTCTTAGAGTATGAAGAAGGACTACATGTCAGCCTGGGCAACAGAAAGTATCCATTCCTTGACCACCATCACAATGTTGGAATTCTAAATGTAGCACAAATATAGGAATGAACAAAATGCTCCTGTAGCTTTCATCTTTCCAGACTTCAATACATGAGAAATGATGACTTGGGTATCTTAGGATAGGATTCTGAAGGAAATTATTTCTAGAAAAAAGGGCCCGGCACCAGCAAAAGAAAACAAGAGGAATAGATTTCTGCATGGATTTCCTCTGGGTGTTTTGATTTCCACCCACAGTGCAAAGATGTGCAATTAGGTGGATTGGCTATGTTAAATTGCTCTGTCATGCCCAGGACATGCAGGCCAGGTGAATTAGTCATGGTAAATGTGAGGTTAATGGGGAATGTGTCTGGGTGGGTTGCTGTTTGGGGGGTTGGTGCTGACTTAATGGGCTGAAAATGACCTCTTACTGCCCTGTAGGCATTCTAAGATTATATTACTATAAGTAAACTAAAACTACCTTTTAATAAATGGTACATGCAATTATATTTATACATTCAAGTTCATACTGGATAACCTTATCCTGATTTCAAATGTGTTCTGGACCCCGATATTAAATTAAAGCTTCAGATTGTGTGCAAATTAGTGGTGGAAGTAGACGTTTGATCAGTGACTTCAGGTTGCAACGGGGAAATGAGCTTACTGAGGCAGAACAAAAGTGCAACAGTCTCTTTGGATTGTCTGAGTAACTACCATAAGCCTTTCAATTAGTCACTAAAATCACAAATGCCAATTGTTATTTTATCAACTCTTGCAAATAAAAGATCAGCATCACAAATGTCAAAGACTAAGTGTTTATTTTAATTGCTGGGCAAATAGTGAGCGTGCGTATCTAATTCACCACACACATGTTTCTGATGTTAGTAGCTGGGTGCAAAGTCTATCCAGAGATTAGATGCTTTCTCAGAAGAGCAAAGGACAAGGATTACAGGTATACCTTTTCATGTTGGTGTGGTCCAGTTAGTGGAACAATCACTTCAGAGTCAAAATTATGGGTTGAAGACCCACATCAGGCCCTTGGCTTCTCCCACCTTTCAATAAGCTCATGGTTTGTACCCATTTACACATCTTGGTTCTATAATTCTCGACATCTTTGCGAACCACAAATTACAACCATTTTAAGTTAATATTAAAAAATTGTTCTCAGTGTTGAAAAATGGTAAGGAGTTGGATAAAAAAAAGTTAGCTGATCACTTGTCCCTTGTTTCATATAAAATTGACCATCACATTTGCCTACGTAACAACATTATTGGCTGGAAAGCAATTTTGGATGACCCTAGGATGTCAAAAGAACTATACAGATGCAAGTTTATCTTCTTGAAATTAAATACATTTATATAGGATTAGAGAATATTTAGTGCCTCTAATTGTAATTTCATAGTACAAATAACACAACTTGTATTTATATAAAACATCTTTAACAGTTTAAAAACATCCACAAACAAAACTGAACCGTTCAAAATGAACATGAATGGTTAAATATTGTCTGATTCAGTACAGTTTCCAGAAATTTACTGATAAAGTTATACCTATTGTTTCCCACGGCTTTTGGTTGAATTGACCAAATAGCTCAACCAAAATAGTTGACTTTAGGTGGTCTAATTCAGTAACACAAACTTACCAATCCACGACTCAACTACATCAGCCTTCCAGTTAAACTGCAAGAATGCAGAGTTCTCATCCAACTTTGCCTTCCTCTGTGCAGCCGCCTTCTCCAACTCTGTCACTTTCGCTTGCAATCCCTTCATCTTTGCAGCAATATTTTCTACATAGTGATTGTCCTGTAAGTGACATCAAATAGTTTTATGGTTTTGCAGTACATAATTTTATAGCTTGTAAACCTGGTTAACAACTGAGCAGTTTCAGAAGTGGTGACAATTTTCTAACATGTTAGCAAAAATTCTCTAATTAATGATTTGTTAACATTTATTGAAAAAGAGAAGGGAAGCATCTGGAACCAAGATCACAGTTTGTAAAGCACCCAGATCAATCGTGGATTGAGGGGCATATAATGCAACAATGGGGGTGGGGGGAGATTGGAAAATGAAGGAAAGAATATTTGCACTGAAAGTAATTATTAAATGGTTCAGTTAATCCTAGGTTTATTCTCTGACTACAATAAGCCTCTGTGCATTTAAAGTACTATGGACAATGTGCACTGGATTCCCAACTGTTATTCCACTGATGGAAGTACATCCGTGCAGTGCAAAGACACAATCCAGATTCACTGTCTCTATTACGGTCACCTGCCAAACACACCCAGTCAAGGCTCCTAATAAATGAGCTTTGTAGTGGAGTGAGGGTGACTGGCACCCACTTAAAAGTTTATAACATTTTCTTCCTGCCAGGTTCCTCCTCTCTCTCTGCTGCCAACAGCTTGCTGATATATAATTCCATAGTCTTCTGTGACTATCCCTATTTCAAACAGGTATGCTGTTTTGGAAAATCTAGGGGGTGATGGATTCTCAGGTGAACGTGGCACGAACAGCCAAGTTTCTGGCATTGAGACAGGCTCTAATGCAATGAGGGGGTACATCGGGTTCCAAGAGATCAATTGTGTTAGGGGATTCTCTAGTCTGAGGCACAGACAGACGTTTCTGTGGCCAGCAGCAAAAAAGCAGAATGGTGTGTTGCTTCCCTGCTGCCAGGATCAAGGATGTCTCAGAGGGTGCAGAATGTTCTCACGGGGGAGAGGGGTCAGCAAGAGGTCATTGTCCACATTGGAACCAACGATATAGGAAGGGAAAAGGTTGAGATTCTGAAGGGAGATTACAGAGAGTTAGGCAGAAATTTGAAAAGGAGGTCCTCAAGAGTAGTAATATCTGGATTACTCCCAGTGCTACGAGCTAGTGAGGGCAGGAATAGGAGGATAGAGCAGATGAATGCATGGCTGAGGAGCTGGTGTATGGGAGAAGGATTCACATTTTTGGATCATTGGAATCTCTTTTGGGGTAGAAGTGACCTGTACAAGAAGGACGGATTGCACCTAAATTGGAAGGGGACTAATATACTGGCCTGGCAGGGAAATTAGCTAGAGCTGCTCAGGAAGATTTAAACTAGTAAGGGGGGGGGGGGGGGGGGGAGAGAACCCAGGGAGATAGTGAGGAAAGAGATCAATCTGAGACTGGTACAGTTGAGAACAGAAGCGAGTCAGAGTCAGGGGAGGCAGGGACAAGGTAGGACTAATACATTAAGCTGCATTTATTTCAATGCACGGGGCCTGACAGGGAAGGCAAATGAACTCGGGGCATGGTTAGGAACATGGGACTGGGAGATCATAGCAATTACAGAAACATGGCTCAGGGATGGGCAGGACTGGCAGCTTAATGTTCCAAGATACAAATGCTACAGGAAGGATAGAAAGGGAGGCAAGAGAGGAGGGGGAGTGGTGTTTTTGATAAGGGATAGCATTACAGCTGTACTGAGGGAGGATATTCCCAGAAATACATCAGGCAAGTTATTTAGGTGGAACTGAGAAATAAGAAAGGGATGATCACCTTATTGGGATTGTGTTATCGACTCCCTAATAGTCAGAGAGAAATTGAGAAACAAATTTGTAAGGAGATCTCAGTTACCTGTAGGAATAATAGGGTGGTTATGGTAGGGGATTTTAACTTTCCAAACATAGACTGGGACTGCCATAGTGTTAAGGGTTTAGATGTTAAGTGTGTACAAGAAAATATTCTGATTCAGTATATGGATGTACCTAATAGAGAAGGTGCAAAACTTGACCTACTCTTGGGAAATAAGGCAAGGCAAGTGACTGAGACGTCAATGGGGGAGCACTTTGGGGCCAGCGACCATAATTCTATTAGTCTTAAAATCATGATGGAAATGGATAGACCAGATCTAAAAGTTGAAGTTCTAAACTGGAGAAAGGCCAATTTTGATGGTATTAGGCAAGAACTTTCAAAAGCTGATTGGGGCAGATGCTCGCAAGTAAAGGGACAGCTGGAAAATGGGAAGCCTTCAGAAAAGAGATAGAGAGTCCAGAGACAATATTTTCCTGTTAGGATGAAAGGAAAGGCTGGTAGGTGTAGGGAATGCTGGATGACTGAATAAATTGAAGATTTGGTTCAGAAAAAGAAGAAAGTATATGTCCAGGATAGATTGATTGAATCCTTAGAAGAGTATAAAGGCAATACAAATATACTTAAAGAGGGAAATCAGGAGGGCAAAAAGAGGACATGCGATAGTGGGCGGCACGGTGGCTAGCACTGCTGCCTCACAGCGCCAGAGACCCGGGTTCAATTCCCGCCTCAGGCGACTGACTGTGTGAAGTTCGCACGTTCTCCCCGTGTCTGGAGCACCCGGAGGGTGCCCACGCAGTTTCCTCCCACAGTCCAAAAATGTGCAGGTCAGGTAAATTGGCCACGCTAAATTGCCCGTAGTGTTAGGTAAGGAGTAAATGTAGGGGTCTGGGTGGGTTGCGCTTCGACGGGGCGGTGTGGACTTGTTGGGCCGAAGGGCCTGTTTCCACACTGTAAGTAATCTAATCTAATAGCTTTGGCAAATAGAGTTAAGGAGAATCCAAAGGGTTTTTACAAATATATTACAGACAAAACGGTAATGAGGGAGAGAATAGGGCCCTTCAGAGATCAGCAAGGCGGTCTTTGCATGGAGTCGCAGGAGATGGGGGAGATACTAAAGGAGTATTTTGCATCAGTGTTTACTGTAGAAAAGGATAAGGAAGATACAGAATGTAGGAAAGTAGATGGCAACATCTTAAAATGTCCATATTGCAGAGGAGGAAGTGCCGGATGTCTCGAAATGCATAGAAGTGGGTAAGTGCCCAGGACCTGATCAGGTGCACCCAAGAACTCTGTGGAAAGCTGGGCAAGTGATTGCTGGGCCTCTTGCTGAGATATTTGTATCATCAACAGTCACAGGTGAGGTGCTGGAAGACAGGAGGTTGGCTAACATGGTGCCACTATTTAAGAAAGGTGGTAAGGAAAAGCTAGGCAATTCTAGACCAGCAAGCCTGACATCGGTGGTAGGCAAGTTGTTGGAGGGAATCCTGAGGGACAGGATGTACATGTATTTGGAAAGGCAAGGGCTGATTAGGGATAGTCAACATGGCTTTGAGCATGGGAAACCATGTCTCTCAAACTGGATTGAGTTTTTTGAAGAAGTAACAAAGATGATTGATGAGGGCAGAGCTGTAGACGTGACCTATATGGACTTCAGTAAGGCGTTCGACAAGGTTCCACATGGGAGACTGGTTAGCAAGGTTAGATCTCATGGAATACAGGCAGAACTAGCCATTTGACTACAAACTGGCTCAAAAGGTAGAAGACAGAGGGTGGTGGTGGAGCGTTTTTTAGATTAGAGGCCTATGACCAGTGAGTGTGACAAGGACCGGTATTGGGTCCACTATTTTTTGTCATTTATGGAAATGATTTGGATGCGAGCATAAGAGGTATAGTTAGTAAGTTTACAGATAACACCAAAATTGGAGGTGTAGTGGACAACAAAGAAGATTGCAACGGGATCTTGATCAGATGAGGAGCCGAGGAGTGACAGATAAAGTTTAATTTAAATAAATGTGAGGTGCTGCATTTTAGGAAAGCAAATCTTAGCAGAACTTGTACACTTAAATGGTAAGGTCCGAGGGAGTGTTGCTGAACAAAGAGACCTTGGAGTGCAGGTTCATAGGTCATTGAAAGTAGAGTTGCAGGTAAATAGGATAGTGAAGAGGACGTTTGGTATGCTTTCCTTTATTAGTCAGAATATTGAGAACAGGATTTGGGAAATCACGTTGCGGCTGTACAGGACATTGGTTTGGCCACTGTTGGAATATTGCGTGCAATTTTGGTCTCCTTCCTATCAGAAGGATGTTGTGAAACTTGAAAGGGTTCAGAAAAGATTTACAAGGATGTTGCCAGAGTTGGAGGATTTGAGCTATCGGGAGAGGCTGAACAGGCTGGGGCTGTTTTCCCTGGAGAGTCGGAGGCTGAGGGGTGACCTTATAGAGGTTTACAAAATTATGAGGCATGGATAGGATAAATAGACAAAGTCTTTTCCCTGGGGTCAGGGAGTCCAGAACTAGAGGGCATAGGCTTAGGGTGAGAGGGGAAAGATATAAAAGAGACTTAAGGGGCAACGTTTTCAAGCAGAGCGTGGTATGTGTATAGAATGAGCTGCCAGAGGAAGTGGTGGAGGCCTGTACAACTGCAAGATTTAAGAGGCATTTGGATGGGTATATGAATAGGAAGGGTTTGGAGAGATATGGGCCGGGTGCTGGCAGATGGGATTAGATTGGATTGGGATATCTGGTTGGACCGAAGGGTGTGTTTCCATGCTGTACATCTCTATGACTCTATGTTGACAGGGTTGAAGGATTTGAGCTATAGAGAGGTTGAAGAGGCTGGGGCTGTTTTCCCTGGAGCATCAGAAGCTGAGGGGTGACCTCACAGAGGTTTATAAAATCATGAGGGGCATGGACAGGCAAGGTCTTTTCCCTGGGATGGAGGAATCCAGAACTCAAGGGCATGGATTTAGTGGAGAAGGGAAAGATATAAAAGAGACCTAAGGGCCAACTTTTTCACGCAGAAATGGGATGTGTATGGAATGAGCTGCCAGAGAAAGTGATGGAGGCTTGTACAATTACAATGTTTAAAAGGTATCTGGATGGGTATATGAATAGGAAGTGTCTGGAGGTATATGGGCTGGGTGCTGGCAGGTGGGACAAGATTGGGTTGGGATATCTGGTCGGCATGGACGGGTTGGACCGAAGGGTCTGTTTCTGTGCTGTACATCTCTATGACTCTATATACTCTCTATAGCATTTACTTTCTGCTAGTCCACTGAAGGAACCATGTATTAGACAGAACAGAAAAACAGGAGTGTCACAATCTATTGAGGATGGAGGGTTGCATAGCTGATCTTATCCCAGCCCAGTGTTCACACACATTTCCAGCACCCTATCTCCCAGCATCAAGTCTGCTGCTGTTGCCCCAAAGTCTGCCAGGCCTTGATTTGAGTCAGTGGGGAAAAAGTTGGGGAAGCACTGCAGAAGACCAATGTGCTGTCACTATTCCATTTAAAACGTCATAACGACATGTGGATGATACTGGCAAGACCACAGTTATTTCCCAAAAATGGCAGGTTTTCTTTTTGAATTCCTGCTGTCATTGTGACTTTACTGATTGCTATGCAGATAAGTTTCTTATTGCTACTCTGCCTAAGAGCAGCAAACTCTACACAGACTAGAAACTATACTCAACAAATTCTTGAGCTTATACTTCAGTTCTTCTCTAGGAAGTTTAGTAAACAACTGGGGAAACACCCCAAAAGGTTCAGGTGTGTAAACTGGAATTTTATTAATCGTGAAAAACAAGTTCTGCACATTATAAAAGTATTCACAGTACTTTGTTGGTATTTATGAGAGAGTCCGATTGTCTACCATTACTGTTCCAGTATTATCAGGACGTTTTGAACATTTATAACAGAAGGATAAGTGATATTGTAGCTAAGGAACTCACTTCACATTCTGTTTAGATACAGGCCAGAACATTACTGACCATGCAATTCAGACTAATCACAATCAAGAATCTAGTGAGCTTTTGCCTCAGCTGTGATACTATCATCTTGCACAAGCACCAATTGGTTTATGTAATTATTAGAAAAGGTTGTGTTTGGAAAAAGAAAAGCTCAATCTTTTTTCAGTGTAGAAAGTTAGGTTTTCTGGTCATTTGCCTAGTGATGTGCCTCAGGGATCAATGTTGGGGCAGTAATTATTCACAATTTACACAGACGATTTGGAATTGGAGACCACGCGTAGGGTGTCAAAGTTTGCAAATGACATTAAGGTGAGTAGTAGAGCAGAGTGTGCAGAGGACTGTGAAACTTTGCAAAGGGACATGGATAGTTTGAGTGGGCAAAGGTCTGGCCGATGGAATACAATGGTAATAAATGTGAAGTCATCTATTTTGGAAGGAGTAACAGTAAAAAGGACTATGACTGGAATGGTAAGAAATTGCAGCAGGCTGCTCTGCAGAGGGACCTGGGTGTCCTTGTGCATGAATCACAGAAGGTTGGTCTGCAGGTGCAACAAGTAGTTTAGGCAGCCAATGGAATTTTGTCCTTCATTGCTAAAGGGATTGAGTTTAAAAGCAGGGAGGTTATGTTGCAGCTGTGTAGGGTGCTGGTGAAGCCACACCTGGAGTATTATGTGCAGTTTTGGTCTCCTTACTTGATAAAGGATGTACTGGCACTAGCAGGGGTGCAGAGGAAGTTCACTCGGCTGATTCTGGAGTTGACAGGGTTGGTTTATGAGGAGAGACTGAGTAAACTGGGATTATATTCATTGGAATTTAGGTGAATGAGGGGGGGATCTTGTAGAAACATAAAATTATAAAGGGAATAAATAAGATAGAAGCAGAAAGGATATTTCCACTGGCGGGTGAAACTAGGACAAGAGGACATCACCTCAAAATTAGGGGGGGGAACAGATTTAGGACTGAATCGAGAAGGAACTTCTTCACCCAGAGGGTTGAGAATCTGTGGAATTCCCTGCCCAGTGAAGTAGTTCAGGCTTTCTCAGTAAAATGTTTTTAAAACGAAGCTAGATAATCTTTTAAATAGTAAAGGAATTAAGGGTGATGATGAGAGGATGGGTAAGTGAAGCTGAGGCCATGAAAAGATCAGCCATGATCTTATTAAATGGCGGAGCAGGCTCCAAGAGTCTACTCCTGCCCCTAGTTCTTATGTTTGACACAGTCTTTGATCAAATGAAAAAGGAAGCAAATCCTCAGGGAGAAATAACCAGAAATTCAAACTAAAAAACACTAATTGTTGCATCACACTTTAGGTGATCACTAGAAATAATGACAAGAACATACTGATTTTAAACAATCCTCACCTTCTTTATCAGCTCCTCTCCATTAGCACAAACATCATGCACTCTATCACGGTGAACTGTGAAATCAGTTTCAAATGCTTCATGTTTTTTCAGCAACCCCTGCAGAAAATGAGACTTACTTCAGCTTATTTCATAGACAAACACTGTAGTTGTGTCAGGCATTACTTCACATATTTTTGTACTTATTGTGAATTCTTTTAAACTATTGAACCACAATACAGATCCAACAATTATTCACACCACGAAAATCAAATTAAACCCAGAGATGCAAAATGACTAAGTTTACCTATTCCCATTTAGCAGACAGAAATAAAAAACACAAGCAGGCAAAGAGACAGTGAGACAGAAGAGGAGAGATAGACAGAGACACACACTTTGCTATTTATAATATAGCTGATGAAAAACTGAAATATGAAGCCAAGTTCATATAGGTTTTACAATGCATCATCTGCTAATCCTTTGCACAATGAAGTAATCTAAATTGTAATAGTAACTTTCTGGGAATCCTCAAGATGTACATATATCATCTATTCACTTATGCACTGCCATATCAGTTAACTCATTAACAAAGGTTTCATACCTAACGACTATCACGATACTGGACTACTCTACTGCTTCCAGAGCAGGTCTCATGCAGTCAGCAGCAAGTAAACTTGCTAGATTCAGCATCAAGACCTTTTATTTGAAACTACAGTTTAATATCTAAATTAGATGCTCAATGGCTGAGGACATTAACATGCTGTTTGCCATATTTCCCATCAGGGTATTTTACATATGACACTGACTTGTACTGCAGCAAGTGTGTCTCCATAATCCTCACTTGCCACCAGGTTCAGTTTCTCATTGATCCAAGCTTCCTCTTCCTCAACGTTTGCCACAAACTGCTGGTATTCCAAGGATTCTTCCAAACGCTGTCCTCTGCAATGTAAAGCAAATTAACGTGTAGTAATTTCCATTAGATAGGTAGAATAATGGTCAGCTGGTCTAATGGCAAATTGTTGTTAATTCGCCTGAAAATCACCTGGTTCGTGTAATTTGGGGAAGGAAATCTGCCATTCTTACCAAACCTGGCCTACATGTGACTTCAGACGCACTGCAATGTGGTTAGTTCTTAACTGTCCTCTGAAATGGCCTAGAGAGCCAAACAGTTCAAGGTCAATTAGGGACAGGCAAAATATGCTATCCTTGCAAAGTACACCACATCCCATGTAAGAATAAAATGTTAGCCAACTATGAACACTCAGTGTCCCAAATCAATATCAAACTCTTGATCTCGTCGTAATCTGCTTGTTTTGGAGAGTTTGTGGCATGCAAAATGCCTGCCATGCTTCTGATTTTGCAACTTCACAGAGAGTTCTTCACTGTTTGTAAACCACTTGGGATGCACCGAGTTTGCAAAGGACGCTAAAGAAATCCAAGTTCCTGTCAACCTTTCAGAAGAAAGCCATGCACTAAAGTTAATGTGTTCGAAGAATCACTGTAGACCTTGGAGTGGTTCTTACTACCCTAGTTAAAATTCAGGGGTCAAAATGCATAATGTCGGTGAAGGGATGTGGACTTTCTTCAACTATCTGCCTGGTCAACCCCAATCACTTTGCAGTGACTTTATGTGGTTGCCTACGGTGGAGCCTGTTTAACTATGTATTTCAAAAGATCCTTTGCCTGTCAAACAGGAACATGTGAAGCGTGCAAAGTGTGCATCAGTTCGACTTCCCCAGCACAGATGCCCAATCAGCAGTCCCTAAAAAGGAGCTGCTAATTTTGTAGAGTTTGCTTTGCTTCCTTGTTTCTCCTTGTTGTCCAAGATTAATCTTACACATTTAATAATTTCCTACTTTTATCTAAAAGGTTACAAATAATTCAATTAATCTATGTTTGGGCTATTTAATTGTTTGTTTCTTCCAATAATCCTAGTAATGGGCGGCACGGTGGCACAGTGGTTAGCACTGCTGCCTCGCAGCGCCAGAGACCCGGGTTCAATTCCCGACTCAGGCGACTGACTGTGTGGAGTTTGCACGTTCTCCCCGTGTCTGCGTGGGTTTCCTCCGGGTGCTCCGGTTTCCTCCCACACTCCAAAGATGTGCAGGTCAGGTGAATTGACCATGCTAAATTGCCCGTAGTGTTAGATAAGGGGTAGATGTAGATGTAGGGGTATGGATGGGTTACGCTTCGGCGGGGCGGTGTGGACTTGTTGGGCCGAAGGGCCTGTTTCCACACTGTAAGTAATCTAAATCTAAATCTAAAATATTTACTCATCCTTCATTCTAATTTCCTACTTTGCAACAAATGATTACATTAGCCAATGCACTTTAGGGCATTTCAGGTTGTCAGAAGGAACTATAAAGTGTAATTTTCTTCTTTTCCTGATGAAGGACTTTGCCTGAAATAGTGAATTGTCAGCTCCTCCCACAGGTGCCAACTGAGCTATAGCGAGAGACTGAATAGGCTGGGACTGTTTTCCCTGGAGCGTCAGAGGTTGAGGGGCAACCTTATAGAGGTTTACAAAATTATGAGGGGCATGGATAGGATAAATAGACAAATTCTTTTCCCTGGGGTCAAGGAGTCCAGAACATGAGGGCATAGGTTTAGGGTGAGAGGGGAAAAGATATAAAAGAGACCTAAGAGGCAACATTTTCACGCAGAGGGTGGTACGTGCATGGAATGAGCTGCCAGAGGATGTGGTGGAGGCTGGTACAATTGCAACATTTTCGAGACGTTTGGATGGGTATATGAATAGGAAGGGTTTGGAGGGATATGGGCTGGCAGGTGGGACTAAATTGGGTTGGGATACCTGGTCAGCATGGACAGGTTGGACCGAAGGGTCTGTTTCCATGCTGCACATCTCTATGACTCGATGACCTGCTGTGCTTGCAGAACCTTTTGTTATTTTCTCCCCCAATATTAGAATTTAGCAAAATTACTAGATAAACTGGATTTACCGAGTAGCAGCAAGCTCCTTCAGTTCCTTCCAGTGTGCCACAAACTGAGACAATCGCTGCTGAATTTCCTCTTTGCCAATGGTATTATCATCAGACAGCTTCTTTCCAGTCTCCAGTACAGACTGTCATAAAAGAATCAACAAATCATGAGCATCTCCTTTAAATAAAGGGAAATTAACTCTAACTAGAAATGAATTGTAAGGTTTAAACTGCCTGTGCACTCAAGTTTTAATTGGCTACTCTAGCCACAACTTGCTCACTAAATTACACCCAAAGAACAAAAACATTAATTAAGAAGGATTGCACCCCCCATGACATCCTCAAACAAAAAGACTACTGCTAATCCTAACATTGGTTATGACTACAGCATAAAGTTGTGTGGGTTGAGGGAACACTTTGTCCAGAAAACATTAAGCAAAGACATAATATTTTGTAATATTAAAAGCCATACATTTTGATATAAAGTTTAACAAACAAACATTCTTTTAAATATCTTCTTTGACATGTTGCCTGCTTTGACATAGAAACATACCAAGTAGGAACAGGAGCAGACCATTCCATACAGTACGATCACAGTTGACCAACTATCTCAATGCCTTATTTCCACTTTCAAAGGCATCAAGGAGTAGGAGGAGAAAACTAAAAAATTCTTCTCAAACAAATTCAGTAATTTAGCTTCCATGGCTTTCTAACAGAGAACTCCATAGGTTCACAATCCTTTGAGTGAAGACACTTTTTCTCGTCTCAGTCCTAAATGGTCTAATCCACATCCCAAGGCAGTGTTCTCTGATCCTAGATTCTCCAACCATGGAAAACATTCTCCCTGCATTTAACCTGTTCAGCCAATTTTATTATTACAATCAGATTAGAATCCCTACAGTATGGAGGCAGGCCCTTCAGCCAAACAAGTCCACACCGACCCTCCGAAGAGTAACTCACCCAGACTTGTTGCCCTACCCTATATTTACCCCTGACTAAAGCACATAACACTATGGGCATTTTAGCATGGGCCAATCCACCCTAACCTGTACACCTTTGAATTGAGGAAGGAAACCAGAGCACCCAGAGGAAACCCATGCAGATACTGGGAGAACATACTACCTCCACACAGACAGTCGCCCAAGGTGAGACTCGAACCTGTGAGGCAGCAGTGCTAACCACTGAGCCACCGTGCTGCCCCAATCTTTTCTCATCATTCTAATGGAGTGAATACAGCCCCAGTCAAACCAATCTCTCCTCATCTTGCTTTCCCCAATACCAGCCTTGTGAACTCCACTGTACTCACTCAATGCAAGTATAACCTCTCAAGTAGGGAAGACCAAAAAACTGTACACAATATTTCAGATGCAATCTCACCAAGGTTTGTATAACTGCAGTAAGACATCCTACTTCTGAACTCAAATCTTCTTGCAATGAAGGCCAATATACTATTCCTAACTGCTGGTTGTACCTGCAGTCCACATTTATTGACTGTTGTACAAGGTTACGTAGTACATCCATACTTCCTAATATATCACTATTTGAACAATTCTGTTTTTGCACACAGTGTATAACTTCACATTTAGCCAAGTTGCATTGCATCTACACAATGCCTGCTCACTCACTCAACTTGTCTAATCCCCTTGAAGCCTCCTTGCATCTTCCTTACAACTCTCAATCCCACCCGGCTTTATATGGTCAGCAAACTTGAACAAGTTGCATTTAGCTTCCTCATCCCTGGTAATTTATATGTAGCCATGGGTGGCTGTGGCCCAAGCACTGATCCTTGCACTGCTCCATAAGTCAGTACCCATTTATTCTCCCACTGTTTCTTGTCTGTCAATCAATTCCCTAGAACTGACCAAGAGCCTTGGTAATGTATCCCGAGACTCTGCACTTTTGCCTGTTTGCCACATGAAAGGGAGGCATCTGCCAGCATCCTGTAAAAAACTATTTTACTTTTATGTCTCAGTTTTAGCATCTCGATGAGAACTCGACTCTGATTTGCCACATAAAAAAGGTTCATCACCACTCATTAGCTTTGCTGAAATCAAAACGAGACAGAAGTGGCCCTAGATTCCCACATTCTATACTAGGCAGGCAGCCAGACAGAGGTCAGAACGATAATGGCCAAAATGACTTCCTGTTAAGAGACTCTAAGGATGGCCTACTGTCGATATGACCTAAGTGAGGAACTGGATTGATAGTCATTTGTAGTCTGAGTCCATTCCCCAACCTGTGACTTAATATTTACGAGCAAGTTACACAATACGAAACCAGGATCAAAAGGTTTTAAAAATATGCACAAGAATATCTGGGATCTCAAACCTGGATAGCTGGCTCATGAGCAGCCAGTTCTGCTTCGAGACGCTTGTGCTTCTTCCTCAAGTTCTGTACTCCAGTCAAATCCCGACCATAATCTTCAGAACTCACAAGCAATTTTTTCTCTCTATAAAAAATAAAAAATATATTGTTCCTACATTAGTTTCACACAAAATGGGACATCACTGGATTGCAGCTAACTAACTTAGGATCCCAGATTTTTCTGTTCCATTAATATCAACTTACTACAATTTCACAACTTTTACAAACAGGGTTTTCTATACATTTGTATGTTATCCCAACTCACTTTATCCAGGATTCCTCATCATCCAAATCACGGAAGAACTGGTGAAGTCTATGTGAATCATTCAGTTTAGCACGGCGAGTAGTAGCCATGTCTTTAATTTTCTGAAACCTGCTGTTCACTGCATTACGTTTATCCTTCACTTGGGTGGTATCAAAAGCATCACTAGACATCAGACTATCAGCCTGGCCATTCAAATCTTTCAGACGGTCCTGAAATAGTCAATTAATGAACTAGTTTAGAAAATCTACCACTGTGAAGTATGTCTGCAATCCAAAAAAAAGCAGGTAAGAACAAGAGCTACACTTCTTGACTCAATTAAGTCTTTAAACAGAACAGAAATTGCTGAAGAAACTCCGCAGATCTGGCAGTACTTAGAAAGAAAGCAGAGTTAACATTTCAAATCCAATGATCCTCTTTCAGAACTTTATTAAAGACAGGAGTTATCTTTGTACATGCGTGAGTTATCTTTGCCAAAAACTAACATCCACCAGCTTAACATACACATCTTTGGAACAGGTGACTGGTACCCAGTCCAGGAGTAGGGACACTAGCATTGCACCACAAGGCCCTTCTAGTTATAACCTATTGGGAATGTCATGTCACTCTCAGAGGGGATACATATTTGCCAGAATGATAGAAATTAAGATTAAGGTACAAAGACAGGTTTCACAGGCTAAGCTTGTACAGATTCGGGTACAGAATGTATTAAATATATAGGATGGGGTGACTTAACTAAGGCGAAAAGATTAAAAGCTATATCATTATGTATATTTAAGGTGGAATTAGACAGCTTAAAATCAGGAAGGGAACAGTTATGGAGGAAAAGGCAGGAAAAAGTGGAGTTGAGGATTGTAAGATCAGCCAAGAATCTGCAGAGTAAACTTGATGTGTGAAGTGGCCTATTTCTGCTTCTACACCTTATGATATCATTTAAATAATACTCTACATTCTGTTAAACACAGGTTTTCATACACATCTTTTAGGAATATCACATCAAGCTGAGAAGCAGTCTGTGAATGAGGGTGATGAGATTTTCCAGTACCTTACAAGCCCACTGTTGAATCAAACAGAGGTCATAAAAGCTTCAAACTTTTGAAAATTTCATCAATTTTTTTTCCAATTTGCTTTGGGAGAAAAGTAATAAGCAACATAACCTACTGAATAAGTCTAAAAGACAATTCTTTTGAGATTACAAGGCTATATGTACTCAAAAGAATAGGAATGAATGAATAGCTCTTGAAAAGAGCCAGTACAAGCACAATGTGATTAATGACCTCACCAATGACTGGATTATTTTATAACCGTGTTTCAAGTTTACAGATGGCAATGTTAAATACACACTGCTACAAAAAGCTTTTCCATCCATCACAAGGTATGATGCACCTCCAAAGCACAAAAATGGTATATTGCCATAATAACAGAGAGCCAAAATCTTAAATATTCAACAAAAGGTTTAATTACTGCGATTCTGCTCTCGAGGCCAGCCCCCAAAGCAAGCACATGTTTCTCTCATCTGCAATTACAGCTTTACAGCAAACCCTTTCCCATTACCTCATGAGCATTAATATCTGCTTCAAGGAGCTGATGCTTCTTCAGCAAGTTATTCACAGATGCCAGGTCCTTCCCGTAGTCCTCAGAGGCCAGGAGAGCTTCCACCTTACAAATAAATTAATCTGATTTAGTGCTAAGAATTATCAAAATACAAAAAACTAAAAAACAGATCTGCAATCTGATTCACATGCAAATATATTTTGCAAACAGGTTTCAATTACTGACAATTACATTAATAAAACAACAAATGTTGAAGTGAAAAAAGGTTCAATGAGGAAAGTATCTATCTCCTTTACAAAAAAAAGTGAATAACATGATGAAATTACTTACCTCTGACAACCAGAAGTCAAAGTCTTTGATACCAGTGTTGAAATTCTGCTGCTTATTGGCCTCTTTCAGCTTTTGACTCTTTTCTTCTGATTTCTTCACTAAATATTCCCATTGGTCAGCTAGCGTTCCTAAGCGAGTCTATCAAAAAGAGTAAACCCACTAAATCAGTCAGAAGGAAATCAGGCCAGTTAAATGAAAATTCAAGTATGCTTTAAGACTATGATAAATATGTAGTGGTTCTGTTCGCCGAGCTGGGAATTTGTGTTGCAGACGTTGCAGAACCACAACAACGAGCACCCAAGCTACAAATCTTCTCCCAAACTTTGAACTATGATAAATAGCTGCAGGAACAAAGCCCTGGGTTTATCCAACCTGTTGTAAAAATTACAACCATCATAATCAGGGGTCACTTCACTGTGGGCATGCGCAGTCAACTGGCAGTTGCTGATTTGTTTCTTATATATCTTGTCTATTTTATAAACAAGAATGAAAAATGAAAGCATGTGTAACTGTCTGCGAGCTTTAAAGTCCATCAAAAGAGTGAAAGTTAGTCCTTATATCTGGTTGCTATGCATTAAAATGCTTTCTGTTTAAACAAGACATCTCATCGAGCAAGGTGAAAGTGAAGACTACAGATGCTGGAGATTAGAGAGTGTAGCACTGGAACAGCACAGTAGGTCAGGCAGCATCCGAGGAGTGGGAGAATTGATGTTTTGGGCAAAAGCCCTTCAGCAGGAATGAGCCCTCATTCCTGATGAAGGGTTTTTGCCAGAAATTTCAATTCTCCGGCTCCTCGGATGCTGTCAGACCTATGCTGTTCCAGCACCACAATCTCTATCTCATCGAGCAAATGGTTTTCCATTTCTGCTCACATCAAATGAAGTAATTTTCCTAATAACAGGAATATAGCAACGTAGTTATGTTGAACTAGCAGTATCAATAGCCTGAATGAATGCTGCCTCTAACATGTTATGATTTGCACGATCTATTTCAATATACAGTATGTGTCTTTTATAACGTGTGCTTGGCACTGCTGTTATGAGTGAGTGGATTGCACAATATCTTCATGGTTGCTAACTAGGTGAGTATGCAAAGATTCTAGCTAGAACTCTGACTTAGGTTAATAACCCAGAGATTGGAAGTTCAAATGCTAACATGGCAGTCTGAGATTTTGATTTGAGTATTGTTAAAAATCTGAGAATAAAACAAAATTGTTTTAAAACCCCCAACTGTTTCAACAGTGTCTATTTGCAACTCCAGTCTCACTTCAATATGTCTAACTCACAACTGCCTTCTGAAGCAACCTAGCAACTCAATCTATCGCCATTTTCTCAGAGTTACTAGAGATTGGCAAAGCTGTATTTATTGCCTACATACCCGAAAGCAAATTTTATAAAAAAAAAACTTTACTGCCTTACCCTTACAAGTTGGTTTGGGATTTCACTGCTCACACAACTTGGTCACAATTTTTAAAAAAAATTAAATAGATCGAGTAATCCTGATTTGTTTTTAAGCATGATGGCTCAGTGGTTAGCACTATTGCCTCACAGTGCCAAGGACCTGGGTATAATTCAAGCCTTAGGCAACTGTCTGTGTGGAGTTTGCACATTCTCCCAGTGTTGTGCTGGTTTCCTCCCACAATCCAAAGACGTGCAGTTCAGATGAATTGGCCATGCTAAAGTGACCACAGTCTTCAGGGATGTGTAGGCTAGGTGCATTAGTCAGGGGTCAATATAGGGTAGTGAAATAGGTCTGGGTGGGCTACTCTTGAGGGTCGCTGTGGACTTGGGTCAAATGACCTGTTTCCACACTGTAGGGATTCTATGTCTGTTTTCTACAATGCAAACTTGTGTTTGGAGAGTAGTGGGGGGGGGGGTAAAAGAGGTGAAATAATCCCAGACTATGAATTTAGACTCTTTGCTGCTCTATCTTGTACCACATCAATTCAGGTGAATACAAGGTGAGGTTCCACTGCACAATACCATTGGTATTCTTGATTTGGTCCATTCAAGCTGATCCCCTATCTATCCCCTCATTCTGAGGAAATTGGAACAAATAGATAACTATTACACCGTGATTTAACTATTATGGCACAGCATACATGTCGCAATGAGAACAAAAAAAAATCTTTTACCACAATTTTCAAAATCAGTTTATTCAATTTCATCAAGATAAGTTTTGTGCTCACCTGGACAGCATCTTCACTACCAGCACATGCCCCTCGTTTGATCAGTGATTTTCCCATGTCAATCACCCCACGGATACGGTCAGCATTAGCATGAAGCTCTGCTTCAAATGCCTGATGCTTCTGATGTTTGCTCTGCAGAAGAATAAAATAACACTTAGTATACAAAAGAAAACTCAATAGTTCAAAAAGTCTCTTTCCAAGGCCTATGACATGTCAGTAACTAAGTCTGCCAAAACATACAGCTTTAGAAGTAATTTTAAACTGGTGCCATTTGATCCAATCAACATCAAAACTAAAACTTCCTTTGCAATTGTGCAGTCCTCTCATTTTGTAATTACAACACAGATCATATGTAACGTAACTTCGAATTAGTTGCAATGGTTGAATAATTTCAAGTATGTTAAGCCAATTGCTGAGGATGCTGTTACCAGGTCCTATTCCCAATTATTGTCAAATCAATAATTCTACCTGGAATGCCAGCTGAACTTACCACTGCAACAGTCATAGGGCCTCAAAGGAAATCAGAATTAGGCTAGTATTAGGGGTTAATACTGACAACACCACACACTAGTAATAACCAGAAAACAAAAGCTCCCAGAGACAAGGACAGAGTCAACTGAATGAATGTCTTTAGTGTTAATTTTAAAATGAATGCATTGTGGCTTAAAAAGGTCAGGAGAATCACCTGATGTACCACAAACACAAATATATATTAGCACTAAAAGCAACATCAAGTTGACAACTTTAAAACTTAAGACAGTCATAAGAGCAGAAGACAAAATTAAATAAAGGTTATATTTGTAAAACACCATCAAACCAATCCAACAATGTAACTTTATACAAAGACGACTCGGGTTACATAAAAATTACCAAATACTTACCAACAGTTTGGACAGCTAAAAATAGATCAAGAGAAAAGATTAAGTATATCAATATTTCACCTGCCAAAGTATTAGGCTTAATTTAAATTTCTTTTTATGTTATACATATAAGCCTTAACCTTTTTCTCGAAGAGATTTACCACAAGGAGGAAGAGATCAATGCTCAAAGCAGACAGTTCTCAAGTCTTAACTGCATTGATAAGGGAATGCATCAGGTAGAGGCCAGACATATGCCCAGAGTGTAGCAGGTGAGCTTTTTTGTTTCAAAACAAGATGAAAAAAGAAAAGCGAAAGGCACTCCAGGCAGGCCTTGCACACCTAATAGCTGCTTTTGGTAACCTTTACCTGAGGCCTTTGGGTAGGTAGCCCATCTTAAGCAGGGGCAAATGAACTGTAAGACTCAGGTTAATGGGAAGTAATATACACGGAGCATAATTACCTGAATGTTTGTTGGATCTTTGTAAGATTCATCAGTAGCAGTCTGAAGCTTTTCACTGATCCAGGCCTCAATTTCATCTACATCCCGGCTAAACTGTTGCAGGGTTTGTGATTCGCCAAGTTTAGACCTCTTCTCGATCATCTGAGCTTTCAAGCGGCGCCACCTACCAAGGTATTTTAATTGTGAGATATGAACGTCTTTAAACAGGTTCACTTGGGTGCACAGAGCATTTCAATTTGACAGCTCTAGTAATAAGCAGTCCATGTTGGGCTAAGAATAACAAACTAAGGAAGAATCAAAATTATAGACACTGAGGAAGCTCTTAGAGGAAAGAAATGAGATGACACGGAGGACAGATTTTAGGAAGAACTTTCTAAAACAAAAAACTCAAATGTTGAAAGCTTTGTAGTTGAATGCTGAAGGGAAAGGGGGCAGAACCAAAGAATGGAGCACACAGGCAGGATCTTACAATTGAAGCAGATTCAGAGATAGGAAAAAAGTGAGGCCAAGGTAGGACATATATTTGAGGTCAATAATTTAACTCAATGAGTTGAGGATAGAGAACAAGCCAAGGTTGGTAAGATGGTGTATAAGGACTCAGCAGACTTGGGGCAGAAATGGGAATGGAGGGAGGGAGTGAAAGCAGTAGTACCCAGAACTTGACATTTTAAGACAGAAGCTAAAGGTGTGCATTGTTGAGTATGAAATTGGGGTTTGGGTGCATAAATTATGGCAGTGGCTGAAATGGAAGTTGCAGGCTTGTCAAAGTTAACTTAAAGAAATGTCCTGCTTATTCAGGCTTAGTACTGACTGAACAGTTAAAGGAGTCAAGTATAAATTGAATTTGGCAAATGCTTGGCATGCCTAGAATTGTGAGGTTATCCACTTTGACAGCAAAACAGGAAGGGAGATTTCAGAAAAAGTTGTAAAAGATTGGGAAACAACAACCTCCGAGTGACTACGGTGTCTTTGAAAGTAAGCATGCAGATGTAGTTGTGATAGGATAATAAATATTTGGCCTTCACAGCTTGAGGATTTGAGTACAGTAGTAGGGGGTCTTGCTGCAATTATACAGGGTCTGAGTGAGGCCTCGACTGGATTTTATGCACAATTTTGGCATCCTTACTGGAGGATAATGTTCTGGCAATGGAGGGAGTGCAACAACAGTTTATTAGGCTGTTTCCTGGGATTGTAGGACTGACATATAAAAGCCAGACTGAATCAGTTAGGACTATATTCACTGTATTTTAGAAAAAAATGAGAGGGGATCTCATAGAAACCTATAAAACTAACAGGACTAGACAGTATAAACACAGGAAGAAACAGAATGCTGCAGAAACTCAGCAGGCCTGGCAGCATTTCAAAGAGAGAAAAATACAGGGTTAACATTGAGCACAGTACGACTCTTCTTCAGAGCTGGAAGCCTTCAAAATTTTTTAATCAAATGCAGGTGAATGTTCCAAATGACCAGGCAGTACAGAACCAGGAGTCACAGTTAAAGAATACAGAGCAGGCTGTTTAGAACAGAGAAGAAAAATCCATTCACCCAGGGAATGAGCAGCTTGTTGAACTCTCTGCCACAGAAAGGATTTGAGACCATAACATTTAATGTTCTCCAAAAAGAAAGAGGTATATGTAGCTCTGCGATAAAGGGATCAAAAGGTATGGGGAAATAGTAGGAACATGGTACCGAGTTGGATAATTAGACATGATCATTATGAATGACAGAGCTTGCTTTAAGGGTCAGGTGACCTTCGTCTCAGTTTTAGAGATATACCCTATTCCTACTTTTATTTTCTATAAGTCAGAAATAACTGCAGAGCAGTAGAAACTGACAAGTATACAAAAAGGAACAGCAGAGATTGTCAATTATGGAAATTTTAAGCACATTTAGTGACTGAGAAGCTTGGAGAGAATGGGAAAAGAAAGAATTATAGAACATAGTCTGACTTTGTGAAGTAATAGCAGAGCCAAGCTGCAATGTCAGAGGTAGACATACAAGATTGACAGTGCTGGAAGAGGAAAAGGATGTATCAAAAACAAATTGCTAGAGAACCTCGAAGTCTAGTAGCACCAGTGGAACAGAAACAGGTGTTAATGTTTATGACTGTTCTTCAGACCTCCAAGAGTTCTCAGTCCAATAGGGCTCCAGTTCCAAACAAAAAAAAGTCAGACTGGACTGAAAACATGATCTCCACTCTCCACAAATTTCTTTTGGTTACAAACTGTATCTCTGCTGATAGGAATTCAGTCCCTTTAACTTAAAATTCAATTTGGAAATAAGATACCTATAACTTGATCAAAACAGTACATTTTCTTGGATCAAATCGTTTGAAATAATAACTTTGAGACACTCACCTGTCCAATACCTCATTACGACGATTTGAAATATCATCCTTTGCATAATGTTCAGAGCTAATTAGCTGATCAGCAAAGGCTTGCAATGCTGCAATCTTCTCTTCCTGTAATAAAAAGAAATCAAAATAAATTTCTGATGAAGCTTTTCACTCAAATTCTCTTGATTTACGTAAAGTTACATAACAATTGCTATGTAGCCGTTTGTGAGTGACTGGGATACATAAGGTTACCAGGTCACAGCACTTTGGGAGTAAGAATGGAGGCATGGACCATTTTCTAAGTGGGGAGAAAATTCAAAAATCTGGAGGAGAAAGGGCATTGGGAGTCCTATTCCAGGGTTCTCTTAAGGTAAACTTGCAGGTTGAGTTGGTAATTAGGAAAGCAAATACATTTTTGTCATTCATCTCTTGAGGACTAGAATATAAAAGTATAGATGTACTTCTGAGGCTTTGAAAAGGCTTGGGGTCAGACTATATTTAGAGCATTGAGAGCAATTTTGGGCCCCATACCTCAGGAAGGATGTATTGGCCCTGGGGAGGGTCCAGAGGAGGTTCACGAGAATGATCCCAGGAATGAAAGATTTAACATATGATGTACTTTTGGGGACTCTGGGATTATATTGAACGGAATTTAGAAGAATCAGGGAGATCTGACTGAAACTTACAAATTATTAAACGACCTGGACAGAGTGGACTTTGGGAAGAAGTTTCCATTGGTAGAAAAGATGAGGGTCTGGAGGGCACAACCTTAGAGTAAAGGGAAGACCCTGTATAACAGAGATAATGAGAAACTTCTTCAGCAAGACAGAGGTGAATCTGTGGAATTCATTGCCATAGCAGGCTGTGGAGGCCAGTTCATTGAATATATTCAAAGACAGAGATAGATAAGTTCTTGATTGCCAAAGGGATCAAAAGGGGTGAAAGCAGGAAAATGGGGTTGAATGGCACAACAGACTTAATGGGCTGAATGGCCGAATTTCTGCTCCTATGGTCATAGAGATGTACAGCACGGAAAACAGACCCTTCGGTCCAACTCGTCCATACCGACCAGATATCCCAACCCTTTCTAGTTCCACCTGCCAGCACCCACCCAATATCCCTCCAAACCCTTTCTACACAAATACCCATCCAAATGCCTTTTAATGTTGTAATTGTACTCACCTCCACCACTTCCTCTGGAGCTCATTTCATACACGTACCACCTTCTGAGTGAAGTTGTCCCTTAGGTCTCTTTTATACCTTTCCCCTCTCAGCCTAAACTTATGCCCTCTAGTTCTGGACTCACCCAACCCAGAGAAAAGACTTGGTCTATTTATCCTATCCAAGCCCCTCATGATTTTATAAACCTCTATAAGGTCACCCCTCAGCCTACGATGCTCCAGGGAAAACAGCCCCATCCTATTCAGCCTCTCCCTATATCTCAAATCCTTCAACCCTGGCAACATCCTTGTAAATCTTTTCTGAACCCTTTCAAGTTTCACGACATCTTTCCGATAGAAAGGAGACCAGAATTACACGCAATATTCCAACAGTGGACTAACCAATGTCCTGTACAGCTTCAACATGACCTCCCAACTCCTGTACTCAATACTCTGACCAAGGAAAGTATACCAAATGCCTTCTTCACTATCCTATCTACCTGTGACTCCACTTTCAAGGAGCTATGAACCTGCACGCCAAGGTCTCTCTGTTCAGCAACACTCCCTCAGACCTTACCATTAAGTGTATAAGTCCTGCTAAGATTTGTTTTCCCAAAATGCAGCACGTCACATTTATCTAAATTAAACTCCATCTGCCACTTCACAGCCCATTGGCCCATCTGAGAAGTCTTTTGTTTCTTTATTTGAATTCTGTATAAGTCTCTCGCAGAATCTTTTTTAAAACGAGAGTTTAGGTTGTAATTTATATTTTCTGGCAACCTACTAGAATATTTCTCAAACTTCTTCACCCAGTGCATATAACCTGAAGCCAATGCAGCTCTGAAAACTTGGTTCAGGGATCATGACTAAATTTCTACTTACACTTCTTAATGGTGTAATGTGTTTGACTGCCAAAGGTTTGAAGACTTGAAAATTGCTGTTACCTTACCATTACATAAATCCTAAATCACTATAGTTAGATCTACTGGTACTTGCAGCTTGAAATATAACTAAATTATTAAGCAAGTTAATTTAGACTTTACACAGCTCACTAGACTCCACTGTATACATCAAAATAACCTCAAAAACAAGCAGCTTGAAGAGCCATGGTCCTCTTCACTTGATGAATTTTATTGTCATATTTATCACCTGCCACTGAGTGGCACTGATACGTTAAAGGCATGCTTCTACACATCAAATGGTTGAAATTGATCATTACAGATAACATGCTGGAAAGTCACTATAGGTGATATCCACTTATAAAGAAAATTGAATCTACATCATCGCAGAATGATAAAAAGGAAATACCCTTAAATTTCCAATTTATATAATTACTCAGTCTTCTTTGATGACTGGGATTATCAAATATCTTCCTTACTTCAGGTCTCTTCAGTTTCAAACACTGCCTCCTATCTTAATTCATATGCAGTATTTATTTCCTTCCTTAGGTGAAACATCCAAAAGATATCCCACATATTAAAGAATCCTGTAGTATGCAAAAGGTTAATAAGCTCAAACATTAACTCTTTTTTTCACTCTCTGCAATTGCTGCCTCTCTTGATGAGTATTTTCTGCATCAGAATGTTGTGTTATCTACTGGTATATTTTCCAGCCAGCAGAATAAGCTCTGCAGTCAACTTCTACATTTCAAAATGCAGAATCAGTAATAACCTAAAACTTGAGATGGCCTAAAGCTGCTGCCAAATTCCTGTTAAATCTGGCTGCATCGCACACCTTTATCTATAGTGACTTCAGTGGTCAGGAAAAAAAAATCCACGCTTGTGAATGTAGACTGCACCATTCAAGTGATAGCTTGGGAGGTTTAGTACCTCCAGAACAGGTAAAAAGTTCATTGATTAGTCATCTTACCCAATGCATTAAATAAAATAATCTATAACTGTGCAAATCACATTGTTCAGCCATAATCTACTTGAGTACACACCTGTTTCTCCCTTACCTTTCCATCTATCAAAAATAATACTTGCCCCATCCTGAGAAGTTCATATGCCCAGCTAATATGTTTCTACTTGTATTACCTTAACTTTATGTTAAAGGTAATACAGCCTAAAAGAATTACACTTTAGCAGATGAATTAGATAAATTACAATTTCTACAACAGGTCTCTCTTTCACCATGGTACCTGAACTGTGATGGCTTTATCAAAATCTTCATGTTTCTTGATGAGGGCCTCTACACTGTCCAGAGAGTCACCTTTATCATCACTGGCCAGGAATGCTTCACGTGCCGCCATCCAGTTCTCAGCCTGTTCGCAGTCACGGTTAAATAGCTACAAAAGAATCAAAAATGTTATGCCAGAACCAAATCTGCAAAAGTATAAATGCACACTTTCTTAAAATTCCCATCTCGCTGGAAAGCAAGAACAAGTTACAGACATCATCATATTGGCACCAATTCCTTAACCAATGTTCTAATCTCAAATTGGAATTAGACACTGATGAATTTACCCAAGGAATAAAATGTCAAGATTTGACATGAAATAAAAACCTCGATTACTTCTGTCAAGTTCTTACCAGAATAAAAAAATCTTAATCACCTGACGAAGGAACAGCACTCTCAAAGCCTGTACTTCCAAATAAACCTGTTGGACTAGAACCAGGTGTTGTGTGATTTTTAACTTTGTCCACCTCATTCCAACACCTGCACCTCCACATCTTAAGTCACATAATACAATGTGTAAAACTGGCTACTACAAGAATGCAGGTCAGAAGCTGCTTCCAAGTAGACTATGGATCTACTTACTATAATGACATGCTATTTACTTCTATGAATATTTCAATCTCCTAACAACATTTAAAAACATATGGTGCAATTTAGTGACAGTAACAACAGATAGCTATGCAATGGTGGCAAAGTTTAGGCATACAATCAGAAACTCATAGAAGGTCCAATTTAAAGACTACATTAGAGAGTACAGCTGTTTGGGTAACGAGTATACACAAATTTATTATGAAATGAACTTCACAAACTGAGAAAAGGTGGTGGAAGCAGTTTCATTCAAAAAAGAATTCGATGTGTCGTTGATAATGAGAAATCAAAAGAACTATAAGAATAGTGCAGAATACCAGCCCAATTAGAGAAGGGAGTGGAGGCAAATATAGATGTTATTCAAGAGAGGTGATAGAGGTTAGCAGGTTTCCGCAAAGGTTGGTTAACAGCCTCCCAAAATGTGCCCAGCTCCTCCGTTAAACATCTAAATCCTAGTTTAGATTCCAATTTGATGACTGGTTGCTGATAAAGAATAACCTGCTACAATTCACTAACAATGAGACTACAACGCTGTGAAATATTCAAATATTTGTCACTTCTCAGGTAAAAGGCTGGCTTTCTTCTCTTTGGTCAATGTAAAAACCCTTTTAGCATTACTAGAATTAGAATTCCTACAGTGTGGAAACAGGCTCTTCAGCCCAAAAAGTCCACACCGACCCTCCAAAGAGTAGCCTACCCAGACCCATTCCAATACCCGATACTTACCCCTGACTAATGCAACCAACCTACACATCCCTGAACACTTCGGGCAATTTAGCGTGGTCAATTTACCTGACCTGCACATCTTTGGATTGTGGGAGAAAACCAGAGCACCTGGAAGAAACCCATGCAGACACGGGGAGAACGTGCCAACTCCACACAGACAGTTGCTCGAGGCTGGAATTGAACCCGGGTCCCTGCCGCTGTGAGGCAGCAGTGCTAACCACTGAGCCACCATGCCACCCCATTATTGTTCACAATGCATTTTTACCAAATGATCCCTCTAAAAAGCTTTTCATTTGAGTGTCTGAAACCATCTTTTAATAGTTAGAGAAAGTGGTTCCCTAAAATTTTTTATTATATTCCCTAGAGTGTGGAAACTTGCCATTTTGGCCAAACAAGTCCACACCAACCCTCCGAAGAGTAACCCACCCAGACCCATTTCCCGACATTTACCCCTGACTAATGCACCCAATACGATGGGCAATTCAATATGCCAATTCATTTGACCTGCACATCTTTGGACAGTGGGAGGAAATCCACGCAGACAAGGGAGAATGTGCAAACTCCACACAGACAGTTGCCAGAGGCAGGAATCAAACCAAAGTTCCTGGTGCTGTGAGGCAGCAGTGCCAACTACTGAGCCAACATGTCACCTATATTTTCCAGTTTTCAGGTATCCAAGTTTTCAGGTCTCTCTCAAGAAATGTTTGAAATCCAATGATCTGCATAATTAAACTAGCATAATAAAGGTTCACTTCTCTAGCAACAGCTAATAGAACCTAGCTAATAAGTTCCAACTGGGGGATTAGCTAGATTTAGTGCATAATGAGTTGTTCTAAATACTAATAATGTTAGAAATAATCAGCATCTGTGCAGAAAGACAGCTAATGTCCCAAGAATAATGCAATCAAACATATTGTCTCTTCACAGATTGAAGATTTCCTGCATTTTGTTTTCATTTAACACTATTCTGTACAAATGTATGGTCTCATTACCTGCAGCTCCAGGCACTGATCCAACATCATTCTGCGTTGAATCCAGGCTTTCTCCAGATCTGCACGTTCACGCTCCAGGATGTCTAGTTTTTCCCGTATTTCTGGGCAAGCATAGTGCCCACGAGCAAGCAGCTGATGCCCAAACTGTTCAAATGCTTGGAAAGTGCCAGCCCTGGCATCAATTTCAGTACGATGTTCCTGCAAAAAAAATTAAACATCACAAAGGGAAGAAAAAGATAAACACTAAATTTTAAAAACTTGTATAACAACACTGGATTAAAGCAGAGCTTTTCCAATTCAGAATTCCTGCAACATTTCAGGGTACATATCATGAAACTACAGAACCATAGCCATTGATTTTCCATCTAAAATGCAGGCACATGTGCGCCCAGTGTCCAACATAAACAATAAAGGTGAGGCATCACGCCTTAAATACTAAAGTTACTGAACCTCACAGGAATGGATTGCAGAAGTCACAGACACAGTGTTCAATATCAGACATATGGATGAAAATTCCCTTCAGCCATCATTGAAAGTAGCTTCAAAAGTTGGAGAAAAGTCTTTTATTACGTTGTTGAGAACTGATTTAAGTCTGTATGGCAAGCCGCAAATGTTACACCTTAACAAGACAGTAACAGCTCAGCGCATTCTAGCATGTTTATTTTAACAAGAATTCAGACTTGGTATAAGTAAACATTAGATAATAGTCAGCTCCAAAGACAATATATTTTAATCTATATCAGTGTCTAAGAGTAAGTGGCCATACCCAAAGTTTGATTAAATTCCTACAATGCATTCATCACCAATTAAAGCAACTTTAAAAGTTTCTCCTTTAAACAAAAAGAATAAAATTGTTTCTAATAACCTTCAACAAGAATTTTGGGAAAAATTATTTCAATTCTTCATTACCTGATGCCTCTCTAACAATGCCTCTGCTCCAGTCACATCTTTGGCCAGTTCGTCTGAAGACACCAGTCCTCTGATTCCATTTATCCAGGACATGAGATCCCTGTGAAAATATAAGGGCTGTATCAGTTGTACTACTTTCTTTCAATACTTTTCTCACACAAATATGTGAAAGCTTGCAAGTGAACGGGAGGAACTTTTAACAGCAATCTGTTTTATTTTAGATTAGATTACATTACAGTGTGGAAACAGGCCCTTCGGTCCATCAAGTCCACACCGACCTGCCGAAGTGCAACCCACCCATACCCCTACATTTACCCCTTACCTAACGCTACGGGCAATTTAGCATGGCCAGTTCACCTGACCTGCACATCTTTGGACAGTGGGAGGAAACCGGAGCACTGGAGGAAACCCATGCAGACACGGGGAGAACGTGCAAACTCCACACAGACAGTCTGCCTGAGGCGGGAATTGAACCTGGGTCTCAGGCGCTGTGAGGCAGCAGTGCTAACCACTGTGCCGCCCATATGTTGTGGTAATCTACATAGCATGAGCCAGTTAAACACCAGCAGCAACACAATCAGGTTTCCCAGACCTGACTACTGATTGTACAGGTCATTTCTGGACTTGGGCAAATTGAGTTATGTACCACTAAATAAGAGGAATGAGTTTCCATTCCATACCAACTACAAAACACAAATCCTGATGATTACTTTTTCAGCTTTGCCAAGATTCTTAGACATGTTAGACATCCAACTTAATGAAATAGCATCCTATTATTTTAACCCACTTTTGATCATAATATAACATATGATATTTCAGAAGATTCACTTTGCATGGTATAAAATACAAAGCTAACAAAGTTCTGGCTATGGAACCATGATTGCCTGTTAGATCAGTGACTAGAAGACTTCAAATTATGCGACTAAAGCAGTGAATAATACTGTATTAATGCAGCAAACTCCATTGTTCTTTTAATAAAGATGGAAAGCACTAGAGAGAAATCACTGTGGAGAGAAATCAGAACTCTCTTCTGAAGTAGTTCTGAGGAAAGGTCACTGGACCCAAAGACTAGATTAGAGTGGTGCTGGAAAAGCACAGCAGTTCAGGCAGCATCCAAGGAGCAGTAAAATCGACGTTTCGGGCAAAAGCCCTTCATCAGAAATACAGGCAGAGAACCTGAAGGGTGGAGAGATAAATGAGAGGGAGGGTGGGGGTGGGGAGAAAGCAGCAGAGTACAATAGGTGAGTGGGGGAGGTGATGAAGGTGATAGGTCGGGGGGGATGGAGAGAGTGAATAGTTGGAAAAGGTAGGCAGGCAGGTAGGACAAGTCATGGGGACAGTGCTGAACTGGAAGTTTGGAACTGGGGTGAGGTGGGTGAAGGGGAAATGAGGAAACTGTTGAAGTCCACATTGATGCCCTGGGGTTGAAGTGTTCCAAGGCGGAACACGAGGTGCCTTCCTCCAGGCGTCTGGTGGTGAGGGAGCATCAGTAAAGGAGGCCCAGGACCTCCATGTCCTCGGCAGAGTGGGAGGGGGGAGTTGAAATGTTGGGCCACAGGGCGGTGTGGTTGATTGGTGCGGGTGTCCCGGAGATGTTCCCTAAAGCACTCTGCTAGGAGGCGCCCAGCCTCCCCAATGTAGAGGAGACCACATCGGGAGCAACGGATACAATAAATGATATTGGTGGATGTGCAGGTAAAACTTTGATGGATGTGGAAGGCTCCTTTAGGGCCTTGGATAGAGGTGAGGGAGGTGGTGTGGGCGCAGGTTTTGCAATTCCTGAGGTGGCAGGGGAAGGTGCCAGGATAGAAGGGTGGGTTGTAGGGGTCGTGGACCTGACCAGGTAGTCACGGAGGGAACTGTCTTTGCGGAAGGCGGAAAGGGGTGGGGAGGGAAATATATCACTGGTGGTGGGGTCTGTTTGGAGGTGGCGGAAATATCGGCGGATGATTTGGTTTATGCAAAGGTTGGTAGGGTGGAAGGTGAGCACCAAGGGCGTTCTATTCTTGTTATGGTTGGAGGGGTGGGGTCTGAGGGCGGAGGTGCGGGATGTGGACGAGATGCATTGGAGGGCATCTTTAACCACGTGGGAAGGGAAATTGAGGTCTCTAAAGAAGGAGGCCATCTGGTGTGTTCTGTAGTGGAACTGGTCCTCCTGGGAGCAGATACGGGGGAGGCGGAGGAATTGGGAATACGGGATGGTATTTTTGCAGGAGGTAGGGTGGGAAGACGTGTAATCCAGGTAGCTGTGGGAGTCGGTGGGTTTGTAAAAGATGTCGGTGTCAAGTTGGTCGTCATTAATGGAGATGGAGAGGTCCAGGAAGGGGAGGGAGATGTCAGAGATGGTCCAGGTAAAAACCCCTCCCCCACTCACCTATTGTACTCTATTCTACTTTCTCCCCACCCCCACCCTCCTCTCATTTATCTCTCCACCCTTCAGGCTCTCTGCCTGTATTCCTGATGAAGGGCTTTTGCCCAAAATGTCGATTTTACTGCTTTTCCAGCACCACTCTAATCTAGACTCTAGTATCCAGCATCTGCAGTCATTGTTTTTACCTACTGTACCCAAAATGTTAACTCTGAATTCTCTCCACATATGCTGCCAGACCTGCTGAGCTTTTCCAGCAATTTCTGTTTTTGTTTCTATATTTCTGCAATTTGACTACTACATTTGCAGGGGATTACATCAGTTTATTTGCATGTTTGTCTACTAATGACATAAAGCAATATAACGTATAAAACAGATCTGAAGGGTCACTGGACATGCAAGATTGACTCTGCTTTCTCTCCATAGATGCTCCAGGCCTGAATTTCTCTAGCAATTTCTGTTTTTATTTCAGATTTCCAGAATACAAAGTTCTTTGATTTACTTTTATGCTTCTTACAAAGAAAGAAACAGTGCCTAATTTACCTGAAGTCACTTAGGAAACGCTGTAGGTCATGAGAGTCATTCAATTTTCCTTTACGTTGGTCAGCACGCTTCCCCAGGCTATCCCAGGCCTGATTCAATTCTGTGCATTTTTCTTGGACATCCTCAACTGATTCAGGGTGAGACTGAATCAGTCGGTTTGCAGTCTCACCCAGAGAATTTACCTACATTTAACAATTAAAACTCAAATCAGGCAATATATGCCATAGTAATAAATACATCAGCAAATTTAAGATTTGCTTGCAATACATCAGGCTATATTTTCTGCTCCTGCTTGCATTAACGAAATTCCTCCGCATCTAATGAATGAAGAAATCCTTTTGGACTAATGTCCACATTTTTTAAAAAATGAATTTGGTTGTCGCATTCATGTTCAAGCATCTCAATTCTAGCATTCCAATGAAAGATGATGGCAGAGCAACAGGGCTATTTGCATGCTCTTGACAGGAGCTCATCCACTTCCACACGCTTGCTTTCTTTCTTTTTACTTCAGCTCTTTTTCATTAGTTTTTTTCTTTTCTTTGGAGTCTTTTGCAGGAAGTTAGTTGGTGAAGTTGGTGTGGCAGTTAGGCCGTGCATGGAATGGTGGCTCCCTGTGGCGGCTGAAAGCTGTGGCAACAAGGATGTTGCCCCGGCAGCTTCTCAGAGGGCAGCCAGAGCAGTACCCTTGGTAAGCAGTTGTGGCCTGGTTTGGCAGCACAGCCATGGACTTCTGGCTGCAGTAGGCCCAGAGCAGGGACTCCTGGCGTTAGTGAAGCAGGGACTGCAAACATCAGCAGCTAGGACATCTGGAATCAGTGAAACCAGGAAGTCCCGATTGTGGGGTGAGAGTGGATTCAGCATGGGACCCGGTGTCAGCAGAGTGGCGGCTCCTATTCTGGTGGATATGAAGGCAGCAGGGGTGGGGGAGTGGGGGAACATGTGCAAGTAACATTGGAGTAGTGGCTTAGGGCTCAGGAATTTCACATATCTTTTATCCTTTTTATTCTTAAAACTATTCAAAATGGCACTGAATTGTGATGACTGTTGAAGCTTTTTGCTGTATTTTACTTTCTTACTCACTGTAAAATTCAAGTGACAATGAAATAACTCATTCATAAAGAATCAATGAAGGTAATGTATTCTATTACTATTCTATGCTTCTTAATCCACAACTCGTGGTATTATCTGAATACATCAATCATTTACTTTCATCCCCACTGCTTTTATACAAAGTAGGGCTTTCTCATCCGATTTTAGCCTATTGAAACAAGTTTTATCCTGAGCCCTCAGCAGTGTCTTGAGAAATTGCCACTTTATTTGCTGACTTATTATTTTGGTTGCGGTATAAATGTAAAACAACAGCACATTTTCTTTTAGATATGTAACATGGTCTCAGGAGTCTGAAGCTGCCACAGGGGCATTTGACTGGGAGAAAATGTTTGAAAGCCTCTGACTTAGAAATCAAAATTATACAAACTAATAGGCAGTAAATGAGGTTCAATACATAGAAGTGAAAATTAATACATCTTGGTAGACTGCTAACACAGGGAAATTACACTGAATTTGCTTAGGACACTGGTTAGTCCTCAACTAGAGTGTCTAGTTCAGAGCAGCGTGCATTAGGAAGGATGCGAATGCATTAGAGAGAGATTGTGCAGAACAAGCTTCCATGAGTGGCTTCATGGATGAAAAATGCCAATTATGAAGAGAGATTAGAGAATTTGTTTCACTTAGAGAGAAGACAACCAAGAGATGATTTTGGAAACATCAGTCAAATTGAGATGTTTGGACAGGGTCAATAAGGAAAAACACTCATGCTTATAAAAAGATAAAATAATTTGCAAAAGTAGTAAATGTGATGCTCAAAGAAACTTTTTCCACTTAGTGAATGGCTTGGGTTGAAAATGCATCACCCGGAAGTATGGTGGAGACAGGTTCAACCAAGGTATTCAAAATGTCATTAGATGATTTTTTTTTTAGTACAACTAACATTCAGGATACAAGTATATTGGAGAATATTGGAAAGGCAGGAGAACGGCACCAAGTCACTGCTTATTTTGGACAGGCATACAGACATGACAGGCCAAAACAATTTTGTGCCATATCAAGTGCACCCTAACAAGTTTGTGATTCTGTGGTTACAATCATAGCTCACTTTATCTCCCAGAGCAGCAAGATCCCGTTCAAATCCTTCATGCTTGCGTTGCAGAGCCTGGACACTTGCAAGGTCATGTCCATAATTATCAGTGTTGAGAGCTTGATTTTTCTCTTCAATCCATTCTTTCGTTTCATCAGCATCTCTGCACAAAACCAAACAGCAATCTTAAAATTTTTATATATTAAATAATTTTCTGTACAAAAACTCCAGCCAATTTAATCCTAACAAATTATTTTCTAAATACTCACATATTCGCAATTAAGCATCTAACGAAAGATAACACAAAGTAATCAGGTTTCTCAGCATCACCCATCCACACTTCTGGCTCTATGCATCAATAGGTAGATCTTCATTATTCCATCTCTCACAGCCACTCACCTGTGGAATCTCTGTACTTCATGTGCACTGCCCAAGACCTGGCTGCGTTCCTCAGCTAGTTGTTGCAGTGATTTCCAGCGCTCATTCAGTTCCTGAGAAATGTGGAAAAATTGTGTCAACCCACTTCAACACAGAGATAAGAATGTTTAACTCTGCAGTGTTAACTCTCAAAAACTGGTTATATTTTAACCAGATAGATACTTTAGGTATTGTTAATCTGGAAATTTTCAGTTTGGTGTCTGTATTAAGTTTCATGCCCCCCCAAAAAAACCATCCATTTGCCATCAACAGATATCATTCATTTCACAAAAATATACAAAGTCTTAAAAATCCACCATAGCTGCAGAATATTGCTCCAACATATCTATGATCTATATCAGCAAGTAGCTAACAGGATGCAAAATCATCCAAACTTTAATTAAAATTTCTCAGTCACCAAACAGTATGCACCTAAGTTACAGAAGGGATATGGCCCTTCTCACCTTAAACCAATGCCATCTGGTTTTGGACTCTTCTACCCTGGGGAAAAGACCTCGGCTATTCACCTTATCTGTGCCGCTCATGATTTTATAAATCTCTATAAGACCATCCCTCAGTCTCCGACGGTCCAGGGAAAAATGGTCCCAGCCAATCTAGCCTGTCCTTATAACTCACTCACTCTAGTCTTGGTAACATTCTTATAAGGATCTCAATCAGACCTAGACTCTAACAGCAGGTTCTAAGTTTGCTTGTTATGCGTAGAAGATGTGAAAGGATGTTCCTGATGATTTTGGAGAGGCGGCAGGTTTGCAGAACCAGGGGTCACATTCTAAGGATATAGGGTAAACTGTTTAGGGCTGAGAATTTTCTTCACCCAGAGTGGTGAGCCTGTGGAATTTGCCATTACAGGAAGCAGTTGAGACCAAAATATCATATATCCAAAAGCTTCTTGAAATCATAACATTGCGTGATAGATCAAAAGAGAAGGCAGAAAAACAGAACAAGCTGTTGAGTTGGATAATCAGCCATGAACATAAATAAAAGTACTGCAGGCTCAAAAAAAGGAGTAAATGACCTGTGCTTAAAAATGTGTTGCTGGAAAAGCGCAGGAGGTCAGGCAGCATCCAAGGAGAAGGAGAATCGACGTTTCGGGCATAAGCCCTTCTTCAGGCATGAGGAGGGTGTGCCAAGCAGGCTAAGGTAAAAATTACCTGTGCCTATTTTCTGTTAAATCTACATTGCTCTTTTGTGTTCTCTTCCTTCTGAGACAATTGCTGCCTCCATTATATTTGTTTCTATCTTTTTCTTCTTCATTTTCTTCTTCCCCACCATACTCCCCTTCCTCTACACTGTCATCATCCTCCTGCCACTTGCTACTTATGTTGCCATGTTCCAAGTCACATCATTCTCCTATGTGAACACCCATGTCATCAATGTTCACAGAATCTTCAATTACCCCATCCTGGTCATCATCCTCATTTGTGTCAGTTAGTCTTTTTCCTCTATCACACCATCATTGCCATTTTTAAACTGCTCCAAGTCAACAAAGGTTGAGGAGGACCATGATGCCCTGTTGTCACATTCTATCAATGATCCAAATTGTCCTTGATACTATTTCACATGCTTCACTTTATCTAGATTTTAACAATATAGCTTTTTCTTCATAATTTTACAAAATATTTCAAATACAGATACAAACAAAAAGCACATTCAATACTTAAAAAGGGTTAACTTATGTTACCAAAATCTGATTTGACAGCAAGTATTCAGTTGGCTCAATTGCCAACAGCATATAGCAAGAAGCATTTACAAACACAACAGGTTTATTTTGTAATACAGAAACATGAAGTGCAGGGAAGGAAAGACTGTACTGTAACTGGGCTATTGGGGAAACTAACCATAATAATAGTACAAGGGGCAGGGCTCTGTAACAAATGAGTGAAAGACAGCACAAATCAAATGAGGAGCTCATCACATATTTGAGACACGAGTGAAAAAGACAGTGCCAGAAGGGAGCAGATCCATCAGTTCTTACCTTGATGGCATTAAAGCTAGCCACCGTATGTGTTGCCAGCCGCACAGTCTAAACCGCAACCATGAATCACAGCAGTGGAAAACCAAACCAGTCACGATCCATCAGTTAGTGAAGAGAAACGTTAAAATTAGAAATTTAGAACTAATAGAACATGGCATGCAAGAGTTCACTATCAACAGAAAAACACTAAGTTTAGAATTCCCTTTTCGTAGCCTGAGAGATTAAGTGTAGAATGGGAAAGTCAGACCACACCCTTAACCATTAAGATCTCAATACTGAGAGTTAGGAAAGCCTTTAGAGACCACAGACAGAATAAACAGTGAATCAAAAAGTGCCAGGTTAAATGAAAAACATAGATCATTTTAATAATTTGACAAAAGAATGAAGCATGTGAGCTCCTCCACAAATAAAAGCATTTTAAACTTTCTGTCCAGATAACATATTAACATAAGTTAAAGATATGAGTTAGCCACTGCACTACTCAAGTTGGCTTTGGAAAAAATTAGAAGTACTGTACGTTTAAACTGCCACCCCAGCTGTGCAGTGCTTCAGAAGAACTTCTGAACTTCTTCCCTACTCTCTACATGCACTCACTTACAATAGGAAGTGACTCCACAAACAAATTCAAGTAGCTATTGTTTTCTGTTAGCCATAGCAGTGACCACTGAGGAGAATGCTGCCAAAATTAATCCAGCTTCTCCAGATATTGAGATATGAATTTACCAGAGAAGAAACCTATAAATGATGATCTGGAACAGTAGTCAGTCTAAACCTCGGCCCCTCTATTCCTGACCCAGAGTCACAGAGATGTACAACACGGAAACAGACCCTTCCGTGCCGATCATATAACCTAAATTAATCTAGTCCCATTTGCCAGCACCCGGCCCATATACCTCTAAACCGCTCCTATTCATATACCCACCCAGATTTAAAGTGTTGTAATTGTACTAGCCTCCACCACTCCCTTTGGCAGCTCATTCCATACACGCACCGACCCCTGCGTGAAAACGTTGCCCCTTAGGTCCCTTTTAAATCATTCCCCTCTAACCCTAAACCTATGCCCTCTAGTTCTGGACTCTCTAAATACTAGGGAAAAGACCTAGTCTATTTACCCTATCCATGCCCCTCATTAGTTTATAGACCTCTTATAAAGGTCACCCCCCAGCCTCCGATGATCCAGGGAAAATAGCCCTGGCCTATTTCAGCCTCTCCCTATAGCTCAAACCCTCCAACCCTGGCAACATCCTTGTAAATCTTTTCTGAACCCTTTCAAGTTTCATAACATCCTTCCTGTAGGAAGGAGACCAGAACTACACCCAACAGTTAGGCCACTTTTGGAATAATGTCTTGCACAGCTGTAACACGACCTCCCAACTCCTATACTCAATACTCTGACCAATAAAGGCAAGCATACCAAATGACTTCTTCACTATCCTCCCCACCTGTTACTCCATAGAGGAAGATAAACAAATTGGATCACCTTAAAAGAGGAGTAAATTGGAAATGACGAGCACTTCTCAAACAAAACATACTCCAGCCAACATCAATTACTTGTTTTAACTGTGAGCTTCTAGTTTAAAGAAACACAATATCAGCAAAATAAGCTTGGCCTGATGGCAGGAAAGAGTTCACATTATTACATATGGTTGGGGAGAACAACAACAAGCTTTTTGGGCAAAGTGGTCAATGCTCCACAAACCTCCTCCCCACAACTCTTCATCTCCCCATCAGCATATCTTGCTCTTCCACATCTTTGGCTGGCTTTCCTTAAATGTATCCAGGTTAGTTATCACAACTACAACACCTGTCGCTTGCTTTCCAAAATTGTAGTGCAGCTCACATATTCGCTAGCCCAAGCTGAAAAATGCGGCGTTAAGGAATAAAGAATGTAGATAAAATAATGAATTTGGTGATTTTTTAAATTAGAAGTGCAAGAGTTATGTGGAAGCAACCTTTTCAAAAAGGTACACTGTTGTAATATTACAAAATTCTGGAACAGTGCTAAATACCTGTATTGTTTTTAAAGAGATGTTGTGCTGCATGTTATTCAAGTACAATTTTTAAAAATGAAGGGACATATTCTGTTGTCTTGGCAAGAATTTCTGTATCAAACATTTCTGCATATTAATATAAACAAATATCGTAATAGTAGTAAATAGGCATGCCTCAGGTCTGCTTGTTACAAGCACAGATTAACTGTGGGTAAATCTCTGCAGGTATTTGCTCATATCTTCAGCTCTTTTGCATAGGTTAAGGATAAATAGGAGAACTCTTTTGGGCCTTTATCCAACACTTCCTTTATTAATTTTGGACATATATCAAGACTTTATGTAATAAACCAAAATTAGAGAGGAGAAACAACTAAGAGATGTTAAAAGAGCAAATGTGAGTTCCAGTGGCAAAGTGAAGCATAATCAATTTGACTGTGTCTGCTACTATCTTAATATAGGCTAGAGAAATGGACTGATCGACAAAGACATACAAAAGATGCAGGAAAATCATTAGGAATACTTCATTAAAAATGACACTGACAGCAACCCTTACCTGTAAGCCAGAAACAACCTCAAATGACATTTTTAGAAAGGTTATTTGGATGAAATAACGGATTTAAAAGAAAATTTAAAAATAACTTAAATTAGTCATGGTAAAACAGTGACCTTGATCACTATAAATTAATCTATGCTTTTCTAAAGATCTTGGGTATGGGCAAAAACAGTTTTTGAACAGGAAAATTAAAAATCACAGAATGCCATCTCGAATTGTAACTGATTAGTGGTTGTGGAAAATGGAAGCCTGATACAAATCAGTTAGCTGTAAAAGTCAATAGGAGAGGATTCTGGAAAATAAAACTCATACCTTCCATGGCGATGTGGTTTTAGAGTCAGATTCATCCTATGGAAAAAAAAACAAAAAGAAACTAAAATTTGAGAAACTGGATGCCAACAAATTAATTCTGTTACGTCACATGGTACGTACCCCATATCGGTCCAACATGGCGTAAATTGATCTTTCAAGTACTTAATACATTCCTACCAAATTGCCCCAGCACTATTATATATGCAGTACTCATTTTAAAATAATGTTCACCATCAGAACAGAACAGAAAATAAACTGGACCCAAATATGTAAAATGAAACTACAGAACAGGTACTGAGTCTATTAATAAAAGGACAAAAGGGTGAACAAATGGGGAATGAGGAATCAGTCTTCTTGGAATTTGTGAAGTGCGAGTATAAATAAAATGGACTAGAAAAGTACATGTTTGGCTTCTGTCAAAGTAGCATTTAACATTTGTTGTTGTTTAGATTGAAGATACCTGCTGTTTATAATGTTACTCATATTTCAATTTCATATTCATAATTTATTCAACATACTCTTACCTTGGCTGCTCCTGGGGCAGATCCCAAGACTGGTTGTTCCTAAAATGAGTAAAGGACAACAACGCAAAATGTGTTTAACGAAACAAAGCTGAAGTGTTTCTGAAACTGATTTACAGTTAGTGAAAACAACCATACATGGACCTAGAAGCAGCTAACTGGTGCAGACAGAGACTGGTGTCAGAACTGCTTTGTGAATAACTATAACTGTGAAGATTATATAAAGATCTTACCAATTAAAAGTGACAAGCAAAAATCAGCTTATCACATGCAGAAAGACAGAGATAGATTAGTTGATAAATGGCACATTGTACTTGCCGATATTAAATCAAAGTGGCAAGATTGAGAAAGAGAATAATAGACTTAGGAAATATAAATCATGAGGTACAATTATGCAGGATAACACATGCAAGATCCAGGTGTTTTGTTGGCTAATCTTTTGGAAGTCATTAATAAAATGCCTGGCTACAACCATAGCATAACCCAAGGGTTGTGCAATCAGAAGAACAAAGCATAATCTCAGGAAGGTTATTTTGAGTTTACAGCACTGATCTTGCTATAATTAAAGTACAGCATTGCACGCCTGGATAAATTAGATTTAGCTCCACTCAGGTTATGATCCCCCATGGCACTTTTTGTAGAAGAACATAAAGCTCTTTGTGTTACTGGACTCCCAACAGTAGGCACCAGCAATTTAGTTTTGCCCAGTTTATCTACCCTTCCCTAATGCACTGAAAAATTCACTTCAAGGATTGTAAAGACCCCATTTAAATGCAGATAAACAACCGAATCTCCAAATAACCACGCTCAGAACACAGAGGAAATGAAATTAAAGAATTACATCTTCGTCCTTAGTACACACAATATAGAAATACAAATAAAACTTAAAGCTGTAAGTTATTCCCCCAAGTTAGATCTCAAGTTTCCAAACAACAATTTATCATGACTGAACTCAATAGTACAGAGTGAAAGAAACTTGCATGCATTTGGCACCTTTTTTCAGGAAAGGCCCAAAGTGATTTATGCAGCCAGTAACTCTTTCAAAAGTACTGGAACATGCAGTGCTCAGTTTACAAAACATGCCACTAATTACAAGCAAGATGAATGTCTAGCTTAACCATTTTCTTGGGATGTTAGTTGAGGGACAAATATTTACTAGAAAAACCAGAACTCCCCAAAGAGCTCCCATACTGTTCCTCAAAAAGGTGTCATACAATTTTTAAATAACAGGCAGACAGGAAGTCTTCGCATTAGTATTGCTCTCAACAATCCACCCAGACTACTGGGTGCAGCTAGAAACCAGAACCTTTAATGTGGGTAAAAAGTATTTGGAAGGGCAACTTCTCTGAATCCTCCATATTCGAACACTCATTTTAATGTTGGTGGGAAGAGTAAATTTACCCGACAGAACATCACACAAAGAGGTCCATTTTGAGAATACGATCTTGTAGTTTTTCCACAACCACTGTGCTGCATGCACAATTTTCAATTCAAGGAGCAAAAGATTTAGAAGCTTAGCTTTTATTTTGCATTAAGGTGGCGACAAAAATTCAGCTGCATGTAAAATACTAATCACTTTACCCCATTTATCCCTTTATAGAATTTATTTATTTTAATATGTGCTTGATTCACAATGGACAGTAAACTCATTTTGGAAATAGAATTTTTTTGAAAATGAAATGAAATGATACTGTACCTGAGCTACTTGAACCTCTTCAGCCATCAGACCTTCTGACTCGAGATCGTTTGCCACTTTGTTAATATCTCGCAAGCGAGATTCATTGGCTTTCAAGTCCTGAAAAATATTGGATTAAGCATGACTTTAACTTAAATAATTTTTTGGCATTCCAACCTGAACTCTATCAACAAACACACTGACTTGGATCCCATCTACTACCCCTGAGAAAAAGAACAGGAAATAATGTCACCACAGAAAATGACATCACCAACCCAAGGAAACCCAAACATATAAATAGAAAGTGGGAAACACCAGCAATGCTTTGTCTGGAGGCTCACTGAAGATGTTACCTAGTTTGGTGATGAAACATCCGAAAATGAAACATCCAGCTCAGCCAGCAAACCTACATCCAGAACCTCAAACTGAGCTACAAATCTTCTTAAAACTCGCTAACAAAATAAATTTCTAGAAATAAGAATTTTCTGCACTCTTTCTAAAGATGAAACCAGTGGTGTGTCAACCAGGTTTAGCCTGTTCATGCACAGTGGGTGAAGGGTTGCTAAAGCCAAAAAACTTTTGCAGAAATAACAGATAGATATTTCAAGTAATCCCACCACAATGAAGAGATATATATTACTCGAAATACTAATTTCATAGAAATGCTGAAAAATCCTTGAATCTCAGTACATTTATTATTGGCTATAAAAGTAAATCAATGAGGGCACTCTGCTCCCAATCAATGGATAGTGATCTGGAAAAAAAAACAAAGATGCCATTTAGCTCTATTTAGGAGCCTGAAAAAGGAACAGTGGGATCATCAGGTGCTTCTCCACAGATCCCTAAAAAGGAACCTGGACAAGTTAACAAGGCAGTTAAAGCAGCATATGGGACACTTAACTTTATCAGTGAGGCATAGATTATAACAGCGGGGAGGTACTGCTGTAGCTGCAGAACTTTGTTAGGCCACAGCTGAGTAGTGTGAGCAGTTCTGATCACCACATTACAGGCAAGATGTGACTGCACTGGAGAAAGTGCAGAGGATATTCACCAGGATGTTGCGTGGGATAGAGCATTTATGCTATTGAGACACACTGGATAAGCTTGGGTTGTTTTCTTTGGAACAGAGAAGGTTGAGTGGGGACTTGACAGAGGCATACAAGATTCTGAGCAACACAAAGGGTGGATAGAAAGCAGCTGCTCCCCTTAATCAAAAGGATCAAGAAC